>NC_140165.1:149659771-150352271 GCF_963971535.1 Notolepis coatsorum | reverse complement strand
CATGCTGCCATTCATTATATTATTATAGGTTTTAGCTTTGCCACAGCTTAGCCGACATATACATAAGTACTACTACTACTACTACTGCTACTACTACTGCTACTACGACTACTACTACTACTACTACTACTACTACTACTACTACTACTACTACTACTACTACTACTACTACTACTACTACTACTACTACTACTACTACTACTACTATTATTACTACTACTGCTACTACTGCTACTACTACTACTACTATTGCTACTACTATTGCTACTACTACTACTACTATTATTACTACTACTGCTACTACTGCTACTACTATTGCTACTACTATTGCTACTACTACTGCTACTACTACTGCTACTACTACTGCTACTACTACTACCTACTACTACCTAATTGCAGTACAAAGTTCAAACAAGGATATTATTTCATATGGAGGAAGATATAACTATACCCTGGACCCCAGCTGTAAAGCTTCCGTCAACAGCCAAGCCACATCATCAACGAGGTAATCATGCTAAGCTAACGCATATAGCTACTGACCTGACCCGCTTCGTACTGGAGGAACAAAGTATCGGTAAAGAAAATGCCAATCCGAACAAGGGAAGGACAAAAACGAAATATGTCCCCCACTGTATAATGATCCCGAAGCGACCAAAAATGAAAATGAACTGCCAGAGATAAACACTCTGAACGGTTGGCCCTCACTGACAACCAGCCTGAAAGCTATCACAATTAGCCCCACAGCTAACATAAACAGCTCACCCATAGAAGCACATCGCTCTAGCTGGAGTGGGCTAACTCTCCAGCTAACAAACAACGCCGCACCACTCTGACATAACGAGGCGCCGTGGGACGCACAATGTCAGGATACAACTACTGTACAAGCTAACAACAAGCTAACAGTTACCCTCACTGAGCTGCCCGGCTTCTCCAGATGTAGATAAGCCTTGTGGACCATGTAGATTATGGCATCCTCCACACCGATGTTCTGCTGATATGCAAACTGCAGGGAGTCCGTAAAGTCTCTCACCTGTGGTTTTAGGTGCTCCAGAACCAGCCTCTCAAAGCCCTTCATGACCTGTGCCGTCAGAGCAACCGGCCTGTAGTCATTGAGAGTGGTGGGGCGTCCCTTCTTGGGCACAGGGACGATGAGCGATGTTTTCCACAGCCGGGAAATCTTCTTCAGTCTCAGTGAGAGGTTGAAGAGGTGTTGGAATGTGTCCGCCAGCTCCTCAGCGCACGCCTTCAGCACTCTGGGGTTGATGTTGTCTGGCCCTCTGGCTTTATTCACCTTGATCCTGGAGAACTGCTTTCTTACCCAATCTGTTGTGATGAAGGTGGGTGTTGGGTTGACTCCGGGTGTTCGGTCAGGGCTGGAGTTCTGGGGGTGGGGTTGGTGGGGGGGTGGGTGAGGAGGACGAGGGGACGGGCTGTTGTCATCAAATGAAAATAGCAAAGGTTATACCATTATTTAAAGCTGGAGACAAGCATTTGTTTACCAATTATAGACCGGTATCCCTGCTATCACAGTTCTCAAAGATACTCGAAAAACTATATGTTGCAAGATTAGACACTTTCATTGAAAAACATAATCTCCTAATGGACAGCCAGTATTTTTTGGACAGCTAGATCTACCTCCATGGCATTAATGGAGCTTGTAGAGGAAATAACGGACGGTATAGAGAGAAAGAAATATGTATTAGGAATATTCATTGACCTAAAAAAAGCTTTTGATACAATAGATCATGAGATTTTACTGAAAAAGATATTATTAGTAAGAGGCAGCAATTTGTTCTGATGGGTCAGCACAAGTCACCATGCTTAAACATTACCTGTGGTGTCCCACAGGGGTCAGTATTGGGACCCAAATTGTTCATTTTATACATAAATTATATATAAAGTATCTGACATACTGAAACTTGTTGTCTTTGCGGATGACACAAACATTTTATGTTCGGGGGATGACCTTCAGCAGCTTTTAGAAGTGGCAAACATAGAAATGGACAAATTAAAAGGTTGGTTCAACACAAATAAGTTATCACTCAATTTGAAAAAAAAACATCTTCATATTTGGAAATTGTAAAATAATCACTGATCCTCAACTGAAAATTGATAATGTAAAAATTGAGAGAGTATATACAAACAAGTTTCTAGGGGTCTTAATAGACCACAAACTCTGCTGGAAACCCCATATAAAATATTTGTGGGCAAGGCTAGATATAACCTGAATCAGAAAACTCTATATACATTATATTGCACACTCATTGTACCATATCTATCATATTGTGTTGAAATCTGGGGAAATACTTATAAAAGCAACATACAAAAGATATGCACACTGCAAAAAAGAGCCATACGGATAGTACATCATGGTAGATATTTAGATCACACAAATAGTCTGTTTGTAAGGAGTCAAACATTAAAATTCATGGACTTAATCAAATTCAAATCTGCACAAATTATGTTTCTGGCAATAAAAAACGAATTACCAAGCAACATTCAAAAAATGTTCACGGCTAGAGAGAGTGTTTATAATTTTAGAGGGACATTAGCTTTAAAACAACCTACAACTCTTAAAAGTATGTGCATTGCAGTTTGTGGGGTATCACTCTGGAATGGTCTGGATGCGAATATAAAATTAAGCAAAAATATCAATAAATTTAAAGGTAGCTATAAACAAGCACTTATGGACACATTATAAGAGAGAGGAGCTTGAGCAGTGATGTGACTGCCTATAATTTTTTCTCATTTGGATATATAAAAAACTGTACTTTTATTTTTTATTTTTTTTGTTATATTATTTTTATAATGTCAAATATTGTAAGGAAGGGGCAGGGCTTGATAAGTTGTTTTACTTCCCCATGTTCCTTCTCGAACACTTATTGTATGGAAATAGTCTTTGACTATTTACCTTTTTGTTTTTTAAACTTGTTTTATGTTTCTATGTTCGAGACAAATAAAAATCAAATCAAATCAAATCAAATCAGAGGTAGGGAGGGGCCGAGGGGGGCTAGCAAGTGTGGGGTGTGTGGGGTGGATGGGGGGGGGGGGGCAAGCTAAGTCCATCCAAAGTAGGGGACAGGGGAGCATGGGCTGAGGGGGGCGAGCAGGTGGGGGTAGATGGGAGGGGGCAGGCTGTGGCCATCTGAGGTAGGGGATGTAGGGGGACGTGTCGGGGGGGACGTGTCGGGGGGGACGTGTCAGGGGGGACGTGTCGGGGAACGTGTCATCCGCAAACTTCACTATGGAGTTGGAGCTGAACCTGGCCACACAGTCATGTGTGTACAGTGAATACAGCAGGGGGCTCAGAACGCAGCCCTGGGGGGACCCGATACTCAGGGTGATTTTGCTGGAGGTATGACCCCCCACCCTGACCGCCTGGGGCCTGTCACTTAGAAAGTCCAGGATCCAGGCGCTCATGGCGGAGCTCAGACCCAGATCGATCAGCTTGTCAACCAGTCTGGTGGGGACTGTGGTGTTGAAAGCTGAACTGTAGTCTTGGATTGTTTGCTGGGTACGGTGATTGAGCGTGGGGTGTCCTTGTGTGAGTGGGTGTGTGGGCCCTTGGGATCCGGCGGCTGCTGGCGCCTATGGCTTCGGCTGGGCCTTTCCCGGACCTTTCCTGGAGTTGGGTGCTGGTGCTTTGCGTGTGCTTTGATGGATTTTGGTTGGTTTTCATCGTTGGGCTCCCTCGGTTTGCTGGCGTTTTGGGGATTCCTCGCCGTGCCGAATCAGACGGTTAGATTGTGTGGCCGGCGTGCCCGCGCATGTAGCTCGGGGCTAGGTTCGACCCGCATTCACGTTTAGGTTTCTAGGTTGAATAAAGTGCATGCCTAGGAACGGCCTTGATGTCCAAGCGTTTCATTATAAGTGTCTTGCAACATTGGTTAAGATATCAATCGTGCATTGCAACGTTAGTTAGGATATCAATTGTGCATGAAAGGACTATATTGTTTGATTTATGCCCTTACAGATTACAGTCAACATCTGTTGATCAACTTGACAGTTTCCATTCACATCAATGAACTTACCATTGATTGATTGATTGATTGATTGAAAACTTTAATGAACAGATTGCAGAATGGGTACAGTACAGTACAGCTCAATACACACAATTGTTAAGGTGATTCAGACCAGAGAAAGACTTTCGTCTTGTTTACATCAGGGTCCCTCATTTTCAATTCATAATGACATTTATGACGTACACAACATACAGATATACAAATTTAATCATCTAATCCAATCATGACATTTATGACATACATGACATACAGATATACAGTACTGTTACATTTGTGACTATTACGTTACCATTGACTAAAAGAGTGCTCGTCGTCTTGTCAATGTAACATAATTGGAAACGATAGCCAGAGTAACAAAAAAAGATGTTTAATTATATTTACCATGGGTTTGTGAATAAAGAAATAACATAAAATAACGACAAACAAAACACAGGACTGTACAAACAGGATCAGCCACACATGCAGGGGAGAACAGAACGTTAGGTTATGACTATAACCAAGTTCTGTTAATTAGTGGTGACGCTCGGCATCACTCATGCACTGTCCTCGCACGTGCACGCGCACTGAATAAAATTCCACAAATGTACCTTTAATCCCAGTATTCGTCTGACCACACCCCTCGTTAGTCACCTGCTCTCCTCCTTCCCAAGCATTCACCACAAGGTGAGGTCAAGGGCTGCAGCGGCGTCGGATGCCAAGCGTCACCACTAATTAACAGAACTTGGTTATAGTCATAACCTAACGTTCTGTATCATTAGTGGATCCGCTCGGCATCACTCATGCACATAGGGAGGCAGAGCGGAGCCACCGGCCGACAAATACACCCCGCTGAAAGCCCCCCACGACCATCAGAACAGGGAGGGCCGAGCCCCCCCGACCCCCCCAATGGAGGGCACCCCCCCTATTAGAGGTTTCCCGGGAGGGCGACGGACCCGACCGTGCGAAGAGGCACTCAAGCAACTCAACGCACAGGGTGAGCAGACCGTGGCCTGACCCCACGACTACACACACGCACAACCCGCATGCCACCCGGGAACGAACGGAGGGAACAACCTTGTTACTGCCCCCAGAAACACGGGGTCAAGGGCAAACCCAACCCCGTGGCAAGGCCGTAGCAGCGGAGCGCGAAGGAAGGCCCAGACCCACCAAAGGGACTGGACCCCCTGGAACGGGGGCCCAGAGAAGTCCATGATGCCAGCATCAAGACCCCACCAGGCGGGCACTTAGCGGCCCCGCCCCCCACATCGCCAGCGTATTCGGACAAAGGCCCCTCAGCCGAGCGGGCCCTGTCCCCCTAATAGTACACCGCCTGGCACACAGACCCTGCAGAACAGGCAGTCAGCATGGCTGTAAGCACACAAAAAAGGTTAACCAACGGAAGCAGGCAGCGCACTGGGGAAAAACCAGGCAACAGGCTGTGAACCCGAGCCTGGAGACTGCGGACGAGACAGGCGCCAGAGGGGACAGCTGAACACAGCCGCCCCGGCGGAAGGGGCGCATGCTGGCGCTGTTGCATGACCAAGCCTCCACATAAAAAAAACCCACCCAGAGGGGTTGAGGCAGAGAAGGCTGACACGATTGGCAGACGTCATGAACGTGCAGGGGCACCCTCAACCGGTGAACCCGGGAGTTGACACTGCTCCAACACACCAGAGAACCAACCACCTAGTCGTTACCCTATGCGGTGGTTGGTCCCATAACCCCTCAGGAAAAAACTCCAAAACATACCTGCGGCACTACCGCAGTACCCGTGTTCCAGTTTCCAACAGGGTTATCCCGGGCCTACGGGTCAACGAAAACATTACTTCGGACCGGGCCCGGTGATACGGGGAGCACAGGGTCCTCCGAGGAGGTCAAAGACCACCCCAACAGGCCCCTCTTCGCCATGCGTAAGAGAAGAGCGCAAGAATGGAAAACCAGCCCCAACACCCCGTACTTGGTATTCCCAGGAGGTCACCCAACCAAGTACTAACCAAGACCAACCTGCGTGAGGGCCGAGATCCGACGAGATCGGGCGTGTACAGGTTGGCACGGCCGTAAGCCATTACGACAGTGTAGAATACAATGCACCCGGACCGACCTAGCATTTTTCCCCCTGAAAAAAGCCCAAGTCCCTTAGGGTACCAGAACAGCAGATCTGCATCCCCGGCGGACAACGGGTTTAACTGATCCGGACCAGCGCGACCAGAACCAGTCCCGTGCCCTAACCACGCCGACATGCCAACTCCAGGAGAAGGGGCAGATATGCGTGTTGATCTCAAACATGAAAAGAAGGCGCCACTCAGACGTTCGATGCGAACCGCGTCCGGTGGCCCACCCCCAGGGCGTGAGACCCTTCTACGTATGTTCAGATCCATTCCGTTATCATCCCCTGATATGAACGAGAACCCGTCGACAACCACACAGGTCATCGGAAGAGGAAAAACCCCCATCCCAATTGCTTTATAAAAACGCTGTTTTAACCCCAAGCAACCAAGGCGCGCCAGTCAGTTGCTTAATGTCCAGCAGAACATCCCGAGCTAGCACTATGTGTGTGTCGGGTATATCCACATCAATAATAGGCTATTTAGACCTTTTTATTGAATCCCCAAGGCGCCCAGGGGAATGACAAGAGGGGCGGGATGCAACCAACTCCAACCCTTTATAATAATAAAGAAGAAGCATCAACCGTATGAACCCAACTGCACAGCTGGGAGTAAAAAACTGTTTATATTTTTTTACATCCAGTCACTCCTTTAGTCAGAGAGTATAGACCGAACTTTCCCAGAAGCCTTCCCACATGAGTCGTAGTTATGAAAAAGACATGTCAACTGTGAGTCACGTGACCAACTGACTCAAGTTTACACATAAATCGAGCGTAGCAGACCCGTAAGCCCTACGCTCTAACTCGACACCTTAACACCACAACCTTACGTAAAGATCTTAACTCACGGAAGCCGTCGCCATAGCAACATTGCTATGATGGGGGGAAACCCTGTACACGGCTCCTGTTTGTAATAGGAGTCGCGTCAGGACAACCCTCCCCCCCCCCTCCCTGCCAAGACGTTCGAACGGCTCGGCCCTGACTGGCCCAGCAGAATGAGACAAAATCTCCTAAACCAACCAAGTGGGAAGGAGGGGTTTATTCGACACCCCCTCACAAAACCCTTTTTCCCTACACACAATAACAACTGTAGCATTTTGAAACCTTCGGTAGAATGCTAATGTATAGCGTAAGCTAATACAATGCCCGCTACCCACAAAATGTGAACAGGATTTATAACAAAACAAGTCGTATGTGTGTGAATCCTACACCCGCTTTCTATGTCGTACATAGCAAACGCTGACCGAGAGTAACGGCCAGGCCGTGGAACGTGTGTGTACGAGTATTACTGCAACTAACACAACAGCGTTGTGGAACACATTTACTTTGTTTAAGCAATGGAATACCACCAGTTTCTACCTGCATGTGGAGCGTCAGGCTAATAGAACCTCCTACGACTGAGTGTATGCTTGCAGACCTTGCTTAATCTCGTAACACAACATGACTCATCTCTCAATGTAATAGTGCAGATTCACATTTACGCAACCCCATCATATGATTTGTTGAAGAAACACACAGTTTGTTTGGCCAATAATATAGTTCCCCTTATATCGGGGAACTTTTTATTTCCATGGCACAAAAACACAATCATGAGGGGCCGGGGAGGGTGTAGAGGAGAGGGGACACAGAGGGAAAAGTCACTTCAGCGGCGTCTGCTACCTCGCACCGCTCGAGTTTTGCCACCCCGAGGAGCCCCGGAGGGACGGTAGGTAACTGTCTGCTGGTCTCGACGTTCCCTACCGTCTCCTCCGGTCGTGGATGGGCCGGCGGCAGCAGAAGCGCCGTCTCTCCTCCTGGCCTTCTTGGAGGGGCCAGCAGCGGCGGCGGAGGCAGTGGTAGGCACGGCGGAGGGAGCTCGACGTCGTGGAAGCCTTCTGACTCCACCGGCAAGGACGGGAGGCGGAAAATGGGGTTGGAGAACGGATCTCTTCTCTGCCATCTCTCTGCACGTTGAGGTCATCAGCTGCAGGGCCTTCCCGAATAGTCCAGCATCGGAGAGGCTGGCCGTCAGAAGAGGGGTTCTCTTCTTCTCCGGCACTCGAGCCTGCTCCAGCCAAAGGTGGCGCTGGATCAGGGTGGCCAGGGCGCGCGTCTTCCCCGAGGCTATGGCCAGCACCTGGGTAAGATGCAGGACAGCTCCTGCCGCCTGGGTGATCTGATCGCATTTTACCTCGGTCAGATCCGTGCCGCCCGTCATTATCCCTGATACAAATCTAGCCAGGTGGGCGATGTTAGAAGCCGCAGCCAGCGATTGTGTACCAGCGATAAATGACTGGTCACCCCAATATGCCAATCGCCTAGCCGATCTTCCATGGAGAACCGGCTTGCATAATGGTTCCCACACCATATCCGGACAGAGGAGAGCGGCCATCGGCCTATCAAGCTGTGGCACGCCCTCTCACATACCTTTTACCAACCCCGACACCCGCGTAACTGGTACGTAGGCGGGGGTAAGTCCCATGATGTGAGACACCGCCTGACCCTGACGAACATAGGCCCCCATTGAGGGGGGAAATGGGTAGACAACGTCCACCCCTCTCACCGGGCGACGCTGCCAGAGATGACCGATGAGATCATCGGGGGCAGGAGCAGGCAATGGCTGCGGCAGCGGCACGCCGTTTGCAGCGGCAGCTACCGCCATGAGCTCAGGAAACAAAGCCCGCAGTTCCCCCTGCTGACTTTCCTCCACCGAACCCGCATCCCTCACATGCAGCAGGCTTCGACCCATTGAGGAGCCACAGTCTGATGTGGCTGATAGCAGGGCATCCTGCTGAAGAGGCCGAGGTGGTTCCTCGACATCCTCGAACAAGGCGTCCCAAGGAGCCATTTCTCCCCCCTCCGGTGTTTCCTGGATAGGAGGGATACTCGCCTCCACAGGACCTTCAAACAAGAATCCGTCCGACTCTTCCATGATATCCTCAGTTTCCATTGGATAAACAGAGCCTGACGCATCCTCGCTGGTCTCCAGCAATTCCCCAAACCCAGGCCGTTCGCGCCTGCATGCCACCATCTTGCGACGTGAACGGGCAGACGCGAAAAGTTTGCGTCGCAAATCCTCCGGACCCAAAAGAACCGACCGTTCAACAACGGACGATTCCCTGGAACCAGAGGAACCAGAGTCGAGATCATGCCATCGCCGGAGCGACGGCACCGACGTCTCGGTTCCTCGGAGAGGCAAACTACCCATCGGCTGCCTCCTGGGCTGGGTCGGCAACCACGAAAGTGGCAGCAGCCCCGCACCAGAACGCACGACGGAGGCGGGAATGGAGAACCGCTGGTGAAGAGTGGGTCTACTCTCCGAAGTAGACATTATGACTTAGCTTTTTCCTTTGAACAGTTATGAGAGAAGAAAAAACTAAGCACAATGTAAACATGTCACAACTCTTTTCAACTAACAACACGTCAAGTGGGGATCTACCGAGGCACTTCCTTGTGGTGAAAGCGAGAAGGAGGAGAGCAGGTGACCACACACCTGCTTATGAAGGTAAGCTAACGAGGGGTGTGGTCAGACGAATACTGGGATTAAAGGTACATTTGTGGAATTTTATTCAGTGCGCGTGCACGTGCGAGGACAGTGCATGAGTGATGCCGAGCGGATCCACTAATGATACAGAACAGCTATACACAAGGGAATGACGAGACAAGAAACACCTGGGCTGATTACAGATGGATACACATGGGAGGGAAACGACAGACAACTACAAGACCAGGACAGGGAACTACAACCAGACATTACACATCACCCTGGGAACACCTGCTCAGGGTACAAACACACCCCACACGCAACAGTGACATACAGGATATGCAAATATACAGTACTGTTAAACAGATCCTAACAGTAAATATATACATACAAGGGGGAGGGAACTGTACATTAGGAGGGGGTGGGTGGGTGGGAGGGGGGTTCAGACATTTACGGGGGAGGGGGGTTCAGACATTTATGGGGGCCAGTTTCAAATTGCAGCCTCCCGTAGGTGCTCTTTGAGAGCAGTTTTGAAGGTGGGTAGGGATTACATTTTTTAGGGCTGTGGGTAGGGCGTTCCACATTGATGTGGCATAATTGCAGAACGTGTTTAGTCCCTTGTTTGAGCCGAATCTGGGTTGTACATGATTTGTGGAACTCCCTCGGGTGTTGTGGTCGTGGTATTCACTGACCTTTGGGAAGTTTTTCGACATGTACATAGGTACCTTAGTGGTGTAGTGTAGACCAGGCCCATTGCAAGTTGCTGTACTCTGTCATCTACTCTAAGTCATCCTAGGTTGTCAAAATGGGCAGGGGTGAGGTGGGTTCCACGAGTAAGGTCAAGCAGTAGTCTGACCAGTTTGTTTTGTGATGTTTGTAATCTTGTTTTTAGTGCCTTTGAGGTGCTTTGGTACCATGAGGTGCAAGCATAGTTGTAGTACCCTCCTGTTAGAGTCTTCAGGGTATTTTTGTTTACCAGAGAGGAGATCCGGTACAAGAATCTTGTTCGTTGGTTGACTTTTTTGATTACATTGGATGCCAAGAGGGGTGTATTTTTGGGCAAAAGAGAACATTTTGAGGTGATGTGTTGTTTGCGTTGTTGTCCATCATTGTGGCACCGTTATTGTGCATAGTGGTGGGCTGCTTTGTTGTCTCTGGTCCTGGTGGCCTAGCCATTGCGGGGAGATCAGTGGGTTCTATGTATTTGCTTTTGGATTTGGCAGAGGAGTGGTGGGTTGTGTGCTCCATGTCCTGTGGCCGTGCCGCAGGGGTTGTGCGGCGGGGCGACAAATACAATAGACCTATCTCAAACCCTGCCCTCTTTTCTTGATCCTCCAATCACAACGGTCTCTTGCCTCGGACAAGCTTTGTTTGTCCGAGGCAAGCGACAGTTGTGATTGGAGGATCAAGAAAAGAGGGCAGGGTTTGAGATAGGTCCATTCTGGATGTTCGGGTGGATGGACAATGGTGGTTGTTGGATGGGGGAACGTGTGGCATTGTGGATCATCTGGGATGGCACTGAAACCTTTGGGGTGCTGTGGGGGTTGTGTTGGGTTCTTAATGTGGGGGGGGGGTCCCTGGGGAGGCGGTGGGTTGGGGGAGTTCAGTGGTGGGGACTGGCCGGGGTCTGTTGGGGCACGTGCGCGAGACTGGTGTTCGGCTTCGGGGGAGGTCTGGTGGGTTTGGTTGGGGCCGTGGGTGCCGGCGGCTGCTGGGTCCCGGGGGTTCACATACTTGTGCACACGGGGATGTTTCATGTTTGGTCATTGTATTTGGTGAATGGCCCGGGTGTATTCGGGCTGTTTGTGTTTTCCTTCGGTCATGACATGATTGATGTGTGGGGTGTTTGGGGGACTGGCTGTTCCTGGGGGGTTCACATGCTTTTAAGGAACACTGTACTTATTGTACTTATTGTACTTATTTTATGCCTATTCTTATGTCTGCACTTTCTACATTGCACTACTTTTATTGTATTTGTATACCTATTCTTATGTCTGCACTTCATACATTGCTTTTATTCTGTCAACTGTATGCACATTTTATGCCTATGTTAATTTTATGCTATTTGCTATGAAGCACTCTGAGCTGCAATCCATGCATGGAAGGTGCTATATAAATAAAGTTGTTATTATTATTATTATTATTATTATTATTATTATTATTATTATTATTATTATTATTATTATTATTATTATTATTATTATTATTATTATTATTGTTATTGTTATTGTTATTATTATTATTATTATTATTATTATTATTATTGTTGTTGTTGTTGTTGTTGTTGTTGTTGTTGTTGTTGTTGTTGTTGTTGTTGTTGTTGTTGTTGTTGTTGTTGTTGTTGTTGTTGTTGTTGTTGTTGTTGTTGTTGTTGTTGTTGTTGTTGTTATTATTATTATTATTATTATTATTATTATTATTATTATTATTATTGCTGCTGCTACTACTACTACTACTACTACTACTACTACTACTACTACTACTACTACTACTACTACTCCTACTACTACTACTACTACTACTACTACTATACTACTACTACTACTACTACTACTACTACTACTACTACTACTACTACTACTACTACTACTACTACTGCTACTATACTACTACTAATACTACTACTACTACTACTACTACTACTACTACTCCTACTACTACTACTACTACTGCTACTATACTACTACTACTACTACTACTACTACTACTACTACTACTACTACTACTACTACTACTACTACTACTGCTACTATACTACTACTACTACTACTACTACTACTACTACTACTACTACTACTACTGCTACTATACTACTACTAATACTACTACTACTACTGCTGCTATTACTACTACTACTACTACTACTACTACTACTACTACTACTACTACTACTACTAAACTTTATGTACATATACCCGTTGTTATTATTATTACTTGTATTATTGCATTGTATTATTGCACATCGTATTAATATTGCACAAATGTCCTATTCCTGTCTATTACTTGTGTTGCACATCGCTGCGGGCATGACCCCCCGCATTTCACTGTATGCTTGTATGCCGTGACAAATAAAACTCTTGACTTGACCTGACTTGACTACTACTACTACTACTACTACTACTACTACTACTACTACTACTACTACTACTACTACTACTACTACTACTACTACTACTACTACTACTACTGCTGCTGCTGCTGCTGCTACTGCTACTACTACTACTACTACTTCTTTCTCTCTGGCCCTCTTTTGTGGATGTGCTGCAGTAGGGTTATTTAAAATTTGAATGTATATAATAATTCTAAAATGTAATTGAATGATATAATTATGGGTAGAAGTACGCGATTCAGGGCACTGGATCCAGGCTAGAGTGTCACTGCTTAGGTGTCACAATTGCATAATATAGAGGCCTGTTTAAAAGCTCACAAATCTTGCTGCTGTGTTTGCACATTGTTGTATTTCACCCAGTAGGTATGGGTATAGTGGGCAGGTTGTTAAGAAGTGTAGCTCGGTTTCCACCTCTTCTTGTGTGCAGTGGGTGCACTGTCTGTCTTCTCTTGGGAGCCAGGGCCCTCATTCATCAACGTGACTTACGCACAGATATGTGCTTAACCTGTGCGTACGACCATTTCTAAGCAAAGTGTGGGATTCATCAATTTCAACTTGAACTTGACTTCGTGCTTATATTTACGCACAGCTCGGAGCATGCGTAGCTGACGCCCAGTGGTAGAACATCGTTACTACGGCATAAGCGCTCCTCAGTTCTGCATTAGTTTCAACGCGGAAATAAGCTTCCGTGCATTAGTTTCAACACTGGCGTGTTCAACTTCTGTATGACCCGTAATTCATTATAGTTCATTGTAAAATAGCGACAGTAGTGTAATTATAACGGGCTCACACGCGAACAAGAGGTTGGCCTGCTTGATTGGCACAGGGGGGCAGACGCAGAACACCAACCTCCAAACGCGATTAAATATTGTTTCAAATAAAAAGCGAATTATTTTGTGTGTCATGTTTCCAAATAAGATTGGTCACGAAATGCTTTCTACTTCAATTTGTTGGTTAGAATAGATGACCTCCGTTGAAACTTCACTGAGACTAACAGTCTATTTGTGAGCTCCCGCACAGATGTGATAATAATAATAATAATAATAATAATAATAATAATAATAATAATAATAATAATAATAATAATAATAATAATAATAATAATAATAATAATAATAATAATAAATAATAGCTTCATTTTATATAGCGCCTTTCAAGAGACCCAAGGTCGCTTTACATAGATAGGGGGGGGGGGGAATAACAAAGTAACAAACATAGTGGACAGACACAACATATAAATATGATGATGGAATTCATTCAAGTCCTCACCACCCTCGGGTCTTTGCCACCGGCACGGTCCATCGTGATATTGGAGATGGATCGAGCAATAGACTGTTACTGTAGCTGTCAAAGCTCCATCACAAATGCAGTTATGTGAATAGAAAGGGATTCCACTCAGTCAATGTTGCGATGCGCATTTGCCTGATACATGTTGTTGCTGCATGCCGGGAGGAAAGGCATGCTGCATGTTTTCAATTCATTAAATAAAACGGATACTTTTTGCAAGGGTTTACTGACTGTCATACAAATAATCAACCAACTACATACTGTAACTTTTCAGTGCACGTTCTTATTTACATTGTGACAACAGCCTTGTGAGTTCCCGCAGTGACCCGCACACAGACATGATGGAATTCAAGTTCAAGTTTGTATTGATCACATATAGGCAGGCTACACATGGCATATAGGCTACATCATACATGGCAGTGAGATTCATTGTTCTTGTATATGCTCTCGTATTATTGTTTATATAGGCTACCCAATACTGACATCAAAATAGATTGTATGCCTCTAGAAATCATATGCAGCAGGTAGAAAATTGACGGAAAATCCGTCGCGATTTGGAATAAAATTGAGGAGAACTTTAATCCTGGGTATTAATCAAACAAAACGGAAAAAGGTCATATTCCAGCACAGTCTTTATTAGTGTTTGCGCTGCCCAGGCAGCAATGGTTAATAGATATCATATCCGACATCACCGTACGTGTACACGTCTGTCAGCCTGTCTCATAACACGCTTCCCTCGGTTTAGTCCATTCTTCCACATTTCATGGGGGTGTCCATTACCGTATATGGTTAATCGGGGGCGGTTTTGGTATGCAAATACGTGAAAGTGTGCACGAGCCACGGCGTAGGACCAAGGTGATATTTATCATGACAGGTGTGCGTAGAACCTGTGTACGCACGTGTGATAAATCCCGTTTTTTTGTGCGTGCACATATTCTAAATTCTGTGCTTAAGTATGGAAATAGAACATTTTCTACGTCACGTTGATGAATGAGGGCCCAGGTCTGCTTATGGCGGCATTTCTCGATGGCTAGGCTGTGCTCGCTGAGTCTGTACCTAGTCAATGATCTTCTTAGTTTTGGGTCACTCACAGTGCTCAGGTATTCTGCCACTGTGTACTCTCTGTTTAGGGCCAAATAGCATTTAAAACCTCTGGTTTTGGGTTGATTCTTTCCAATGTGTCAGATCGTTTTCTTTTGTTTTCTTATAATTTTGGTTTAGTCCATTGTGGTTTCTGTCTGGTTTGTGTTGTGAGCAGAGTCCCAGAACCATCTGGCTGAGTGGGCATCTCTCAAGGGTCTCTCTGTAGGTGAGGGCTTTGTTATGGAGTGTGTCTGGATTGCTTTCTTTTAGGTGATTTTATAGAATTTAAATGCTCTTTTTTAGATTTTGATAATTAGTAATTAGTGGGTATCTTCCTAGTTCTGCTCTGCAATGCATTATTTGGTGTTTTCCATCTCTCTCTCTCTCTCTCTCTCTCTCTCTCTCTCTCCTCTCTCTCTCTCTCTCTCTCTCTCTCTCTCTCTCTCTCTCTCTCTCTCTCTCTCTCTCCTTCTCTCTCTCTCTCTCTCTCCTTCTCTCTCTCTCTCGTACTCAGTGTCACTCCTGGTAGTGAACGCTGTTATGGGGTAATATGTATTATGACTGGAAGTTAGCTCTTACAGGTGCTGTACACACACACACACACACACACACACACACACACACACACACACACACACACACACACACACACACACACACACACACACACACACACACACACACACACAGACAACACACGCACACACACACACACGTCACACACACACACACAGACAACACACGCACGCACGCACACACACACGCGCGCGCGCGCGCACGCATGCACGCACACACACACACACACACACACACACACACACACACACACACACACACACACACACACACACACACACACACACACACTCTCTAAGAACTCTATGTGTTCTTTCCCACATTCTAGCAGTTCTAAGGCGTCGGTTACACCTTTCGTATAATTTTCGTATCGTCGTCATATGCGTATCGCCGCGACGTCGTGCGCCTCGAGTCACACTTTCGTTTTTTTTCCGTTTTTGTCACCCGAGCACACTGATGTAGTACACTGCCAAAGCAGTAGGTGGCAGTAGGTGGCAAACATGAAGGCAATTTCAACCAATCAGAACTTGAATGTGCCTGCAAAGCAAATGTCAACAAGGCGGCCACCATCTTTTGCCTAGTTACCCAATGCAGCAATTCTTTTTCAGCAAAGCCTAATAAAAGTGCAATAAACAAAACGGATACATTCACTGTGTGTTCTGCCTGTCATTTGTTGATGAAACAAAACTAACATCAACACAAGTGACCACCAAGAGCGGATAGTTTAGTCTAAAAAAAGATCGGTAGCATTGTTAGCTGCATGCTAACGTCAATGGAGTATGCCATTATAACAATATAGCATTGTGGCTAGAAGCTAACGTTAGCTCACGCTACTTAGCCAGCACCAAAACTGATGATATCGCGAGCTATCAGTAGTTAGATAACATTAGAGACAACGCTGTGTGTATTAAACAAAGGTGAATAGATGACTGGGCCATTTTGTTTAATGCTTGTTAAGTTGAAAGAGGAGCTCTGAGCTAACAGGGTCTGAATGCTGATAGCTCACGTTAGCCAGCTGCTCATGCAATCGGTAATGCTAGCAGAATGAATGGATGTAAACTTTATTTAACATATTGCATATGGGTACAATACAATACGGCTCAATACAAACAATTGTTAAGGGAATGCAGACTGTTGTAGCTTGGACTGGGGTCCTTATAACAATAACTTGACAACACATGGTAGCTGAAGCTATTTGGGACACGGAGCTATGTCCCAAACACACACACTGTTGTCACCGGAAGGGCACGCAGATGGTATCTACTGCGCATGGGCGTTTTCGCAACAACGGCTCCGTGCTGACTACACGCTGTTGTCGATGCGTTTTTTTTTGCGTATCTCCAAACGCAAAACACAATTTTGCGTTTCAGCCGTATCCACAAAAAAACGCCAAAAAACGCATTTCTGTGTAATAGGGACATCAAATGTCGTCAAAAACGTATAAAAAAACGCCAGGAATACACTAGTCTAACCATGGCCTAAGTTTAGACATACCCTGAAGCCCCCCTCCCTCAAAGAGAGGACATCCAGATCTTGTGTGAGGAGCGGTGGCTTGGGGTGTCCAGGGGGAAGGGCCTGTGGTTCTGGAGCCAGAGAGGGAGTCGTCCCACAGAGATGACAGGGAGATAAGAGAGAGAGGAGGCCTCCTCTCACCAGGAACTAACCTATAGGGCAACAATGGAGGGTCTCAGGATTCACTCAGACTCCATCCACACAGACAAAAAAAAGCATGTATTCGCTCATCATTCAAACTGAATATTACGTGTGCATGAAACTTTTCTTTCGCCAGAATCCATTGACTTGAAGTCATCCGAGATCCAATGCGGTAGCACAATTATTCATGTAAGAGTTTGTATGGTAACAGCACGCCTCTGTATGTCACAACTTTGGCTTTGTGGCATGGCTTCTCTTACCAACAGCTACATGGGGAGAAAAAAAAATAAAAAGAACCATGCGAAAGCGACAGACTCTTGGCAGAGACGGCCTCTTCAGTTATAACTCTTAGAAAACCAGTTATAGTTTGCAATATTTGAGAAGGCAAAGTGAAAAAGTAGCCATTTCTTCCAGACGATGCGTAATGAGGGAACTGTAGGGGAAGAAGTAACAGCCAGTGGTTTCTGGAAGCAGCCCTAACGCAAGGATCAGCAGCATTAAAAGAGATTTACACCCCCAGCCCTTAAACAGTTTTCTTTTGCTCAATGGTTCCTCTTTTACAGATATTTCAGGGAAGTAATAAACTGCACTGACAAGCGTTTTGAGTGGCTTTGAGACATCCCTCATGGGCAGCAACGCTCCATCTCTTCTGCCACAGTTACAGTAGCATCACTGTTTCTACCGCAGCCAGAGGGCTGCTTAGATTTGATCAGCTTGTTTCTTCTTTTTTCTTTTTCTTTTATAAATATTGCACCACTAACAAGAATCCATAGAGGTAGTTGTAATATACCAGGGCAACATTTTGGGCTACTGTATGCATATAGGCAACATTGACCAAGGACATGCCTCAGCATTGTTGCATTAGATAACATAGGACCATCTTGGTACCAGGAAATAATTAAATGGAACTGAACCCTTACACATGTGCTCCTAAATAAAATGTTTTTAATTGAATAGTTCACAAGGACATTTAGAAGCACAGTGAAACAGTTGAATGATTTTAGAATATTTCAAATGTAACTAATGAATTTAAATATGTATTATCTCATCAACTATCCAGTTAGTTTTTATAGTGCAACGTTTGGCTACTTACAAATCATTGAACGTACATAGAGAGAGACAAGGAGAGAGGGAGAGTGTCTCAGGCTCAGCTCCTCCCATTCCTCACTTTGAGCTCAAAAGCAAACTATCCTAGAGGACTGCTCCACTGTGAACTGCCCCAGAGTTAGTTAGCAGCTAGTTTAGGTTTTTACTGTGACTTGGGCATGATGGGGATGGATTGTGAGCATGAGGATGCAAAGCATGTTAGATGCATTGGACCTGTTGGTACTTTTCATTAGCATGTTGGATATCCGTCTTCACCGATCTCCTGGAAATTTTTTTGTTATCCAAAATGCTCCCACACTACCGATTCAAGGCACTTTTTTGCTGGATATAAGACTGGGATGTTAGTTCTTTCTGCTGTTTTCACAGCATGTCTCCTCTCTGTAAACGAATGCTGTTGGTGGGAGCGGCACTCACACATAAATTACGCACAGAGAAACAGCATGACTTGCAAGAGGAGTTTTCACAGGGCTAACTGGGGCTGAATAGCTATATTACCATAAAATTCGTATGGTTTGAAAACTATGATGATTTAAAAATCGTTCCCTGTTTCTCTACTCCCTGTTTTAAAAAAGACCTAAAGTATAACCTAAAATAACAAATAATAATAAATATGGATCTTGATTCATATTTGATCTGCAACACCTAGTTTGGCAGTTTGATTTAAATTTTGTTCGATGGCACAACGTTGCCAGATGTACGATCATTATTTTATGTGTACGATCGATGTCGCTCTCTTATAAGTAAACTCTCATTTTCCACCTAAATGGTTCAGTAAAATAAGTTTCTGACAACATCTTTGGCGAGAAGATATTCAAGAAATAATTACTTGCAAAGCGAAAGGGACATGTGGCCAAAGCATAGACTGTGTGCACCCCTTTGTTTTGGTCGAAGGTACTGGTGCTATCGTGTGACTGAATCCATCTGCGTATTTAGACCACTATCAGTGGGGCACCGGCCCCACTGTTGATCAGCTGTGCCCCAGTGATTGCCCCAGTGATTATTATTATTTATTACATGGCGTTTTCACATTCGCCGAAATGCTTGCTTGTGATTGGTCAATAGCCCCCCGACAGCGGTCATTATTTTTCAATAATGACCGCTGTTTTTTCAATAATGACCGCAGTGCGCAGCTGTTCGCAATCAAGCCCACTGACACTGTTTCAGTGCAATTAGACACTCGGTGTTCTGCTGCCGGCGATGACAGGGGGCGGAGCGACGAGCGGAGCCAGAACGCAGCCAGAAGTTAACCAGTGTTGCGAGTCGATGTAAAATGAATTAGGTATATTGTTAGTAAGTTATGTAATAAGCGGGATAATGTATAGCCTACTCGGTCATTGTCGCAAAATAATTGACCTTCACTACGTTTAAAACACCTCGGCGCGGCGCCTCGGTATTTTAAACTCTGTGTCGGTCAATTATTTTGCGACAATGACCTCGTAGCCATACATTATCCCTTACCTTTTTTTTTTTTTTACTTCGCTTTGAAATATTATAGTGAAATATTTCACATTTATCTTGTTGAAATCCTCCAACAGGCTCTTTTTTGTAAGTTGACTGGTTTGCACACCCCTATGACAGCTAATACATGGTACATCCCATGGTGCTCAGCTGTCAGCAGGCAGCTGGCCTCGCGCAGTTCACAGGTATCACACAGGCTGCGTTGCATTCTGTCATAATGCACAGCTAAGAAAGTTAAAACAAACGAAATTCTGGCATTCCAGCCCTCGTGGACAGACTACTACGGGTTTGTGTGTCAGAAGGACCGTGCAGTGTGTACTTATGTTGAAGGCTTGCCAAACAAAGAAACAATCAAATCAAGAATAAAAGATATCCCCATGTCAGCTCGAAGTGTCGAGCGACGCATCAACGAAATGTCAGAAAATATCAGAGAACAGCAAACAGCTGGATTAAAAGATGCTCCGGTGTGCAGCTTAAAGGGACCGACCAACCAACTACTACCCCAGATAACGCTCAGTAAAGCAAAACAGTGCCAGGGATCTCAGGTAGGCAGCGGTTTATTTAACTTGAACGTCTTTCTCTCTCTCTCTCTCTCTCTCTCTCGCTCTCTCTCTCTCTCTCTCTCTCTCTCTCTCTCTCTCTCTCTCTCCTCTCCTCACTCTCTCTCTCTCTCTCTCTCTCTCTCTCTCTCTCTCCTCTCCTCTCTCCTCTCCTCTCCTCTCCTCTCCTCTCCTCTCCTCTCCTCTCCTCTCTCTCCTCTCCTCTCTCTCTCTCTCTCTCTCTCTCTCCTCTTCTCTCTCTCTCTCTCTCTCTCTCTCTCTCTCTCTCTCTCTCTCTCTCTCTCTCTCTCTCTCTCTCTCTCTCTTCTCTCTCTCTCTCTCTCTCTCTCTCCTCTCCTCTCTCTCTCTGGCCTTGCTCCGGGGGAGGGATTGGAGGAGGGTGTGCCTCAGTTAAACCTTGCGACGACTGAGCTGTGTTCTGGTCATGTGACACTACACATATTTAATTGAGACCCTTTATTATTTCAATTTAGCTGGAAATACATTGATACATCATTCAGTAAAATTTTCAGAGCCTTATAACAAAAACATTATTACGGTCACCATTGTGACCAGTGGGATTCTTTTTACTCAAAATGTGAGTATTACCAACTTACTAAGTCACCTTGTGTGTGATGACAATAAATGACAATAAACGTAGTTTTATTAGGTTGAAATAATGTGGTTGTGTACTTATTTTTTCTGTTAACTTATTATGGATTGAAAACTGAAAACCAAACAAAATGTGCTATATATAGCCTACCGTCTGCGTTGAATATGAAATAAAGGCATCTAAATGATAAATTCTTTCTTTAAAAAAAACAAGCTCAATCAAAAGATTCTACATGATTCCAAAATAGTGAAGAAAATGACTTTAGGAAGAACAAAGGCAGAGGCTCTGGTCCTTGCTCCAAAGGCAGTGGGTGATGTTCTCAAGGCCTTAACATCAGATAAACCCCTCCCATTCTCCATACAGATGGATGCATCTAACCTAACCCTAACCCTAAAACAAAGTAAAAAATAAAATAGTTACAAAATCTGCCCTTTTTCGCCCAAAAACCGGGCAAAATCGGCAAAAAAACCTTTTCCGCGCGCCCGCTTCATATCCCTTGGTGCCCCCCTGTGCCCCAGTACAGTGCTTGGTCTAGATACGCCCCTGACTGAATCTGGTAGTATCTACAGTAGTGGCTGAATCTGCGACATACTGTAGCACCTTTAAGAATGAATGAACACAACAGTCTAACTTAGCATCTTAGTATTAGTAAAGTTTGAAAGCATTGTTCCTCTGAAAACTTCAAATGGAATTATATGGTTCTTTGTCAGTGGTACAAAATTTTACCCTTGGTTTCATTTAGCTTCCCGTAGCTGGGAATGTTGACCATCTACATTGCCATAAATATTGCCAAGTCTATCATCACCCTACTCTCTTCCACAGGGCTTAGTTCAACATTTATCTGTAGTTTCTGAGTGCTGCTTGGCCTTGCGGTATAGGCCCACAGACTCTGTTTTTCTTGATGGTTAAGTTCTTTTGAAGCAGTCTGCATGGGCCAGAATGGGGCCCTGCACAGTGTAAGATGTCATACTGTGCTGACCAACATGCTCTGTGGGCCTTGATGTGCCCGTAATGTTTAATGGTACCTTGGCAACTGCTAATGGAAACTCTTACTTCGCCTAGCAATCCCATTTCGTTCCCCTCTTTCTGGTTGCATTTTCTTTCTTCTTTTTTATTTTTTTTATTTACCATAATTATTCGTTCACGTCTTTGATATACGCAAGCATGAACTCATGGCTGAGAGGGGGAAGAATATGTGCATTATCTGCTAATTATTAAGATTACGGATGGGATAAATAAACCAAAACGAAAGGGAACATTTGTCTTGAGTAAGGCACGGTTCCCCGCTTGTACCGTGCCCCACGGCATGTGTGTTTGTAGTCTCACCGGGAGAGAGGAACATCATAGACTGTCCCCTTCGGATAAGGGGCTGCGACTGGGGCTGCCAGGGCGCAGAGAGGCAGGAGAGGGGTAGGTCATGCTGTGGCACGCGTCTCTGTGTGGGATGAGGAACCATCTCCACCTCAGACAGGTTCAGAAGTCACAGTCTGCTTCTGGTTAGTCACTCTGATCCACAGTGATAAACAATTCCTGTGGTCTCCTGCTCAGTGGAGATCCACCGGGAACCCACTATGTGTGTGTGTGTGTGTGTGTGTGTGTGTGTGTGTGTGTGTGTGTGTGTGTGTGTGCGTGTGTGTGTGTGGGTGTGCGCTTGTGTGTGTCCACACATATTGAGGAAACCCACATTGCTTTCTGAGTTGTATAATAAATAACAATAACAATATGATGACAGATATGTCTAAACCTATTCAATAACTAGCCTGTTTGTTATGATCAAAACAGGATTTGACAAAAGACAAGGGCATTCTTTGGGATAACAATATACAGTAAGCGGTCCCGTGAAATTTGCAGAGATGCCCCTTGGCACAGTCGCTTTGCTCCTCCAGGTTCCAGAGTCTGGGACATATCTTTTGATAGCACGGTAAAACAAGACACACCCATGGAGCAAGTCAAAAGGTTCACCAAGGTTAAAAGTCTGCTTTTATGGAAGTCAGATATCACGACAGAAGGAATGCCCTGAATAGAGCAACAGATCATTTTCACCATGGAAGTTATCACCACACAATAAAAACCTAAAAGCCAAAAATAAATTATAATCTGTCAGAATGATACAATAGTCTCGGCGAGTCCATTGGGACTCCTTGCCCCTGCGACTGGTGGTTTTATCTGTTGCTGCGTTTCCGTGCAGATGCTGGCATCAAACCGCCTGGTGATAAAAGTGTCTTCAGAAGGTAAGTGTTTACGGTGAGCATCCATAAGGCTAGCGGGATCAAAGCCTCTGTTGAAAAGACATTAAGCAACCAAACAGGAAAAAATAAACAAAATGACCTTATTTTTAGTTAGTCATACGATCAGATTTACGACATTGAGAAACCATGTCGGGGAGAGGCGAATTTCTGTCATGTAATACTTTATTGCTGTGAAAAAAAAGACCTAGAGGAAGAAAAAAGAAAAAGAAAAAAAGAAAACTGGCCACTTAAGGGAAAAGAACAATAGCAGTTAAAAAAAAGTAAGTAAGGGAAACATTTGAGTGTTCACACCACAAATGCATCCTGTTTTTTCAGTTATTTTTTACACTTTTTATTGCTCTAATATGTTATGAAATAAGACACTGATTCGGGTGAAAATCATGTTTGACAACTGTTCTGGACTCTGCCCTCTGAGTAAAGCATGGCAGACAGAGCCGTGCGTACAGTATGTACAGTATGGTTCAATTCTGTCTCACAGCCTGGGTTCTCAGGACCTGCGCTTCCTGGCGCCTGTCCACACAGAAGGGATAATTGAGTCGACTGTTACTTGCAAATTACTTCTTTCTTCTTCATTTAAAAAAAAAATGCATATCTCACTGATTGAAGGTTGAAGTCAGTAAATAAATAACTTTTAGAACTGCGTCATTGTAGGTATCTTTAGAAATCATACAATGAAATGTTTTGTCATGCCTTTTGCGTTTATATTAAAATCAGAAGTTAGTTTGTAGTTCGAGTTTTTGTATTGTGTCAGTGGTTCTCAACAGAGGGGGCGGGGCCCAAAAGGGAACATCAAGGAGTTGCCTCTGGTGCCTTGACATGATAGGAAATTATTGAAAACATTAATTACAGACAAACCAAGCAATATAGTTAATATAATACAGGCTAAATATAACAATAGCTTTTTATTTAAATGTCTGTAGATGTCACATCTACTCTCGTGTTCTCTATGAATGGGGGAAATGAAATAAAGGATTTCTGCTTTGTAAATATACTACCACAACTGAGGACTACCACAATAACAACAAAAGTTGTTTTTTGAAACATGTTCATACTTTTATGAGATTAAATAGAGCAATCTTGACTAACTTCATTGGAGTGTGTACAGACAGACAGAGCCACGGTGATGGCAGGCAGACATTTTATCATGTCTGCTGCGGGGGGGGGGGGGGGGGCTATATAGTCATTCCTTGGACACAGGGGGCCTTGGGGGGCAAAAAGGTTGAGAACCACTGGAGTAGGCTTCATACAGAAGTATAGTCTAACGTGGTAAGACCTGGAGTAGGCTTCATACAGATATAGTCTAACGTGGTAAGAACTGGAGTAGGCTTCATACAGAAGTATAGTCTAACGTGGTAAGACCTGGAGTAGGCTTCATACAGAAGTATAGTCTAACGTGGTAAGACCTGGAGTAGGCTTCATACAAGAAGTATAGTCTAACGTGGTAAGACCTGGAGTAGGCTTCATACAGAAGTATAGTCTACGTGGTAAGACCTGGAGTAGGCTTCATACAGAAGTATAGTCTAACGTGGTAAGAACTGGAGTAGGCTTCATACAGAAGTATAGTCTAACGTGGTAAGACCTGGAGTAGGCTTCATACAGAAGTATAGTCTAACGTGGTAAGACCTGGAGTAGGCTTCATACAGAAGTATAGTCTAACGTGGTAAGACCTGGAGTAGGCTTCATACAAGAAGTATAGTCTAACGTGGTAAGACCTGGAGTAGGCTTCATACAAGAAGTATAGTCTAACGTGGTAAGACCTGGAGTAGGCTTCATACAGAAGTATAGTCTAACGTGGTAAGAACTGGAGTAGGCTTCATACAGAAGTATAGTCTAACGTGGTAAGAACTGGAGTAGGCTTCATACAGAAGTATAGTCTAACGTGGTAAGAACTGGAGTAGGCTTCATACAGAAGTATAGTCTAACGTGGTAAGACCTGGAGTAGGCTTCATACAAGAAGTATAGTCTAACGTGGTAAGACCTGGAGTAGGCTTCATACAAGAAGTATAGTCTAACGTGGTAAGACCTGGAGTAGGCTTCATACAGAAGTATAGTCTAACGTGGTAAGACCTGGAGTAGGCTTCATACAGAAGTATAGTCTAACGTGGTAAGACCTGGAGTAGGCTTCATACAGAAGTATAGTGTAACGTGGTAAGACCTGGAGTAGGCTTCATACAGAAGTATAGTCTAACGTGGTAAGACCTGGAGTAGGCTTCATACAGAAGTATAGGCTAACGTGGTAAGAACTGGAGTAGGCTTCATACAGAAGTATAGTCTAACGTGGTAAGACATGGAGGAGTGATGTACCACCCAGGACTGCATTGCTGATCTCTCTCAGGCATATCCTATAGCTACTACATGCCTGAGATGCATAAGTAAGAATTATTACTTGAGAGATAACGTAGGGAGATAAGCTGGTCCTTGTTTGCAAGATATATGATGTGTCTGCATTGCCAGCGATTCACCTGACCTGGAAATAAATGGTGTCAAGGTACAAGTGTAACCCTGGCACCCACTCCCCCACACCCCACATGCACTCTCTGGAGTCTGAAACCATACGTAGAGCACACGTTTGACATACTGACTCCATTTCATATCAATGTATACAATAATATACAATTAATAAATTTTTGATATTTTTATTTATTTATTTATTATAATTTTCTTTTGAAAGAAGATGAGTAGAAGAGTGTTTGGGTTTCATTCCTCATCAGGTATGTGGGGGAAGTGCTCCTCCTCTGCTTGGTATGTTAATTCACGGCTCCAGGGCCTGACTACCAGCCGGAGTCCTTTGAAGTTGGCTCCTGGCGTCTCGCATCAGGTGCACCTTTGTCCCCCTGGACCGATTTATTTATTAGTCACTTCGTCATCTGTAAAATATGGTGGAGCTGACATATTACAACTTTACAGGCAGTTACTGCTTTTGCAGATAGATTAATGAGAAGAGTGGGTTTTAACACGCAGACAAATCAGAGCTTTAAATAAGGAGGCACTTACATGCCAAATGTGTGTGCTCATTGGACAGCTGCCAAAAAAAAAGACAGAATGGATCACTATCATTGTGAGTGGATAATTGTACAGCGTAATTGTGTAATTGTATATTTACATAGGCCTACATATTTTTCCATTGGCAAATGTCTTAATACTTTTTTATTGATGTATTGATGTTATAATTGGTTTATAATGTGTGCAACATGTTTTTGTTGTTAGCTTACTCAGTCATTTCCTCTCATGTGGTTGATTTCTTTTTAAACCCGCTAATAAGAGTCATTGTCAGGTGGTCTTATGTCCTTAAAGGGCACCCGTAGTTATGATTGGAGTCAGCGCTGGTGGAAACACACACACACACGCACACACACACACACACACACACACACACACACACACACACACACACACACACACACACACACACACACACACACACACACACACACACACACACACACACACACACACACACACACACACACACACACACACACACACACACACACACACACACACACACACACACACACACACACACACACACACACACACAGAGTTAGAGGTGGTAGGTCAGGTTGTCACTCCGGTTGTGTGTGTTTTTTATTTTTTAATCATTTCATCACTGCCGCGGGGCTCTCTCGAGGCCCCTGCGACGTTTAGCAGTCTGAGGCTCAGGACCCCGGGGTTCGTCTAAAGCCCCGTCTGTATTATTAGCTCTGCTCTCCAGAGCGCACAGCTCATCTTTCCCCTGAGAGGACGTCTGAGAGATGAAGAAGCACGTGGGCACAGCGGCAGAGGAAGGGCTAGAGCAGGCCGGCACGCAACAGTAATTACTCCATTGATATTCCTCACACAATAACACTGTCATCTCTCGTTTGCATAAGCGGGCTTTCTCTCCGCCGCGCGGGTCTCAACATCAAGGGGCCGCAGGAGTTTAGATTGTATATCGATGTGCGTTTCTCACTGTAACCTGCCTGCTGCTCTTGTTTGGCGCATAAAGGATGATGTGTTTGATTATGATTAGGTTTCCAAGACGACACAAAAACAAAGCTGTTTTGAATGTGAAGATCCTTTGGTCTCACTGTGTTTGTGTGTGTTAGAAATTTAAACAATTGAAAATGGAGGGCTGCGGTGGCTCAGGTGGGCGAACGCGCGCGCGCGCGCGCGTGTGTGTGTGTGTGTGTGTGTGCGTGTGTATGTGTATGTGTGTGTGTGTGTGTGTGTGTGTGTGTGTGTGTGTGTGTGTGTGTGTGTGTGTGTGTGTGTGTGTGTGTGTGTGTGTGTGTGTGTTGGAGGAGAGTCAGTGAATGTCATGGGGTTTCAGCCTCAGCCACTTGCTTAATGGTCACTGCCTGGTCATAGGGCTGTCTGGCCTTTATTTCCTCTGCTCTCTTGCTCTGTCCTCCCAGGCCTCCCACTGAAGCAGGGCCCTCCGGCACCGCATCAGCTGTCAGGCGAACTATAGTGGGGGGGGGGGGGGGGGGGGATCAGGCGCTGAAGAGAGGAAGGGGGAGATGGGGAGGAGGAGGGGAGAGAAGGGGAGAGAAGGAAGGGGTGGGGGTGCTGAAGAGAAGAGAGGGTGAGATGAGGAGGGGACGGGAGATTGAGGAGGACGATGCAATGCAGAAGGAGAGAGAGAGAGAGAGAGAGAGAGAGAGAGAAGAGAGAGAGAGAGAGAGAGAGAGAGAGAGAGAGAGAGAGGAGAGAGAGAGAGAGAGAGAGAGAGAGAGAGAGAGAGAGAGAGAGAGAGAGAGAGAGAAAAGCCATTGGAGGCGATGGGGGGAGAGGCAGGCAGGCAGGCTAGACTGTCAAATCTCAGCCGTTGAATATTTAATGGAGCCTGGAGTGTTTATTTAGTTAGCCTGTCGATTTTTACCGCTCTGTCAATAGCGGCTCCCGTGTAGCCTGCTGCTGATCTGTAGTGTCTCTTCCCCCAGAGAGGCCAGGCGCTAAACGCAATTATGGATTTTCCTCCACCGCAATGTGTTTGATATTTTTACTGATCTAATTTGCAATCTGGTAGTTTATTGTTTGGCATTTTAGTGGCGCTCAAGTGGCGAGGCAAATTTGATTTCCTCTCATAATTCTTTATAACTTCATTAATGCTGTTAGCACACTGGCACAGATCTTAAATAAAGCGAGAGAATCATCCCACAGATGAATGCATTCCGCTTTTTATTGTCGCTCTGCCCCTTTTCTCTTTTTACTGATTCTGTTTCTAATTAAAAATCATCGCGGTGGGGCCCTGCCTTTTGTGAAATTTGAAATCATAACAGGATTTGAATGGCTCCCTTTTGCAGAGGCATGTATATTCAACAGAACATGGGGGACCAGATCGGTTGTGGGTAGAATGGGGAGGAATCAAAACAACTTTCACTCAATGACATTCAACATTCTCCGAGACAAATGAGGGCATTAGTGGCGGAACAACAAATGTAATTGAGACTAAATAATCCAGGCGATTGTCTCCGAGAGTGTGGTGGAGACTGTGGTTCGAAATGTTCTTGTGGAAGCCTCAGCAGCTCAAGCTCTATGACTGATGCGTTCGTTAGACGGGCAACATTAGCCGTAATGCTGTTAGCATGTAGCCGTGTGAGTGATGTGCTAGTTAGATGCCCAGCAGTAGAGCTAATGGTGTTAGCGTGTTGAGCCTTCAGAGGGATTGCAATCGGTTAGGCCAATGATGGATGAGTGTCGTGCCGCAGAAGGCCTGCAAGCCTCCTCATTCGCCAAGCTGTCAGCTTCTTAAGTGGACGTGCACAATTAGTGCTGAAATCAGAGCCTGCTTGATCTGATGGTTCGGCTCGCCATACAAAAGGAAAAATAGAGCCATCTCTCCGGTGCTGAGCGAGTGATGGTGAACAGTGCAGTCGGAGCTTTGTAAGAGAGAAGGCACCAATACACATCTCTTGTTTTGAGCCAGTCCGCAGTGCAAATTCTAGAGGTACCTGTCACATTCTTGGTTTTGGGCGGGAAAGTGGAGATTGTAGACAGCTGTGTTGCTCTCCTACACAGTAGCCTACACACGCTTTGATATTGGTTGTTTATGCTTTATGTTTATGCTATCTTTGATTATATTGAAGTAAAACTAAAAAAGGGGGGTAATGAACAGGGCACATCACACACACACACACGCGCGCACACACGCACACACGCACACACACGCACACACACACACACACACACACACACACACACACACACACACACACACACACACACACACACACACACACACACACACACACACACATACACGTGTTAGCACCACACCTCACCTTGTGTCCAAAACAAATGGCAAATATCAAAGGCAGACCAAGCTCTACTCTGAGTAGGACATTAGTTCAACAGAACCTGTTCTCTCATGGCCTCTACCATCCACTGCCTCATACAGTAGCTGTCATTATTGGGAAAATTATTGATTATATAACTAGAGCCTATAACTAGGCTCAACATGGAACCTTTGACCCACAGTTCATATTATGCTTTCTTCTACAGACCTAAATGAAATGGTTTGAAGAGCACATATTACAATACAGATTCATATCTATATCCTGTTTCATCTTGGTATACTCTGCAGTAAAACAGGGTCTGTTCAAATACTTTATTGGAAATGAAATGTGGACCATACATTTGTTTGGGCAGATTTGAATGAGAGGCGTTAAACTGTGAAATCTGAAAGTTACAGTGTAGTGTTAGGCTTAGGTTTGGATAACAATCAGTTTTATAATAAAAGACAAGATGCTAAGCTAATGCACAAGATGCTAATGATAAGGATAAGCACTCAATTCAACTCACCATTGTCAAAAGAAAGTCTAACATGCCTATAAATAGTTATACTATGGAACTATACATTACGAATGTAGTGTATAAAAGCCCCCAAACAGCATTGCCAACTTCAACAGACCCGTGTCCCGTTGTGCAAGCTCCAGGTATTGACAATGCTACCACATACCCTACCACATGGCCACTAATGGCCACCACAACCCAACGTGTAGATAGATAGGCAGTGAGAGCCAGCATATCACCATGGCTATCAAGTGGGCACCTCCCTTTACTTGTGTTTCAAGTTAGGCCCACAACACCTCAGGAAGGCTCGACAGTTAGCTCCAGCGTGCTAGAACCACTCCCTTCTATACTAGCTCTCACTGTCCATGATACCCACATGCAGAACTTTCTTGTGTTATCCTATCCTTGTGTTGAAAACAGAACTACTCCTGATAACAATATCATACATGAAACATTCTTGATAAATGAATGTACTTTTCTTAAAAATGTATTTATGTGAATGTTCTATCCACTGAGTTCACTATAGTGTATCCTGTAGAGTGTATGGCAGGTGAGCACATGTGTCATTGGGATCAGACAGCAACTTTGCTTGAGGGGTAATGAACAGGGCACATCACACACACACACACACACACACACACACACACACACACACACACACACACACACACACACACACACACACACACACACACACACACACACACACACACACACACACACACACACACACACACACACACACACACACACACACACATACACGTGCACACATATGAGCACTTACTCACACCTCACTTTGTGTCCAAAACAAATGGCAAATATCAAAGACAGGCCTACTGTAGCTCTACTCATATCATTATGTTGAAAACAGAACTACTCCTGATAACAATATCACACATGAAACAGAAACAACAGAGAAGAAGAGGAATACTCTTACCCATTGTTTATTTTGGCCCCCAGCTGACATTATTTCTCCTCAACCAAATCCACTGACTTCCTTTCAATGCTTCTTCCGACATCTCCCACAAATCCCCAACCCTCCCAATAGTGATATAGCTGATTGTGCCACTTCTACCAGACAAGCCCTAGCTTTCCATCCTCGCTGTTCAGTTTTTTCAGCACAGCTATCTTTGAGAATGATTTGATTTATTTGCAGATAGTGTGGCAGTATAGACCTACGTAGGAGCCGCCAACTGTCCTCACAGATCCAGACACGTTGAACTCCCTGCCATAATTCTTTCTCCATTTGCTATAAATTGTTGAAATATTGTAATCCTATAGTGATTCATGTGAAAAGACCCACCCTCTCAATATGAAAGCATAACTAGTTTTACCACGTGTGCTTTTCGTTCAAAACAGAAAACACAATGCTATTGTTTTTATTTTCTGTGATCCCTGTCAGAGCTACTGGTTGAAGCCTGGTGTGAAAATTGATTCCTCTTGTCATGTTTAGACGTTCCTGACAATAGAGGATCTTCTCTAATTGAAGTTGTTGAATCAGCCTGAACCTCCACTATTCCCATTTTACGTCAGCTATGGTTTTGGAAGAAACGCCCAAACTCTCATTTGGAGAATTCTCAACCCTTCTCAGCCAAATCGTAATAATGTGACCAGGGAGGGGGGGGGGGGGAGGGGGGGAAACACCAGTCGGGAAGATGAGGAATGTTTAGCAATGTAAAAAAAAGAAACTATAAATAAATAACCTGTAGTTATCAGCTGAGATGAGAGAGGGAGAGGATGATATCTTTGGGAGAGGGACATGTCATCTCTCTGTAATATAGTTTATGATTAATCTGTGCACCTCTGACTAAATAATGAGGGATGACAATTAAAGCAAGTCAGGGGAGTGGAGAATCAAAGGACTGAGAGATTCCCCTTGGCAGAGGCAGGCCTGTTCCAATGCTCTCTCCCCAGCAAAAACTCAATCCAGATGTCCAGGCCCGTGCTGCCATGCAGCCAGGCCGCTGCCACAGCCACACAACAGAGCCTTTCTGCCAGCTAGAGCCGGCCCATCTCTCAGTCTCTATACAGAAAAACATGACAGGAGGCTCTCCCGGAGAGAGCCCGGGGATGGGGGGGGGGAATAAAAGGATTCCAACTTTGCAGCTCTCGTAGAGCCAAGGGCTGCAGAGTATCATTTCTTCACACGCTGAGATTTATCTAACCCGCGGTTTGTGTCTCTATCCCCTCTCTGTTTTCCCGGCTCCGTCTCCGTCTCTCGCGCCGCGCACTACTGTGCAGCGAGGGATCAGTGGAAGGTCTGGAGGTACAGCTATCGTGTAACTAAGCGCTCAATAGTAGGTAATATATCTATGGACTGTCATGAAATTGGAAACAGCAGCACATCCCTAATGTAGTCTACCATGCTGTGGTAAGATATTACACATGCTTATACAGGGACTTGTAATAATCTTTCCAGTACTTTTAGTTTTTGTTGTTGGTTTTTTGTTTGCTTGTTGGTTGGTTGGTTGGTTTTCTTTGTATGTGTTTTCTCTATAGTCTAGATATTACATCCCACAGAGAGGCGCGCGCATGTGTGTGTGTGACGTGTGTGTGTGTGTGTGTGTGTGTGTTTGTGTGTCTATGCCTATAGATAGCAAGTGATCTGTTGTGTCTGCCTCATGGGGGTGGGTGGGTGGGGGGGGGGGGCAGGTTGATGTTGTCACTCAGCATCGCGGCTGAATCAATGGGCCAATGTGGCGAAGAAAAGGCCAGCCGAGCGCTATTGATATGTTTAACAAATTAGCCTTGATGACGGCAGGTGTGATTGTGAGCCTGGCTCTGGGGTCAGCTCGTCGTATGGTGGCTAACAGACACGATATTGCTGTGTGTCCTGCTCTCTCCATTCCCACACAATGGCATTAGTGGCACCCCAGGGAAATAAAGGAGTCCCCCCCCCCCATATCCCCAGTGCTCTTCAAATTAACTCCCCAGAAGGTTAAGCTCTCTGATTCATAATTATCCCCCCCCCCCCCCCCCCCCCCACCCCCACCTCCCTAACCCTACTCTCTCTCCCTGCCACTTCTCCTGAGTGGCACTTGCCTTTTTTTGTGGAGGAAAAGCCCCAGGAATTACATTAGCTAAGTCTGACCTGTGAACATATAGCCAGATGACTGGAGAGTGGGATTGGAGTTGATCTCTGTCTGTCTAGCTGTCTTTCGAGCTGTCTTTCTATCTAATCTATAGCTGTCTGTCTCTCACATGGTCCATTATTGCTTGTGGACCTCCCTATGGATGAGACATGTTCAGCCTCACCTGTTCTGTAATTGCACGTGGCCCTCAGAGGAATGGCCAGTGTGACACAAGTAGATCTCACTTGCATCTGACATCTTTTGAATAGTAGATGTTCTTGCTGCCTCTTGTGGCTTCAGATGGGACTGCGTTGGAATTTCTTTGCTCGTAAGCAAGTGCCAGCGGCAAACAAAATGACATTTAATTTAAAAAATCAACTTAATACCAGACGATTTTAATAGCGTCCCTCTATATACTGGCTCTTAGAGTGGTTATAATCTCTTCCCTCACATCCGCAATCTTTGGGGGAATGTTGGTGGTCAAAAGTAATGCACTTTATAGTCTTTTAAAAACAGCTGCATTTCAAATATCATGCACAATGATTATTCATGTTTGTAAGGGTTTCTCCATTCCTGGCTTCACCAGCATTTATTATTCCCTGGAAAGGAAAACATCAAAATTTTCCTCATTTTAGTAATATAGCATATGACTAAACTGAAAAAAACAGTATCTATATAGTAAAACATTATGACGAAACTGTCAAGAAAAAGATTATCTATAATGTTTGCCATATTTTACTTTTCTTTTTTAACAATCATAAAAATCGTCTTAGCATTAATTAAATGCCAAATCCACGTGTCCCGTTAGCCCTTTAAGGATTTCTTTTGCTGAAAATATACAGTAAAATATCTATTCCCAGATCATCACAAATCACAATTATAAGCCTTAACCTGGTGGAATTACGGTTTTGAGTTGTGGAAAATCTACAGTTAATAGCTGTTACAGTTGTCAGTCAGTGTAAATCTACTGTGGGTGCTTCCCATGTAGGAGCCATGAGGCTCTGGAGTCAAGTGGGTTTCTCTCTGGAGGCCTGAGGTATAATGTAATGAGGGACTTGGTCTGATGGAGGGCTGGGCGCCACCTTTCTTCACGATCACATAATTAATCTCCTGATTCTACCACTCACCATCTCATGACAGATACGTTTGTGTTTGGTGCATAATGGTGAAGGGCTCTGTGCTCCCGCATGCCTTGCATTTTGGAAAAAACTGCTATAAAGCCCGTTCTTCCACAGCCTACAGAGGGTTACTTATAAAACAACACTCCCATTGGGCCCCATTAGGAGACAAAGAGAAACACACACATCTCAGCCAGGTACCCTAATAATATGTCGGCAATTTAGATAATGACTGGGAGTGAGATAAACTGAAGTGTGTATTACAGGTAATTGGATCTGCAGCGTGTTGGCTACCTAAGCATCTATGGGCTGCGTATTGTGGAGCTTGCGCCCTGGCTTACCAGGGGGCATTACAAGAAGGACTGTCAATGATACGTCTTGAAGGCCTGTTGTAATAATGGCTGATTCGAGAGGTTTTCCTGCATGCCTACGGAAAACAGCACAGCCCGGAAACTAATCAGGGCTGGCTTTAGATGTCACGTTCTTGACGATGGAAAACCTTGTGTTTAATTTTCTATCGTTCTTTGCGCTTGTTCCACAGCACTCGCATGCCGGGCCAGTTAGTCCTATGTTGACAAAATACAATGTCAGAATGATCAGCTCAAGAGAGAGCTTCTCCTCCTGTAGCTGAAGCCCAAAAGTTGGAGTCGTAATGAGAGTTGTCAAGCCTGTGAGGTGAGGCACAGAGAGGCAGAATTGGGAGCCATGTTGGTGCCTTTGGGGCCCAGTGAGCTGGATCTCCTCTGCCTTTAAAGGGATTACCTTGGCAGGGTAAGGAGTCGCAGCAGAGGGCTGGAGGAAGAGAGGCCAAGCAGCCTATTACCAGTGCAGCCCAGGACCATGCAGCGCAGGTTTCCTTAATAACCTGATGATGAATCTCTCCTGTAATTAGACCTTTATAGCTGCTGCCTAATAGTCCTCTCAACTCTCTCTTAATGGACTTGTGTTTTGAGTTTTATTTGTGTTTTTACACACAATACACACAATTTATGTTACCAGAATTATTGACAAAGTGTGTCACTGTCACCTGCGTAGTTCAAGAGAGTAGCGACTATTGATTTGCTAAATTGGAAATTGGGTAATTGAGGCTTTTATTTAAAATGTTTTATTTTCATAATTGCTTATTTGAGGTCTGATATGTATGTATGTTCCACCCAGCGTACTCGCAGGGTCAAATTTCTCCCACTCTTAATTAGATGCGGAACAGGCTAATTAAATCAAATTCATTATCCTCAGCTCTAGAAATCAAGAGGCTTTATTGGAAATAAGGTTAGTCTCCCCCTCATCCATCATGGCCTAACTAACCAATTTACAGGCCAGTCTTTTGCATGAGGCATTATTACCTTGTCATAAACAGTTACGTTTAAAATCCTTGAATCAAGCTGCGATAGGCCGAGCTTTTATCACATTAGTTTGTGCTAGTGTGTCAGCCTCTTTTTGCCTAAGATAAAGTAGGCTCCAAATAATTCTATTTAGCAACATCAGGCAGAGACAGTGCAAACGACCGCTATTTAAAACCAACTGATAATTCCATATAATTAAGATATACTGTAGTCCTTCACATGGAATGGGGATATGGGACTTTTTCACTGAGAAAGCAATGCGCTGAGGGAAAGTCTGTGGTGTTTTATAATACATACAGGTTTAGTTTTTGTATTATTATAATATAAAAAATATATATACATATATTTGGCTTTTCCAGACCTAATATTCCTCTTGTAGCTTTCACGTATGCCTATCCAGCTGACAGGGTTATCATTGAACAGATCAGTCAGTCAGTCCTGTTCTCTCCAGCATTAGACACATCACAGAGTGTCTCACTCCTGCAGCTGCCTGTCACAAGGCACACTGGGACCATTGTGTAAGAAACACAAAAAGCTACCGTCATGATTATTTCAAGGTCAATTGATTAATCTACCGATGACTCGTTCATTATATGGCTCATATTTGATATATCTGATGACAAAATGTACTTAGATTATGCCATTTAACACCCCTTTGTCACTCCACTTCGGAAAGAACTTTGCATATTTATCCGTGATCATTTTGTCTGTAGTAAGTATGTGGAAATGTATGCTAAGGATGTGAAAATGGCATGGCATATATTTTATATCAGTGCACCATAAGGCCACAATCCCTTTAACTACCATCTAGTGTTAAAGCCATATTCTGAGGCACATGAGGCCCATCTTCTGCCCCATGGTGGAAAGTGAATTAGTGAGCTCCATTCTAAAGCCAGTGATAGGAATGGGCAGCGAGCAGTGATTTGTTAGCAGTCTATATTACATCCCACAGAGAGGTGTGTGTGTGTGTGTGTGTGTGTGTGTGTGTGTGTGTGTGTTGTGTGTGTGTGTGTGTGTGTGTGTGTGTGTGTGTGTGTGTGTGTGTGTGTGTGTGTGTGTGTGTGTGTGTGTGTGTGTGTGTGTGTGTGTGTGTGTGTGTGTGTGAGGGATAGGACAAGGGGCCTTATCACTCAGGGTTTACTCACAGTAAATTGAGTTGAAATAATAGTCTTTCTCCAAGGCCAGACAATAGAGCAGGCTGGGGGCTGGGGGCTCAGGCTGTGTGGCAGAACTAGCGTGGGCCACTTCAGATGAAAGGTGGTGCCTGGGGGCCATGAGGGAGGTGTAGGGGGCCTTTATGTGGATGGTTCTACCAGTTGAGGAGCAGACACCCCTCTGACAGCCACCTGGGTAGGACAGTGGGGAGGAGCATAGAGGAGCGGAGGGCTGGGGGGCGGAGTGATGGAGCCTCAGGGCCCTGTCATTAGGTTGGTGGGAGAGAGGAACTGTGGCTGGGTACCCTGAGGACAGCAGAGTGACAGGTCCTGGTGGGGACACTGTCCACTCCACAGCCTCTTATCCCCCTGGGTGTGGACAGAGGAAGTGGGCTGGAAGTGGCCTGGGACCGGTGGAACATGTCAGTCTGCATGGTCCTTACATCTTAGGTTCATGAGCCTAACCTGCAGCCTAACCTAACACTGTGTGTGTGTGTGTGTGTGTGTGTGTGTGTGTGTGTGTGTGTGTGTGTGTGTGTGTGTGTGTGTGTGTGTGTGTGTGTGTGTGTGTGTGTGTGTGTGTGTGTGTGTGTGTGTGTGTGTGTGTGTGTGTGTGTGTGTGTGTGTGTGTGTGTGTGTGTGTGTGTGTGTGTGTGTGTGTGTGTGTGTGTGTGTGTGTGTGTGTGTGTGTGTGTGTGTAAACGTAAGAAATGACCTCCTAGACCCTAATCAGTCTGGCTTCAGGGCTGGCCACTCCACAGAAACGGCCCTCATTGCGGTCACAGAGGCACTTCACTTAGCAAAAGCGAAAGGCCTCTCCTCTGTCCTGATTCTCCTAGACCTATCTGCAGCCTTCGACACAGTCAACCATCAGATCCTCCTCGCGTCCCTCTCAGGAATGGGAGTGGCTGGCTCTGCGCTGACGTGGCTGACATCATACCTCAATCACCGCTCCTACCAAGTGTCACGGAGAGGGACCCTGTCGGCCACCTGCCCCCTGCGGACGGGTGTCCCCCAGGGCTCGGTCCTAGAACCCCTTCTCTTCTCCCTCTACACTAAATCTCTGGGTAACATTATCACATCTCATGCCTTCTCGTATCATTGCTATGCCGATGATACTCAACTCTTCCTCGCCTTCCCTCCCTCGGATATCCACGTCTCTGAGCGGATCTCTGACGACCAACCACCTCAAACTGAACCTACAGTAAGCAAAACAGAATTGCTCCACCTGCCGGCCAAATCCTCCCCCCTGACCGACCTTTCCATCACAGTCGAGAATGCAGCTGTGACCGTGTCCCCAACCGCCAAGAACCTTGGTGTTGTCCTTGACGACCAGTTGAACTTCTCCGCTCACATCGCAGCGACAACCAGAACCTGCCAATTCCTCCTGAGCAACGTCAGAAGGATCCAACCCTTCCAGACAAAAGAAGCCACCCAACTCCTCGTCCAATCAACAGTCATCTCCCGCCTCGACTACTGCAACGCGCTGCTTGCTGGCCTTCCGGCCACTGCCACCAAGCCTCTTCAGCTAATTCAGAACGCAGCGGCCCGCCTGATCTCAAACCTACCGAAGTCAGCCCATGTCACCCCACTTCTTAGGGACCTGCACTGGCTCCCCATTGCCACACAAATGCGCTTGAAGGCCCTCGACCTGGCATACCGTGCGGCAAAGGTCTCTAACTACACACCCTCAAGATCCCTATGCTCTGCATCTTCTGGCCGTCTCAGACCTACTCCTATCCGAGCTCCGGGAGGGACATCAAGGAGAAGCCGCCGATTCTCAGTCCTTGCCCCACAATGGTGGAATGAACTGCCCACCCCAGTTAGGACAGCCGAAACACGTCCAATCTTTCGCCGTCGACTAAAGACGCACTTCTTCAACCATTATCTGAAATGAATTTTTTAACCCTAACTAACCTTACTGTCATGCACTTGTCCTAATAAACTAACCTACACTGTAGCACTCAACACTTTGATGAACATTGTTACTCAGCTGATAGAGTTGTACCCTTCCTGATGACTTGTCATACAGAACTTATAAGTCGCTTTGGATAAAAGCATCAGCTAAATGTAAATGTAAATGTGTGTGTGTGTGTTACAGTGTGTGTGTGCGCGTGTGTCTGAATGTGTGCATAATAGTGTGCCACCCTACAGCATTTTGTGTGTGTGTGTGTGTGTGTGTGTGTGTGTGTGTGTGTGTGTGTGTGTGTGTGTGTGTGTGTGTGTGTGTGTGTGTGTGTGTGTGTGTGTGTGTGTGTGTGCGAGCGTGGGTGGGTGCGTGCGTGTGTGTGTGTGTGCGTGTGCGAGCGTGGGTGGGTGCGTGCGTGCGTGTGTGTGTGTGCGTGTGCGTGCCTTTCAGCTGCATCTCAACTCTGCTTCTTTCCCTTCATTTATCACTGGGCCTAAAGTGCTGCCACAGCGTTATAGAAACAGCTGCTTTCTTCAGCCACGGTCAGAGAATGGGCTGCCTCTCAGCACACAATGAGGCTGCAGGACCTAAAGAGAGTGTAAAATCGCTCAGTGAATGCGAACCCCCTTTTCCGGCTGAGTGGGCTGACCGCGGGTGTCATTGTGGCAGACGACATTGTCACCCTATCAGGAGCAAAATAAAGATCCATATCAGCCAGTTCATTTTGTACAATGAGCGGAGGGCCGGCGGTGAGCTTCCCCTCGGTCACACCTAAACATCCACATCGACAGCTGCTCCTTCCAACTCAGGCTGTTTAAATGCCAGGCTTTTTTCATAGCGATCATCTCAGAGATGAGGCACCTTTCCCCCAGCAGCCATCAACACCGCCATGATACTCAGGGTGTCCTAGTAGCTTAACAACCTAAGGCGCATGTAACCACAACATCCTGGGTTTAGACCTTCTCTCCCATGCTTCCTCTCATTCTCTACTGTGTTTTACAATAAATCATAAGCACCCTAAATATATATATATATCTTAAAAAGAAAGGCGATGGTGCTTGAGTTCAGGTGAGGGGAAGACAAACCCGCTGGGTGAAGTGTGTTGGAGATGACAGGAGTCATTAACGGAGTCCACGGTTGGGCCTTGTGAGTTGACTTGAAGTATAAATGCCGGAGGCGGATGCAGGTGTAGTAGTGTGTGAGGGATCAAGGCGTGCCACGCCATGCTCTGCCCTTCCTTCCTGTGCCTTACAGGCTCCACGTGGAGAACTCTGGGAATTCTGTAGAACCTGTTCTCCTCCAGCAGGAGAGATGAGATTATACACTCAGCCACAGGGCCGTGCAGAGACCTTTAGAGGGGCAGGTGCTCAAATTTAAAAAAGGGCACATGTATCAAAATGTTAGAACACGAACTACAGCGTAACGTAACCAGCCAAACTATAGCATTAGCAACCAATATTCAGAGAATGTAACTTTGATGAGTTTGCACAAAAAAAAAACTCCTAATAACATGTTTGCGAACACTTTTCTAATTAGCTAACCTAAGCACATCGCATTGTCGAGATTAACGTTAGCAACAAGAATACAAGCATAGTCTTATTTTCATGTAGTTGTGGACAGCTAGCGAACAAAGTCTTTCTTTGTTCCAAATATGATAGTTAACATTCTTAATCTTGGTTGCTAAAATATTAGTTATGGAGAACAATAACTTTCTTACCGTTAGCTGCTGATGCTGACTTCAGTTGCTGCTTAAAATCAGCTGACAGACGGGCAAACGTGAGTCGAGATGCTCGGTTTGCGCTAGATTTCTATTGGCTAATGGACCCATCATTCCAAGAGGGAGGGCGACGCGTCGCGCAACATAACAGAAAACCATGCACCTCAGACAGACAGGCATTCAAATTTTTATTTTTATTTATAATATTATTAACTCATTCACGGCCACTAGCTTTCACCATCTGCACTGTTTGGCGCCAGTGTTAATGATCATTTTAGCTATGTTTGCAGACCCATCGTGTGTTCTGTATTATAGCTATGGAGACAAGGCATTGTTCATAGTCCGTTACTGACTAATCAGCTCATTTCTACACACAGTTTGTTATGTTACATGCTACACGCTAAACAGCGCCCCATTTCCGGAATAATCCAGTATTTTTCCATAGATCACGAGATAGGACGCATTATATGCAATACGCCCGAATCGGTCTGGTTAATTCCCTGAAACCCCAAATACTCCCAAATCAAAGGTATATAACATGTACATATGTACCGATCGTTAGAAAAAGCTTGGTTTATGTCCGGTAAAGTAAGCCACTGTGATCGTTACAAAAGCATGTTTCAGGTTCGTTAAAATAGACATAGGGGGTCCTTACCTTAGCCAGGAGGTACTCCAAAAAGAATAATTCTAATGATCCCATCGGTGATCACGATTACTTGTTTATATGTAATTACACGTGTTTATGGGACACTATAGGTTTTGAGGCGGGCAGATCTGCTAGCGATTGCTTTGCAGGAGCTCCTCCCCCTCAGAGCGAGTCTTGATAGTCCATTTCATTCATTGTCTCTCCTGTTCCCTTTCTATCAGAGTTCAAAAGGTAGGCGATACTGCCACCTGGTGATATTCGATCGCCATTGCAATTCCAACGTAGGTAGATGAATCATAGACACCTAGATGGCTCCGGCTGACCGTATAGAACGGGGATCAAAGGAAAAGATCAAAGGTTAGATACTCTGGTTTTGGCACTCAACCATTGGCGAGATAACCCGACTATACTTGGGCCATTAAAGAGTTCATTGTTAAAATTATTCTTGATGAGGACCATGGGCATTGCCATAAAAAATAAAAAATAAAAAAGGCACTTTGGTCCTCAAGGGGCACATGGGCAAGTGCTTGGGCACCCAAAGCCCCGCCCCCCCCTGCACATGCCTGCTCAGCTAACCACATGACAGAGAGGAGAGGCTTGGTGTGTGTGTGTGTGTGTGTGTGTGTGTGTGTGTGTGTGTGTGTGTGTGTGTGTGTGTGTGTGTGTGTGTGTGTGTGTGTGTGTGTGTGTGTGTGTGTGTGTGTGTGTGTGTGTGTGTGTGTGTGTGTGTGTGTGTGTGTGTGTGTGTGTGTGTGTGTGTGTGTGTGTGTGTGTGTGTGTGTCAAGTCAAGTCAAGAGTATTGTACATATGTCTACACTGAACACTGTGACCTCATTTTCTACTTCTAATTTACATGCTATACTATGTTATTTGATACTATCTTGTCTAGCACAGTCTCTGGAGCATAACAGTAAGAAGCATTTTGTATGAAAGTATTCTGTACTTCTGTATGACAACTATTAAAGAAACTTGAAACTTGAAACTTGAGCTTTTATTTGTCACGGCATACAAGTATACAGCGAAATGCGGGGGGTCTTGCCCGCAACGATTGTGCATAATACAATAATAATAATATAATAAGAATCCAATAGAACGACATTGTGCAATAATACAACTTACAAGTAATCAAAGTAGGGCATATCGGTATATGTACATGAGTTTTTACAGAGCATGGTAAGACATGCTAGGTCCTGTGATAGTGTTAGCTACGGATGAGGCACTGGGTCTTGTGTACACTGCTATACAATGCTATATTATACAATCTCAAGTTATACTATACTATTTTTAAAGTGACCTTTCCTTTTGTAAAGTGACCATAAGTGTGAGCGTGTGTGTGTGTGTGTGTGTGTGTGTGTGTGTGTGTGTGTGTGTGTGTGTGTGTGTGTGTGTGTGTGTGTGTGTGTGTGTGTGTGTGTGTGTGTGTGTGTGTGTGTGTGTGTGTGTGTGTGTGTGTGTGTGTGTGTGTGTGTGTGTGTGTGTGTGTGTGTGTGTGTGTGTGTGTGTGTGTGTGTGTGTGTGTGTGTGTGTGTGTGTGTGTGTGTGTGTGTGTGTGTGTGTGTGTGTGTGTGTGTGTGTATTTGTAACAGAAAGGGCATCAGACAACTTTACCAGACCTCCGAGGGCCAAATACATGCTTGGATACTTGAACAGAATAGCTTGGCAGTAACATTAGTTGGTAACATCCCGGTAGGGAGAAAATACCTTTCAACATGAAATACACACAAGGAAAAACTCCAATACAGAAACCCAGCATCATAGTGTGTTACAAGACAGCCCGCGTTACAACTGGCTCGCAAAATGAAGTCAGAACTGTTTGCAACATGTTGACCCACAGAGCTTCCAACAGTAAGAGGTCATATGATTGAACAGACCTATTTCTGAATTATAGTTGACAGACATTGGCCTTGGCTGATGGAAACCAGGGGCGTTTTTAGGGTTAGAAAACATTGGGGGCTTCAGCCCGGGGGGGGTGGAGGGGGGGCCACCCCCCCTGGCAATTTTAGAGTAATTAGAGATGAATACTGAATAACTAGAATCATTAGAGGTTCTCAAAGTGAGGTCCAGGTCCATGAGAGGGATCTGGGCAGTCCCCATAGAAAATTCAAAGTTAACAGGACCAAATCATCAGTTTCTTATTTATTTATTTAACCTTTATTTAGCCAGATAAAACATTGATCTGGTCCAAGAAGCCCCAACAGGAGTACAAATATACATATATACACATATATATACATATATATATATAATATATACATATACTGTACATACATACACACATATACACCAATAACAAAATAAAAACACAGTTAAGAATCATGCAAATAAACAAACAAACAAACATATGCACAGCCTATGTACAAAAGAAATAAACAGTTAATCTCTAGTCTTTACAGTTTTCTTCAATTGCATAAACACTCAAATCAAAAGTATTACACAATTATCAAAACCTTACACTCAAGGAGCAAAATATAGGCCCAGATTTGCACCCCTACAATGTCAGCCTCACACTTTTTGCAAAACAATACACACAGTGATTTGCAAAACACTAAACACACTTGCATTACATTAGACACAGAATGTCAAATTACCACACATATGAGCCAATTGGTTAAACACAGCCATCAGATGCACAAACACACCATTGCTTAATTGTAGATACACCAATCAGATTTAAGCACTATAAAAATGCAGCAGGTGAGTTCACCTGTCTTCAACCAAAATGGAAGGAGAGTGAAGTACTGTACACAGAGAACGTGAAAATATACAATACATTCACCAAACACTACACAAGACAACCAATGATGCAGACTGATGAAAATATACATTTTCTCCCATTTTCCCAAATCAGTCAACATGGAGAATCACAACAAAAAATGATCTTGCCAGATCCAGCTAGGCAAAGAGATAATGTCTAGTATTTTCTGTTTAAATTTTTTCAAAAAAAATATTGTTTTACTGTAATTTTAACCTGTACTGGATACCAGTGATGCCACAGATTACTTGTAAAAGTAATCCGATTACTGATTACTGATTATTCCTTTAAAAAGTAATCCAAGTTACTTTACTGATTACTTGATTATCAGAGTAACTTAGTTACTTTGAAAGTAACTAGGTTACGAAGTCGTCGTCGTTCCCCCAACAGTTTTTTTTAAACGCTTTATTGAAAGTGCATAAATTGTTTTTAACTTGTTTCTCTGCACATAACGTAAATTGTTAAACTAGTGCTTCAGCTTCTGTACCATCAAGTATGGTAAAGCAACAGTCTATGATGCTCACAGCATTAGAGCAGCCAGCCAGTGGTTTTACAAAACCAGTGTATCCATTCACATCTAACAAATGCAGGCTGAACTATTCAATTATATCAACTGTAACTATTAAATTGTTTTTATAAATGTCTCTCTATAAACATACAAGCAGTCTCTCTTTAACATGTAAATTAACTGTAAATCTGGCAAATAAGAGCTTTTCTCTCTCTCTCTCTCTCTCTCTCTCTCTCTCTCTCTCTCTCACCCCTCTCTCTCTCTCTCTCTCTCTCTCTCTCTCTCACCCCTCTCCCTCTCTCTCTCTCTCTCTCTCACCCCATGCCTCTTTCTCTCCAACCCCACCCAGACAGCCTACATCTCTATATATAATAATAATAATAATAATAATAATAATAATAATAATAATAATAATAATAATAATAATAATAATAATAATAATAATAATAATAATTATTATTATTATTATTATTATAATATAATCCCTTCTCTCCCTCTCTGTGTGTATGTGTGTGTGTGTGTGTGCGCGTGTGCTTGTGCTTGTGTGTGTGTGTGTGTGTGTGTGTGTGTGTGTGTGTGTGTCTCTCTCCCCTCTCTCTGTCACTCGTGTTCTCCCACCTGGAGAACTGTGGGAGAGCATTAGAGCAGCCAGCCAGTGGTTTTACAAAACCAGTGTATCCATTCACATCTAACAAATGCAGGCTGAACTATTCAATTATATCAACTGTAACTATTAAATTGTTTTTATAAATGTCTCTCTAGTCTTCTTGCGGTTTCACTTCGTTTAGACAAGCGTTTTGGGGTGGAATTCTCAGACGAATGCAACGGAGCCCTGCTGTCAGACGATTGGCGCATATGTCACATGACGTGCTGTGAAGACCCGCCCTACTCTGCCTCTGATTCGCAGACTGTGGATGGGGAATGTGATTGGGCCAAAGCAGAGTCACTCACAGACAGAGAGTCCAGTCACGCCGCGAGGACACATTCTTGTGTAACCCTTTCACTGCCACACCACGTCACTCCCAAATAAGAAAAACAGCTCAAAAATGTATTTTTGACTGTCGAAAACGAAATAAAATACTGCATTCCGCCTGCATTATGAATTTATGATGAGATAGTAACGAAATAGTAATGCACAGCCACTTGGACAAGTAACTGCAATCAGATTACTGGCTTTTAAAGATTAACGCGTTAGATTACTATTTTCGGGGGAAAGTAATCAGATTACAATAACGCGTTACTTAGTAACGCGTTACCGGCATCACTGCTGGATACAGTATTTTATGTTTGTCTGATATTTGCTGAGCTTACAGTGTTATGCACATAGTAGCATGAAAACTGGGACATGTATTGTTGTGATTCTCCATGTTGAAATGTTGACTGATTTGGTTATATGGAGAGAACATTTATATTTTCATCAGTCTGCATCATTGATTTGGGTATATGGAGAGAAAATGTAATTTTTTTCATGAGTCTGCATCATTGATTTGGGTATATGTAGATAAATAATTTATATTTTCATCAGTCTACAGCATTGGTCTTGTGTAGTGTTTGGTGAATTTATTGTATATTTGCACATTCTCTGCGTACTTCACTTACAGTACTCTAATCACTGAGAAGTAGAATTGCTAAATGTGTTTTAGGTTAAGCACAGCAGTGTGTGTAACTGGTTCAAACAGAATTAAGTCATATGAAACGTGTGTTTCATATGGTAACAAAATGTAGTTTTTATAAATTAGTGTATGGTTTTGACAAGTGTTTAATTTAGCAAAGGATCTGAGGTGTTCTGATAATTGTGTGTGTGGTTGTGCTAATTGTGTGTTTTGAAACACTGGGCCCCGTTTTCAAAATCATGCTTAGGCAATCGGAAAAAAACTGTATTGTGTGTTTCATTGTATACATATGTTTCAGTCTTCTCATAAAAAATACATTAGATTTTTGGGTCTTTTCCTGCCTTTGGTCCGCTTTGCATTCACATCTCAAATGAACCGCAGCAGGGTTCACTTGCAAGAGTGAATGAGCTTTCACACCACCCACCCCAAACCAACCGGACTATCCGAGGTTCGATTAAAGTTTATTATAGGACACTGGACATGGGTATGGATGGCTCCAGGTGCTGCTGCGTTAAAGTGCACATCTTCAATATCTGTACTATTTAAAAGCACAGTGCAGGACACACTCAAAGGTTATCACACCTCAGAGATGGCAGTGGACATGTATGACAGGACAAAGGCCATATGTAATGGCCTTTGGATTGAGGAACATACTACCAGCCAAAGGAGGAAGCAGAAAAGGATGGACGAGTATGTAGTTGAGTCATCTTGTGGCACAAGCTCAGACCTCAGCTCAGGAGATCAACTGAGACAGAGACTGTTCTATCCAGTCGTCGACAGAATGCTGCAAGAGCTTGAGAGCAGGTTCTCATGAGTTGGATAACAACTTATGAGAGGCATACAGGCATGTTATCCAGCCTCAGACCAGTTTCTCTCAGTGGAATTGCTGCAACCCCTCGCCACACATTACAATATCCAACTATTGCCAGAGGAGATCACAGTTGCAAAGTGTTTCCTGGTCAGGACAGGCAGAGATGCAGTCCCTACTATCCAAAGTGTCTTTTCCCTCCTGGATAATAATAATAATAATAATAATAATAATAATAATAATAATAATAATAATAATAATAATAATAATAATAATAATAATAATAATAATAATAATAATAATAATAATAATAATAATAATAATAATAATAATAATAATAATAATAATAATAATAATAATAATAATAATAATAATAATAATAATAATAATAATAATAATAATAATAATAATAATAATAATAATGCATTTGATTTATAGGGCGCCTTTCAGGACACTAAAAAAAAAAGTCCACAAATCGGTGAATGAAAAAATTATAGGATCAAATGAAAACTACTTGCTAAAAATGGATGTTTAAAAGTACTAAAAACCAACAAAAAATACCAAACACTAACAAACATTCAGCACAGATGGGGATGCTGACAAAAAAAAAAAAAAAAAAATGTAAACAATTTTTTATTTTTTATTTTTTTAGATCCGGGGCTAGGAGAAAAACATCCGGGGCTAAAGCCCCGGAATCCCAGGGCTAAAGCCCCGGAATCCCAGGGCTAACGACGCCACTGATGGAAACCCCCCTCTGTTGTGTCCCGGCGAGCTGAGGCTCCTGCTTCTCAGACGGCCAGCTCTGGCAGTAGGGAATGCTGTGAAACAGTTCTCCGAGGCAGCAGGCCGCTTCTTCCGGCGCTCAGTGCTTACAAAAGACACGAAAGACGGACGTAGAGTGCACTTGACTAAATGAATGGTTGACAAACATAGACATTAACTTCTAAAAACAGTCTTTTAGTGAAAGTCTTCTTCCTAGTACCACAGCCATGCACGCTTCCTGTGTTTTGTACTATTTATGTTACAGGCGATCTCTCTCACATAAGATGGCCGCCACAGGCTTCATCACCAGAACCATTTTGGGTTAAGCCCATGCACCACAAATTACCTCAAAGAAGTAACCCATCTTATATTTATTATTATTAATAATAATAATGATAATATTATTATATTGATGTGGAGCTGACTCGTAACAGTTTTTTTTAATTTATTGTTATTTTAGTTATTTATCATTCCTACCCCAACTCTTTGGACGCCACGGACTTGAGCATCTTTTGTTGCTACCACGCCAATGCTCTAAGAGATAGGAGTAAGTGGCAGTGTTTGCAGGGCTATATCTATATTCTATATTATAGCTATGGATACAATACTATGGCCCATTTGACATCAACTATCTATTGTTCAATATGTGAAAAAGAATAAATGTTTTCATTCATACGTTCACATGTTATACCGTGGTGAATATACCATAATTTTCGGAATATAAACCGCGCCTTTTTTCCCCATTTTCCGACCCTGCGGCTTATATAACGGTGCGGCTTATATGTGACTCGACGTGACCAAACCCGAAAATGTAAAAATCGAAATATTGCTTTTTTGACTGCATTGAAATGTTATTTATCTGTTCCCTTATTTGCTAAACTTAATACAACTTGTAAATGAGTTAATTCTTGTTATTTGTCCGACAGTATTGTGTCCCAATGCTAATTACATATGGTAATTAAACATTAAAACACCTGCGGCTTATAGTCCAGTGAGGCTTATAGTGCGAAAATTTTAAGTATAGTTTTAGAGAGATCCTGTCTAATCCCAGAAAACAACGATATGCAACAATACGTGCATTTCACTAAAAGCATTGGCGTTTCTCGCCTGGACACGCTACTATTTCCAAATCAAATGTATATAATATGTATTATGTTTCATCATGAATGCATGAAAGGGGGGGGCGGTCATTTTTTGCCACCTGGTACTGCCACCTGGTACTGCCACCTGGGAGGATGTGGCCGGTATTGCACTTTGGCAATCTCAGGATGATTCCCTATGTTAACCCTGAGTCCGTGTGCCTGTAATGAATAGAAATATCGAATAAAAGAAATAACGATGAAAACCCGACTATACTTGGGTCTGGCGCTGAATGGTCGGCGAGATAACCTGACTATCCTCGGGTCTGGCGCTGATTTAATGTTGACTTACCTTCATTAAATTATAGACATAAAGTATCTTGTGAAAGTGTTCTTTTTTGGCATAAAAACCCCCAGATATATTACATATTGGAGTTGTGGTCACCAAACATGCAGTATAAAGAGAGATGTGTGAGAGGTGTAACATACAGTAGGCTGATTGATTGAATTTCTTTGATAATTCATAAAAGATACATATAAAACTGCCCAGCAGGAATACATACATTTAAAAAATCACCATGGTTAAAAACACAAAAAAGTCAAAAGGCTTATTTCCATTGTGGACCTCTGGGGGTAGGGGGTGGGGTGGGCTATAACTGGGCTATAACTGTAAATAACAACTGAGCTCAATATCAGCAAAGATGATTAATAAGTAAATACAGTACAAATTATTGATTTTGCAATCAAATAGACTGTCATGCGAATACATAACTCTAACTGAATGTACCTCAGACTAAGAACCACTCTTAAGTTTTCAGATGAACAACATTTCCAAACCTGATTATCTAAACAGGGTAAGTTGAAATGTTGTGTTTATTTATAGCTAAAGACAGTAGAGATTTAGTAATTTTTACAGTGAAATTAAAACTTAAAATACATATTTAATAATAGAGTACCATTTTCTGGAAGATGAATAGCTTCTAATCTAGGGCAGGTCTATTTGAGTGTGTTTGTGTTTCAGTGTCCGGCATCAGTGCAGGCAGGGCTCATTGTACTGCATGGTCTCTGCTTGATACATTTTGCAGTTGCTCTCAATGTGAATTTCCTGACTCAAAATGATAAAATATTGCGACCAATATCACCATTGCTACTCTCACTCAACCATGCAAAACCCTACATAACACTGGTAAGCATGACTTCTGAATCTGACTAAAATCAAATCCGCCAAATTGACGAGAGCGCCACTCATCTGATGTAGCCTAGCCTGTGTACTCCAGTCAAGCAGCCTTCTGCCTGCACCACTCACGCTTCCCAGAGAGTATGCTTACAAAATCAATAGCTTCAGGAAAACTACCAAACTGAGAAGTTATACCTGTCCTAGCTTACACGTGTTTCAGTTTTAAGTTTTAATTTCACTTTCATTTTCTACTCCATTCCTTGTTGAGCTGCCTGGCGAGATTCCGGTGATGACGCTCTCCCCACAAGGTTTTGAAACGTGTTCTCTGTGAATGTGCAGCATGAGTGCAGGCTTGTTTATAACATGTTGTAGTACCTAAATAACAACCTACTAAATAATATACATAAAAAAAACAATAATTTTTTTTTTTAAAGATTTAAAAGGGGAATGGCTGTTCCCCTTTAACACTGTTAATCTGTCATGGTCCAGACACACTGTCAATGTCCAGTCGCTTTATTTGGCCCCCGGTCCGCCACCCATGGTACACTTTGGCCCACTTTGGTCACTTCACTTACCAGTACATAATAATCAAAGAAGGGGGGGCTCCTACAGTATGACTTTGCAGTTATAGGCTGTAATTAAAATTAAAGTATAGTTTTCTTTATAATTGTGTGTAATTCCTATTTTCGCTAACATCAAAGCATCTCGTCTGAACCATCAGCCAACACTGAGAACATGGCGGGCATCTGAAGTTTTCCATGTTATGTGTGATTTCACCATATCCTTCTTCACAGCGTAAAGATGAATGTATTACAATGTGTCACATCAGTCTCCCTCAATCAGCCATTTTAAAGCAATTGCAAAGCTTGCATGTAAATAATTCAGATTAGCTACACAGTGACCTTTTATTCTCCCGCTCAAACAAATGTCCATCGTATTCGTAGGTGGTCTCTGCGTTGTAGCTGATGAGGTTTTAGTGAAACAGCAGGTTTGTCGTTTGCTCTGCGGTGGCTCTGCGCCCCTCTGTCTGCATGGCACATTCCAACACCACACCGCTCCACTCCACCACTCCTAACTACCATTCCATCTCTATGGTTACAGCCATACATCCACGCTGGCCCCTTCACACGCATTCAAAAGACATATTTGTTTGGCTAGTGTAACTACGTCCCACAAAAGCAGCTTTTTTTAGCATAACACCTGCTAATCTCTGGATTTAGCCCTTTGAAGACGACTCGCTGATCAGAAATTCAAATATATTATTTGAATCTAATCTGAATGTTAATCCTTTGCCCCCGGGTCCTGCAACATCCTGTCTTTCAATGAGATTGTTTGTTTTTCATTTGCTTGCCCTTTTCATTCTCCTACGTTCTCTGTAATCTATTCCCTCATGGTTACTATCAAGAGCATCAGGGGCTCATCTTCAAAAGCACAAGGCCATTTGAGGGCATCCCGTGATTTGGATACCGCCGGAGAGTTTGGGCGCGTTGCGCTGTTGGCTCTGATGAGAACTCTGAGTTCCCTGCAGCTCCCTGAGGAGAGGCAGCAGGACGCCTCTAGTATCCCCTTGGTTAACGTATAGGTACTAACCAAAGGGGTTTTAAGTGCACTCTCCTGACCGTGCAAAGGTCTGCTCACATCCATAGAGGTCCTCCAACGCATCCATTCATCTCAGACATAATTTATGTTCTGGGCTGCGGTTAAGCTGCCATAGAGATATGCTGCTTCACAAATAATAATTTTATGAGCATTATTACTGAAGGTGGATACATACGGCTTGGTCACCTTACATACAGCTTCAAAAGGAGATTTTGACCTCTCAAAACGCCTCTCTTTCATTGATATTCATGATAATAATCATGGCACCCATTTCTCACATCTAATGCAACGTCACGTACCAAGCTTTCCTTTCAATCATATGCTAAGAAATAAATACAAATCAGTCAAAAGAGAATGAGTGCAACAACTAGTGATAGATAGATGCTTGGGAGGGTGTGCAGAGTGTGGATGATGAATGCATCTGTGTGACTGAGGAAGCGATAGACCAATCAGTGGTTGGTGCTGGTATAAAAAAAAATTAAAGATGCGGAGAGAATCAAGGGGGTGAAGCAGGAGCACAAACAGATCGTCCTGGGGGTTGCCTGGCATTCTTCCCTCCAAACTAATTTTGGGCTTTAGATGGGGCCTGTGTTAAATAAACAGAGCCTCTCTCATACAGCGAGCCACCATCACAATGATCTGCGGATCATCTCTGCCCATTAAAACCTGGACAAACACTACTTCACACCAATAATACTAAAGGACAGGAGGAAGAGGAGGGACAGGAGGAAGAGGAGGGCGACACAAGGGCTTTTATTCTCAGATTGTCTCTCTCTTTCTTTCTCTCTCTCTTTCCTTCGATACCTATTAATCTGGTGTCATTCAGCCCTGGTAAACTGCTCAAGATGGACATGGCTTGGTTTGGGGTGGAAAGGGTAGGCGGGATGGGGGGGGGGGGGGGGGGGGGGGGCAGGGGGGGGGTCAGGCTCCTTTGGCCTCTACGCTGAGCTGTGGAATTTTTCATTAGCGCACAGCTGGGACACAAGTGGCTCCAAAGCCGTCTTAATATTGTGTAGGCCCACAGATTAGGCACGGCGAGAGAAAGCCAAAGCGTGATGCTCTCCACCAGACCCTGTCTTTGCATATTTGCGGACCTGCACTTTTCTTTTTTAGAAACACCTCATATTACTGTTTGTTTTATTTCTTAGACCCAGAACCTTTGGGGTCAACAGTAATGATGAAGCCCTCCACTTGAAATGTTGCTCGGCGCCGGCAAAAAAAATAAAGCAGAGCCTACATTTAATTCCTATAGGTGAAGTGAATGTGTGCTATTGGTCGAGGCTTTCGTATTTTAATTACAATAGAGAAATCATATTGTTTCAGTGTTGTCTTTGAGAAAGATTTTGCGGTTTAAATTGGACACCGTCACCGGGCAATGGCTGGTTTTGCTTTGCCGAAGCCCTGTGGTTTGTGGTGTAGTGAGCGGCAAGCGGGGGTCTGCCTGCACTCCCCCCAGCCCTCTTCAGCTGAGCAGGCCTGAAACCCCACTCTCATTAAAACCTATACTGTATCTGTGGGCCGTTACAGACAGCACCAGCTCTATAACATGTGATAGCCATTAGACCCACTGTAACCATCTCTCTCTCTCTCTCTCTCTCTCTCTCTCTCTCTCTCTCTCTCTCTCTCTCTCTCTCTCTCTCTCTCTCTCTCTCTCTCTCTCTCTCTCTCTCTCTCTCTCTCTCTCTCTCTCTCTCTCTCTCTCTCTCTCTCTCTCTCTCTCTCTCTCTCTCTCTCTCTCTCTCTCTCTCTCTCTCTCTCTCTCTCTTCTCAGCTCTTTCAGAGGTAGCAATCAGCCAGGACGGTTCATTTCGTTGACCAGCCGAGCCCTTAATGGGCGGCTCTGCACCTCCTCACCTAGATTGGCTTGGAAAGGGCAGACAAAGAGAGGGCCTGGTGATGGAGTTATTAAAAATATAAAGAGGGTGCAGAGGAATTTACAGTGGCTTTAAATGGGAGCTATCCCAGCCCCTCTGTTCTTAAGCGCCCGTTTTCAGAGAGAGCATGTGCTGTAAAGATGTCACACCTCCCGCTGGGTGGCTGGAGAGATGGCCCTTACAAACGGCTTCACTAACCGGGCCTGTGGTGATGACAAGAGGCAGAGCAAGGCACTTTATACCAGGCTTGTAATTCACAGTCCCCGAACCCTATTTGTGTAAGGATAAGCTTAGCCGTTTTGAGAACAGGTAACGATATGCAGACGAAACCAAATGAAAGCCGCATGAGATTTGTTTTGTTGTGATTTCCTCACTCACACTAATTATTCCCTGTGAGTGGGTGGTATCGTTTGTTTTGAGCTATGAGAGTCGGAGGAAAATGTGATGTTGCATTCATTGTATATACTCAGCAACAGCAGCTGGCCAAACAACATAGTGTACTTGTCTACTTACTCTGTTTAGCTGTGTGCTTAAAACAAACACCTCTTCTTCTGCGTATCACTCATTGCTGCTCACTTCTCAACACAAGCTTTGTTCTACTTGCCTGCTCAGACTGTAGAAGCCTCTCCATAACATGCAGAGTAAGTGCTTACTTTCATTGGTTATTATGACTCATTAGTAGCAATAGACCGGCAGCACTGATTGGCAGAGATTGCTCAGCACTTGGAAGACAGTTGTTGCCATGTTGCTTTAGGCACTTACAGTACTGTGAAATACATTTTGACGGATGTAGTACTATGTCAGGCATAAATAAAATGCCTGGGCTTTATTTAACAATGTAAATGAAAATGTACATTATTTAGTAGGCACTATAACATGTTAGAAAAAAGCCTGCACTGTACTCATACCTGTGCAGGGCTCGACAGGGCGAGCATTTCACTCGTTAAAATAGATGTGTGCGAATCGGAAAAATTATTTACGAGCTCAGTGTGCAAGTAAACATTACATCCTACACGCTGACAGTTCAATGACCCCCCACCCCAATAATCCTAGATGCAAGTTCACAGAGCACCCTATCACCTCCAGTTCTTCCCCAGACATCCCCTATTAAACAAAACTCCTTTCACTTTAACACATTGAGTGCCACACCCCTTTGACCATATATGGGCTAGAGTGCCAGCACTGAAGTCAATGGGAGGCCGGGGAAATTTGCGAAGGCTTAAACTATATCTTAAATGATGGCTATGGGTCTAAAACACCCCTCACTTATCAATGACTTGCTTGCAGTCAACATGTATGAAACGAATTGTTTTTTCATTGGTTATACATTTCCGTTTTATACCGTTTTGAATACAAGTATAGTTTTGGAGAGTTCTAGTAATTCCAGAGAAATTCCGCGATAATAGCTCTTTAGTGGAATACACAAAAAAATTTGTATTCATTCACAATGATAACGTCAGGCTGGATGGATGAAAAATGAATGGATATCACTAATAAAAGAAATAACGATTAAACGACGAGAAAACTCGTCATTGGCACTCAATGCATGGCGAGTTAGCACGACTAATCTCGTCGTTGGCACTCAATGTGTTAAGGGGAAGATGAGCACAGAAAGAGTGAATGAATGTCACTGAGCAGTGATTTAAGGTGAACGGCTTACATTCCTTGGCAACAGTTGTCTCCTTAGGCAATAGCTATATATCTACCAAGGATGGCAGGTAGGATAGTTTTGGTTCTTGATATATAATTTTCTCCCCCACCAAAAATATTCGAATCGGAACAGAGATTCGATAAGAACCGGATTCAATAAGAAGAACCAGAACTGGAATTGATCAAATCCAAACGATACCCAACCCTACTGAAAAGAACCTTGTGGGGAGAGTGGAATCTCACCAGGTAGCTGAATGGAGCACGCTCTGGAAAGCGTGAACAGTGCAGGCAGAGGGCTGTGTGGTTGCAGTACAAAGGCTACATCAGACGAGTGGTGCTGTCGTCAATTTGACCGATTTGCTTTTTGTTTACAAGTCAGATTCAGAAGTCATGCTTACTGTACAAGTGTTATGTAGGATTGAGTGAGAGTAGCAAGGGTGATATTGGTCGCAATATTTAGTCATTTTGAGTCAGGAAATGCACATTGAGAGTAACTGCAGAATGTATCAAGCCGCGAGTAAAACGAGCTATCAATGGACACTGAAAAACAAACAAACTTAGATATACCTGCCCTACGTGCTAGGTTAGAAGCTTTTCATCTTCCAGAAAATGGTACTCTGCTTATTACTGAATATGTATTTCATTTTCTATTTTTAATTTCACTGTCATTTTGAGCTGTATTAATGTCCTCGTTGAGCTGCCTGGCGAGGTTACTTTGATGACGCTCTCTCCAAATGGTTTTGAAGCATGTTGTCAATGAATGCGCATACATGAGTACAGCGTGGGCTTTTTTCGAACATGTTGTATTACCCCCTATACAATATACTTTTAAATGTATGTTCCCCTTTAAAGGTATCCAACTGAGGTTTCTTGTAAACAACTCGCTTTTGTTTACATTCCCATTTCCATCCAAATAGACAGTTTTCTGTTGTTCTATAGTTTACAAGCTGAATAAATGTCATATCTCAAATAATGTCTGCAAAAGTCGTTTTCTTTGCTTTCGCAATGTCGAGGAAGATCATATAGACCAATCAAATGAAAGAACCAGGCATGCTTACATGCCTCCAGTGCACCCTGAGCTCATGTCGTGCACGTGCGTCCTCGTGCGCGTGCTGAAATTATCACATTTTCAGGGACCCCTTTCTTCCTACTGTGCGCTATAGATTAGATTAGATTTATTTATCATTGTACAAGTACAAGTACAGAGTACAACGAAATAATTTGCATCTAACCAGAGTGCAGAGGCAGTAAAGTTGTTTTTAGTGTACATGTATGTATGGAGTATAATATGAAAAACCTAAACTAATCTATGTACAGTATTATTATATACAGTGGTATGAGAATGAATACACTATGGTTAATATAACCAATCTAGCCAGTGGTACAAATAATATGCAACTAGTAGTCAAAAACTCCATTGGATACTTTAAATGCCTCATTTCATACCTCTGCTGAAGAACATGATATCATCCAACTCTTCCCATACATTTTACACAGGTTTTCTGTTTAAACATTGTGTGTGATTAAGCGATTTGGGCTATTAATTTCAAATTGACATGCCTGTAATGTCTAATAATGTTTTAATTATGTTTTCATTATGAATACATTATATCAGTGACTCAAAGTTGCAATGGAAATGTATGTTGTAACACTATATAAAAGTTCTACCAATAGGCTGGATAGTGACTAACTGCATTATTCTCTTTCCTGTTAATACTCCATTACTAATTTATAATGATGATGATGATAATAATAATAATAATAATAATAATAATAATAATAATAATAATAATAATAATAATAATAATAATAATAATAATAATAATAATAATAATTCTAATAATAATAACAAAATGTATACTACTACTACTACTACTACTACTACTACTACTACTACTACTACTACTACTACTACTACTACTACTACTACTACTACTACTACTACTACTAATAAGAATAATACGAATAATATCAACAACAACAATAATAATAATAATATTAATACAAATAACAATAATAACAATAACACTAGTAATAATAATAGTAATAATAATGATAATTTTCATTAAAAAAAATTTCTATAATTAACACCTGATCAGGTTCAGAGATACTTAAAGGGGACATATTATGGAGTATAGGATTTGATTTGGCAGTCTGAAATTGTATTTATTGAGTTGTTTATCCCTTGATGATGTCACAATGGGATGAATTAGCTTTGATGAATCAATTAGCTGTGCTTTCTGGAGCCAGGAACACTGCCTACCTGATCTACTAGCCAGTTTGTAAAATATTTTGGGTGTGGGGCAGGGAAGGAAATAATGAATTAAGTTGAAAACTGGTATGTGGTATACCAAAACACTGTGTTCAATACAAGGGAAGAAAGAGGTGCTGGAAGATAAATAATTACAATTCGATTTAGATTTGTTTTCTTGTAACAAATGTAACAAACATGTTCCACAGAGTCAAGGAAGTTGTATACAATTGTAAAAAAAAAACGTAACTTTGTTTTAACAATTTGAAGATTCCATCTAAAAACATTTGAAACATGTAAAACCTACTTTGACCAAATTATAGTTGGAATGACGGTAAAAGGCATTTTGTATTGCTGAAGTCACCGGACATTTGCTTACAAAACAGTAACATTTCTGTGCAATCATTTGTATTTTATGAAATACATGATATTGAATTAGGTCATTATTAATATTTTCATTTTGTACCAGGTGGATTTATAACCTCTTGGAATGAAACCCTTCATTTGACATCATATCTTACATCTGATGCATGCTGACGGACATGCCCATTCATGTAGCCATATTTGACCGGTTTACTCATGAAACACACAGCCATTGGAATTGAATTCCTCAAATGACTAAAGGGCTCGGATTGTTTTTTGCACCACAGTACTACAGATGCTTGGGTTTCTGTGTGGCCACGGGTTTCTCTGAAGGGCTTCACATTTCAGCACATACTGTACATGTAGGAGATCATGCTGTCATGATCAAGTGGCATTAAGAAAAAAATCATGGGTTAAATGATACTAGAAATACTCATGCCACTATTTTTACATTCTGTTAAACAACTATCTCAATATGTGCTGTTTTTGTAATGTAGGTCAGGTGCACTGCATACACTAACACATCCCAGCTATTACGTAGATCTCTGCTATGCCAAGTGCAATCAGCTTGTCTCATTCCTCCCAGGCAGCTCGTGCAGGGAGCAGGCAGAGCCCTGTGGACAGACCACGGTGATGGAGAAGGCACCTTTGGGCCATTAGTGCTGCTGCACACCTCCCTCTAATGTGTTTTACTTTTACCTGCTGGGAGTTTAATTAAAAAACAAAGAGCCTCAATTTAAAGGCCATTATTATGCTAATGTGGTAAGAGCGGGATGGTGATTAAGCAGCTTTTAAAGCTGACTGGAGCTGGCCCCGGGGATGGGAAGGATGGCACTTTTTATTTGGCTTCATTACTTTCCATGAATCTATGCTCTGAAGAGAAATGCTGATAGCATGAAAATGGGTTGGCTACTTAGGTTATTAATGTGTATAGTGTTATTTCAATCACTTTGTAAAATATGTTACAGTCATGTGTTCATGCAAATGCAAATTTTTACGGTCCTTACTGTCATTGATGTGACATCCAGAAAGATAGATCAGTTAATGAATACTAAATCTGCATAGGTCAATTAGGCAGTGTCTGCTGGATCTAGTGGACAGCAGAACTTTCAGCAGACAGCAGACCCAAAACACATCCAGTTTACAGCAGAACCAGAACACATCCAGTTTACAGCAGAACTATAACACAACCAGTTTACAGCAGAACCAGAACACATCCAGTTTACAGCAGAACTATAACACATCCAGTTGACAGCAGAACTATAACACATCCAGTTTACAGCAGAACCAGAACACATCCAGTTTACAGCAGAACTATAACACAACCAGTTTACAGCAGAACCAGAACACATCCAGTTTACAGCAGAACTATAACACACCCAGTTGACAGCAGAACCAGAACACATCCAGTTTACAGCAGAACCAGAACACACCCAGTTGACCGCAGAACTATAACACATCCAGTTTACAGCAGAACTATAAGCAGAACTATAACACATCCAGTTGACAGCAGAACTATAACACACCCAGTTGACAGCAGAACTATAACACACCCAGTTGACAGCAGAACTATAACACACCCAGTTTACAGCAGAACCTAAACACATCCAGTTGACAGCAGAACTATAACACACCCAGTTGACAGCAGAACTATAACACAACCAGTTTACAGCAGAACTATAACACATCCAGTTGACAGCAGAACTATAACACAACCCGTTTACAGCAGAACTATAACACATCCAGTTTACAGCAGAACCAGAACACATCCAGTTTACAGCAGAACCAGAACACATCCAGTTGACAGCAGAACTAGAACACACCCAGTTGACAGCAGAACTATAACACAACCAGTTTACAGCAGAACTATAACACATCCAGTTTACAGCAGAACTATAACACACCCAGTTGACAGCAGAACCAGAACACATCCAGTTTACAGCAGAACCAGAACACACCCAGTTGACCGCAGAACTATAACACATCCAGTTTACAGCAGAACTATAACACATCCAGTTGACAGCAGAACTATAACACACCCAGTTGACAGCAGAACCAGAACACATCCAGTTGACAGCAGAACTATAACACACCCAGTTGACAGCAGAACTATAACACATCCAGTTGACAGCAGAACTATAACACACCCAGTTGACAGCAGAACTATAACACATCCAGTTTACAGCAGAACCAAAACACATCCAGTTGACAGCAGAACTATAACACACCCAGTTGACAGCAGAACTATAACACAACCAGTTTACAGCAGAACTATAACACATCCAGTTGACAGCAGAACTATAACACAACCCGTTTACAGCAGAACTATAACACATCCAGTTTACAGCAGAACCAGAACACATCCAGTTTACAGCAGAACCAGAACACATCCAGTTGACAGCAGAACTAGAACACAACCAGTTTACAGCAGAACTATAACACATCCAGTTTACAGCAGAACTATAACACACCCAGTTGACAGCAGAACCAGAACACATCCAGTTTACAGCAGAACCAGAACACACCCAGTTGACCGCAGAACTATAACACATCCAGTTTACAGCAGAACTATAACACATCCAGTTGACAGCAGAACTATAACACACCCAGTTGACAGCAGAACTATAACACATCCAGTTTACAGCAGAACCAAAACACATCCAGTTGACAGCAGAACTATAACACATCCAGTTGACAGCAGAACTATAACACAACCAGTTTACAGCAGAACCAGAACACATCCAGTTGACAGCAGAACTATAACACAACCAGTTTACAGCAGAACTATAACACATCCAGTTGACAGCAGAACTATAACACACCCCGTTTACAGCAGAACTATAACACATCCAGTTTACAGCAGAACCAGAACACATCCAGTTTACAGCAGAACCAGAACACATCCAGTTGACAGCAGAACTATAACACACCCAGTTGACAGCAGAACTATAACACACCCAGTTGACAGCAGAACTATAACACAACCAGTTTACAGCAGAACTATAACACATCCAGTTGACAGCAGAACTATAACACACCCCGTTTACAGCAGAACTATAACACATCCAGTTTACAGCAGAACCAGAACACATCCAGTTTACAGCAGAACCAAAACACATTGATTTTACAGCAGATGCAGTTGAATCGATTTCAGTCTTCATTCATCTGTGTGCAGTCAGTGAAACATCTGGGAATCAAATGTTGCTCTATTTAGTATACATCCACACACCAAGCTATTTGTACTGTTGCTCATAATGTCTTACATAAGATGGCTGTTAGGGGGCTGAAGTGTGTCTGTTAAGCTAGTATCCTGACTCTGGCCAGTTCTGAACCGCTCCTGTCTCCCAGAAGACTCGATCATTTTGAACTTGAAGCTAGACTGAGCAGATAAATACCAGGAAAGGGAGGATGGAGGTAGCCTGTACATCGGAGAAGTAGTGCGTAAATCAGGAAGCATTGAGCATGCTCTGTTGACTGATCCGGGCTCTAGGTGCTTAATTCGTTTGACGACCTGCCTCACACACCTCAGCGTGGCTGACCAGGCCAGCCTCACAGGCCCACGGGCTTCCTCTCCCAACAAGAGAACACACATCTTCAAAGTGATGGCTTACAGCTGCACCATGGGCTAATCCTCAGCACTCCCTATCTTTGAAGGGGATGCTGCGACGTGACATAATAGCTCTTCCATTCTCCCTCAAAGTGTTATGGTATTTCTCTCTTCAATAGCAAAGGGGAGTAGGTGAGACTCTGAGCATATGTTACTAAATGTAGCATGATTATAAACTCCTCCATAACCCCCTTCCCTTTCTCTCTCCATCTCTCTCTCTCTCTCTCTCTCTCTTTCTCTCTCTCTCTCTCTCTCTCTCTCTCACTCTTTCTGGCTTCTCTTTTATCCCACCCAACCATCCTGATCCTTATCAGTGAGGCAGAAGCACTGAGAATAAAGTCTGTAGAGGGAAATCATTGGCAACATGTGGCGAGAGCTTAAGATGTTGTCACACTCTAAATTGCCTATAATCTGTTCAAAGGGAAAGTACATACTTCTCCAAAGGGCTTTTAAATGGGGGGGCAGGGAGAGAGAGAGAGAGAGAGAGAGAGAGAGAGAGAGAGAGAGAGAGAGAGAGAGAGAGAGAGAGAGAGAGAGAGAGAGAGAGAGAGAGAGAGAGAGAGAGAGAGAGAGAGAGAGAGAGAGAGAGAGCGAGAGAGAGAGAGAGAGAGAGAGAGAGAGAGAGAGAGGGAGGAAGAACAGGAGAGACTGAAGTCTATTAGCTGTACTTGGCTCGGATGAAGTATTCATTTTCCGTAATGCTGTTTTGTTTGTCTGCGTTTGTTTTTCTTCTGTTGTTTTGCATTAGTCTCTTCCGTGTCGCCTCTCTGACAGATTTCAAGTACTGCGCCAGAGACTGGTTTTCATTCCAAAAGCCAGACTGCTGTGGTTCCTAGGATCCTCAACAGAGTGATAGAATGTGATAGGGAGAGAGAGAGTGATAGAATGTGATAGGGAGAGAGAGAGTGATAGAATGTTATAGGGAGAGGGAGAAAGAGAGTGATATAATGTGATAGGGAGAGAGTGAGAGAGAGTGATAGAATGTGATAGGGAGAGAGAGAGTGATATAATGTTATAGGGAGAGGGAGAAGAGAGTGATATAATGTGATAGGGAGAGAGTGAGAGAGAGTGATATAATGTGATAGGGAGATAGAGAGAGAGAGAGAGAGAGAGAGAGAGAGAGAGAGAGAGAGGAGAGAGAGAGAGAGAGAGAGAGAGAGAGAGAGAGAGAGAGAGAGAGAGAGATAGAGTGCAGAACGAGTGGAGGAAACGTTGTGTAGACATATAGGATTAAGGAGACAGAGATAATGATTCCTTTGGAGGAAAGGTATGTGCTGAGATGAGCTCTTTTTTATTTATTTATGAGGTCCAGTTCTGGGGAGGGCCAGGGTAAATATTGGCACTTTTCAGCTTGAGAAGCAATTATTGATTGCACAGAGGGGGGTCTCATCTATGTGCTCAGGTGTGGGAGGAGAGAAGCGACAGCCGGGACACATGGTGATGCTGCTGGTCGTCTCATCTTGGTCAGAGGTGAAAAGTAACTCATTACAACTACTTTAATTACTGACATTTTTTTTCTCTCAGTAACACAACTTTTTTTTTTAGAACTTCCAACATGGAGTCACTATATTATATTTATATCATTATTATTATTTATGCTTGAGTAAGTTTTATTAATTTACTTGTGGACATACCTTCCATTAATGAGACAAGCCTTTTTTTACATCATTAAAACACCCAAAGCGTATATTGACCCATACAAATGTGAACCGATCACTCCAAAACTAAACACTCCAAGTCATCAGCTCATCTTTATGATGGACAACATGGGAACATGAAAAAAATTATGTTCTGATTTTGTTTTAAATTAACTAAGTAATTAAACAATTCATTACTTTTTTTACTTACTTTTCTTAAAGTAACATAACTTCTACTTGAGTAATTTATTTGAGTACTCTATTTCTGTACTCTTCCCACCACTGTGGGCCTCTATCTACAGTGTGTCCTTGTTAAACAGACAAGAGGAGGTGCAGATCACAAGGATGTTGACTCGCTCCTGCATCAATGGGAGTCATATTACCAAGCAGTCCAAACACTGTGGTCGGTACTCTGGAGGAAGTGGATTTAAAGGAAGGATTCTTATAGGACTAGTTGTTAAAGATCCCTAAATATTCATATATATATCCCTAATATATATATTAGGGATGTCCGATATTGGCTTTTTTACCGATCACCGATATACCGATATTGTCCAACTCTTAATTTCCGATACCGATATCAACCGATACCGATATATGCAGGGTTCCCCCCCCCCCCCCACATTTTTAAAATTAATTCAGGTAATTAACATTACATATCTCTTGTTGTGGAATTAAGACAACATTATGCATACTTTTGACAATAAATAAAATCAGAATTTGTTCTTACTTGCTTGCCTGGGTAAATAAAGGTTATAGAAATTTTTATATTTTTTTGAAAACCGATACCGATATTTTCCGATATCACATTTTAATGCCGATATCGGCCGATAATATCGGTAGGCCGATAATATCGGACATCCCTAATATATATACAATATATATATATCACTCCATTGACAGTGAATTAGTGATCGACTTTGTGGGCCCTTATAACTTTTATTTGAGCTATTACATCCAAAAGAGTTGTATTTAAATGTAGGGCTTACAGCATCTTATTGTCATAGTGTCCTATGAGTTGTTTCAGTCACTGTCTATGGTGCAGCTCCAGGATTTATCTCTTCAAGAATCAAGAATCAAGAGGTTTATTTGTCACACATACAGTGAAATGCGGGTGGTCATGCCCACATCGATTGTGCAAAATACAATAATAAAATAGACATAGGAAAAAAAACAGGTAAGACATAAGATGTGCATGATAAAAATAGACATGCTAAATTATTGATGACATCATCACGAGAATCCTGTCTCTCTGAGACTTGTTCATATTATTCATATTATACTAATAACATACAGTATGTGAATAATTTTTTTAGGTGTGGATTTTCCCTTTACGGTCTTGATGGCATTTATTCGCTGGGTCAAAAGGGGTGTAAAAACAGAAGCAGAAGCTTGTGTATATGATTGCCCTAAAATCATATAAAATCAGTATATTGTCCCAGTATAAAATGTCCCAATAGGCCCTACAACACAGAGCCTACACAACAACAAACTGCCATCTCCGGTTCAGCTAAAGCCTTTGATGGAGCCAGCAGAACCGCGTTGTCAATGGGTTTATTAGCCGGGATGTTTTTACATATCAGACGTATATCAGAATATAATAAGACGTAATTATCATCATTTTCACCCTCTTCCTGAGTCTTCTGTGTTGGCATGCTGGTCCACTGGCCCGGGCCTCAGTCCAGTAATCAGGTAATGTTAGGGAGGTTGAATAGTGTGTCTCCCCCTGTCAGCCTCCACTGCTCTCACAGTGGTGTTGTTTTAAAGAGCATTCTTTAGCGGCTGAACTTGGAAAGGTATTAAAGTGGGATTAGACTCCTCCACAATCCACTGCTTGTGTGTCACTGGAGGGGAGTTGTGTTCTCCTCTCCCCGCCGCCACCTCCCCGCTCCTCCCCGCTCCTCCTCCTGTTTGATTGTGGCTCTAGCTGCGGGAGCTGGGCCCGACTGTGCCTTTGAAAGGAGAGGGGTATGGTTAAATCCCTAGTCCACTACTCCCTGCTAATTCTCCTTGTTCCTTAGAGAAGGATTTACTTCTGCTGCCAACTTCTCAAAGGCCTTCTCTGCCCATCCGAGAAGTCGCCGTGGCCTTCCTGCGGAGGCGCGGTTGCCATAGGAGGGGCGTCATGCGTGGCTGTTCCATCTGAACCCCCCCCCCGCTGAGAACGGAGGACCGGCGGCTGAAAACAGGCAGAAAGTCCGGATTAGACTGGAGGACAAAGGCAGGACAGGAAGATTCCAGAAGGCGACGAATAAGGAATTACAGCAGCAAAAATAATGCAAAGTGACAAGAGAGGGGAAATAGAAAATGAATAATGGCTTACGAGATTAAAGTTGGCGAGAGGGGAAGGAGGAGAGAAAAGGAAAAGCTGAATGAGAACGTTTTCATCTGGATGAGGGGGTCTGAGAGGGCGGTCATCGGTGTGAATGCAGCATCCGGGACGTATCAAAACCACGCTAACAAGTCATTTCCTCCACCTTGCCGAGTCTTAAGACTAAGCTGCCAATCATGAGCTAAACATTAGAATTAGAGTCTGGAGCTCGTCTTGACAGATTCATTACCTATCCCCTCAACAGGCTAATCCTAAACAGGAGACAATTGCGGTTCTTGAACGTTTCCCGGTTTATCTTTAGAGACACGAGTTGACAAAACATTTTATAAAGATATTTTTCTTACAGTTTGGCGTTTTATGTAAAAGACAAATCTGGCTTGGCAAGTCACTTAAACAAGGACTCAGCTTGTTTGTGAAACATGCCAAAAGTTATTTTTCCAAGGGATTATCCTTGAGGTTTTTCCATAATTCCATAATAATCTTCTTAGTTTATCATAATAAATGAAAGATTAAAGGATTTCATGAGCCCTGCATGTGCCAATTTTGACATCTCCGTTGTTTTGCTGTTGCTTGATCGTTAGAAGAAGAAAGGTTTTCCATTGTATTGTGTTTGCCTGTTAAGACACAACCTTTAATTGAAGAGTTAAGACACTAACTATTCAGAAAAAATATATATAACCTACCAATATTGATGAAATGAAGACACTATAGCATGTGAAACCTAACATTGAAATCATGTGCTACCAACCTGTAGATTCAGCACAGATCTGATGGGCAGTAGCAAAGCTAAGATATTATAATGCCATACAGTCAGAAACAAAACTTGCACTATCTTGTTTCCACTGTGCATTCAGCTGCTATACAAAGCTGTGTTTTACATACACAAATACACAATCTCACACACACACACACACACGCACGCACGCACGCACGCACGCACGCACGCACACACACACACACACACACACACACACACACACACACACACACACACACACACACACACACACACACACACACACACACACACACACACACACACACACACACACACACACACACACACACACACACACACACACACACACACACACACACACACACACACACACACACACACACACCCCACATGCTCACTGTCAGTTCTCAATCAGCATTACCATAACAAAACCATCCTTTGGTGTGTGTGTCTCTCCTCTCATATTTACACATTATGTTCATCACTATCGCTCATCCCTTAACCAGCAGATGATGTCAGTCGCTGCTCCCCTGGCCTCCCTGCCTTGCACAATGAATAGACATTCACCACAAATAGATAGGCGGTTGCCAGCTGTCTTCCAGACCAAGGCAAACACAGAGGCCACCAATAAATCCGGCTTTACGCCTGTTCAAGATCAGCCACACTCTCTGCCTTCTTGCTCCAGTTAATGTGGCTTCTTCTGAACAACAGATAATGAATGAATAATATGATGATAGAGGTAGCGCTGCGCCATAGAGTAAAGGTATGACATTAGACTGTAGGTGTAGGAGGAGATATGAATTTACCATACGGTGGCCCAGTAGTAAGAGATGAATCAACAGCAGTCATAGATAAATGCATGTGATCTCTGCTGGGTATAGAATGGACTTGTTTGGGACCATCATGTTCGACCACGTTATTTTGTATTCATTGTAAAATAATCCAGTCACTTTTGAGAGGGTTTGGGTGTCCATGACTGAGCTCAGTTGGAGCGAGATAGATATTGTGAGATAGATAAAGTGAGATAGGGCCTGGGTCTATCCTGTTTCACAGATGAGCTGCTGTCAAACTTAATTTTTAAATCCCTTATTAGTAAACGTCCCCCTTACATCACAACACTGATTGGAATAGAATCTTGGAACCTATTCTACATGTTCAAATGGTTGGTTCTTAGGGTTCCTCGAGTTTGCTCTGAAATAGAACTAGCTCTGAACAGTTTTTTCCTTTGATGCTTCCAACACCTGGAATGCCTCCAACTGACTCTGAAGCTGAAGGTTCTTCCAACACCTGGAATGCCCTCCAACTGACTCTGAAGCTGAAGGTTCTTCCTTCTTTTGCTGTATGATTTCCGACCACTGCGTGTTTTGTGTGTGTCCGTGTGAGGACAACTACTCATAGCACTACACCACACTAAAGGACATGACTGGTGTCAGTGCTATGACTTTTAAAACATTTTGATCACAATGCATTGTTTACATTTTTTCTGGCTCTATAGGTTGTTTGCTACCAAGTGCAGTGGGTGCATGGAGAAGATCGCCCCCACGGAGTTTGTGATGCGCGCTCTAGAGTGCGTCTACCACCTGAACTGCTTCTGCTGCTGTGTGTGCGACCGGCAGCTGAGGAAAGGGGACGAGTTTGTCCTGAAGGAAGGTCAGCTGCTGTGTAAGATCGACTACGAGAGAGAGAAGGACCTGCTCAGCTCCGTCAGCCCAGATGACTCTGACTCAGGTAAGCTCTCTGCGGCCTCTCACACAAGTACAGGCATAGGAGCATCCAACCTCCATCATATTACTGATGCAGCCACTAAATCCTGTTATTCTTCCTGTTGAGATGAATAGGCATATTGCAGCATGAAATCCATTGGGAATAAACTGGTTGCCACTTGCCAGAGATTATTCCAGGTTACACTTACACCTGAGAATAGACCAGTGAACAAAATTAACGTTGTTATTATTTCATTTTATTTGATTGTTTAAACAATTCCTCTCAGGTACAGAGCATTAATGCAGCAGTGATTAACTGTTGAATTCGGTGAATGCAGCAAAAAGTGAGACTCATTGAATGGCTCCATCTCTAGCTTTTGGGTGGTTGATGCTGTAGAGGAATTCTAATTTGCGCCAAGATGCTAAGGTTTATGATATACAGTAGGAAGTGGGAACAGGACACAGCCAAGCCACCCTGTATTATTAATGGCTATCCGTGTGTGTGTGTGTGTGTGTGTGTGTGTGTGTGTGTGTGTGTGTGTGTGTGTGTGTGTGTGTGTGTGTGTGTGTGTGTGTGTGTGTGTGCGTGCGTGCGTGCGTGCGTGCGTGCGTGCGTGCGTGCGTTTGTGTGTGTGTGTGTGTGTGTGTGTGTGTGTGTGTGTGTGCGTGCGTGCGTGCGTGCGTGCGTGGGTGGGTGGGTGGGTGGGTGGGTGGCTGGGTTGGGTGGGGGAGGGATCTGGTGCTGGAAAGAATTAAATCACTGTATCATGTTGAGTGACAGAGGGATTTGGGGCCTTTCTGCAGAAAGCCAAGCAGCGCCTCAGCTCTTATCAGCTCTAGTGTTCCTCGCCTATAGCCTCCACACAGTGAGGCATCTCGCCAAGCCTCACTGTTCGCTACCATCTGGCTCGCATTTAAACACGACGCACGACGGCAGGGAATTTGTCAAATACATCTGTGCCTGTGTCAAGTTTTGTCAACTTATGTGAATATTCTGCTCTCTACTTCCTATCTGTGTCCCAGTGTATCAGTCCATCACAGGGGGGGGGGGGGGGGGGGGGGGGGGGGGCATGTCTTTGTCCACGACTCCCAAATCCAAAATGGAGAAAATGTTTGACATGAACAGAGGTTAACCTCCTCGGCATGTGGCAGATGAAATGTAGTGGAGGAACGTCATCAGAACCAGATGACATGAGATACTGGGCCATCACGTACACGCATCTCCCAGCAGTTGCTAGAACCCCACATCACTAGGCTTCATAGCAATGCTGCCGGTTTGGGTTGGAGAAGGCTTGTGCTCAGTCCCTCTGACCTTTAATAGTGAAGAATAATTCCAGTTTTCTTCATCTGATATCCAGATGTCTCTTTGGCCTGATAATATAGAATTCATGTTTTGGTTCCCTGGTGGTAATTACCACACAAACATCAACAACACTTTGCCATCACTAATGCTAAATGAATGGGAGTCACCGTGATGTCACGTTAGATGAAATAAACATAACATCACCAGCAGGACTACATTTTATTTTAAATGTAGGATATTACCTACAATTCAAAGCAATTACTTCATCACTCATACTCATGTACTATTAATAATGGCAATATTTAGCTGATGTTCGTGCTGTTGAGGTTTGTGCTACAATCAGAAAAACATTAAATGGGTTTTCCTGATCCATAGACTGAATCTGAATCTGAGAATCTTCTGAATATCACATGAGGAAAAGTGTGAATTATCCTTTAAGTAATCAATTACAATGATACAGTGTTGAATACATTGTGAATATGTAATATGTAAGATTATGATTGTGATTCTCGTAACAGCACATCCTAGGATAGAGATACATTCAAATTAAATGGTCCCTTTCTTATTAATGTCCTGCTATGGACGCTAACATATTAACAATGTGTATAGAAAGGGTCATCCCTTTGAGTTCTGAAACACAGTACAAAAATGTAATTTTCTTTCTTGGGGGGGATGCATTTTCCTATGCGTACTTCTGGTTCCCTTTCATGTTATGGTATATCTGTAGTGTTCGTATCAAAGATTGATTTAGTGTAAATCAGCCAAACCTGAGCGCAATGAATTATAAATGACACCACGTCCAACCCGGTGACAAATGTGCATATTTCCCCATGCTCTCCTAGCAAGCGATACAGTCCTCTGCATGTGTAATCGGGCATGCGGCCTATTTATTTTTGTTATAAATTGATAACAAAATATTAAAAACACATGTGTCTCCTTTCATTATGCAGTTGTGGTGTCTGAATCTCTTGGAATATAGAGAAGAACAAAAAGAAAAATCAATTCATCAGCAAACTGTCAGGGGTGTAGTCAGTTCAAAACCTGACGCTGATGTTGTAGAAAAACGATTCTATCCGCAGAGAAAAGTGACGAGGAGGAGTTGGACGTCAAGCCAGGGAAAGGCTCGGGGGGCCAGGAGAAGGGGGATGATGGGAAGGATCCCAGGAGGCCCAAACGACCACGGACCATCCTTACCACTCAGCAGAGACGAGCCTTCAAAGCCTCCTTTGAGGTGTCCTCCAAACCCTGCCGAAAGGTGAGTGTCTGACCTGAGGTCATGATACTGTATGAGCCTTCATGACAGATAAGGCAACGCTTAATCACAAAGACAAGCAACAACACGTCTCATTCAGCCACTCAACTGACATGCATTGCTGTGTTGGCATACAATTGCACATTATTGCACCATATCTTTTAAATGCGTATTTTAATACAAACGTTTATAATGTCCTTGGTTTGGGCTGGGCATATAGGACACATGGGGGGATTTAATGCATACCACTCTACCCTACAGTAGTTCTACAAATAAAATTCTCAAATTCAAAAAAAATCTCCCCTACCTCAGAGCTGTGCTTTGAAGTGGCTAAGCAGCATTCTGTTCTGTGTTAACTGAGGTAGTGGTGTAACACAGTCCGCCTGCGCCAAATGACATTCTGAGAGCGGAGGAGAGCTGCCTCCATAGCCTAGGCCCTAAAAGCCATGCGCTGCCCCCGCGGTCCAAGGCTTTGAAGAGGCAGTAACTAGGTCCAAAAAGACCGCCGCATTAATTCAACATTCATTGAAATCAAAGCAAATGAAAGAGGCAGAGAGCCCATTGGGATATATGCCAGGTATATAAAGAACACAAATTATTTCAATGTGTTTTGTTTTCTTGATCGTTGGAAGACTTTCTTTTTATTGCCTGTTCCAGGTAAGGGAGACGCTGGCTGCAGAGACCGGGCTCAGTGTCCGCGTGGTGCAGGTGTGGTTCCAGAACCAGAGAGCTAAGGTCAGTTCAGTGGGGCGCACACGACTTGTGAATTATGAAATATCACTGGGTTATTTAGAGGTTATAGTGTCAAGGAGAGACAACAGCTTAGTTCCATCAGGAATCATCAGGAAAGGGCAACTGATAATCCAACGTATAAATCACAATTATCTGTGCTTCTCACAACATTCCTTTCGCAAAAAAAGAACAAGTGCAAGGCCTAGCGGATATACTCCGCTTTCACGTTAAGTGTCTACACCCACCTCCTTTTTTTTTTTTTCTTTTTTTTTATATATATTTTTTTTGCCGTTTTATCGCTTTATTTCTACTGGGCAGTCCAGTAGGGAGAGACAGATGAGGAATGGGAGACAGAGTGGGGGGAAGACATTCGGCAAATAACGACGGGTTCGGGAGTCGAACCCGGGTCGGCCGTGTCGCGGCTGAGCGTGCTATGTGGTTCGCCACTGGGGCGCCCCACCCACCTCCTTTTTGATGCTATCTTTGAAAAGGCTTTGATATTTGACAATGAAGTGCACTCAAACGCAAGTTTATGTAGTTCATTCCAGGGTGAGCAACGAGGAGCATCCTTCTGAGATGAAGTCTTGGGAGTTCCTAACACCTTTGACTCCTTCTTTTCAGATGAAGAAATTGGCACGACGACAGCAGCAACAACAAGAACAACAGAATTCTCAAAGGCTTGGCCAAGGTACTACATAACCTACATGGAGTGGAGAAGACAATTATCTGTGCAATTGTTTTAGCTGCTGCATCAATAATTATATATGGAATAATTTTTTTTAAATGATATGCATATTCTATCAATGATATACAGGTTTGTGGAATATAGTAGTGTGAAACATGTATACACAGAATAATAACTATAATAACAGAATAATAATGCTTTAAATCATTATTACTTTGTTACCACTACACACCCATAAACATACTATTAATAGAACAACAAGAATCTAGAATTGTTCTTGACCTCAGTTGTTTTAATAGTCATAGGATTTTGTTGAGTAATCGAAAAGTCCATTTAATCAACAAATGTGTAAAATTGCATTCCTCACATTATTGTATTTCCGCAAGTGAATGCAGTAAGGCAGAAGTACCTCTTTAAACCTAGTGCTTATTGCAGTAAGGCAGGAGTACCTCTTTAAACCTAGTGCTTATTGCAGTAAGACAGAAGTACCTCTTTAAACCTAGTGCTTATTGCAGTAAGGCAGGAGTACCTCTTTAAACCTAGTGCTTATTGCAGTAAGGCAGGAGTACCTCTTTAAACCTAGTGCTTATTGCAGTAAGACAGAAGTACCTCTTTAAACCTAGTGCTTATTGCAGTAAGGCAGGAGTACCTCTTTAAACCTAGTGCGTATTGCAGTAAGGCAGGAGTACCACTTTAAACCTAGTGCTTATTGCAGTAAGGCAGGAGTACCTCTTTAAACCTAGTGCTTATTGCAGTAAGGCAGGAGTACCTCTTTAAACCTAGTGCTTATTGCAGTAAGACAGAAGTACCTCTTTAAACCTAGTGCTTATTGCAGTAAGGCAGGAGTACCTCTTTAAACCTAGTGCGTATTGCAGTAAGGCAGGAGTACCACTTTAAACCTAGTGCTTATTGCAGTAAGGCAGGAGTACCTCTTTAAACCTAGTGCTTATTGCAGTAAGACAGAAGTACCTCTTTAAACCTAGTGCTTATTGCAGTAAGGCAGAAGTACCTCTTTAAACCTAGTTCTTATTGCAGTAAGGCAGAAGTACCTCTTTAAACCTAGTGCTTATTGCAGTAAGGCAGAAGTACCTCTTTCAACCTAGTGCTTATTGCATACTTTTGAATATTATTATGATTCCAGAGATGGGATGTTTTTATAGTTTTCCAAGAAATAGCTCATTCAGTAATGCAATGTCTCAGTCAACTAAAGACCCCAACAACCAACTGCAATGGTAGAGTTGGTAACACACTGAAAAAGCACAATATTGCTGTTCCACTGTGACTTGTTTACAATATCCAGTAATAAGACACCAAAGTACAACATTTTAACACATCTTCCAACATGGAGGACAAATGGGCATTCTAACCATTCTGTGAAAGGGCTTTTTATTGACTTTGGCTTTTTTCCTCTTCTCTTCTCTTCTCTTCTCTTCTCTTCTCTTCTCTTCTCTTCTCTTCTCTTCTCTTCTCTTCTCTTCTCTTCTCTTCTCTTCTCTTCTCTTCTCTTCTCTTCTCTTCTCTTCTCTTCTCTTCTCTTCTTCCTCTGCCTCTTCCTCTTCCTATTATCTTCTCTCTTCCATTCTCTTCTTCCTCTTTCTCTTCTATTCTCTTCTCTTCCCTTATCTTCTTCTTCTTCATCTTCCCTTCCCTTCTCTTCTTCCTCTTTTCTCTTCTCTTTGAGGAAAGAGACAGAATAGAGGTAATACATTCACTGGTTCCATAGCTGTACAGTGACTGTAAACAAGAATGATTCACATCAAAAGTACGAGTTGGAAAAGTTATGGAAGCCAAACGCAATGAATGGCAGACATCATTTCACAAGCAACAACCACTGCAAAGAGAAGTGCTGGGGGAGGGGCTCCGGTCACAAAGCCGCAGAGCACTGTGGGTCCCAAGAGCAGCTGTTTCTGAACGCAATTCTGGGAGAATCCTCTCCCCTCCACAATAGAGAAGTGGTTGCCGTGGGTACAGACCTTTGCCAGATATACATTCTATGGCACGGTCCCAGGGTCTCGTTGCTGTAGAATACATGTTGTAATATTTTCTCTAATGGCTTTGTCTCACAGAGGTGATGTCCAATCGGATGGAGGGGATGATGAACTCCTTCACGCCTCTGGTCCCACCGCAGCAGCAGCTGGTCCTGGATCAGAACGGCTACAGTACGGACCCCTTCCAGCAGGGGCTCACCCCTCCACAGATGCCCGGTGACCACATGAACCCATATGGTGAGCATCCCAAAACCTCCACCACTCTCCACCCCTGCCACCCTCCACCCCATCCTCCATGCCCTGATAAACCTCACATGCTCCCTTGTGTGGGACGTATGTTTAGGCCACAGCCCGCGGATTTTTGTACAAGCAGCTCCCCCTCCCACATGAGATGACACAAGCGCACACACAGGCCATTGGTTATTGAAGTTGATTTTCCAAATCAATTCAATATGTGTTTTTAACCCTCGCCCCCCCTTCTGTGGCATGTACTGTCCTACTGCACAACGGTTTTCCACCGGAGGCCGTGTCAAGACCGCTGGGTCGGTGGAGATAGTTTGTGGTGAAACCTAATCAAACCAAGTGGCGGCGTGTTGTGTGACGTGAGAATTCTTCCCACTTCTCCTCGATTTCCACAGACTGCAGCGTGAGGAATACAGATGTTAAAGCGAGAGATGAAAACCGTCCGTCAACTGTTAGTCTACATGGGATGTAGTAGCCTGGACTGGAATGAAAGCAGCGTTTGTGAGCAGCGTGTCTTCAACAAATTCCCAGAGGGACCATTTCTTGAAGTTCATAACTTCCTTATAATTTGCCTCCATTTAGTTTCTCTTCAGTGGCAACAACCCAAATCCCCGGCCTCATCACGCCGCTCTGGTTCAGGGAAAAGAAGAACAATATTGGCTAGGCATTAAAGACACGTCTCATCACACTGTCCCCGCCTTGTGCAACACTATCATTACGACCCAGAGTATAATAAAGTTAACTATTCCCTCAAGAGAAATAATATGCTGAGGTTTTATGAAAGGCGTAAACAGTTGCTATTAGCCCGATCTTTGAGGACGATCGCCCTTGTTTACATGCTCCTCGTAGACCACAATTGTCCCAGTGAGGGCAGCAAAAAGGGAACTTTAATGATATTTAACAAAACAGTCTTCACAATTGTGATGACAAACAATAGCAGCGTCTCAAAGTGACTATTAGTAATTATCATTTTGCAACGCTGTCATAAATGTAATATTTCTTGTACTATGCATTGTGTACACTTTTTTATCAATAGCATACAGTGCAGCTTTCTTGTGCCTGTGAACAATGTGTGTGTTGCAGAGCCACAGCTCTTACTCCGTGCCCATTCCTCCTCCCTTGTCTCCGCAGGTAATGACTCAGTGTTCCACGACATAGACAGCGACACGTCTTTAACCAGCCTCAGTGACTGCTTCATGACGTCATCAGAAGTCAGCGCCATGCAAGCGCGCGTGGGGAACCCCATCGACCGGCTCTATTCCATGCAGAACTCTTACTTTGCGTCGTGAAATAGGAGACGAGTTATCAAGACAGAAAAAAAAAACGGACTGTCCAACTCACCTCAATGCCATGTGGCCAGGGGTTTTCAACGCTAACATGGAAAAGACGGAAGGAACAACTGCTCTGAGTATCTCCTGGTTTATGAGCAGATGCTGGCTCAGATTTAGTGAAACCACTGTCGTCATAACAGTGATGAATCCTGGGAAAAAGACTGAAAATATTGTTAGAGATCATTTGGTATGATCTCTGTCATGGGAGATGTTACTCCTTTCTTTGCTCATCGAAGCCACTGATTACACCATCTCAAACCAAATAACAAAGTCACAGATCTTTACAGTGCATGATCAATGTAAACTAAATCTTTTTTAAGCCTCCCCTCCTGGTTAAAATGCTGCGTGGATCTCCATGTTCAGCACTAGCATTATGATCTTTCATAGGTTTAGATACTGTGTTGATAGTAAATAGATACAGCATGTGTGCAGGGGTGAATGTAAATGTGTGTGTGTGTGTGTGTGTGTGTGTGTGTGTGTGTGTGTGTGTGTGTGTGTGTGTGTGTGTGTGTGTGTGTGTGTGTGTGTGTGTGTGTGTGTGTGTGTGTGTGTGTGTGTGTGTGTGTGTGTGTGTGTGTGTGTGTGTGTGTGTGTGTGTGTGTGTGTGTGTGTGTGTGGGAGAGAGAATGAGAGAGTTTGTGAGAAAAAGACTTGTGTTAGAAGAAGGGAAAAAAAGTGGAGAATTGTGGTGGACATGTAGGATGGGTTAAAGTGTAAATATTTTCCCCTGGCAAATTGGATGTGCATGTTAAAAAAAAATGGCAAAACATTCTATTTATTTAACTATAACATGCTCATGAAGGTACATATAAAAAAAAAAGCTTTATTTAAAAAGGAGAACGTTTTAAGTAGCGAGTTTGTGAGTGTCACAGCTCATCTCCATGCCTTTTTAATATGAAGATTAACCCTTTGTCTTTGTTTTGTTTGTTTTCAGCCAAGCTGTAAATAAGCGTCATGCTATTTATTTCATACAGACCAGACACCTTGTCATTGTCATGATGTGCATTTCTCAAAACATTTCTAAAGTTGCTAAATGACCAAAGTTGATTGGTTCAGTGAATAAAAACAGTGTCCTTCTCCTGATGATAAACACCTAATAAATGCCATTTCAGTGATTGTTCCAATGCCAACATTTCAAATCGACATCCGTCGTTCATGACCTTACAGGATATGTGAACTAATGTGGAGGATATCAAGGCTTCATTCAGAGTTCTAGCGAGGGGGACATCCTGGTACGGAGCCCACGCTCAGGTGACACACCGACACAGAACAGAACAGCCCCGCCCACAACCCGGGGGCCTTCGGCGCAGCAGCTTGAAAGTACCATCTGGGTGCTTCTTCATCCGCCTGACAGCTCTCCAATGTGGTCAGGCAACCTTGCATATACACCCCCCGCCCCCCAGTCACATACACACAGCCCTGCTATTCCAGCACCCTGTATCTACTTGTCAAGAAAAGGCTATCTGAGCTCCCTATCTTATCAAGCAGTACCTGAAGTCTTACAGTCATGGGCCATTGAGTGTGATATAGCGGCAGAAGAGAATTGCAATCATTTGCGCATCGTGTAATTATACAGATGCTGGTATAAACGGTCTTATGATGTGATACTCATTTTTGTATGATCATCACAGGCCTGAGCTCTTCTGTATTACTTATGAATAGTGAGTGTATTTCTATGGTATAGTCATATTCCACCAGGTTACCGTGATGTTGGCTGGGAATCCTGGGCCATGGGATTGATTGATAATGCCATTGTGATATTGACAGTTCCAAGACTGCTGCATCGGTGTGTTAGTGTAGAATATATCTCTCTCTTATCAAGCCTGGGATCTGACAGCCAGGTGTTGAGAGAGGTAGAATGTACTGCCATACATCTTCACCTGTCACTCTGCCAGTATCCCTGACCCTCCTGAAAGGGCAAATAACGACATCCTTTCCGTGTCGTAGCTTATTGGATGAGCTGTTTATAATGGGAAATGGGTTTAGCGCTGTTTGTCATGTTGCCGTGGGGTTGTCCTGGTTTCCTTTCCTCATTGCCGGAGGATATCCATAGGCTTTACTTGATTTGTATAATATCATATCTGAGTAGGAATAGATACACACATCATACATACTGGGTGCTGGGCATTAATAGAACATGAAATGCAAAGTATTCACACTCAGTTGCCCCAACAAACCGTTTGTTGATGTGTCAAGCACCAAAGTTCTTTGTCCAGTGAAGACCTTTGCAGTGGGCGGATAGAATCTCACCCTGTTCAGGTCAGACCAGGTGAAACCATAGAGTAGATTTTAGGTGTTGAGGACAGAAACACACACCACTGATGAGGGTTAAAGGACCGTACCGGTACAGAGAGAGACACACCACAGGTTTAAAGGACCGTACCGGTATAGAGAAACACACACCACTGATGAGGGTTAAAGGACCGTACCGGTACAGAGAGACACACACCACTGATGAGGGTTAAAGGACCGTACCGGTACAGAGAGACACACCACAGGTTTAAAGGGCCGTACCGGTACAGAGAGACACACACCACAGGTTTAAAGGACTGTACCGGTACAGAGAGACACACACCACAGGTTTAAAGGACCGTACCGGTACAGAGAGACACACACCACAGGTTTAAAGGACCGTACCGGTACAGAGAGACACACACCACAGGTTTAAAGGACCGTACCGGTACAGAGAGACACACACCACAGGTTTAAAGGACCGTACCGGTACAGAGAGACACACACCACAGGTTTAAAGGACCGTACCGGTGCAGATAAACTCACACCACAGGTGTAAAGGAACGTACAGAGAAACCTTACATTTATCTCCTGGTCTAACAAAATATTGTCTCTTTCCAAGGCCAGTATATGGACAACTGAGCAAGTTCCCAGGGGCACCAAGAATTCCAGAGCACCAAGCAACCAATGTTTATATATATAATATTTTTCTTTTTTATAATAAAGATACATTAAATGTAATATGCAGAGTCCTGTATTACCCGGTTTGCTCTGTGCAAGCAGGGCACCCAAGTACTCACTGGTGCCCTGGGGCACTATGAAGTCTTAATACAGGCCTGTCTCTTTTGATGTATTGGACCAGAAAGACACTACAGAAAGCGGTGAGTTTACCGATGTAAACAGGGAAGTATGCGTGCAGAAAGAGAAAGAAACATGTTTTCTGAGGAGCAACCAATTTGTTAGCATGACCGGAGATGAGTTAGGTTCCAATAGAGAGGAAGTCCCTCCCCCTCCGCTGGACTACCATGGGACGTTATTTTGGAAAAAATATGAACGTGGTCAATGGCGAGAGACATCATTTTTGTTGATCCCTTTGAATTGTGCCATGAATTACACATTATGATGTTTGTCAATTTATATAATGGTGGTCAGAGGAAGCAGAGGGACTTCACCTCTCTATCTAACTATGGTTTATCAACACAATAGTTGTTTATTTAAATTTTTTAAGATAAAGCAAAACATTTTAAAAGGTAAGCCACAGAATAATATTATATTATATAAAATATGGTGAGGGGTAATGTAAAAACGTTTGTGTGTTTTATTTACCAAATAAAACCAAATGAATGTGGGGTATATTCACATCCATTCTGGAAGAGTTTGATTTGAAGAAAAGGAAACACTTTATTTTCCAAGTAGTACATTTACATATACCATGGAATGTATACCATGGAAAACTTGTAAGTCGCTTTGGATAAAAGCATCAGCTAAATGACTAAATGTAAATGATGTGTCCTCCGTTGAAACCATCCTAACTATTAAGGAGCAGTGGGCAGCTGCAGTCAGGAGATGTAGAGATGGATTAGGAACATTCTTTAGCCCATTGTAAATCTGAATATATGTTGTTACTCTGGTGAATACAAACATTACCAATATAAACAAATGTACATTTACTTCCACAAAACACAGTGAATACAATTCAAAACTCATATTGACCTGTTGTCTAGTGCAGTGGTTCTGAAAATGGGGTCCGGTGACCCCCAGGGGTCCTCGAAGGGGATCCAAGGGGTCCTCAGAAAAATGGGGAATTTAATTATTGCTGATAATTTCTAGTTGGCACAATGAGAGAATGAATACAAATGACTAAGATGATAGGTTTCACTGTATTCTGTGTTACTGTCTCCACACCAGACAGTAATTGAATTCTCAACTAAAACATGTTGTATCTAACAACAGAGATCTCCTCAAATGGGGGTCCCTGGGTTCAAGTTCAAGTTCTTTAATAGTTGTCATACAGAAGTACAGAATACTTTCATACAAAATGCGTCTTTCTGTTACGCTCCAGAGACTGTGCTAGACAAGATAGTATCAAATAACATAATAACATAATATAGCATGAATTTAGAAGAAGAAAAATGAGGTCACAGTGTTCGGTATAGACATATGTACAATGTTCTGAGTTACCATATAATATACAATACACAATACTATGCAGTGTACTAATGTACAGGGACAGAATCTTATCAAAAGGGGGTCCATAGCTTGTTACGTATACATTTGGGGGTCATTGACATGAAAAGGGTTGAGAACCACTGGTCTAGTGTTCAGGTGGCAATACATTGGTCAACTGTTTTTGGGCAACAAGATAGGGCAATGCGCTTGTCACTAGGAAATGAAGAGATAGGGGAAAACATACAAGGGCAATAAGAGGTTGTCATTGATTGATTAAACATTTTACAGATTGCAGAATGGGTACAATACAGTACGGCTCAATACACACAATTGTTAAGGGGACGCAGACCAGAGAAATACTTTCGTCTTGTTTACATCAGGGTCCCCCATTTTCAATTCATAATGGTCATGCAATCGGTACAAACCGATTTGCTTGTCCAACATTGCTCAACTATGTTACTCAAAAGGTTGGCCAGTGTATCACCACCTTTAGTCCTTGTATCAAGAACTCAGTCAGTTCAAATGAAAACATGTCTCCATTCTTATTTCTTATTTTTGGTGGGGGATGTCTGGAAATGTAAAAAATATTTTTTTAATGAATTAAAGCACATGCTGCCCTTAAACAGCTTGTTTTAGCATTCACCGTTCTAATTGAATTAGAACATTCAGTGAATGTCTATTCCTATTTCCTACTGTATGTCAAAGCATGTTCAGTGTCACTGGGACCGACTAGAGGCTGAAGGAGTGTGGCCTGGATACGAAAACAGTTCAGCTGAAACCCAAGGCGTCTCTCTCTCTCTCTCTCTCTCTCTCCTCTCTCTCTCTCTCTCTCTCTCTCTCTCTCTCTCTCTCTCTCTCTCTCTCTCTCTCCTCTCTCTCTCTCTCTCTCTCTCTCTCTCTCTCTCTCTCTCTCTCTCTCTCTCTCTCTCTCTCTCTCTCTCTCTCTCTCTCTCTCTCTCTCTCTCTCTCTCTCTCTCTCTCTCTCTCTCTCTCTCTCTCTCTCTCTCTCTCTCTCTCTCTCTCCTCCCTCCCTCCCTCCCTCCCTCCCTCCTCCACACAGCGACACATTATATACTATACACACTAGGAGTGTTAAGAATTGGCCATCAGTGAACACATGTTCTCTTCTGCTGCCCTGGCACCACATAGGAAATTAGTCTAGGGACCATATTTTCTTTAGATAACCAGAATTGTATTAATTAATTATCTTTCTTACTAAGACAGTTGTAGGCTGTGATCCAAGCGCTTTCAGTTTTCTTCTCTTTCCTTCCCATGAAAAAGCATGTATGACTTTGTCCGATTAATCAAAGGTATCTAAGGAATTGAATGAAAGACAGATTCTCACCAGTAGCTCACTCCATAAGGGCAACGCATGACCAAAATACAGTAGCCTAGTTTGAAGTATACAACCCACCATCAAGTCAATCAATCAATCGATCGATCAGTCAGTTAGTTGGTGACACAATCAACTCACACCATCCATTCATTCTTATGATTATGTTTTGTCTTAATATTTTGTTACTATGCCTATAATGGGTATTCTCAATCATCATTGCTCAACATTACATTAGAACACATGACATTTCTGGGGGAACAGACTAATTCCAATGCATTGCAGTGGGCATGCAGGGCCCAGACCTGTTCTCATGATCCTAGAGAGTTCACAGCTAGTCCAACTGGGAGAACGGGAGCTCTTTGGTGTTTTTATTGGGCATCCTCCATGGCTGTGTGGTTATTGGTCGGGAGACTTTGTAACCAATGTCTGACACATATTCTCTGAGCCTTGAGGGCTTGTGTGAGTAAATCGATGACAGACAGTGCTGTGGTCATGACCAAAGAGAAGGGTCACAGCCAGCTATCAGAGCGTGTCCTCACAGCAAAACATTGCTTCAGACTGTCAATCAAAAACACACCGCACTCCCTCCTCCTGCAGGTCTCCCTCTCTTCTGCTGCATGAGAAAGAGACGGAGAGGGATTCACCTCTCTGCGCCCAGGGGTCTGGCTATAGCCTCGGATAGGCTCAGTAATCCCCTGCACTACTGGAGCCCCATCTGTTTTGCTTTTCATTTTTCTGCATTATTAGTGCTTATTGGTACATAGTCTAGGAATGTAGCCCAGTTGTTTGAAGTCAGGGAGAATGGCGCTGCCAGAGGCATTGGAAGAAGGAATGATAACCTTAAGGACAAACACAAGCCAGCACCCCTAACCTCCAGCACCCCTAACCTCCAGGCTCCAGCACCCCTAACCTCCAGCACCCCTAACCTCCAGCAGGCTAACCACTGGTGCTACAGGGTCCTGCATGCTTTTACCTATAGGCCTCCGTTGTTCTGGGATTTTTGCCAATGTCATATTTCTAAGACATGTTATTGGACAAAATCCTCTATGCAATTTTAGATTAGATAGAATAAAATGTACCCAACAGGTTTATTCTTCTTTGGAGACATATTTTCAATAATGATGAGGTTATGACAATACACAGAGCAACCGTTGAGCCGTTGTTGTGCACAAAGGCAAATACTGTAAATTGACTAACTGTATCATTATGAAAAGTGAACTGATACCCAGTGTCGGCGCCATGGGGGGGCATTCGCGGGCCATGCCCCACCAGATGGGGCACTGTGCCCCTCCAACCGGCATGGTCAATTATTATAAAAAAATAAAATAATTAAACATAAATTTTTTTTATTATAGTAAAAGTCAGATGTTTTCCTTTATAAATAGGCTATTTAGCCTATTATTAAACTAAATTAAACAAAAAGTCTTAAAGGAAGTGTATGTTTGATCTCACGCCACGGCTCACGCACGCGTTATTATTGCTCACGTTGAGTTGACGGGTAGGGCGTGACTGCATTTGAATTGATTTTGATATGGGTAGGGCGTGACTTGAGTGAGGTCAGTGAGCGCGAAAGTCAAAGATAGAGTCAGACTCAGGTAAAATATAATAATCACTTCTTGGAGACGGACATACAAATAAAATGGATATACGAAAATGGTTGGCTGGGGCAGGCGCACCTAAGGCTTCTTCACGGCAATACCGGCAAGGAGATTTCGACACTTGTCAACACAGACCAGCTACGAAGGAACAGGTACTACTTCTCGGCTCTCGTGGATGTTGTCGGGTTTCTGGTAGAAGACCAGTTGCCTTTACGTGGAAACCTAGATGCTTTTGGTGACATGTCTGAGGGGGGAAGTGGTCTTTTCCTGTCCTTATTGGACTACACAATTAAAAAGGACCCAGAATTGGCTGACATAGTGAAAACTATCCCTCGAAACGCCACATACACTTGTCATGACATGCAAAATGAACTTACATTTACATTTTACATTTAGTCATTTAGCTGACGCTTTTATCCAAAGCGACTTACATGTTCTGTACGACAAGCCATCAGGAAGGGCACAAATCTATCAGCTGAGCAACAATGTTCATCAAAGTGTTGAGTGCTACAGTGTAGGTTAGTTTATTAGGACAAGTGCATGAGAGTAAGGTTAGTTCGTTTTTTTTTTTTTATTCAGATAATGGTTGAAGAAGTGCGTCTTTAGTCGACGGCGAAAGATTGGACGTGTTTCGGCTGTCCTAACTGGGGTGGGTAGTTCATTCCACCATTGTGGGGCAAGGACTGAGAATAGGCGACTTCTCTTTGATGACCCTCCCGGAGCTTGGATAGGAGTAGGTCTGAGGCGGCCAGAAGATGCAGAGCGTAGGGGTCTTGAGGGTGTGTAGTTAGAGACCATTGACCGGAGGTAGGCGGGAGCGGTTCCCTTTGCCGCATGGTATGCTAGGTCGAGGGCCTTGAAGCGGATTCGTGCAGCAATGGGGAGCCAGTGCAGGTCCCTAAGAAGTGGGGTGACATGGGCCGACTTCGGTAGGTTTGAGATCAGGCGGGCTGCTGCGTTCTGAATGAGTTGAAGAGGCTTAGTGGCAGTGGCCGGGAGGCCAGCGAGCAGTGCGTTGCAGTAGTCGAGGCGGGAGATGACTGTTGATTGGACGAGGAGTTGAGTGGCTTCTTTTGTCAGGAAGGGGCGGATCCTTCTGACGTTGCTCAGGAGGAATTGGCAGGTTCTGGTTGTCGCTGCGATGTGAGCAGAGAAGTTCAACTGGTCGTCGAGGACAACACCAAGGTTCTTGGCGGTCGGGGACTTATAAGTACACTTAGCAGTGTGGTGACTGAGGCTATAGTGGAAGAAGTAGGCGACTCGCATTACACATTAAAAGTGGACGGAACACGCGATCCCACGGGATGTGAAAATATATCTGTTGTCATTTGTTTTGTAGACCAGTCATTTGAAGTGACAGAGCGCCTGGTAACCATAGTGACAGCTGACGCAGGTGATGCACGGACATTGACAGACACAGTCTTAGCTGGGCTAAAAGAATGCTGGTTTGGACTCGTCAAAGATTCTCAGCCAGGTGTATAATAATACGAAAACGAAATACGTGATCTTTCACTTTGTGTGTGTGCGCAAGACGCCAGTGTGTTTGTGACGTGACGTGCGAGAGAGAGAGAGAGAGAGAGAGAGAGAGAGAGAGAGAGAGAGAGAGAGAGAGAGAGAGAGAGACTGTCTTATCTCTTATGCCTGCAGTGCGCTCATGTTTTGAAATGCGTGTTGGTTTGCGGGAAATGCGTTTTCTGAAGCGTATATTTTATGCCCCCCCAAAATTACCATATGCCCCCCTGATAAATTCGTTCTGACGCCGACACTGCTGATACCTGTGTGTGCTTATCGGTATTCCATTTACTAAAGTTACCTTTTGACAAATAGAGAAGACACCAGCCTTTAACTAAGCTAACATCTGACAGAGGAATGTTCATCTGCACTGTTGAACGTACGGGTATTTGTCAAAGGGAATGGAGAATTGAACCTGTCACAAGATAAACTCAACAATCAAGCTAACCACAAGGGTTGGCCGGCGAGCGTGCGTGTGGTTTCAGGTTACCCAGACAATTTACAAATCCGGCGAATAAAGATCCCTTTTTTTTACAGTGTTGTGTCCCTCCTCCCTAAAAGATGTATGCATGTAATGGAGAGACGTTATCAGTTTAATTTGATAGCCTGTTAAAGTCTGATGCTGTCTGTCTGTCTGCACACAATGATCGTTTTACACTTGTCAGAGGTGAAACCAAAGAGGGAAGGAGACTCTCTTCTGTCTCTTTGAAGGATTTGGGGGCAGTGGTGTTTATCCACTGGCCCCCACAAACATCAGCCCTAAACCCTGAGATAGGATAGTGCAGGACAAGGTGCGCCATTGGCTGTGTTTTTCACCCCTGGATGTTTCGAGAGAGCTCACCATCGAGGCTGATAAATCACAGGCACTGTGCGCTTAGAACCGACTGTGGATAGTAAATCTGAAAGTCAACAGCCAATAAGGGCTAAACCAAACTGTTAGGAATTCTGTATTTGGCACACATCCTGTCATGTAGTCTCTATTTATTACACATGCCTCGTAGCTCCAATGAGAAGCCTTTTTGCCCCGGCTTCCTGCAGCCATCGCTGCCTTGTAAGACACACATTTGCTCTCCAAATAAGGGTTTGACTCTGTTCCTTATGTGGGGGGGGGGGGGGGGGGGTTATAAAAGCAAGCCTGTTAAAAGGTCTTGTATTTGTTTACATAAATTAACTCCAATTTTAGGCCATGTCCGGAGATCTGTATAAAACCTTAAATCAGTTGCTGACGAGTGCCACACGGACGTGAGTGAAGCAGAGCTTAAGAGTTACTGCACAAAGAACATCTAATGGCCACTGAGCCATGTTTGACCTCCTGTATATGAGCTGCTCAGATTGATTGATTGATTGAAAATTGTATTAACAGATTGCAGAATGGGTACAATACAGTACAGCTCAATACACACAATTGTTAAGGAGTGCAGACCAGAGAAAGACTTTCGTCTTGACCTGATAATACATATTTTTATTTATCCTTTATTTATCCAGGAATGTCCCATTGAGATACAAGATATCTTCTTCCAGGGAGTCCTGACCAACACGGCACACAACAAGTTTCAACATAAAACAGGGCATTAAACAAAAAACATATAATTCAAATATAAATACAGAAGGTAATTTGTGCAGTGGCAAGGAGCATAATCAGATCAGCAATAGCATCAGGTAAAACAGTTACATGTTTCGTGAAGGGCTAATCGTAGCATACCTTTAAAAGCATTTACAGTAGGAAGTGCCTCTAGACAAAGTTTTACTTGCAGCGTATTCCATAAAAAGGGAGCATAGTGGGAGAATGCAGCTTTACCAAGCTCTGACTGCATCAAAGGAACATTTAAAAGCATCCCATTTTCTGCTCGTCTGGTATTAAAAAAGCAAGTATAAAAGGACAGAAGTCTGGAGATATATAAGGGCAGCTTACCTAGCAATGACTTAAGGATAAAAATCAACATGTGTGATTGTCTTCTTTGGTAGAGAGAGGACCATCCTAAGGACTGATGATACAGAGTGCAGTGGTGGGTGCGAGAGCCTGCACCCGTTACAAAATGTATGGCAGCTACGCGATTAAGAGTTAACGCAAAATTTGCAGATATAACCTCCATTAAAGCACAACAAGGACTTGTAACAGACACCAAAGAAATAAACACGACATTCAAAGAATTCTACTCCAACTTGTATAAATCAGAAACGACCTTCGATCAAAACAAAATGGACACATATCTTAATCAAATTAACCTCCCCAAACTTTCAGAGGATGATGCTAAACAGTTAGAAACACCAATCACACTAGAGGAACTCAGGAAGGCCATATCCGAAATGCAAAGTGGTAGGGCTCCTGGAAGAGACGGTATCCCACCAGAAATGTACCTCTCATGTTGGGACATAATTGGACCCCTATTACTTAATATGATTTTATACTCAGTCAAGGAGGGGAACTTTCATAAGAACGACAATATTGCACTCATAACAGTCCTCCTTAAAAAAGACAAAGACCCCACCGAGTGCGGTAGTTATAGACCCGTAAGCCTCCTCGGAACCGATATCAAACTGTTCTCTAAGGTATTAGCCATCAGACTTCAAAAGCATATGACGTCTTTAGTTCATCCGGATCAAACTGGCTTCATAAGAAACCGTTTGATCACTGACAACATAAGACGATTACTATACGTACTAGATGCCAGCAAGGACGACACCACACCCAAGGCGATGCTGTCCCTGGATGCAATGAAAGCTTTTGATAGGCTGGAATGGTCGTATCTATGGGCGGTATTAGAAAGGATGGGGTTAGGAAAAGGATTCATTGATATGATTAAAGTATTATACAAAGACCTATCGGCCATGATTACAACAGGTATAATCACCTCCGGAATATTTCCGGTATCACGCTCTTCTAGACAGGGTTGCCCTCTTAGTCCCGGACTATTCGATTTATCACTAGAACCTTTAGCACAATATATAAGACAATCCCAACTCATAGAACCAATCGTAATCAAGGGCACACAACACAAAATTAGTCTATATGCGGACGACGTAATACTGTTCATGCAAAACCCTAACACCGCAATGCCTTATCTTCTCAAGTTGATTAATGACTTTGGCGACCTATCGGGATTTAAAATAAACTGGCCAAAGTCGGCTTTCCTTCCACTGAACGCCCCTGCAAAGAATACAAGTCTTCCAGAAGAAATACCAATGGTTAAACACTTCAGATGCTTGGGAGTTGAAGTATTCCCTACCATAAGCCAAACGGTGAAACACAATTACATAGAAATCCAAAATAAAATAAAATGCGACCTTGACAGGTGGTCAAAACTTAAAAACTCAGTACAGGCACGGGTTTCAATAGTTAAGATGGATGTCTTACCTAGAATCAACTTCATCAGCTCAATGCTTCCGTTACCCCCTCCAGATGGTTACTGGAAAAAATTACACTCTTCCGCATATAAATTTATTTGGAATAACAAACCACCACGTATAAAAAGATCCACCGCACAGAGAAACAAAGCCGACGGAGGGATGGCAATCCCAAATTTTTTCCACTATTTTAAGGCGTACACTTTAAGACCACTGACAACCTGGTTTGAACCCCAAGCATCAGTATCCTGGAGAAATTTAGAAGTAAATATAGTAACACCACAGAGACTGAAGGACATAGTATACACCAAAATATCAATTAAGCAATGCGAACTGAAATTTGGCCCCATAATTACACATGCGATCCGGATATGGCGTGAAACACAAAAAAAATATTCTAATCCACATAAATGGCATAATCATACTCCCTTATTCAATAAAAATGCACTCCTGATTAGAAAACGACCTATAAGATTCCCTAGATGGGAAAAGCAAGGCATACATACATTAGGAGATGTTTTCAACAAACAGGGTATTTGTAGCTATGATGAAATAGAAAAAAAGTTTAATCTCACCGGTTCCACATATCTTTTTTACGCACAATTATTATTATGTTTGAAGACTCACAGTGTTCCATTAAGGATACCAATTGCACACCACAGATACCACAAATGTTTCTATGAAAGAGAGACATCGAGAGGTTTTGTATCAGATTTTTATCATCAATTACTAACGGCTTCGTATGAAACCCTCCACCTAGACTCTGTTTGGAGGAGGGATATACCAGACCTAGAAAAAGATTTTGATTGGCAAGAAGCCTGGGCAAATGTTCGACTTGCATCAAGGAACCCGGACCATCAACAAATCAATCTTAACTATATTCATAGGACATACTTGACTCCTATAAGACTGAACAGAATGGGTCTTAAACAAGACTCCAAATGCTCCTTATGTACAAAATGGGGACGAGGGGACATTTATGCACATGTATTGGGACTGCCCACCAGTTAAGATATTCTGGGAAGAAGTGAGCCAGCAATTATCAAATCTCTTAATTCTGAATATACCTGTACACCCCTCTATATTACTGCTGAATGATGTTTTTGAATATGCAGTACCTATACAACAAAAGAGATTGGTTTTATCTGGTATTACAGTGGCTAAAAAACTGATAGCATCACGATGGTTTCAACCGGAAAAAATGTGCCGAAAGGTCTGGATTCTTACATATCTCGATGTGATTTATCTAGAAATATCTACAGCAAGAATTTTGGGTCTCAATGAATCCAAATTGACAATGTGGTTAGAAGTGGTGGAGAGAATAAAAGCTAGCATTTAATGGTAGTGTCTGGTTAGGAGCGAAGGATAATGGATGGATTATCCATTGGGGGGTCCAGGGCGGGGGGTGCGAGCAAGAGCATATGTGTGTAGGGGAATAGATAGCAGGTATTAGGGGTATATCTTGTATAAGACATTTATCCAAACGATGAGTTAACTGATGTACACTGTTTTACAATGCTTGTATATCTAATCGTGTGTTGTCATGTTTGTTTATGTGTTTGTTTAAAAAATAATAAAAAAATAAAATACAAAAAACGTATGGCAGTATGGTACGCATAATCCAGCTTTTTAAGCAGGGAGGAAGGAGCATGCATATAGATCACATCGCCATAGTATAGTATTGTTAGAAGACCAGGGTCAGTGTCTCTGTGACCAGCTGTGACCTTTCTGTGTATTAGAGAGCCAGCATCATTATCAGCTCATCATTGCTCTTATAATCCATAATGTTAGATATAAATATCATTTGTCCTTAGTGTGTCTCTTTAGAAGTGGCCCTCTCTGTCATCTCTCTCTCTCTGGACACTGTGCTAATAGAGCTGTAATTCCCAGGGCGTTGATTACCCTCATGCTCTCTGCTAGCTAACAGTGGCTATCATTGTTATCATTGACAGTTTTATTATGAGACGCCCAGATTAACACCCTCCTCAGACTAGCCACTTCAAAAGGTTAGTACATTTCAGCATATGGATTTCTCTGGTGTCTCTCCCAAATGTCATGGTTTAATAATTAACTGTGTGCAGGCCATTTTGAAGAGGGCTTTGCACTTTTACAATGTTGTTGTGCCTATAGTGAGGTTAAGTGTTGAAGAGGAGCCCATTGTCCCTCCTCTGTGTTTAATGAAGATGGATTTAAAGATGAAGAGCTGGGTGTAATAAACACAGACAGGTTGACCTTTAAGACCGTCCCGCAAAGCCAGGGAAACACTGCTGTGAGGAACTGACAACTGCATCAAGAAATAAAGTAAAAATACAAGGTTCTAGTTCTTCAATGTAGTAGTTTATTACTATCTGTTGGTTGTTGTTTGTTTGCTCTGATAAACTGAAATAATGCTATTGTACATCTTAATTAGAATGCAAAATAGTGCCCACTTCTTCTCTGAATTGTCTCCATGGTTGTTGCCTCTGGGGAAAATTAAGCCACAATAATTTTACTGCAGAACATATAAACCCTTTGAGATCGTTCAGCAGATAGCTATATTTACATTTATCTCACATATAGATCAAATAAATGTATTTTGTGACTGTTTAAACCAGGAAAGAAACAGTGATCAAAAACAGCAAACAAACAATCATTCATTATCAGTTATTATGTTAATTTTAGATCAAATATGCAACCGCTTTACAAATAGAGAAACTTCCTCTAGAACCAAAGGCGGGAGGGCACTGCGGAGCTGTTCAAAATCCCTGCACAATGATATTATTATTGACTGCTTATCAGTAACTGTTCTAGTTGAATACATGCCATCAGGACCTGTAAGCCCTTAACTCAAGATAATGACCAATCACAAATACCAAAGGTCACGCCCTCCCACATATTGATTACCCTGAAGTCAACCAGGTAAGAGGACCCACCAGAGCAGAACACCTACGTGTACTCTTGTGTATTCGTGAGACCGTGCACCAGGCGTAGGTTTCCCAAACCTTCATAAGAGTGAGGCTGAGTAAGCTTCTGAAGAGCTTCCTCCTCCTCCTCCTGTTCCTCCTCCTCCTCCTCCTCCTCCTCCTCCTCCTCCTCCTCCTCCTCCTCCTCCTCCTCCTCCTCCTCCTCCTCCTCCTCCTCCTCCTCCTCCTCCTCCTCCTGCTCAGGCTCCTTCAGGGCTGGCCACTGACTGGTTGACTCCCAAGGTGACGAGGGAGGTACGTGGGTTCGTGTGGGCCTCTTCCCCACCTCCATACATATCATCAGATTGGCCTCCTGACTGGAAGCTCTTTGTTGACTTCCTCTGCTGACAAGGGAGGCCCGAGCAACAGCACCATGGTGATGAGCGCTAACCACCGAGCAGAGCCATGAAGCAGAATAAGGAAGACTCTGTTTTGAAGTGCTTTACACTGCCACATTTTGTGTTATACTGTATAGGCTACTGTAGTTCTACCCTAAATATAGACTGTTTCTGAGAGCAGGGGTGACATTTGAAAACTCATGCACCACAGAAATCTGCGATATAGTTTGCCTTACTTTTTATTATATCTTTCTTTATATAGTTATTTTTTATGTAGTTATTTTCAAGGGATTGTTTCAAACACTCAGGATTTCCCGACATACATAATGATGAACGATTTCATAAAAATGTGATTTGTTGTCGGAACACACTGGTGTGAGAGGAATTTGTACCACAGAAGTGGTGTAAATTCGTAGATTGGCAGCATAGCCTGATTTTGTTTCTCAGGTGTCAGGCTGAGACAGAAGCAGCAAGCCCTGACAGAGAGCTGCCATTGCACATAGCACAACGCTACCCACAAACCCTTGCCTGTGGCTGGCCGTTTAAAGGTGCATGTCATTTCTTGTCAACTTGCCCTGGGAACATTAGATTCCATCCTGATGATGATGATGATGATGATGATGATGATGATGATGATGATGATGATGATGATGATGATGATGATGATGATGATGATGATGATGATGATGATGATGATGATGAATCGTTTATTTTCTGTCTTTGTTTACAGATCTATCAAAAACACACTTGTGTGGACTTTCAAAAGAAAAAGAAAATTATAATAAATAATCACAAATGTACATATTCAAAGTAAACTCACACACAAAATCCAAACTCAATGACGGAAAAAAGGAATAGGCTGAAGCACATGCTTATTTTTGCCTATCCTTTACAATTCTTAAAAACTAAATATACTTTAATATAAGAAAGAAAAACTTAAAATATGCTGCAAGATATACATTCCTTTATTTATTTTTTTGTAAATGTTTTTATTTTCACATACATAGAACAAGACATCACAATACAATAGATTTACGGTAATAATAATAGAGACACTAACAACAATAACACTAACAATAATATCAACAGAAATGATAGTAAAAATTATAAATACAGAATATAAACTATAAAAGTACATTATCAGACATGACAAAAGACAAACAACAAAGACATGGCTCAAATATTCACATGTTGTACTGTATATACAGCAGAAGTGGCGGTTAGGGAGTCAACTCCTGGTCCACGATAGCACCCAGTGTACTGATAAACAGCAGCGCCTCTACCACCTGAGACAGCTAAGGAAGTTCAGAGTATCTGGGAAGATACTCCAGTCCTTCTACTCCAGAGCTGTAGAGAGCATCTTGACTGGAAACATCACTGCCTGGTATGGAAACAGCACGGCACAGGACAAGAAGGCCCTACAGAGAGTGGTGCGCTTAGCCAAGCGTACCACAGGTATTGCATTACCACCCCTGCAGGTTCTATACAACAAGAGGTGCAAATCCAGAGCCTGCAGAATAATGAAAGACCCTCACCACCCCAACAACAGCCTGTTCATGCTGCTGCGGTCAGGCAGACGCCTGCGGACACCAGCTACTAGGACAGAGAGACTTCGGCTCAGCTTCTTCCCCCAGGCCATCAGAGCCTTGAACACTGAACTCTCCACACACAAGCACACATGAGCACACACACAACACACGACACACACACTGTACACGCTCACACACTATACCACTTTAACATGAGGAAAACACACACTCATGCTGCACACGCTCACACTTATGGTCACTTTACAAAAGGAAAGGTCACTTTAAGAATAGTATAGTATAACTTGAGATTGTATAATATAGCATTGTATAGCAGTGTACATAAAGACCCAGTGCCTCATCCGTAGCTAACAGTGTACTGCACTACCACAGGACCTAGCATGTCCTACCATGCTCTGTAAATAACTCATGTACATATACCGATATGCCCTACTTTGTTTACTTGTTTTATTGCACAATGTCGTTCTATTGGATTCTATTATATATTACTATTGTATTATGCACATCGTTGCGGGCAAGACCCCCCGCATTTCATTGTATACTTGTATGCCGTGACAAATAAAACTCTTGACTTGACTGGACTTGACTAAACTGTGTTAGGACCATTAGACAAAGATAGACTGTGTGTGTACGGAGTGTATAAGTGTGTGTACTTTGTAGATGCGTGTTTTACCTATGTGTGTATGTATTACCTATGTGTGCTTTATATATGTGTGTTCTACCCATGTGTGTGTGCGCATTACCTATGTGCGTGTTTTATGTGTGAATGTTTAATATGCCTGTGTAATTTACGTGTGCATGTTCTATGTGTGTGCATGCGTATATGTGTGGTGTGAGCGTGTGTATGTGTGCGTGTATATGTAAGCACATTTACAGTAATTATGGTTCCCTCAGCAACGATACCAGCACAATCAGACAAAAACAAGGCAGCATTGGTCTATAGGGGGGCTATGGGTAATGGGGAAACCCACTGAGTATAGTGCAGGTCCGATATGAGCAGATAAGGGTCCCATATCTCATAGAAAGTGTCTAGTTTAGAGTGTAACATACATGTGATGTATTCACAGGGAATACAGTCCATAATAATGTTGTGCCATGACCTCTTTGATGGGACCTCGTCCTTGATCCAGAGCAACAGAATGTTTTTCCTAGCAGCAAATGTCAACAAATTGAACAGTCTCTTATGTTTGAAATTGGCAATATGAATATCTGGGAGGCCTAGTAAGAGGCAGAGGGGATCCAGTTCGATGGGGGTCTGGAATATATCAGATAGTTCCTCTACGATGTCGAACCAATAGCTCTGGAGCTTTACACAGGACCAAAAGCAGTGGACGTGGTTTCCAATCTCTATCTTGCATTTAAAGCAGAGTGGGGATGCATTGGGATCCATTTTACTCTTAAGGGCAGGGGTAATATGAATGCGATGTAAGATTCTAACTTGGATAGACTTGGTACGGTTGCAAACAGAGATTTTTTTTGCGTAGGTCCATGCATCCTGCCAGTCCTCGTCCGTGATCTCTATGTCCAAGTCTTTTTCCCAGGACTGTTTAGTGACAAGGGAAGATAAAGATGAATTAAAGTTTAGAGTACTATAGAAAATAGATATTTGTTTTTTTAGGAATCTGCAAGGAGAGGGCTTTCTCCACCTGCGGGGTGGAACTGTTAATTAGCAGTGAGGTGTCCTTGGTGATAAACTGCCTAATTTGTAAGTATTTAAAAAATTCCGTTTTCAATAGACCATATCGCTGCTGCAGCTGTAGAAAGGACATTAGGGTCTGGCCATCAAACAAGTGGCCAAGATCAGTTATGCCCTGCGTATGCCAGGTCTTGAAGCCGCCGCCAATTTGGTCTGGCTTAAAGTCAGGATTGCCTACGATCGGGGTAAGAGGAGAGGTCAGCTTAGCTCGGCCCTCCACCTTACGGACAGTCTTCCATGCCTTGACGGAGCATAGTGTGATGGGGTTAGAGCATATTTTCCTAACAGACTTAAAGTCTTTGATAAACAGTAGGTTCCACAGGGGGGACTTAGATTGCGAGGATTCAATGTCTAGCCAGATTGATAGTGGGTCTGATCTGAACCAACCGACAAGCACCATAAGGTGTGCTGCTAGTTGGTAGTGTCTTATATTAGGTAGGGCTAGACCCCCATCTTCACTATCCATCTGTAATTTGGCCATTTTGAGACGCGGTTTCTTCCCATTCCAAATGAATGAGCTTAGCCAGCCTTCTAGCACCTTGATAACCTTGTTCGTCAGCAGCACTGGAATCATTTGGAGAGGGTATAATAGTCTGGGGAGTACGTTCATTTTGACGAGGGCTATCCTACCCAGCCAGGAGATTGGTAAAGGGGCCCATCTAACTAAGTCTGCCCTTATGGTGTCTAAAAGGGGGGGAAAGGTGGCCTTAAACAATGTATCATAGGTGGGTGTCACAAATACTCCTAAGTAAACAAAGCCGGAGGGCGACCAGCAAAATGGGAAGGGCTCGGGCAGGATCGGAATGGATTTAAGTGTCCCAAGTGGCATTGCTTCAGATTTTTTCTTTTTTTTTAAGAAAAAAAAACAAATGTTTGATGTTTTACTCAAAACTGTACTCCTGAATTATTTTATCCTTTAGGGCCTTTTTAAATCTCCCCTGAGAAGTACACAACTTCAACCCGTCACTAAGGCTATTCCACAATTGAACTCCCAAAATTGAAACACATCTAGCTTTTACATTAGTTCTTACCTTTTTACATGTTTTAAGAATACACAACCCTCTTAAATTATACTTTCCTTCTCTTGGTTGAAAGAGACATTGAACTGGTAGGTTCTTACTCTTAGCACGAAAAATTATCTCCAAGGTTTTTATGTACACCATATCTACAAATTTTTATGTGCAGGACTTTATGAATAATGGATTTGTCGATTCAAGGTAACTAGCTTTGTTTATTATTCTAATAGCTCTTTTCTGTAGTTTAATAATAGGATCTATATCAAAGGACCTAGCATGTCTTACCATGCTCTGTAAAAACTCATGTACATATACCGATATGCGCTACTTTGATTACTTGTATTATTGCACAATGTCGTTCTATTGGATTCTTATTATATTATTATTATTGTATTATGCACAATCGTTGTGGGCGAGACCCCCCGCATTTCACTGTATACTTGTATGCCGTGACAAATAAAACTCTTGACTTGACTGACTATTCCTATCAACCCATTTTCAATTCTACCCTCCCCTGTCTCGAACGCTGTTAGGCCATGCCTCCCACAGGCCGGCTGCAATGTGGACCAAGCCTTGCATCACGTGTCCCCTCTGGTACACGAGGAGGCAGCTGTCGCATCTTTTCACCTGCACAGCGCGATCTCTCAGCGGCGAGGGTCTGCGTGGGAGGGACACGCCGCCCCCGTCGCTTCCTGATTCTGCTGTGCAGGCGCACCAACCGACCTGTAGGAGTCGCTGTCCACAACGTCCGATCCCCACCCACCAGCTTCCCACCCCTAACACTGCCAATTGCGTTAGTATGAACGACCAGCCAAGCTGGTAGCAATGCCGAGAGCTGGGCTCGAACTCAGCATCTCCTGCATTAGTGGCGAGCGCCTTGCCCACTGCGCCACTTAGCTGCCCCCTATCAAACCATTTCTTTAACTTTATCAATTCCCTTTCTACCGTTTTCAATAATTATTTTATGTCCTCCCCTGAACAAAGTAAATTAGTATCATCAGCAAACGTAACAATTTTCAAAATATTCGATACTGTAAAAATAAGTTTGTGTTTAAGCTGTCTGGAAGTGGAAAAAAGATAAGCCTACTCAATGTCATGCAAGGGAAGTACAAATTCATGAATCCTTAGAGTCAACGACAACAACTGTCTTCAAAATGCCTTTGCTCAACTTGACCTGATGCTGGCCTGACTATCCAATTCAAATTCCGAGTCTCATGCTGCAATGTGTTCATGATCTACTGTGGTGTGAAGAATAACATGGTATTGTCCTGTATTGACTGCCCCTTCCTGTATTGGCTGCCACTTCCTGTATTGGCTGCCACCTGCAAAAAAGTTCAGATGATTCTGCACTCGTTCACTACATCCTCAAAGACAACCACCCAACAAGAGGTAGGTGCGATGAAAACCACTTCATTTTAAACTGAAATAATTGTAAAAAGAAAAAAGGCTGCAGTGACCCCTGTCCTGATTAAAGAGGAGGCCATTGAGGTGGTTTCCTCTTACAAGTACCTCAGTGTCCATGTGGATAACAGGCTGGACTGGAAAGAGAACATGCAGTGCCATATTTTCCCCGTCCAAGCTGTTTTTCCTCAGGATGATGTCAGCAGGTCACTCATGCACATGTTTTGTCAAAGCATTTGAGCAAATGTCCTATTTTATGCCGTTGTCTGTTGGGGGTGCGGCTTAAGCTCAGAGGACAGGAAGGCAGGATCCATTATTGGCTTGACCCCTGACTCGCTAGATGTGATCATGTAGCAAATAATGAGTAGGAAGCTCAAGAGTGTTATGTCAAATAAGAATCATCCAATTTACAATGATTTTAGCGAGCTGAAGAGCTCTTTTAGAAGAGCCCGACAGGCTTGTTATGTCAAGGTGCTCTTCAGAGAGATCCAGGAAGTCCTTTGTACCTGTGCTGCAGTGAATTTTTTTTATGAACAATGGTCCTCATTCTCGAACGTGTTCGTAAGTACCTTTGTAAATATCTTGGTAAAAATGTAGTATCAACAAATTTACAAACATTCCTGAACACGTGAAACGGTCTCCATAAGGCCAAAATCTTTGCAGCTGGGTTCCCATGAATTAAATACGTCACTCATTCCTAAACTGCAAAGCGCATTCTCGTTCACCTGAATTCGCATACAGACACGCCCCGCCAGGTCCTTATAAGGTGAATGAGGTGTGTGCAAAACGGCGAGGGCCGTATGCAAAACAGCAAAAGGGTCAGCATTGCATCTGCACCATTGCTGACCCATTCAGGTAGCGCGGAAGCGATTTGCGACTGATCTCAAAATGAGATTAGATAAAAATGTATTGTTATTATACAGCACAAGTGCAATACACCATCCAACCAGAGTGGATAAATAAATGCTCCAGAAATAAATAAATGTGTGGAGAAACAGCTTAGTGAGGCAGCCTCAGCGCCTCAGCTCTTGTCAAGAGCCAATCGCGCAGTTGTTCAGTATTGACATTACTAAATCAGATGTCATGCTAATATGTCATGTTCTACAGTAGGACTTACTACTATAATACCTAATAAAACAAGTCATTAGAATAATAGAAGCCTACTTTTCTGGAACGATTAATTTTGCACATATACAGTACGTGTGTGTGTGTGTGTGCGTGCGCTGAGGCTGCCTCCCTAAAGGCGCTGATATACTAGAAAACTGACACGTACATGCGGTTGCAGACACTGCTACGCATGCGGCTATGTTTATATATATTATCTTTGTACTCGCATAGCGACGGATTGTACAGATGAGGGTAGCAACGGATTTCTTTGCACAATCGTTCGTCAAAGAGAGCGTCCATTTTGCTTTTCCAGCAGGCGTCATCAGCGCGCATATAAGGCTCAGTCCGTGCACATGCGCAGTCCGTGCACATATCTATCACGGTCACAGATGTCTGTAGTATCAGCAATCGCAATGACTTGTCCCAGAGAAAGCTGTTGAAAACAGGGGCACACACCGGTCTGTCAGATTTACGACTGCCTTTTCGAGTTCATAAATCCTACATAAACCCTACAACAAATTTACTATACGAAGCCGTTCGAGAATGCCGAATAAGTATGTAAATTGAGTTACGAAGGAATTCCTTTTACGTATGTCCGTTCGAGAATGAGGACCAATGTCAATGACTACCACTGATGACGATGATGATTGTAACTGAGGGGTTACAAAACCCTGACTGTATTAAAGATTGTGATAGATTAAACCACTGCTAGGTATGTACTTTAATTACTGGCCAGACAGTACATCGAATATAGATGGTGAACACTCATAATAACACGGCATTGACAAAGAAATAGTATTTGAGGGTATTTTATTATTATGCAACATTAGGTTACAGAATGAGAATTAGGGTCGCGCTTGTATGGCGAAGAATATGCATAAAGTCAGTCAGTAGCATGAGTCACTGGGAATAGCAGGATTCCTACGATGGGTACTAGGTTGACGCCACCTGGCGTATAATAGCAATTATAGAAGGCAACGCTGGTACCGCCTGGAGACACTGGGTTCCTCTCAGAGTTGTAAGGTCTAGAGGATAGAGGAATGTTCGGATACTCAGTCTGATTCAATGAAGAATAAAGGGACTCCACGTACAGAAGCCAGTCCTTGTAAATCCAACGATCAGCAGCAAAAGCAATAACTGTAATCCAATGCTCGATAGCAAACGACGATAGCTAGCCAGCCTCTGTCCATGAGGCCAGCCCGAGTGTAATCCTCACGAGGTTAAATCCCAAACGATAGTGGAAATCAACGAGGCTCTTCTCCGGGTAACACGTTCCAAATCAATATAATCCAACCAGTAATGGTTCTGCAATCGCCGCCGCTGGTTCTCCTGTGCACATGTCCAACGGTTCTCCGACTAGGCCTCCTCGGGTACTGGCACCAACGTATTTAGGCCACGCACCCTGGCTAAGGTTCACTAGCTAATACGAACGAACCGTTAGGTAATGCTACACACGAACGAACTGTGGTTGCACGATATACAATAAATGAACGACTATTTACTTCACATTAAACTAGGTCGAACTTGACGTTACTGCATTAAACTCTGACACTTTACTATTCTATTCGCACGTGTTCTCAACGCACGGTTGCTCACTTCACTACCCGTTGACTCGGGATCAACTTGATGAACGAACTGCTGCTGTGCGCACCTGCGCCGTATATATACTTAAGTGATTATCTAGTCCCAAACCTCAGTTCTTGTCTGGAATCAATACGCTGTCTCCGGGCATGTTACGACATGCCTGAGCTTGTCTTTGAACCTGACGTTGGGGGCTTGCGGGCTGGCGCCTAGGGCGCTATCCAATAAGGAGAGCGAATATTCCTATGGTTCGAACGCCGGTTTAAAGGGATATACCGTGTATATATAAATAATATACAATGTATATAAAACAATAAATGTAGATTCTCAGCTTTAATCTGGCCCTTCACAACAATGATGATGATGATGATGATGATGATGATGATGATGATGATGATGATGATGATGATGATGATGATGATGATGATGATGATGATGATGATGATGATGATGATGATGATGATGATGATGATGATGATGATGATGATGATGATGATGATCTGATTGATGACTAGGATGGTGGATGTACTGAGGATTGTGGTAATATTGGTGTTCATGAACATGTTGATGTTGATGTCATCTATTACTAACATATACTCAAGGTACAGTCACACTGTTACATTTTTTATTATGGTGCTGTGTTCGCCCCTTTGTACTGCCTTGTATCCCCTTTTCTATTGTCTTGTCTGCTGTCTGTCCTATATGTATGGGTGCACTGAGTTTCCCCTTGCAAGATTAATACAGTATTTAGTATCGTATCGTATTCTAGCTGCTGTACGCGCTTCTGGCGTATGCCAAAGCAAACAGACCAGGTATACCAGGTATTTAGAGCTGCTGTCTGCTACATGCCAAAGCAAACAGACCAGGTATACCAGGTATTCTAGAGCTGCTGTCTGCTACATGCCAAAGCAAACAGACCAGGTATACCAGGTATTTAGAGCTGCTGTCTGCTACATGCCAAAGCAAACAGACCAGGTATACCAGGTATTTAGAGCTGCTGTCTGCTACATGCCAAAGCAAACAGACCAGGTATACCAGGTATTCTAGAGCTGCTGTCTGCTACATGCCAAAGCAAACAGACCAGGTATACCAGGTATTTAGAGCTGCTGTCTGCTACATGCCAAAGCAAACAGACCAGGTATACCAGGTATTCTAGAGCTGCTGTCTGCTACATGCCAAAGCAAACAGACCAGGTATACCAGGTATTCTAGAGCTGCTGTCTGCTACATGCCAAAGCAAACAGACCAGGTATACCAGGTATTCTAGCTGCTGTCTGCTACATGCCAAAGCAAACAGACCAGGTATACCAGGTATTCTAGCTGCTGTCTGCTACATGCCAAAGCAAACAGACCAGGTATACCAGGTATTCTAGCTGCTGTCTGCTACATGCCAAAGCAAACAGACCAGGTATACCAGGTATTCTAGCTGCTGTCTGCTACATGCCAAAGCAAACAGACCAGGTATACCAGGTGTTCTAGCTGCTGTCTGCTACATGCCAAAGCAAACAGACCAGGTATACCAGGTGTTCTAGCTGCTGTCTGCTACATGCCAAAGCAAACAGACCAGGTATACCAGGTGTTCTAGCTGCTGTCTGCTACATGCCAAAGCAAACAGACATACGGTGTACCAGGGATGATGGGGAACATGGCATATTTGTGTCACCCTAGCAATTGGAATGGAACAACATTAATAGGCCATGCGGGTTGTAATACAATTAAAACATAAATATGCAAAGTACATGAGGGTGCCGCCGCTGTGCAGTATCAATATAGACAGGTGTCAGCCATCTTTAGTGTTTATGACAAAGCTCCCCCAGCAAATGATATCACTGTGATCAAATTGGATTCATCAGTGATGTCTGGAAGCTTGAATTTCAGCATGACTTCAGCCTCAAACAATCTAAAACTGTTAATGATCTCGGCAGGAGCGGGGGTGGGGGGCTTGGTTTAAAACAATAAACTAATCTCCAGTGAGGATATGTAGCAACAACTCCTGTTACTGGAGCATTAAGGACCCAGAAGGGGCTGCCAGTGTTGAATGATGTCCTAATGGGCACAGAGCTCCCATTTGGTTCCTGCTGGTTAGCCAGAGAGAAGCAGAACACTCATCGCGTCTTTCTTCTCTTTACTCCACGCCGATAATGATTATTTTCTGTTTCTCATTAAATTGCTTTGATTTCAAAGGAGGGTCTTTTTAAGTCTTCTACATGTCTGGACAGGAATTTATTTGCTCCAAGGCAAACTAGAAAGCCAGCGTGTTCTGGATGAGTGGAGCTGACACAGCTCTGTCTGGGGAACTTCGGTCTCCTTGCAGGGGATTTTAACCCTTCGAGGGGTTATGATCTTGCATGTGAGACGAAATTTGGAGAACGGAGAGTTCGCAAACCGGGATGCAACAATGGCTGCCGGTCATTGGCAGACATGAAGTTTTAGAATTCCAAGAGAACATTCCAAAAAATGTATACCTGAACGGATTTATCTGGGTTTTACCAGTTTAAACCTTGTGTTCAATTGGTGGATTGATCAGATGGTTCCAGTTGCCACCCTAGCAATTTCAAAAGACCCAGCACTAATTGACAGTCAAGCGATGGTTCAATAAAATACCCCTTACTCCCTATATGCCCAAGGAGCTGCAGCCCATTACAAGCCCATTACCAGTAGAATCCTTGTCTGGACATGCTGAATGAGACTAATGCGTTTGTATGGAGGAAAGATTCTCTGTGAGGCGAGATAGGCTGTGTGTGTGTGTGTGTGTGTGTGTGTGTGTGTGTGCGTGCGTGCGTGCGTGCGTGAATGCGTGCGTGTGTGCATGGTGTGTATTAGTAAAAAAAATGGCTCTCATTGTGATAATTCAAAATAACTTTTAAATATGTTAAAAGTGTAAATATGTAAATCCACAGAAAACAAATCATTCTCCTCCACTGCTCCCCGACTCTGGAATCAACTCCCATCATCACACATAAAAGAAGCCCCATCTGTAGAAACATTTAAGTCCCACCTCAAAACCCACCTGTTCAATCTTGCATACCCTCACTCCTGACCCCCCAACCCCTGCATCACTTACATTCTCACATCTGTACACACCTATATTTTAGTATTATTATTTATTTAAAAATGTTCTCTGTCTTGTCTCTAAGTTGTCTCCCTCTCTCTGTATTATCCCCACTATGTCGTTATTGTGAAAGTCCATGTACTGTGTTTGTCCCTGTACTGTGTTTGTCATTTGCTATATAATGCCATGTATGTAAAGCGCTTGATGGAGGAAAGAAACGATCAAACCTTGCGATGACAACCGCTGACAGCTATATTGATCATAGCATGAATGATCTTGTTGTAATCATTTTAAAATATAAAGAAATAAACAATTCAATGTTCAAAATGACACTGAAGCTTGTGGTTAATCATTCAGAAAACTCAAGGTACAGTTTGTGAAAAAATAAAGCACACATCTAACAGTATAAACTAAAGGATCTGACAAATTGAGCTAACTTGTTTTTAATCAACATTATTGTGTTAATATAGGTCATTTTTCACCATAAAAAAGAAATGTCTAGACAACTTCATTGCTGCCACTATTTCTGACAAGCTTAATTCTAGACTTCCACATCTGTCTTTATTTTCCTATGGGTTTTAACTGTCTATCACAATGTGGTTTCCAAATTTGCTGGGTGTTTCTCAAAATACCCACATAAATCTTTCCAACTCCTATAATAAATTTACTATCATATTTTGCCATGGTTAACCATATATACTTTATTCATTCCCTTCATATTTTTCAATAAACAGACCAAGAGAATAAATATACATATATCAATTTCTTTTGACCATGAAATACTCACACAAGCAAAGCTCTGATGATGTAGTATTTCTAGTCAAATGACGCAGATCTAAACCAAAAACAAATCAATTTTATAGCATAACAGCAAGCAAATTGCTTATTTGCTAACTGTTGTAAAAGTTGACCAACAATGTTAACTTATGGAAAAATGGATTGTAAGCTATAATTACCATGGGACTAAAGGGTGTTAGTGTCCCACTCCTCAGTGGACTGGAGCAGTTTCCTTCCGGGGGGGGCGGGGGGGGGGGGGGCCTTGTGCCTTGTGTGATTAATTAAGCTGAGAAACTCCTAGTTTGGGGGGAAGTGGGCGGGTTGTTGCGGCAGGGGCGGAGGGGGGGGGGGGGGGGGGGGGGGGGGGGGGGGTAGCATGTCCAGGGTGGTGTTTTCTTCTCCGACTTTTCCACAGGGATAGGTTTGCACTCATCTTTGATAGTCAACCCCATATGACCCCCTTCCACCAGAGCCGTATCCTACGCCCACCTCCCTGCTCCTGCTCCTCATTACAGCCTGGCCACGCCTCTGGCCCAAGTAGACATATTGACAACTTTGATATCATATTCATACAAAAAAAGATATACCCACAGACAATTATTCCTGTAGCAATGTGCGCTAGCTTTGGAGAGATGTGTCTATATAATTAATTACACATTTCACTGATTGCGTATGAGATAATACCCAAGTTCTTTGCTCAGCTCAATTGACCAATCTCAAACCCGCCCTCTTTTCTTGATTCTCCAATCACTTCTCCTCGGAAGGCATCAATTACTGCATATTATACAACGGCATGCAAATTTCTCGATTCTGATTGGCTGAAACAGTCATTTTACACGTGTTTATTCTTCACAATTCCACGCTGCTGGCCCAGGACCCGCCCACAACCGAATCACATCACATCACTCCGCCGGATCAGAAGATGCCGGACAATAATTTAACAAATGGATATGTTGATAACGACTAAACGACTAAATATCAAGCGATTCTGTCACAGCGAATGGCTTAGTCCTTTAAACAATGTTGGAAGATGTAATTGATGGGTCTTGAATCATTGTGTAACAAAAGAAAAATCACGGATTGATTGATTGATTGATTAATTTTCAATTTTTTTTTCAATTCTTTTTTTCTGCAGCCCTCACTCTCACACTGTCCGACGCTGGCTCAGTCTCCACCCACCCCAAGCACACACACACACACACACACACACACACACACACACACACACACACACACACACACACACACACACACACACACACACACACACACGCACACGCACACGCACACACACACGCACACACACACACGCACACACACACACACACACTCCTGTCTGCAACGTTACGCGGGGGATAGTCAGACTGAGAGAGAGCTGGGTGCTGCGCTGTTCTAAGTGAGCATGGCCTATTGAGTTGATTGATTGATTGATTGATTGCTAATTTTATTACTTTACGCTTGGTTTCCAACTGGTTAAGTTTAGGCCCTCTACAGTAGGTTTAAAAAAATAAATAAAAAAATAGGGCGAAGAAAACTTTTTTTCCCTATAGGGCAAAGAAAACTTTTTAATTTGTTTTACCTACTTTCTATAGAAGCATCTAAGAATGAAGTTCTATAGAAAGTAGGTCTGCATCCCCTTAACAATTGTGTGTATTGAGCCGTACTGTATTGTACCCATTCTGCATCTGGTAATAAAATGTTCAATCAATCATTCCAATAATACACAGTTGGATGTGTTAGTTGGTTGGATGCACTTCAAGCTGCTTCCACATGAGGCAACTTCTCTCAATCATTCCAATAATACACAGTTGGATGTGTTAGTTGGTTGGATGCACTTCAAGCTGCTTCCACATGGAGGCAACTTGTCTTTTTTGTAGTTGTGGGAACTACTTTTTCTGGCGGATGGTTTTTTTCAATAAATCTTCGATTAATGTGTGTTTATTGTATAGCAATAAGGTTGGATGAATATGGCAGTTGTATAAAAGCATTACACCACTTGCAGTCGTGATTTGTGAACAATAAACCATGCCTAGGGGGGTCTAACGACCACCCCTAGGCATGGTTTATTGTTCACAAACCACTCCTGCGCGTGATGTAATGCTTAATCACTAGAGGGTGGACTAAGTTGAAAAGAATACAGAATGGTTGTATCTTTTCTGAAAATAAACCATTTTAAATAGCACACACACACACACACACACACACACACACACACACACACACGATTATATGTATAAATTATGCTATTGTCTTGTACTGAAACACAATCTATGTTAGGAAATACAGAATAGAAATAAGCTACTGTTATTCTAATCTAACCCATGTCAAATCTATCTGTATTCTTGATATGTCAAATTGAGTGCCTAAATCGTTTTTAGTTGTGCATGTGTGTTATTTTCCTAGTTGTTCATTTCCAAATCAAGTGGATGAAAATGTGCTATATTGACTAAGATGTATTGTATTTTCTTAGTAATCAAAGACATTAAAAGTAATGTACAGTAAAACTGTCTCAATTAATAACCACTTCAACAACAAAAAAAACACAGTCAACAATTTACGAGAAGTTCTTAACATGTCAAAACTAGATTCAACAAATGAGTCAGCTGATCTCTTGTTTTGATGTTTATACAGTGAAATAGGTGAATCATTACACCCTGTCACTCATTGCTCTCATCTCTGTGTATGACGAGACATGAGGTTGTCTTGACCTCCCTGGGATGGAACACAAAGGGCTGGATAGAAAGCCAGAGCAGCCAGGGGCCAAGCTGGAGACAGGCCAGTCTGAGGGGTACCAGCCAGGGGCCAAGCTGGAGGCAGGCCAGTCTGAGGGGTACCAGCCAGGGGCCAAGCTGGAGACAGGCCAGTCTGAGGGGTACCAGCCAGGGGCCAAGCTGGAGACAGGCCAGTCTCAGGGGTACCAGCCAGGGGCCAAGCTGGAGACAGGCCAGTCTGAGGGGTACCAGCCAGGGGCCAAGCTGGAGACAGGCCAGTCTGAGGAGCACCAGCCAGGGGCCAAGCTGGAGACAGGCCAGTCTGAGGGGTACCAGCCAGGGGCCAAGCTGGAGACAGGCCAGTCTGAGGGGTACCAGCCAGGGGCCAAGCTGGAGACAGGCCAGTCTGAGGAGCACCAGCCAGGGGCCAAGCTGGAGACAGGCCAGTCTGAGGGGTACCAGCCAGGGGCCAAGCTGGAGACAGGCCAGTCTGAGGAGCACCAGCCAGGGGCCAAGCTGGAGACAGGCCAGTCTGAGGAGCACCAGCCAGGGGCCAAGCTGGAGACAGGCCAGTCTGAGGAGCAGCCAGGGGCCAAGCTGGAGGCAGGCCAGTCTGAGGAGCACCAGCCAGGGGCCAAGCTGGAGACAGGCCAGTCTGAGGAGCAGCCAGGGGCCAAGCTGGAGACAGGCCAGTCTGAGGGGTACCAGCCAGGGGCCAAGCTGGAGACAGGCCAGTCTGAGGAGCAGCCAGGGGCCAAGCTGGAGGCAGGCCAGTCTGAGGAGCACCAGCCAGGGGCCAAGCTGGAGACAGGCCAGTCTGAGGAGCACCAGCCAGGGGCCAAGCTGGAGACAGGCCAGTCTGAGGAGCACCAGCCAGGGGCCAAGCTGGAGACAGGTCAGTCTGAGGAGCACCAGCCAGGGGCCAAGCTGGAGACAGGCCAGTCTGAGGAGCAGTCAGGGGCCAAGCTGGAGACAGGCCAGTCTGAGGGGTACCAGCCAGGGGCCAAGCTGGAGACAGGCCAGTCTGAGGAGCACCAGCCAGGGGCCAAGCTGGAGACAGGCCAGTCTGAGGAGCACCAGCCAGGGGCCAAGCTGGAGACAGGCCAGTCTGAGGAGCAGCCAGGGGCCAAGCTGGAGACAGGCCCATCTGAGGAGCACCAGCCAGGGGCCAAGCTGGAGACAGGCCCATCTGAGGAGCACCAGCCAGCCACCACCTGCATACTGCTGCTGGATGAGTCTCTCTGGACCCACTCCTCCACCCACTCCTCCACGCCGCTTTTATGCGCCTCATCTGCATACCAGCCATATACCCCAGTCCCACACTAATATCTTTCCAGCCCATCTCATCTGTCCATCATGCTGCTCTGAGGTCTTTGTGACAGCAGCACTGCGGCCTCAGCTGTGATCAGTCCTTTCATTCTGTCACTGTGGTGTCATCTGTCCACTGTTCAGATTTAACAGCAATGTGTTGTTCCCTTGTGTTACCGATTTAGAGATTAAGAATGTACTATTATCCATTTTCCTTCAGAGGTTGATTATACGTGAAATTTATTTGAAACATTGTTGAATCAGATCTGCTTTTTAAGTTTGTATAATATATAATAGTTTTTATAAATTACACAACGTCTGTGGGGAAAGATTTGTATCTCCAATGCAACTCCACCCCGGCTCCCTCCCTGTCATCATGTGACAGCATCAGTCAGAAAAAGATTAAATTAGACACACCTTGGACCGTCAAAATGATTGCAAAATACATAACAATTATGATATCAAGGATGAAAGAAAATGTGACATAATGCATATAATCATTGTGTACGAGCAACATGCACCATCTAATCAATATCTTCACATATACTATATCTAGTCTCTGCAGACATAGAGAAAGAAATAGTTGAAGAATTTTGATTTACATTGTAAATCCGATTTCTATTCTAATAATGACTCCAGTCATATGACAAAGCCTACCTTGATGCTTCTAATGCAGGAGTGAACATCAACGCTATGGTAAACAATCAGTTTATGACATATCTAGGCTGAGACTCAGACGGGTTTGTTCATTGGCCTCTTGTCTTTCCTGTGGTAAACTTAAACTGGGCCCAATTGTCTCTCTCCCAGTTCAATAGTGCCCCCTGGAAAGCAGTCACTGAACTGCAGTCATAGAAAGTGAATGAACTAGGTGCATAAAGATGCTTGTGGACATGTGGACATGTGGACACACACACACACACACACACACACACACACACACACACACACACACACACACACACACACACACACACACACACACACACACACACACACACACACACACACACACACACACACACACACACACACACACACACACACACACACACACACACACACACACACACACACACACACACACACACACACACACACACACACACACACACACACACACACACACACACACACACACACACACACACACACACACACACACACACACACACACACACACACACACACACACACACACACACACACACACACACACACACACACACACACACACACACACACACACACACACACACACACACACACACACACACACACACACACACACACACACACACACACACACACACACACACACACACACACGGAGGCAGATTATGTAACCTAAAATGTATGCTACTTAATCAAACTAGTCATACAAAAATATGAATGTGTTCATCATAAGGATTATCAGGATATCAAGCATGGGGTATGATTATAGTATAATTAGCATATTTAGTAATAAAAACCCTCCTTCATAATTATTGTTTCTCTGTTGCATTGAACTGCAGTTTGAACATTCACCCCCCACTGCGATGATGGTTTAATTTATTTCCTGTCAAGTTCAGAGTGCCCAGAGAGAGGACTCTTGACCCCTGAACAAAAACATCATCAAACCAGATGATAGAGCCAGACAGGGTTAACACCAAGGAGGCCATGTCCCAGACGAGTGACTCAGAGGAGGGGAAGAAACTCTCCTCTCTGCTGCAGAACCTGGATCCATGTTCCCAAATTCCTGAGCCGTCTGGAGGAGCCCCCAGGGCTGTCAGCCTGGCAGGGAGTGCTGTGGACGTCAGTGCTGTTCCTGTAAGCCCAGGCAGGGGGTACGGAGAGAGAGGGAGCGGGATCATTTGATAACTCTGCATTTTTGACCCCCTCATGCTCTCACTGTCTCCTGCCACAGGAGTATAGCGTCTGGCTGGGATGTCAGCAAATCCTCCTCAAGGCTAGTCTGTCAGGTTCCCGCCAGCACTAATTCACTTGCCTGTTGTGGATGACAGTGTGCATGACGCCGTGCATCAGCTTCCACAGCCGGAGTGTAGAGAGAGTTCACTGCAGGGTGCCGGTTCTGCCTTGATCATTACAAGTCATTTTGAGAGGGGAAGGACTGAGAAATAATACACTACACCTGGGTGGTGCGATTGACAGATAATGTGTGTGTGTGTGTGCGTGTGTGTGCGTGCAGGGCCGCCTCAGGGGGTGTGCGAGCAGTGCGGTCGCACAGGGCCTCGCGGGAAGGGGGACCTCGCACACATTTTTTTTTTTTTTTTTTTATTATTATTTTTTTTTTTGCGAGGCCCCCCTTCCCGCGAGGCCCTTTTTCATCACAGACCTAAAATCTAGTTTTGCTTATACATTAGACACGTTTGTAGAATGTGTCTGACTTGTTCCTGGCTCTGCACTATTGGAGCTCTGAGGCTCTGTAGCAGATATACTATTGGTTTCAATGAGGGGAGGGGTTAAGGCCTCTGCATGCTACAGAAACTGCGAAGCAACTGCAACACAACATCAGCACGACTTCAATGCAACATGTTGCAGAGGGTCTTGTAGACTGTGTTGCGAGGATGTTGCATACATCTCCCCAAAATCTAATCTGAACAACCTTGCGTTGATGTTGCGTAGCAGTGATTGGTTGGTTAGCGAATGGGGGCGGGGCTGTCATAGAATAATATTGGTCCCACAGGGAGGAACCATCCTCCATTGTTGTAGCCAGCCAGCTAGCGTGCCGTTGATGCTATTCAATGCCATCATACCCAACTAATGTTAATGCCATTCAGAATTTATTAACATAGCTACAACAACACACAGTAACGTTAATATAATTACATGCATCATTGTTTACAAGGACTGGACACGGACAAGTTAAACAGCAATCAATTAATTTAATATAACAGGTAGTTCAGGCTGCATTTTCGTGCCTACAACCACAGCCACAGGCATATATCCGGCTTTGACGAGCTCTCTCTCCTGCCGATTAAATTCAGCAGCTCTTCCTCGACCTCCAGTGCCTGTAGCTGCCTGCATTTGCACAAAGGCGTCCATCCCTGCTGCTAGCTAACGTTAAAACTAACCTAAAGTTAGTTGTTCACCAACGATCTATTCTACAGACATCAACAAACACAGAAGTTACACAAGCAGAATACATCACAAATACTTCCGGTCGGGGGATTTCAAAATCCTTTAGATTAGTTTAGGTTCGTGTTAACGTTAGATATTGTACAAAATAAACGTATTTACGGTGCTTTTAGACGTCGCTCGTTTATTTTGAAATCCCCCGCCCGGAAGTAAAAATTATGCTTATTTTTCTGCTTGTTATCAATGGGTTGGTTGAGAAGGGAAGTTTCATCTATACTACATCCGGGGTACAATGTTGCATAGGCTGCACGTCGATGTTGCAGAAGCATAAAGGCAGAGTGTCTGCAACACCGTTGCTTTGTCAATGTTGTGTTGCAGTTGCTTTGCAGTTTCTGTAGCATGCAGAGGCCTTTACAGGTAAGCACAGTCGGCCGGCGTGCATCTGACTATTTCACGCGTGCAGCATTGGAGGTTATGCCAGCCAAGACGAAGAGGACGGTCGTTCGGCAGATGGACTGAAGATGAAAGTTGTTGCATGTTAGAAAGTTCAGTCAGGCTAGCCATGTCGGCTTAGCTAAAGGCAGGGACAGCTAGTTAGCTTTAGCTACGGTATCGAGTTCAGTCGGGATAGCCATGTCGGCTAGTAGCTTAGCTAAAGGCTAACTAGCGTTAGCTAACGCTAGCTATCGAGTGCTAACGTGTGGTTCAGTCAGGCTAGCCATGTCGGCTAGTAGCTTAGCTAAAGGCTAACTAGCGTTAGCTAACGCTAGCTATCGACTGCTAACGTGTGGTTCAGTCGGTCTAGCCATGTCGGCTAGTAGCTTAGCTAAAGGCTAACTAGCATTAGCTAACGCTAGCTAACTAGGCATGGCAACAACCAGGACCACCTGAAGCTTTTTAAGAAGGAGGTGATGAACTACAGACAGACGAGGCACGAGAACGTGGTCCTCTTCATTGCGGCCTGCATGGCTCCACGCCACCTGGCCATCATCACCAGGTGAGAGAGGGGAAAACAAACGCACGTCACAAATGATGGATTCAGTTCACCTCCAATACCTGTTATTATCCTTGTCACATTTTCACCTCTCTCTCTCTCTCTCTCTCTCTCTCTCTTTTTCTTTTTCTCTCTCGCCCTCTCTCTCTCTCTCTCTCTCTCTCTCTCTTTCTCTCTCTTTCTGCTTGAAGTAAGTCTGGGGCTACTTCACTCTTTTCATGAGTTCTGAGGTAATCAGATCTCACTACTGGTTTGGTGTAATCCAACAGATTATGTCACAGATAGCAATATTTTCTGCTGTAATGGAACCTTCTAAACCCTGTCTACATTCTAATGAAGCTCTCTTTTTCAATCTTTCTCTCTCCCACGCCCCACCCCTCTCTCTCTCTCTCTCTCTCTCTCTCTCTCACACACACACACACACACACACACACACTCTCTCTCACACACACACACAATTCAATTCAAATGGGCTTTATTGACATGGGAAACATACGTTTACATTGCCAAAGCCAAACAAAACAAAACAATCTATAGCAGATAAAACAAAAGAAATCAGTACATTACAGAAGGAATTTCTTGTACAGTCTTTATGGTGGTTGTATTCCGTTGGATGTCCTTTTCTTGTCACAGCAGCTCACAAATCTGGCTGCTGTGTTTGCACATTCTTGTATTTCTCCCAGTAGTATGGGAGTTTTGAGTTATTGTCCATGTTTTCAAAGTCTCTTTGGGTGTTTGCAATTTGTGGGAAGTATATGTCTCTGATGTCCCGGTATAGTGGGCAGGTTGTTAAGAAGTGGAGCTCGGTTTCCACCTCATCTTGTGTGCAGTGGGTGTATAGTCTGTCTTCGCTTGGGAGTCGCGTTTAAATCTCGCACAGGGCCTCGCATTTCTCCCAGGCGGCCCTGTGTGCGTGTGTGTGTGTGTGTGTGTGTGTGCGTGCATGCACTTGTGCATGCATTTGAGCATGTTTGTAGTCGTAATCCAAACATTATTCCTGATTCTGATTCCAAATGTAACATAAGTTGTCCAGGTGTAAACTTTGTTGTACAAAGATTACCTTAAGATTAGCCCTACATTAGAGTCCAAACAACATAACTAGAGATGTTCTGTCGGTGACCGACATTCGGGGTATATCCCCAAACGGGATATGGCCTTTTGACCACTCCCCTAATCACAAGCCTCCGTGCCATTATAAGGCAAACATATTTCTCAAGTTTGGTGGAAATCGGACAATGCATTCACAAGAACAAATAATTTCCTGTTTACCAATGCATTTTTCCAAAATTGTATTGGATATGGCAGTCATATTTAGATAATATCAATTATCTAAATGACACATTTGAAGATGTTAGTCCCCAGATTCCATACAGCACGTTTGTTGAGAATCAGGTAAACAGAACAGAAATTCCAATATGGAGACTTATAGCAAAGTTGTTGTCTATGAGTAGACACATCTCTGGATACCAGTTATATGACTGTAAGACTACCGGATCCGGAGATAAGCTCATTTGAAAAAGTTAAAAGGTATTCGATACACTAATTCTAGAATGTAAAGTTTGGCCTGATGGTGGCTCTAAAGTACAGTTCACGGGGTAACCAAAATCAATAGGTGTTTTCCTCTAGGGGTCATGAATGTGCACAGCGAATTTGGAAGGATTTGAGTTATCACATTCACACAGAAAAACTACGGCGGTGGCCGATGGTGGACAGGGTTTAAATCCATGATATCCTCGGCATTGTCTTCAGAGATATAATAATAAACATGGGTTTTGCACGGCTCTGTAACGCTACACAATGAAATGGAACAGAGTGTAAAACACTGAGCAATGGCAGATGTGGGTTTTCTTCTTTTCTTTTTTCTTTAGCAAGAGAAAGAAATGGAATAGTGGTCCATGGTTCTGATGGAAACCAAATCCTGTGCATTGCTGCTTCAGCAGAAATATCAAACAACTGCAGAAAACCGTTTCAGTTACGGAAATCGCCCCCCAAAAAACTTGGCAATTGTTCCTGCTCTTTGATGTTACAACAGGCTCCCGACATTACAATGAATAAACAGTCACGGTAAGTCAAAGATTACAGGCCGAGTGGCTTCTACAGGTTTGCTGTGAAGGTACAATGCATGGTATTAATAACATTCACGGTCGTGGAGGTCCACAACAATCACATTCTTGGAGGCAGACACGGATACGAGAGAAAAAAGAAAAAAAACATTGCGTATTGCACATTGAGCATAATCTGTTTGAAGCTGTCATACAGCATGAGAGCTGACATGTCATATCATGTATGATCATCGACACGCAGCACCCCTCCAGCCAGAGCCGAGGGGGCTCTCTCTCTCTGTGAAGGACCGGTTCTGCAGAGGGGGGGGGGGGGGGTTCTGGAGGCGATCCATTATCAGTAACAGGTCAGGGTCACACAATGGGGGCACTCTGTCAGATCTGTCGGGGATGCACTGCGGTAGGCAACGGGGGTCCCTTTGATCTCTGTGCGTATGTTCACCGGAGTGTGCCATGTCCGAAAACTGATCCACACTACCGGCATTCTCCTCCTCATAACCATCTCTGGATCCATCTCTCTCCTTTGAAAGTGAAGTAGAAAAAAAAAGAAAAAAAAGGAATATTACCCAGAAGTGACTGTGCCTCTGAGCAGTGAAATTACAGAACCATGCAACAAAAGCTTTTCCTTTGGTGGTGTCTTAATTGTGCCAAAGGAAAATAGCCATGTTAAGAAGGTTGTGTGTGTGTGTGTGTGTGTGTGTGTGTGTGTGTGTGTGTGTGTGTGTGTGTGTGTGTGTGTGTGTGTGTGTGTGTGTGTGTGTGTGTGTGTGTGTGTGTGTGTGTGTGTGTGTGCGTGTGGGTGTGTGTGTGTGTGTGTGTGTGTGTGTGTGTGTGTGTGTGTGTGTGTGTGTGTGTGTGTGTGTGTGTGTGCGTGTGTGTGTGTGTGTGCGTGTGCATGTGCATGTCTCAGATAGGAGGCTGGACAGCCAAGCGTTTGTAGTGCCTGGTGCCCCTGATGGGTGTGTTGACTTTAAAAGGCCCAGTGAACTGTGAGGACCTGAGACATGAGACCGTGCCGCCCAACTGGTCCCGGGACACGGGTTCACCCAGAGAATGTGAGCTGTGCAGGGGAACTGGGCTGAGACGGAGTCCCACAAGCCCTCCACTCCGCTACACTACACTACACTACAAGTCAACAGAAATCCTCTGTTGTCAGTGTTCAGTGGGAAACTGTGCCTTGATATGGTACATGTTGGTACCAGTATGTACATTAGTAGCCTATATGTTGAGTATGAATCAAACTATGCCCCAACCTGTTGGAGCTATGTGCCAAATACAGTATACGTGCCAGATACTGTATGTTTGATGAAGTCTTTGATGAACAGCTACGGTACTCTATGTCTCAGCTAAGTCAATTATGACTCAATTATCTAAATATTGATATCATGATGACTATAATTGCTTATACCGGTAATTTGGGTTGATCACATCGTATCACTTTTCATCAGGTAAACTTCATCTCACACAAAAAAAACAACCGAGTAGCTTCATCCTTCAATTGGATGCGTAATTCATTTCTAGCTATGTGATGGCTTGAAGAAGCCTGTGTACCAATCCCAGGAGAAAGAACCAACATGACACAAGTAGCAGAACATCCCCACCGAAAGCGAACTCCAGCTGTGTTTCGATATCGGGTTGTAATGTTTGCCGTTTTAATACGAGCCTCTGTTCTCTTTTCCTCCCGATGTGTTCTTCTGCTCTTCAAGGATGGCCATGCAGACAGGGCCTGAGGGCTGCTCCCTAGCTGCGGACCTTAGGTTAGGATCTTAAAGGAAAACACCGCTGTTATATTCACTTTTGGCTCATTTCCTTCACCGCGTCTCCATTTTATGTTATCCATGAGCCATTTCCCATTTCATGGCTTTGTTGTTATAATTCAGGACAAGTTCCCTTTAAACTCACATATGTTGAAACATTATTTTCCTCCACGGGGGCCGTCTAAACACCTGTGAGCCTTAGCATGCTGAGCAGCGTCTGGATGATGCACAATGTGTGGCAAAAGTTTACAAGTATCAGTTCCAATGCAAACAAATACATTTCTGCTTTGTGATTTAATTTAAGAAGTCACTGCCAACATGTATTTAAAGGAGAAGAAGGAAGCTATTTCCTGACAAAAAGCAGACACTGCTTAATTTGAAATGATTTAGGACTGATGAAGATGTCTGCCAAAACAACAAAACACAATTAGATTCAGTGTTTCAAACTGAATAAATGGTAAATGGTAAATGGCTGCATTTATATAGCGCTTTTATCCAAAGCGCTTTAGAATTTGTTCCTCAAATTTTTTTCCCATTCACTCACACATTCACTCACACATTCACACACCGATGGCAGAGGCAACCATGCAAGGTGCCAACCTGCACATCGGAAGCAATTAGGGGTTAAGTGTCTTGCTCAAGGACACTTCGAGATGCTGCCCGGGAGGAGCGTGAATCGAACTGGGAACCTCTGGATTACCAGACGACTGCTCTACCTCCAGGAGCCGCCCCCATTGAATGGGATCCTATAAGCAGCAGATGGCCCTGCATCAAACAACAATCTACATGGGTCTCTCAAGTAGCGAAATGATAGATACAGTATTTAAAATATAGGATATTTATATATACTTTAAATATGCTATCTATATAGACAGAATATAATATATGCACATTATGCCTTTTATGTTTACCTTTAGTGTTCCCCTTCTGCTGGACCACCATGGGATCCTATTTCAGAAAAGATATGAATGGTAGTCAACAGGGAGAGACAAATCATTTTCTGATCCTGTTTGAATTATGCATACTGAATTACACATAGGCTACAGTATGATGTTTGTCAATTTAAGGTGAGACAGCAAATATTTTAATAGATATCACTATGAAACATTCCCAGTATGTTATGAAAAAATTGATTGCAAGTTTTCTGCAATTTTATGTTTATATATGCAAAATAGGTGTTATCTAATTAAATATCGCCAGGAACAGAATCACCAACATTGGATGATGCCAATTTCATGATGTTGACACATAACACAATTCACTTATTACAGAAGGGATTGTGGCTATTTCTTTTTATCATCCCATAAATCAGGACTTTGACCTACATTACAATAATCCATGTTTTGAGTGGCGGCTAAGTGGCGCAGTGGGCAAGGCGCTCGCCACTAACGCAGGAGATGCTGTGTTCGAGCCCAGCTCTCGCCGTTGCTTCCGGCTTGGCTGGTCGTTCATACTAATACAATTGGCAGTATTAGGGGGTGGGAAAGCCGGTGGGTGGGGATCGGACGTTGTGGACAGCGACTCCTACAGGTCGGTTGGTGCGCCTGTACAGCAGAATCAGGAAGCAACGGGGGCAGCGTGAGCCTCCCACGCGTTACTCCTCGCCGCTGAGAGATCGCGCTGTACAGGTGAAAAGATGCGACAGCTGCCTCCTCGTGTACCGGAGGGGACACGTGATGCAAGGCTTGGTCCACATTGCAGCCGACCAGTGGGAGGCATGGTCTAACAACGTTCGAGACAGGGGAGGGAAGAATTGGATAATACAAAATTGGGATGGGAGAAAAATAGTTTTTTTTTAAAACAATCACTATTAACACATTAACAGCCACGCAGTTTGCCCCTCTCATGCCCATCTCTGCTACCACTCTAAGCCTATGGAGATGTTCACCTTCTTTGCAGGGCTATAACTTTTTAAATTGTATTGCTAAATTGACATTACTATGGCCCATTCAACATCGATTATCTATCGTTCAGGATGTAGGAACGTTATACTTTTTCATTCAAACATTCATACGAAAATACCATCTAGAATATAAATATGTTTTTATCGTTTTCTGCAGTAATTCCTAGAACGCTAGTTATAGGCTTAAACGCATATATAGATTATCGATAGCCGTTTATTCGCGATACATGCTATATTAAAAAATCCAACTGTATACGATCCTAAACGTTATGACTCATCATGTGCGGATGAACGGGGGGGGGGGTCGTTTATAATTCCGTGATCGTCAGTAAATGCTTTATGTAGTATGGGTTGATTTATTGATCAGATGGTTTGTAAATAAAGAAATGTACAATCGCCTTGAAAATAACGTTACTGTCCTCTTACCGTTCGCCGATGAGACTGGAAGAAAAAGATCCCACTTATTTGACGTTGATCGACTAGATCCATTTCCGGTTTGTATGGCGCAATAAATGGCCAAATCATATCGATTATTGAGTTATGGCAGCGATCCATATACACGGATGTGTGTCTAGAGTCCCGCAACGATATGTGACTGCCGGACAGATTTCCCAGATGCACCGAGATCACCAGATCCATTTCCGGTTGTAACTCGCCCAATCATCCACCAGGCGGCGGTATTGAAGCGTTGCACTGTTGTGCAGAGTCCCACTGTCTCAGCAGAGGCTGGGTGGCGGAATTATGAATACCATGGCGAAAAAATGAAATATGATCTCTGTACTGAAGGTCCAGATTAACACTGAAAGTCTGCGTTTATTATTTGTATAACTTATATATTGTTTATATATATAAGATATATATCTTTACGTCATCTGTTTGCCTAACAGTATTCTTCATTCGCTTATTGTAGGTCCCATTCTTAACGCCGTAGGCGCCAGAGCGCGCGCCCCCCTAGACATGTTTTCAGAACATGTTCAGACATGCCCGGACAAGCCCAGAGCGAGCGCATTGATTCTGTACAGGTGAACAGGCGGAGTCCACAGGGAACTAATATATATACGTTGGGTAGACGATGTGCAGCAGCAGCATAACAGGAAAACTAGCAGAGCGAGAGAGAAGACGTCTGGTGCAGTTGTACACAGACCGATAGCAGTGTATCGTTATAGAGAGCTAATGGCTAATTAGATACCACTATAATATTGTCGAGCCATTATTGGCACAGTATAGTGACTTGTGTAAGCGAAGTAACGTGGAGAGACTTATAGTTAAACCCAGCGACGGTTGGATATAACTACTCATTGGAGACCGTCTGCGGGTTAGCTTCATGTACAAACGAAGATAACTAGCTACCATCTATGCCAACGGGCTTTTGGATTAATAGCTATTAACCCTGCCATCAGGCGCTAGGAATACAAGGACCGGTTCCGTACGAGACCCCTTCTCCCAGCGACGACAGGATTATCCGACCAGTCTACAGTTTCTCTGGAGCAGGAGCTCTAGAGAGAACCAACCGTCTCCAGCCACCATCTTGCTTTTCCCTGTATCGCCTCGCTTCGTCTCACTCCATTCAGAGCTCCACCGGTCGAGTATCCGTAGTATAGGAACTATTCGTTACCGTTGACTTTGTTGCACTGACATTCTATTATTAAAGGAGAACCGTGATAAATAATATGTATGTTTGCTATTGACATTAAAATGATGCTTGTTCAACTTGTATCCCTGTCCCCACGCAGTTAATGGAGTGTCCGCCATTTTGAGTAACTGTACTGTCTGGCTAAATTAATATTCTTTAGTAGTGGTTTAATCTAACAATCTCAATACAGTCAGGGTTGTGTAGCCCCTTAGCTACAATCTCAATAACGTCGTACGCCGTGGCTTGGCAGAATTCGCATGACCAGCAAACCCGTCGTACAACGTGATTGGCGGTCAATGTGTTAACAAACTGTTAAGTGGGTTTTTCCTTTCTCCATTCATTTCACCCCTCCCTCCCCGCTCGGCCGTGGGGTGGGGGGGGGCCGTCGGGGGGCTGCTTATTATCAGTCAGCCCCTCTAAGTGCCCCTGTGTAGTTCCCGGCCCTCCAGGCACGGGTTGGCCTTGCCCTTGTTACCTGTTGGCCTGGGTTAACCCTTTTTTAAGCCTAAGGGAACAACCCTTTTCTGTTGAGATGGTCGTCTCCCCGGTGTGCCGGTAGCGGAGTCGACTCTCTGGTAGAGCCTGGGTTTGACCCCGGCTCCCCGAGAGTATGCCCCCGCATGTTTTATGACATCTGCCAATTGTGTCAAACTCTTTCTCTGAACCCCGAGCCCGTGGGATTAATAAATTGGCAGTGTCAGGGTTCGTGGCAGAGTTAGTTCACTAGCAGAGTCGGTTGACCCAGATTCCGCGAGGTTCGTGGCCCCACGAGATTATGACATTGTGCACGGCATACCGAACACCCTTCCCACCGGGATGCTGTTCTTACAGTCAGCCCCCTTAGGCGTGCCTGTGTAGTTCACAGTCCTCCGGGCGCAGGTCGAGTTCTGCTCTTGTTACCTGTCGGCCTGGATTAAGGGATCAACCTCCTTGGAGTGTTGTCTCCCCGGTGCATCAGCTGACCCCACGAGATTGTGGGGGGGAAGCCTCCTCGGAGAGCCTCATAGCCTCCTCCTCAGGGAGTTTCAGAGCCTCCTTTTCTGGGGGTCCTGGCTCTCGGACTCTGCTGTAAGTGCACCTTGTGTGGCCTGGGGCTGGGACCTCCTATGCGCCCCGCTGCTACGGCTTCACCCGCAGGATCGGGGTTTTTGAATCCCAACCCCTTGGAATACCTTGCGGGTTGCGTCGGGATCTGACAACCCCAACCCCACGAGGTGTGGGAGCTGTGACGTGGGCTTTTGTTTCATGTACGTTCCCTGGTAGCGTGCGGGGCGTGCAACTGGGTAGTCACAGGCCCTTCTGTCCCACGGTCTGCTCACCCTGTGCGTTTGTGGGTGCTGTCCCCTCTTTCGCACAGTCTGTGTCCTGTCCCCCTCCCACCCCTCACTAGGGGGGGTGGGGGGGGCCCGGACCCTCCCCGGTATTCTGATGGTTGTAGGGTACCTCAGCGGATGCATTTGTCGGGCTCTCCACCCTGCTCCGCCCTATGTCCCATAGAGCAGAGCCGAGCTATCTACGAAATATAACGAAGGTTATCCTATAACCCTAGTTATAGGAGTAGAATAGCGAGCGCTCTGCTCTCATTCACTGAGGACCCCTGATTGTCTTCCTACCGAAGGTCAAGACTCGGGAAGGTGGAGTACGGTCACGCCCCTCGCTTATATGCATATGGGCGTGATAACAAGTTAATTTGATTTGTTTTCTCGTGATAACTGGATAATTTTTTCGAGATCTCGAGAAAACGAAAAACGATAGTCTAGTATATTAAATCACTACAGGAAACATCATTCAGTGTCGCAATGTCAGAGGAGCAGGTTGGATATTGATCCTCCTACAGAAGGATATTGATCACCGTGTCACATATCTCTTCAATCAAGGCCTGACACAGGCTGAAATAGCTTTATGCCTTGCTGTTACAGATAATATATATATACACATTAGTGTGTGCGTCATCTAAGAAGACGGTTAGCAAAGGCTTCAGCTTTGCCGGCGGCGCAATCAAAGTGAGCTCTCAAAGAGCACCTGGTTACAGGAGGCTGCAACTCGAAACTGGCCCCTGTATGTCCAAACCCCTCCCACCTCCTCCAAATGTACAGTTTCCTCCCCCTCGTATGTGTCATAATCTGCCCTTTGGACTCAGGAACGCTCTGAACATAGACACTCCTCTGCCGCCCTCTGGCGGTCTGTTCGCGGTACTACAGGTACTACAGGCCGCCACCCTTTGTATGAGTCTTTATTTACCTATTCTGTCAAGTCTGTTGTCTATCATTTCTATCATGCTCCCTGTGTAATGTCCCTGCCTATTAGTCTTGTGTCCTTGTCCTGTTGTATTCATTGTGTATATTCATATGTTCGTCTAGTCCTGTATTCCCAGTGTTGTATTATTATTCTTGTGTCCTAGCCTTCAGGCCCAGCTGTTCCTTGTTGTCTAATTAGTACCTGTATATATTCATGCCGCCCCCTGTCTACGAGTGTCGCACCATTGTTTTGTCTCCTGTGCCAGTACCTTCCCGTGCTGTGATCTGTTTTGTTGTTCACCGCAGCACCTTTCCATGCTGTTCTGCCTACCTTGTGTTCCCCTCGTGAAAGCCTTGTATTCCTGTATTTCCTCGTGAGTCCGTTGCTCTATTTTCTAGTCCACGTTTTCCAGCTTGGCTGAGGTTTTCTTTCGTGCTTTTCATGTTCGGTTTTGTTTTCCCCTGTAATGTTCTTTGTTTACTGCTACTCCAGTAAAAGTTGTCAATTACAACGTCGACTCGTGCCTCGTTTCTCTGGTTCATAACTATTGTCCAGCATTTGGGTTCTACACATCTCCCCTCGCCACAAACCCTAACAGAATGGCGCGACCAAGCCTGAACCCAGCGGTCAAGAAGAGAGACAATGCAAGCGAAGCGCTGCTCGCTATGGAGATATTCCTCAAGGGGGATTTTCTCTCCTTGTCCTCAGAGAAGAGGTGGACCATGTACACGCTGCTCACCTCCGTGAGTGAGAGTGAGTGCAGCGCGGAGCAGGCGCTTCAGCTGGAGGCACATGGCCGTGTGATCGTAGGGTTGCTTCGGGCGCTCTGGACCCCTGCCCTCAGCGAAGTCATTGCTACCAGCACGTCCTCCCCCGCAAGTAAGGTCCCTAACGCTACCGCAGCAACGGCTAGTTTAGCGCCTGTATCCAACACAGTCCAGGCTACTAGCACTGCCGCTAGCCTAGCTCCCGTAGCTAGTACAGCTAGCCCCCTCTCTGCTAACACAGCCCAGGCTACTAGCACAGCCTCTAGCCTAGCTCCCGTAGCTAGTGCAGCTAGCCCCCTCTCTGCTAACACAGCCCAGCCTACTAGCACGGCCGCTAGCCTAGCTCCCGTAGCTAGTGCAGCTAGCAGAACCTCCGTCCCCACAGCTAAGACTATGGTTTCTTCTGTTAGGAGACTCAGTGTAGGCTCGTTCTCTACCACTAGCTTACTCCCTCCTGCTACTGCTAGCGAGGCTTCTGCAACTGGCAGAACCTTTGGTGATAGAGCAGCCTCTGCAGTAGCTACCTAGCTAGCTGCCCTCGCGTGCACAGGCCCTATAGCTAACGTAGCCTCAGATGCTGGGACCGCCCCTCCATGGTTAGCACAGCCCCTGCCGCTAGTGTAGCCTCGGTAGCTACCGCCTCAGTCCAGTCTGCTAGAGCCCCGTCTGCTAGCGTAGCATGCACTGCTAGCAAGTCTCAGAAGGCTAGCAAAGCTAAGAAGACTAGCATAGTCCTTCCTGCTAGTGTAACCCCTACAGCTAGCACCTTAGCCCTTCCTGCTAGTGTAGCATCTACAGCTAGCACCTTAGCCCTTCCTACTAGTGTAGCATCTACAGCTAGCACCTTAGCCCCTCCCGCTAGTGTAGCCTCTACAGCTAGCTCCTTGGCCCTTCCTGCTAGTGTAGCATCTACAGCTAGCACCTTAGCCCTTCCTGCTAGTGTAGCATCTACAGCTAGCACCATAGCCCTCTCTGCTAGTATAGCGTCCCCTACTGGTCCCGTAGCCCCCCTCTGGGACAGGTTTCATGAGGCACATTCCCTTTTACAAGAATTCCTGGGCAATTATTCTCCGGCCTGCAGTCTGGAGGAGCAAAAGAGCGCTTATCGCCTGGTGTTCTCCATGATGAAGTGGAGTCCTGGAAGAGCATGCAAACTCCGGTTACTGGCCGGGAACATGTTTAGGGTGCTTTTCCAGGACCCCAACTCCCCAGCCGACTGCCAGGCTGCTAACCCTGTCAGGCCCTTTGCAGATAGCTTAGCCTCTACAGCGAACCAGGACTCAACTGCTAGCTTAGCGTCTGCTGCTAGCATAGCCCCTAGTGCTGGTTCAGCCCCTGTAGCTTCTGCAGCTTCCCCCCTGACTTCACCTACTACTGTAGCCCTGCCTGCTAGTGTAGGTACTGCAGCTGGCACCTCAGTTTTCCCCGCTAGTGTAGCACCTACAGCTAGCCAGTGTTGGGAAAGTTCACTTTCTAAATGAACTAGTTCAGTTCACAGTTCACAATTTTTTAAATGAACTAGTTCAGTTCATAGTTCATAATTCAAAATTTTTAACTAAAGTTCATGGTTTCAAAAATGAACGAATTTAGTTCTTTTTAGTTCTTTTTTGAATTTTTTTTTTATATAGATTTTTCACGTACAGTTACTTACATTACAAAACAAACATTGGGACAAGGGGGGGGGGGGGGGGGGGGGTCCTCCAGTTCATCTCTATGCCATCATCCACACCATAAGCAAGCAATCCTAGGTCTGTCCATACAATGGGGCACTGGGCCTTTAGAAGGATTCGAGAAATTTCAGCAGGAAAATAGTCTAATAGTGGGGCCCACACCTCCTGAAAGGAAGCGTCGTTGCCTCTATGCATTGCACAGTGTCTTTCATGGGGCAGCACACCGAAGATCTCTCTATACCACATTTGTAAAAATGGAGGCTTATCCTTAATCCAGTTTATCAGAATGCATTTCCGGGCTGAAAGTAGAAGTTTATCAAATAGTTTGAATTGTAAAGGGTGTCACCCCTCCTACCCAACCCCCCCCCCCCCCCCCCCACCTTCAATGTACAGTCCCCCCCACCCCACCTACCCAACCTCCTCCAATGTACAGTTTCTACGTCAAATGTACTCTCTTTTCTGGACTCTTTTTGTATCACAAACAGTACTGTATTTGCAAATCTGGTACGTCATAAATGTATAGATGTAGCAGTACTGTCTATCTGTATGTCATGTATGTCATATTATGATGAATTGAAAATGGGGGACCCTGATGTAAACAAGACGAAAGTCTTTCTCTGGTCTGCATCCCCTTAACAATTGTATGTTTGATTGATTGATTGATTGATTGATTGAAAAGTGTATTAACAGATTGCAGAATGGGTACAGTACAGTACAGCTCAATACACACAATTGTTAAGGGGATGCAGACCAGAGAAAGACTTTCGTCTTGTTTACATCAGGGTCCCCCATTTTCAATTAACATTTTCAATTCATCATATATGACTGAGCTGTAGGCTACTGTACTGTACCCATTCTGCAATCTGTTAATAAAGTGTTTAATCAATCAATCAATCAATCAATCAATCACTTGGCCCCAGAACCTGGATAAACACTTAGATTCCCAAAAGTAGTGATAGACTGTAGGTACCCAGGTCTGTTTGACATTTCGAATATAAAGGAGATATTGAACGGCCCATTTTGTTAGTTCTTTTTTCAATATGTTGCTGCAAGCTATTATTTGTAAAAATTATTGAACCACAGACAGCAATCGGAATACTGGCATTTCCATAACGCTTTGCTGCCGCCCATTCAGTCCACACTAGTAGCTGCAGCTTTCATCTCTACAGTATATTTTCAAAAACATGAGGAAAAACTTTGCTTGAATTGTCTTTATTATGAAAACTAAAACAGGACGTTTGCATATGATGAATTGAAAATGGGGGACCCTGATGTAAACAAGACGAAAGTCTTTCTCTGGTCTGCATCCCCTTAACAATTGTATGTTTTGAGCTGTACTGTAGTGTACCCATTCTGCAATCTGTTAATAAACTTTTCAATCAATCAATCAATCAATCAATATTCTCAATGTTGCTGTCGACGACTCGACGTCGATGTGCGGACTTGCTTCTTCAAACCGGGTGGACAAAGTTTACAGACAAACGTTAGATTGTTTCCGTCTGAGTCAGTACTGACTTTAACGTTAAACTCTTTTAAATGCTCAAACGCCGACGTCTAGAGGTAGAGTCTGACTCTGAGCGAGTGCTGCTGCAGCTCTCGGCTTCGTCCATGATACTGCTCGCCGATTCCGCTGGTCCACTGCTTGTTGTGAGGAGTCTGATGACGTAGCCAGGGGTGACAGGCGCGTTGCCAGATCGGGTGGTTTTTCCGCATACATTTGAAGCCTGTTTACAGTGTGTTTTAACTGGGTTTTCGGCTGAAATTCATATGAAATCTGGCACATCTTTGAACACCGTTATAATAGAGTGCTGAGAAAGAACGCACGTTTGAACGCCGTTATACAGCGCTGATAATGAACGCGTTCTCAATTGCGTTCATTTGTACGTTCAGTTCACGTTCGCCCAAAATACGAACGCGTTCATGAACGATCGTTCATTGAACGATCGTTCATTGAACGCGTTCGGGTACATCACTGCAGCTAGCACCCGAACCCTCTCGGCTAGTGTACCCTCTACAGCTAGCACAGGCCCTGCAGCTAGCACAGCCCAGGCAGCTAACCTAGCCCTCGCTAGTGTAGCCCTTGCAGCTAGCACAGGTCCTGCAGCTAGCACTACCCAGGTAACTAGTCCAGTCCCTACTGCTAGCATAGTTTCCACAGCTAGCATGGCCTCCTCTGCTGGTGAAGCCTCTACTGCCAGCATGGCCCCATCTGCTAGCGTAGTTCGTACTGCTAGCAAGTCTCTGAGAGCTAGTAAGTCTAAGAAAGCTAGCATAGCCTCACCTGCCAGAGTACCTACTGCTAACAACTCAGCTCTGCCTGCTAGCCCCACTGTGTGTGTAGCTCATTCAGCTAGCTTGTCTCCCACTGCTAGGACTGCCCCTTCAGCTAGCAAGGTCAGTCTCCCTGGAGCCGCCCCGTCGGCTAACCCCATGGTTCCTACAGCTAGCCCCACTGTGTGTGTAGCTCGTTCAGCTAGCTTGTCTCCCACTGCTAGGACTGCCCCTTCATCTAGCAAGGTCAGTTTCCACACTGCTAGGACTGCCCCTTCAGCTAGCAAGGTCAGTTTACCTGGAGCCGCCCCGTCGGCTAACCCCATGGTCTCAACAGCTAGTACAGCCCTGTCTGCTAGCTTAGCCCCTGCAGCTAACCAGGCTTCCACAGCTAGTACAGCCCTGTGTGCTAGCTTAGCCCCTGCAGCTAACCAGGCTTCCACAGCTAGTCCAGCCCCGTCTGCTAGCTTAGCCCCTGCAGCTAAGCAGGCTTCCACAGCTAGTCCAGCCCTGTCTGCTAGCTTAACCCCTGCAGCTAATCAGGCCTCAACAGCTAGTACAGCCCCGTCTGCTAGCTCAGCCCCTGCAGTTTGCCAGGCTCCCACAGCTAGGACTGCCCCGTCAGCTAGCTCATTCCCTATGGCCCCTGTTCCTCCTCCGGCTTCCGGGGAGACCCTGATGTCTAGTCCGGGTCGTGCTCCTGCTCCTGTCCCCGGGGAGTCGCCTGCCTCCGGCTTCTCGCCTGGTCCCGTCTCAACGTCCAGCCCGGCCTCCGCGCCCGGCCATTCCTCGTCGTCTGGTCTGGCTCCCACGTCGGGTCTCGTCTCTACGTCCGGTCCGGCCTCCACGCCCGGGCCTTCCTCCTCGTCTGGTCCCGGCCCCTCGTCTGGTCCCGGCTCCTCATCTGGTCCCGACTCCTCGTCTAGTCCCGGCTCCTCGTCTGGTCCCGGCTCCTCATCTGGTCCCGGCTCCTCGTCTGGTCCCGGCTCCTCGTCTGGTCCCGGCTCCTCGTCTGGTCCCGGCTCCTCGTCTGGTCCCGGCTCCTCGTCTGGTCCCGGCTCCTCGTCTGGCCCAGCCCTGCGCTGTGGTCTACGCCGTGGTCTGCGCCGTGGTCAACGCCGAGGTCTGCACCGAGGTCTATGCCGGGAGGGACCCCTGTCCGGGGTCCTGCGCCCGGTCCCGAGATCTGCACCTGGAGTGTCCCCCGTCCGGGGGGTACTGTCATAATCTGCCCTTTGGACTCAGGAACGCTCTGAACATAGACACTCCTCTGCCGCCCTCTGGCGGTCTGTTCGCGGTACTACACGTACTACAGGCCGCCACCCTTTGTATGAGTCTTTATTTACCTATTCTGTCAAGTCTGTTGTCTATCATTTCTATCATGCTCCCTGTGTAATGTCCCTGCCTATTAGTCTTGTGTCCTTGTCCTGTTGTATTCATTGTGTATATTCATATGTTCGTCTAGTCCTGTATTCCCAGTGTTGTATTATTATTCTTGTGTCCTAGCCTTCAGGCCCAGCTGTTCCTTGTTGTCTAATTAGTACCTGTATATATTCATGCCCTGTCTACGAGTGTCGCGGCATTGTTTTGTCTCCTGTGCCAGTACCTTCCCGTGCTGTGATCTGTTTTGTTGTTCACCCCAGCACCTTTCCGTGCTGTTCTGCCTACCTTGTGTTCCCCTCGTGAAAGCCTTGTATTCCTGTATTTCCTCATGAGTCCGTTCCTCTATTTTCTAGTCCACGTTTTCCAGCTTGGCTGAGGTTTTCTTTCGTGCTTTTCAAGTTCGGTTTTGTTTCCCCCTATAATGTTCCTTGTTTACTGCTACTCCAGTAAAACTTTACAACGTTGACTCGTGCCTCGTCTCTCTGGTTCATAACCATTGTCCAGCATTTGGGTTCTACACATCTCCCCTCGCCACAAACCCTAACAGTATGTATATTTTCTGTTAGGATCTCTGTTTAACAGTATTTGCATATCTTGTATGTCACAAATGTAACAGTATGTATGTATGTCATGTACCCCCCTGAAATTAATTAATCCGTTATCACGAGAAAACGGACTTCGTTTTCTCGAGATAAATTAATCCGTTATCATGAGAAAACGGACTTCGTTATCTCGAGATAATGAGATAATAAGTCGTTATCACGAGAAAACGGACTTTGTTATCTCGATATCTCGAGAAAATTATCCTGTTATCACGAGAAAACAAATTAAATTAACTCGTTATCACGGGAAAACGGAGTAAATAAAATGTATGAATGTATGGCCTCTTAGGGCTTCCGTAAGGCTATGTGTCCACCAGGGACGTTTTTTTCAAGGCGGACCGCCAGCCGCGGCTCCGCCCCTTCCTCGATGAGTTACCTTGATGAGCGCGCTCCTTTCCAAAAAGTTGAACTAGTTTCAACTTTATGAGCTGGGAGCGCTCCGACCAAAAACGCTGCCGCCGAGAGCTCATAAAAAGCGAGGCGCGGCTCTGGGAAGAGGAGTGCGCCTGTCGCTTCTCCAGCATAGAAATGAATGACAGAAAGGAGCTGACAACTCATAAAACGTCCGCTATGGACACAAGCCCTAAGAATGCATTGTTTTTAGTCGATCCTTTTCTTCTGTTAATCTATGTCACTATGTTAACACAATAGTTTACTCTTGGCATATATGTCTATTGATGTTTATTATTCTTCACTCTTGCAATAAAAAAAACATATGCTCTGGTCTGACTCCTGTAATAATTTGTATCTGTTTGTCAAGATGGCAGCTCACTCTTAACTCTTTTCTTTCTCTTTTTCCACATATCTCTTTAGGCAAGAAATAAGATAGCCAATTGCTGGATCTGATCTGCAGTACCTAGTTTTACAGTTTGATCTGAATTTGTGAACCAGGAAGTACCAACACAGGGGAGAAATAACTCATCTTAATTTAAAGAGACAGGAGCCACAACTGTTTGAAGCTGCTGTTGAATGGCACAGCCTGTACAGCTGTAACTATGTGCTTTTTGACCTGCAAATGTTTGTAAATAGACCACACAAATGAAAATATTAAACTTGGAAATGGTCATAATATGGGCTCTTGAAAGATACAAAGAACCATTCAGGCCCTGCTCTGGGTGAGGTCTGACGGATGTCAATTAAGGCACTATTTAAATATTTAAGCAACAAAGTTAACAAGTCGTCCCTAGAGTGCAGTTCTGTGGTAATGCACCCTCGGTGTTCCCCAGGAGCAATTGAATGTCAGGTAGGCGGCATGGATAGTTGGGGGGCATCATGGCTATAGGGTTACAGTGTGAATTAAAACTGACACTAAGAGGCGCTCCTCACAATGACCTGCAGAAAACAGCAGACAAAAGGGTCTATTTTAAAGCAGGACAAAGAGGAGGTTAGTGGAGATACCTGAGCCCGGCCTGGCCCAGTCAGCGTGTCTGTGGGAGGAGGAATGCTGGGTGCCGCAGACCACCACAACCAGACCCAGCAGGAGGACACGCGCGCGCGCGCATGCGCACACACACACACACACAAGCACACACACACCCACACATTCCTGCACTGCCATAACAGCAGGACACACACACACACACTCTCTCTGTCTCTATGTCTCTCTCTCACACACACACACACACACACACACACACACACACACACACACACACACACACACACACACACACACACACACACACACACACACACACACACACACACACACACACACACACACACACACACACACACACACACACACACACACACACACACACACACACACACACACACACACACACACACACACACACACACACACACACACACACACACACACACACACACACACACACACACACACACACACACACACACACACACACACACACACACACACACACACAGTCAAAACAATGTATTTAATGACAGCATTTTCTATTAGAAACACAATTTATTGTACAGGAATATTGTATATTATGTACTCTGGTGGCCTTGGCCATCTGTGAAAATCATATATACGTTCAGAAATGGTTCAAAGAAATGTGCTTTTCTCAAATGAAAACTGATTGCTACAGGTATACAGTATATTTAACATCATTAAACATCCATAAAGAATACGTATATACTTATAATATACTTATAATAGCAGTAATATACGTACATTGTACTCTGGTAGTGCAGTAACCCCCCCACCCTCTTTCTCTCTATCTCTCTTTTCCCGTTTCCATTATGTTCCTCCTCTCCATTATGTTCCTCCTCTCCATTATGTTCCTCCTCTCCATCTGCTGTCACCATGGTTCCCAGGATGCTTTCATCTGAAAGCCAGGATGACAGCGCATCTCTCTCTCTCTCTTTCTCATAGCCTGTCCCCATCCTTCCTTTTCTCTCACGCACCAGTCAAACTAAGAGTGGGGGAAGTGCAGGTAATAACTGCTGCTAAATGGCGCAGAGGAGGTTACAGTGTATCATGTAGTGATCGTCACCAGGCACAGAGGAGGTTACAGTGTATCATGTAGTGATCATCACCAGGCACAGAGGAGGTTACAGTGTATCATGTAGTGATCATCACCAGGCACAGAGGGGGTTACAGTGTATCATGTAGTGATCGTCACCAGGCACAGAGGAGGTTACAGTGTATCATGTAGTGATCGTCACCAGGCACAGAGGAGGTTACAGTGTATCATGTAGTGATCGTCACCAGGCACAGAGGAGGTTACAGTGTATCATGCAGTGATCGTCACCAGGCACAGAGGAGGTTACAGTGTATCATGTAGTGATCGTCACCAGGCACAGAGGAGGTTACAGTGTATCATGTAGTGATCGTCACCAGGCACAGAGGAGGTTACAGTGTATCATGTAGTGATCGTCACCAGGCTCAGAGGAGGTTACAGTGTATCATGTAGTGATCGTCACCAGGCACAGAGGAGGTTACAGTGTATCATGTAGTGATCGTCACCAGGCACAGAGGAGGTTACAGTGTATCATGTAGTGATCGTCACCAGGCACAGAGGAGGTTACAGTGTATCATGTAGTGATCGTCACCAGGCACAGAGGAGGTTACAGTGTATCATGTAGTGATCGTCACCAGGCACAGAGAAGGTTACAGTGTATCATGTAGCAGTGGCGGACTGGCCATCGGGACGTTCGGGACGAATCCCGATGGGCCGGGACCAAAGTGGGCTGGTCCAAAAAAAAAAAAAAAAAAAAAAAAAATATACGTTTTTTTTTTTTTTTTTTTTTTTTTTGCCAGTGTGTGGGCCAGTGTGTGGGCCACTAATGTGGGCCGATGTGTGGGCCAGTGTGTGGGCCAGTGTGTGGGCCAGTGTGTGAGTCGGTGTGTGGGCCACTAATGTGGGCCAGTGTGTGGGCCGGTGTGTGGGCCAGTGTGTGAGTCGGTGTGTGGGCCACTAATGTGGGCCAGTGTGTGGGCCGGTGTGTGGGCCAGTATGTGGGCCGGTGTGTGGGCCGGTGTGTAGGCCAGTATGTGGGCCAGTCTGTGGGCCGGTGTGTGGGCCAGTGTGTGAGTCGGTGTGTGGGCCACTAATGTGGGCCAGTGTGTGGGCCGGTGTGTGGGCCAGTATGTGGGCCGGTGTGTGGGCCGGTGTGTGGGCCAGTATGTGGGCCAGTGTGTGGGCCGGTGTGTGGGCCAGTGTGTGGGCCAGTGTGTGGGCCACTAATGTGGGCCGGTGTGTGGGCCGGTGTAGTGTGTGGGCCGGTGTAGTGTGTGGGCCAGTGTGTGGGCCATATGTGGGCCGGTGTGTGGGCCATTATGTGGGCCGGTGTGTGGGCCAGTGTGTGGGCCGGCAATAAAACAATAAACAAGTTGCATAAACTAAATCAGATTAAAAATGATCACAGTTCTGGTTTGCCTTAAGATGCAGTTTAAGATGGGTCTTGAACATGGAGTATGTAGGGCACTCTCTAATCACAACTGGCAGGCTATTCCAGTAGTTACCACTTTTAACAGAGAACACAGTTTTTGCAATGGTAGTATACCGAAAAGGCACCTTACAGTCCCCTCTACTGATAGCCCTGGTGGTAATGCCAGTGTCTGCTTTCTGTTGGATGAACTCATTCAATGGGGGAGGGGCAAGTCCATGCAGAACCTTGTACATGAAGCAAGTATATTTGAAAACTTGGAAATTCTCGAAACTTAGCATGTTATGTTTTTCTAAAACATTACAGTGATGAAATGAAATTGGTTTCCTATCAAATACTTTTATGGCTTTTTTGTAGAGTAATTATATTGGTGTAAGAGTAGTGACATATAAAAGAGACCAGTTGATAAAACAGTAGGCCTACTCGATGTGTGATAAAATCATTGAATGCAGAAACATCCTTGCAGCATTAACTGGCAGGCAGGGCCTGATCTGCCTGAAGTTTTCGATGTTAAACTTGACTGTTTGTCACTTTCTTCACATGACTTTTTGAAGGTCAATGTAGAGTCCAATGTGACCCCAAGATACTTGAATTAATGTACAATGTCCAGCTCCGCCTCTCCCAGAAACACATTAGAGTGAGTGACCTCTACTGGTGACTTTGTGAACATCATACACACTGTTTTCTTGGTGTTAAGTGAAAGACATGCTTTTGTTAGCCAGTCTTGAATGAGACATGAGACATCAGTGAATGAGATTCACGTTTCCTCCCAACCGAGAGTAGGCCTAGAAGCGCAGAAATGGAGAATGCAAAAAAAGAAAGGGTGGAGCTGAAAAAGCTAGAATTAAAAAACTAAAATTGCTAGTAAAAGACGCAGAACAATGTTCTAAAATTACAGACATGTTTACCCGCTGCTGCTGCTAATGATGATGAAGTTCAAGTGGAAGGAACCAACAGTAACATGACAGGTGCATGCAGTAGCCTAGTGCATATTCTACTGTTGGTGTCTGCCGGTTCATGAGGGCTAGCTAGCCTATACTAGCTCTTGCAGTGATTTCAGTCATTCTATTACAAGACAATGTGCTTTCCGTATTCCTGATTCCTTACAGCACGTGGACGTAAATAGTTGTGACTCGTGACGTTTTTTCTCTGACTAAAAGTTTAGTTAGCAATGTTAGGACTAGTGCCCACCACAGCATCAGAAGCTAAAGTGCTAACCTAGAGAGCCAATCAGAACCTAGGACGGGCTGCAAATTAATCGGCTACTAATATTATAATAGTAAATACTAAAATAAAATACTATTATGTTCCCTTCCAAATTTTCATGTTGATATTATTATTGGTAATCTAATTGATTGAATTGATTAGTTGCCATTTTACATGCTTAAATAAGATGTACCTTAGAATTCCCAACTGTTAGCCATGTTCTCGATCTGTATATGATTAGTCTCATCTACATGTTTGTAAATAACCACAGCTAACTAGCTTAAGCTAACAACTAGGTCAACTACTACCCCGTAGTTAAACATATGTGATTGCATATAACAGCTAACTGCTACAGCTAAGTTGGTAGTTAGCCTATTCCATTAATGTTGAATGTATTTATGAAGGTTGTTGATGGTGGTTGGCGCTGATTAGCAGACATGATTCCGTCAGTCTGCCACAGGGCAGCTGTGTTTGCTGATGCTGCTCACGACCACCAGTAGCGTATGACTGTGTGAGTGTGAATGCTTGATGGTTTCTGTGAAGCGCTTTGTGGAACAATGCTGATATACAGTTAAGAATGAGTAATTCGCTTTTGGTTTTTAAGAAAAATTTGTAAAGCTATTTTTGAAAACTACAGGGGTGAATAATACTGTTTTCTTTTGCTATTTTCTTTTAGAATACTGTTTTGGAGTCTTAATTTTTTTAATTTCTTTTTTTTTTATCCACTTTTTCTCCCATTTTCTACATTTTCTCCCATCCCAATTTCGTATCATCCAATTCAACCCTCCCCTGTCACGAACGCTGTTTCTTGCCTCCCACAAGCCGGCTGCAATGTGGACTAAGTCATACATAGCACAAGTCCCCTCCGGTACTTGAGGTAACAGCAGTCGCATCTTTTCACCTGCGCAGCTCGATCTCTCAGTGGCGAGGAGTAACGCGTGGGAGGCTCACGCTGCCCCCGACACTTCCTGATTCTACTGTGCAGGCACACCAACCGACCTGTAGGAGTTGCTGTCCACAACGCCCAATCCCCACCCATCAGTTTCCCACCCCCTAATACGGCCAATGTGTATTAGTATGAACGACCAGCTAAACTGAAAGCAATGTGGAGCGCTGGGCTCGAACAGGCGAGCCCAGCGTCTCCAGTATTTGTGGCGAGCGCCTTGCCCACTACGCCACGTAGCCGCCAATTTTTTTAATTTTTGTTAAGAATATAGGACAGGCATATATAAGCATTATGCTTCAGTCTGTACCTTTTCAGTCACTGTAAAATCAAATATTGTTAAATGATGGGGTATATTGTATTGTGTGAGATGATGACTGAATAAACTACTACTACTACTACTACTACTACTTTGGGTGTTTTCAAAAGGCTGAAAAACGCTGTATGAATTCAAGCCATTATTATTGATTGCTGATGTTCTTCTTATGCAGTTGACTCAGCGCGCCCAATCCAGCACAGCTGACCCTGAGGGGAGAGAGAGCGCCCAGTCCAGCACAGCTGACCCTGAGGGGAGAGAGAGAGCCCAGTCCAGACAGACAGACAGACAGACAGACAGAGAGAGAGACAGAGAGAGAGACAGAGAGAGAGAGACACAGAGAGAGAGACACACAGAGAGAGGGAGAGACAGAGAGAGAGAGACACACACACACAGAGAGAGAGAGAGAGAGAGAGAGAGAGAGAGAGAGAGAGAGAGAGAGAGAGAGAGAGAGAGAAAAGGCTCTTGGAATGGGTGTCTGGGAGGAAGTGGGGGGTCTTTCAATGTTGATTAAACGGCAAGCAACTAATGTCATGAGTGCCAAATTAAAGGACAATAAATCCAATCTAACTGAAATTGTGTAGCACAGACCTTTCTATTAGGGATGCTCGATATTGGCTTTTTTACCGATACCGATATACCGATATTGTCCAACTCTTAATTTCCGATACCGATATCAACCGATACCGATATATGCAGGGTTTCCCGCCCCAAGAAATGGAATAATTTCAGGTAATTAACATTACATATCTCTTGTTGTGGAATTAACACAACATTATGCATACTTTTGACAATAAATACAATCAGAATTGGTTCTTACTTGCTTGCCTGGGTAAATAAAGGTTATAGAAATGTAAATAAAATATTATTTCTTTAAAACCGATACAGATATTTTTCGATATCACATTTTAATGCCGATATCGGCCGATAATATCGGTAGGCCGATAATATCGGACATCCCTACTTTCTATGGATCAAAACCTCAATATTATTATGGTGTAGTTAATACTTCATGTATCCTTAATCCCTAGGCTAATGAGGCACTAAGATGTTAGTAAAAAAAAAACATATGCCAATGACGGGAAGTAACGGTATATGTATGTGTGTGTGTGCACTGTGCATGAGTGCACATCTAGGGGCGGTGTGTAGATTTGGTCTCCCTGATGTTGACTCCTTAGCCACAGCCTTGGGTTGTTTAATACTGGACAAGTGTTTCATAACGCCTGTTGTGTGGGCCGGTTTCGGGGCCGGTGCGTGGGCCGGTGCGTGGGCCGGTGTGTGGGCTGGTGCGTCTGAATGTCCCGGGCTGAATTTGTGTCCCAGTCCGCCACTGTCATGTAGTGATCGTCACCAGGCACAGAGGAGGTTACAGTGTATCATGCAGTGATCGTCACCAGGCACAGAGGGGGTTACAGTGTATCATGTAGTGATCGTCACCAGGCTCAGAGGAGGTTACAGTGTATCATGTAGTGATCGTCACCAGTAGAGTATACTGAGTATACCTCCTCTGTATGGATATAAAATTATTGTTTATATTTATATAACAAAATAATATCTCTCTATAACCAAAGTTACTCAACATGCTGTATTATGCCTAAAGTAATCTATCTGACAAATCTCAAGAAAATAACTAAATCAACCTATGACAAAATAATATATATTTTCAAGTCTTACTGGACAAAATAAATAACAAGAAAAATATGATGTAATGTTCTAAATAATACCTCTTCTGTATTAGAAAATCCAGCTTTAAAAAATATATCTTTATCTTTTCAATGTAATGTAAATTATAAAACAGTAACCTCACAAAGATACTAATTTAAAAGTGCACTATGCAGTTTCAGATTTGTTGCAATTAGTGTACTAAACTAATTTATTACACACATAATCCTTATGATTGTATCATAAGCATCTTATCAAACCAAAATAGCATCAAAATAGTTTTCAATTATTTTCTTTGTCTCTCTGTATAGCTGCATTCTTCAATCAATTTGGTCAACTTTGCCATCAAACTCTCGCCTCGCCTTTGTAATGTTTTGCTGTGTCCATGTGAGCTTTGAGATCGTCAGCACCTTTATTAGACACATAAACATATGGTCAAGCTTTGCACGCGTTGCACTCCGCTTCCAATTCAGTGGCGAATCCTTATGGAAGCCAACGGAAGCCATGCCTCCCTATAAATTCATATCAAATATGAAATATATTTTTTTTTTAAATGTCTCCCTCTTCTCCTTCTCACTCCCTCTAACACACTGTCAGACTCACTGTGCTCACTGCAGCTAGTATAGGAGAGAGGCAGTGGGTAGGTCTCTTTCTCCAGGCTTCCAGCATTATAGAGTCCAAATCCGATCCTAGCCAATCAGATTCGAGCTGACTGCCACACCCTAAAAGTTTAAAACGGAGCTGGGAGGAAAACACTCAGCATATTTTTCCCCCTGGAGGCGGGGCACTCAGAAGTTCACGTTTCCACCTGACTACCTAACGTGACATCCCATTAGTAGTATAAAACTGTCTGGCGTCACTCAGTCTAGTAGTCTACTACAAACATGTCTGAACATCATCCCCTCGCGGAATTGATTGAAAATGTTATTAACAGAGCGGGCACGTTCGAATCCTCTATTAGTGTATCTAACATTTAGCACTTTAATAGCAACTTATTTTCTGAGGACCAGCAGAGCACACCACTGTGGATATTATGATTTAACAAATCTATCTGGCAAGAGGAGGACCACATTATTGACCAGGTAAGCACTGAGCAGCCTGACTGACTAACTAACGTTATCAGGCAAGCAGGGGAGGAAATTAGGCCACTTTACTGGCCAAATGCTGGTATTTTTTACGTTTGGCTGGTAAAAAAAATCAGATACCCGCCAGTTGGCTGGTAAGCCAACAAGTTAGTTTCCTCCCCTGCTGGCGAGTATACAAAAAAATAAAACATTCTGCAATCACTGCACTGGCAAACGGTGCGCGTCTTCTGAGTGTTCGCTTTAGTTGACAGTGCCACGAGAGCACTGCACAAGACCACCCGCGGACATATAATGTTTAATAAACGTTTGCGCAGTACTGGCCAACCCGCGGACATATAATAATAAAAGTCCCGCGGTACTAGGCTAGCCATCAGGAGCACTCGCAAACAGATAACGTTAAACACAGCAGAAGATGGAAAACAGACAGACTGACCAACGGGGAACTGCATCCAACCCTAGTACAACCCTCGAGTATAAGTTACTAAGGACACATTTAAATCACAGAGGTGTAATGTTAGTCTACTGGAACTGTATACAGTGGTTAGCTTCTAGTTAGCGTTTTAGCTATAGCTGCTTGCTAGCTAACGTTAGCCCCGTGTGCTCAAAGCAGCCAGCTAGGTGTATCTGTTATGCCTATAATGTTTCCAAAAAAGCACCGGACTACGACGTAAGGTTAGACATTTTATTTCATGCTCAAAAGCCCCTGGCTTGCACATCGCAGTCACGAAAGGGGCTAGCTCAACCAGTGCACTGTGCACAACAGCACACCAACCCAACTGACGTTACCACAACACTTGACGGTACTTCACAGCACTGTCGTAAGACCACCGTGCTGTCTTAAAGGCACAGTGTGCCTACCCAGATGCATACACAACATTGACACGGCTTGACATACAAAGAAGTAATTATCACAATTAGCGATTTTTTTTGTCTGGTAAAAAATCTGTTTGGCTGGTAAAAAAAATCAGATACTCGCCAGTTGGCTGGTAAGCCAAAAAGTTAGTTTCCTCCCCTGCAGGCAAGCTTGTATACCCTTTCATGACTGCAATGCAAGCGAGGGGCTGGAATACGCAGTCACTTATTCCTCCGTAGTAGCCAGGTTAATGTGCACCATCAAGCACTGCTTAAAAGCTAGCGGTGGGTCCAAAATATATCGGATATAAATGTCAAAGGTACCCAGCGTTCCATTAGGGTTTCACACACAGATGCGGCGGGGTTTGAAAGCTCGGCGTTGCTAATAAACATTTTAAATCATTTTTATAAACGAGTAAAACTGAGGCTGAAATGGCTGCTTCCGCATTTTACAGTAGGAGCGCTCTGATGGCTGGGCACGCCGCGCAACAGACACGTGAATGAATGAATGAATGAATGAATGAATGAATGAATGAATGAATGAATGAATGAATGAATGAAAACTTTATTTAACAGATTGCAGAATGGGTACAATACAGTACGGCTCAATACACACAATTGTTAAGGGGATGCAGACCAGAGAAATACGTTTGTCTTGTCACGTTTGTCTAATAGACAGTCATATTCTCTCCCGGCCGTATGTATATTTCTCTCCCACCCACCCACCCCCTCCTAATGTACAGTCCCCTCCCCATCATATGTATATACTCTGTCAGGATCTATGGGTAACAGTACTGTATATTTGATGTCATGATGTCTTGTATGTCATAAATGTCACTATGAATTGAAAATGGGGGACCCTGATGTAAACAAGACAAACGTCTTTCTCTGGTCTGCATCCCCTTATACAATTGTGTGTATTGAGCCGTACTGTATTGTACCCATTCTGCAATCTGTTAAGAAAGTTTGACTGGCCGCCGAGCCATACTGTAGTGTACATGGTGACTACTTGACTAAAAAAAAAAGAAAAAAAAGAAAAAAAATTAATAAAAATATTTAATAATTTTTTTTTAATAATTTTTTTTGGCTTCCCCTGTTATTTTACCCACGCGACGCCACTGTTCCAATTAGTCTCGACCGGGATGATAAATTGGAAATTTTCTCTGCAGTTCATCTGTAATGTACATTTTCGCGTTTGCATTGTGAGGAGCCAGCAATGCTGGTCGGATCTGTCCGACCATATATATATATATATTAGAGGTGGGCATAGATACATTTTTTTAATCTAGATTAATCTATCTGCAATCCTGGATTTAATCTAGATTAATCTAGATTAAAATGGCTAAAAAAAAAACAAAAAAACCTGCCGAAGGCATTCAAAATATGTGTGTTCTACCCAAATAATGACCAGAAGTAAGTCCTTACTTTTTCTTTCCTCCTTATGTTTCTCAGGCCAGGTGGCCCATTACACCATGAGCCCATCTCCCGTTTCCAAAATGCATTACAGACTGTTTGAAAAAGCTGTTTTGCTATGATAATTGGTAATGAAATATCAAAATAATGTTCAATAAGATGTACTTGTGTTTAATAAGTTGTTTTATTCAGAAGTTAACACAAAAAAATAATATTACCAGTACAGTACAGTATCTAGCACACTCTCAGGAGCAAAACAGAAAGAATCATTTCAAACTTGAACTATGTGACATGGCTTGAATCAACTGCTCCAGTGGAGTTGCTCAGTGGCCAATGGTGTCAACTGTGGTTGTACTGGGCAGCTCCCAGGTGTGAATGGAACTGTGTGAATGTGAAGCAGGGCGTTCCTGAAAAAGAGCATCTGTGCTCAGCGAACCTACCCTGGGTAAATAAAGGTAAAAAACCCAACAGGTCCACGGAGGACGCCATAGCCCATGTGCTGCACACAGCAGCATCACACCTGGACAAGAGGCAGGGGAACTATGTGAGAATGCTATTCATCGACTACAGCTCGGCATTCAATACCATAGTCCCCTCCATACTCATAGCCAAGCTCAGGGACCTGGGCTTGAACTATGACCTCTGCCAGTGGGTCTTGGACTTCCTGACTGGCAGACCCCAGGTGGTGAGAGCAGGCAACTGCACCTCCTCATCCATCACCCTCAACATGGGGGCCCCCCAGGGCTGTGTTCTGAGTCCCCTCCTCTACTCCCTGTACACACACGACTGTGTGGCTCAGCGGAGTAGCAATACAATCATCAAATTTGCTGACGACACAGTGGTGGTGGGCCTGATCTCTGCCAACGACGAGAGGGCCTACCTGGAAGAGGTCAAGGTCCTGGCGGGATGGTGCCAGGAAAACAGCCTCTCCCTGAACGTCAGCAAAACAAAGGAGATGATTGTGGACTTCAGGAGGTCGGGGGTCAAGGACTACAGCCCCCTCAGCATCGACGGGGCACCGGTTGAGAGAGTCAACAGCTTTAAGTACCTCGGAGCCTACATATCCGAGGACTTGACATGGACCACACACATTGACAGTGTTGTGAAGAAGGCACGACAACGCCTCTACTTCCTCAGGCGCCTAAGGAAGTTCCAAGTCAGTCAGAAGATCCTTAAGAACTTCTACTCATGTACAATAGAGAGCATCTTGACTGGCAACATCACCTCCTGGTTTGGGAATAGCACTGCACAAGACCGAAGCAGACTACAAAGAGTGACACGTTCAGCCGAACGCACAATTGGAGGGGGGCTCCCCACCCTCCAGAACATTTACAACAAGCGTTGCAAGGGCAAGGCTAAGAGAATCATTAAAGACTCCAGTCACCCGAACAACTGCCTCTTTGAACTGCTGCGGTCAGGCAAGCGATACCGGAGTCTCAAGGCGAGCACAGAAAGACTCAGAAGAAGCTTCTATCCCCAGGCCATCAGGCTGCTAAACGAACAATGAACACTACACAACAACAACCACCAAACGCACATAGCACACACATCCACACGCACACACTCACTTTAAACAAACACACTGTAGCACCCACTCCACACACTTTATAGCACACACCCACTTTAAACAAACACACTGTAGCACCCACTCCCCACACTTTATATTTATTGATGAAGGATTGCACTACAACTCGTACACCTTACTGTAAATTGTACCTAAATTGTACCTCATCCCATTTCTGCTTTGCACTATATAGTACTGTACATTAGTACACTGCATAGTATTGTATATTATATGGTAACTCAGAACATTGTACATATGTCTATACCGAACACTGTGACCTCATTTTCTTCTTCTAAATTACATGCTATACTATGTTATTTGATACTATCTTGTCTAGCACAGTCTCTGGAGCGTAACAGTAAGAAGCATTTTGTATGAAAGTATTCTGTACTTCTGTATGACAACTATTAAAGAAAACTTGAAACTTGAAACTATTTACACATACACACACGGATGAACCAATACTGAACAACAAGTCCACGACCAAACACATCGAGTCTAACATTATTATAGTAGGCAAATGCAACATTATCGCCACCCACCTGATGGTGAAGATCTGCCCAATTCTCAAAATCTGCATGTCACAGAAGTAGTCCCCGCAGCAGGCTGCTTCACCTTCTTTGTAAAACCAAAATTGGTTAGAAGGCTTACTTCTTTGATATTTCGTTTAACTTTCGACATTATCCTGAATACCTGTATTTTATTTTTTTTAAACGGCGGGTGAAGTTTGATTTGTGCCTGCAGGCTGCAGCGCCGCCACGCTCTGAATGGTAAACGCAAGAATAGCATGCATGTTTTACTGTCTATTACGAGTAGGGTATATCTGCAGTGCCGCAACCCCATAGATTTATGCTATTGTCTATTATGGTGAATTAGTGCGCAAATCATTAATCATACATCAAAATAGCCTAATTTTATTATTATACACGATGACGATACAGAAAATTACAGAAAAATTAGAAATGCATGGCAAAAATAGCATTTATTGTCAGTATTTTAGAGAGCCCCCAAAAATTCACAAATCATGTTTTCAGGGGGGCTGATGTCTCATATAGGGGAGCCATGGCTCCCCCAGCTCCCCCATGGTTCCCACCCTGGTCACCAGGCACAGAGGAGGTTCACAGTGTATCATGTAGTGCGGAGACTGGGATGGTAGACAGATGATGATGTGGTCAGAATGTTCATCGGCTGCCAATATTGACATAACCACGTAACACATTTTCTATGTTTATCCCAATTGATTTGGGATTATGGAGTTTCAAGATGCACTCACTCATGGACGTTCTGCAAGGAACATTTAGTTGAACGCATGCACAGATCATGTACTGTACACGATTCAGTACTAACATAGTGTGAAGAGAGGTCTGGCTATGCCAGATTAAAGCTGCCTGCCTTTCTTTGCATCTCCCTAAATCATCCTTGAACTGCATTATCCCACTTTCAATTGCAAGATATTAACAACACAAAAGTTGCCCCCAGCTGCTAAAAAGCACTCTGGTGCGCACAATGGGATGTGCATGGATCTGCGCATTGCCAGAGAGGCAGCTTCACTTCAGCTCAGCAGTGACAATTAAGGGCCAATGTACTATTGAATATGGTGACATTGTCCAGAAGTGGATTCTGGATCAGGAAAGTCACTGATAAGCAGTGTTGGGCAAGTTACTTTTAAAAAGTAACTAGTTACAGTTACTAGTTACTTCTTCCAAAAAGTAACTAAATTACTTACTCAGTTACAAATTATAAAAGTAACTAGTTACTTCAGAAAGTAACTATTTCGTTACTTTCAAGTAAATCTTTTACATAAACAACATACACAAATCTAAACTATTTTAATGTTGCTGTGGGACAATCAAATGCCTCCAATCAAATGTCATGTATGTAGATATAATCATTACTATGTTTATATAGTGGATCAAATACAAACACAATATATGTTTTGGAACTTTTGATATGTATTGCCCCTCAACAGGCCACAACTGGGCAACATTAAATTACGCTAACCTGTTCCACCCCAGGTGAAAATCTGCATAAAATGTATACCTAGGTAAATGGAATATTGCTCCACTTCTACAAGGGCTATTTGCATATTCTTGGTATCTAGGAACATCTATGGACCTCAATGAATGTATTCTCAGTGTCAGAAATATTGTGTCTATTACTAGGCTTGCTTAAATTCTGATGAAACAAAGGAAAATATGAATTATGATTTTTCTTTTCATCTTTGACAGTGAATAAAACCATGATAATAATGACCAAACTTAAAAAACTGCCACTGAGCTAATTCAGTACCCTCTTGAGATCATGTGTACAAAAGATCTAAGGAAATTAATAAAGGGAAGATGATAAAATTGAAGGTTTTGTATATACAGTACTGAATTCTCCCATCCGGACCAATGCAATTTGAAATATTATTATAGAATATAGAATATATGCTTATACATTACCTTATTATAGCCAATTCGCACATTTATATATATATACATATAGTATCTTTCAAATGGCCGAGTTCAATTTGGATATAGTATCACCAGGCATGCGTAATAACATATACAGATATTTAATGTAATCGACTGTACTTTTTTATTTCTCCCACAGTGTAATCATTCTGTAACTAATTTCAGATCTAATTATTCCTACATGATTACAATAGTGTGGAGAAACTGACTGCGTTTTAATATTTGTCAAAAACGTTACCTTTTGTAGCTTATTATCGCGAATCATAACAATTATTGATATGATTCCTTCAGAACGCCGAACTTTGAACGTCCATAGCAGACCAACATTTCCATTTCCGCTTCCACGTCAAAAACGCGACTGAAAAATAAAAACTTAAAATGATAAAAACTCACTTTTAACCTATTGCTAAACTATTGCCAACCTAACGTTTTACATTCTACATGTATTTGTGACATAGTAGTGATAATAATACTTGAAAACGTTTGATTTTAAAAACGCAAATTTATTGCATCACTCATAAAAATATTAATATATGATAATAATGTCAAAAAGGGGTCGGTACCGACCCCGTGGGGGGGAACAGGTTGCACTATACCAAAATAAATAACAAATATATATTGATTGATTGAACATTTTAATTAACAGATTGCAGAATGGGTACATGTTACGGACTCTGTCCTTGTATCATTATTTCCCTTGTATGTATCCTTGTATATTATATTGTATTGTATAGGGAATTATGTATGTTATGTGTTATGTATGTAGGCAGGTTGTTTTATTGTTTTTTGTCTCCCTCCTGTGTAACATATCTATCTCTCAGGGTCTCTCAGTTCCAGCAGCAGCTGGTCAATCACCATCTCACTCCAGCAACAGCAACAGCAACAGTTGTTTTTGTGTATTTTTCTCCTGCCTGTAGTGCATTTCTGTTTAAACCCTAACCCGTGTATTTTGTTATTCCCTTGTCACCCAGCCTATGGTGATTCCTTTTTTCTCTTGTATTAATCTTTTGTTTCGCACACAGGGACATTGAGGACAGGAAGATACCCTGGGGTCTACATTTTTGCATCACGTAGGTGACCTGATGTTAAAGACACCAGCCTTAGAAGTGAGCACCGCCACCTGTACTTTTGGGCGTCCGCGCCTGTAAGGGGGGGGTGGGTTTTCATTTCCTTTTGATATTTTCAAGGGGATGCAGACCAGAGAAAGACTTTCGTCGTTTACATCAGGGTCCCCCATTTTCAATTCATGACATTTATGACATACACAACATACAGATATAAGAATCTAATCTAATCATCTAAACTATTCTAATCATGACATTTAAGACATGCATGACATACAGATATATATATATATCTGAGCACCTGAAGACCGTGCTATTAAACCAGGAAGTGCAGCACTGTTGATAAGGCTGTAGCCTCCACTACTGTATAGTGCCCTGCGCTGCAACACAACTGAACTAACACAAGAGCGAACCAAAAACGCTCATGGACCCGCGGTCTGTCGTTGACTGCTCGCTTGTGGTGTTCATTGGATTAGTTTTGGATTATTTGGGCTCGCCAAACAAACTATCTACACGTACACGTACCAGCGGTCTCACGTTGACTGAGTCGCTTGTGTTGTCGCTGTGTGTCAGGATGCTTTCAAACACCCGCCCACCTCTACCTCTGATTGGCTTACCATGACATTTTACTCAACCTCAGCCAATCGCGCACTGCCCACTAACAAGAAAAAAAAAGTATTGCTTCTCGGCGCAGAGGTCTGTCTAATGAAAAAAACAGATTAAATCATAGTAACGCGCCGCATTTTTTGGCAGTAATGGCAACAGCATTATTAAGATTGGAAGAGTAATCCGTTAGATTACTCGTTACTGAAAAAACTAACACCGTTAGTAACGCCGTTATTTATAACACCGTTATTCCCATCACTGCTGATGAGTGAGGAGACCTACCATGGCCAGAAGAGCCCCCAAAGATTCATTGGGTCACTATGTGCTAGTCAGTGGTCCCAGGCCAGTCTGCAGGTACTGGGCAAAATCTTTGTGAACGCGTGGAATATCAGGCATTCAAAGGAACACTTCCACTTTTTGTCATGGTGGGGCAAGGCATAAGTCTGCTAGGCAGAGCTTCGTTTAAAACTTTAGATATTCAGATGTGTGGGGTGCACTGAGTGAGGTCCAACTTACCCTAGTTGGATGATTGGGAAGAGGTGTTCGGGGAATTGAGGGCCTGCCAAGGGACACCTGTTTCCATTGAAGTGCACCATGCTGTGGTGCCCAAATTCTTCAAAGCGTGACCGGTTTTTGCATTTGCGCAAAAGAGTGGATGATGGCTTGGATTGATTGGTGGCACAAGATGTGGTAATTCCTGTGAAAAGTTCCAAGTAAGGCAATACCATTGTGCCCATTCCAAAAAAGAATGTAAACGTGCAAATCTGTGGAGTACAAAAGGGAACTGTGAACACAGCCGTTGTGCCTGATGTATCTATATCCCTTGCCTACAGTTACTGAAGTGTTTTCAACACTGGCTGGGGAGCCATGTTTACCAAGTTGGATCTCAAGTAGGCATACTACAGCTGGTCCTGGATGACAAATCAGAAGAGCTGTTAATGACCAACACTCACAGGGGACTTTTCCATCCCACAAGGCTAGAGTTTGTAGTGTCAAACTTTCAAAGATTCATAGACACTCCACTGTACTTGGATGATATCCTGATCGCTGGCAAGTCTCAGGAGGACCATGACACACAACTACATGAGGTGCTGCACATGTTGTCTGAAATGGGCCTGCGCCTTCAGAGATACATATGCGTGTTCGCTGAAACAGAGGTTGAGATCTTGGGCTTCCGGGTGGACAGAGATGGGATGCACCCAACTTCAGAAAAAGTCAAAGGTACTTCTAAGAACAAGGCTATGATCTTGGAGCCACTACACAGACTCCTTGATCACAAAGCGGCATGGAATTGGACCACACACCTCATGATACCGCTTACAAAGAGGCCACAGAGCTGCTACAGGACGATGAAGTGTTGCTTCATGAAGACGAGAGCCAACCATTCGTTTTGGTGTGTGATGCCTCGCCATATGGGCTGTGAGCCCTACCTTACGTAGAGCCAGATGGTTAGGAAGCACCTGTTTTCTTTGCTTCGAGAACACTCCGAACAACAGAACAGAACTACACCCAGATTGACAAGGAGGCCCTTGCCATATAGTGTTTGGCATGAATAAATTCAGCCAGTACCTGTTGCGAAGAAGGCTCATGCTTTACACCAGTGGTGCCCAACCAGTCGACCACGATTGACCGGTAGATCGCAGGCTGATTTCAAGTAGACCGCGAGATTATTTTGGAAAATCATTGAATTCGGTGCAGAGCTACCGGAAAGCCCCAGCGTCAGCGCCGCAAGCAAGACCACCACCAGCAGAACCGGAGCAGCCAAAATACCAAAAACATATAATTTCCATGAAGAGTGGGAGGAGGCTTACTTTTTTGTTTATTTAAACGCAAAATCAGTCTGTCTGATTTGCAAACAAACCGTGTCCGTGCCAAAAAAGGGTAATTTGGAGCGGCATTATACAACGATGCACAAGAAACACCACGCTGATTTTCCTCCAAAAACAGTCCTATGAAGAACAGAACTCCAGCAGATGAAGTCTTCACTAGTGGGACAACAGTCCACTATTACGAAGCCCAAAACCAAGGCAAAAGCTGCAACAATTGCATCTTATCGTGTCAGTCACGTTCTCGCTAAAAAGAAAAAATCCTTCAAAGACGGCGACTGTGTAAAAGAAGCATTGACTGTGGCTGCCGATTCACTCTTTGGTGATTCCAAGTATCACACAGAGATTATGGATGCTGTCAAAGACCTTCAGCTGTCATGTAATACTGTGACCCGCCGCTGTGAGGAAATGTCCGAAGATGTTTACGAGCAACTCATGAGGGACATTAATACATGCAAGTGTTATTCCCTGCAGTTCGATGAATCGACTGATATGGTAGATGTGGCACAGCTATGTATTTACATTAGAATGGCCTTTGATGAAGAGGCGGTTGGGTGGCGTAGCGGAGATTGCGCTCGTCACCAATGCAAGAGGCTGCGGTCTCGACTCCCGGAGTCAGCATTGCCTGCGGCTTGGGCCGATCGTCATACTAACTAGTTTGGCTGAGTTAGCGGGAGGGAAGTCGTGGGTGGTAATCTGGCGTTGTGGACAGCGATGCTTACAGGTCAAGTCTGGGCGCCTGCTCAACGAAAGGCAGGAAGTGGTGAAGGCAGCGTGACCTCCCACGCGATACACTTCACCAATGAGAGTCCTCGCTGCCAGGTGAAAAGAGAGCCGCTGGCTGTCTCCGCATGTGTCGGAGGAAGCATGTGGTAGACTTCAGGGTTCCCTTGTACCGACCAGTAGGGGGAACATGCGCACAACGACCAGGTAGGGGAGGGGGGGAATTGGCATAACGACTAAATTGGGATGGGGAGAAAAGCATAGAAAATCAGGCGGAGAAAAAGAGGATTAAAAAAAATGGCCTTTGATGACATGAGCACAAAAGAAGAGCTGCTCACCATATTGCCTCTTAAAGGACACACTAAAGGTGAAGACATCAAGCCTTCATGGAGTTCGCTAAGCAGAGCAAACTGCCCCTCCATAAACTCATCTCTATTACAACCGATGGTGCACCAGCCATGGTTGGCTGTAATAATGGGTTTGTCGGACTGTGCAAAAAAAGCGACGCTTTCCCGGACTTCCTTAATTACCACTGCATAATTCACCAACAAGTACTGTGTGGTAACATTTTAATTATGAAGGAAGTTATGGATATCGCTATGAAGATTGTGTGCTCTGTCCGGGCAAGGAGCCTACAGAGGAGGCTATTTCGTGCACATATGGAGGAGACGGGGCAGAGCACACCGACCTGCTGCTGCACACAGATGTAAGGTGGCTGAGCAGAGGTACATTTCTGGAGAGATTCAGTGAGTTGCTGCCTGAAATTAAAGAGTTTCTCAAGCTTGCTAAACATGCCGGATATACACATCTAGAGGACAACAACTGGCTTTTGAATTTGGCATTCATAACCGATGTCTCTGGCATGCTGAATAACCTGAATTTAGAGCTGTAGGAAAAGGATAAATGTGTAATAAACATGATCAGCTCAGTGAATGCTTTTAAAAGCAAGCTCACCATGTGGGCGAGAAGACTGCAATGCAGTGACCTGCGCAACTTTCCTCACATGCAAGCAGAACTTCAATGTCAGGGTGAGGACAAAGCACAGTTTGATTGCACACATTATGAGGAGCAAGTTCAAAGCATCTTGTCAGAGTTTGATAAGCGCTTCACAGACTTTTCAACACTTGAACCTGTTGCAAGCTACATGTGTTTTCCATTTGGAACTGTAGATGTGGATGACATCACATCCAAAGTGGCTACACTGTTTAATCTGGACAGCCTTGCTGTGGAGAACGAGATCCTCACACTTTAATCTGACATTGAGATTAAAGCCAGGGCAACACAAGGGATGAAGGCAGAGTTCTGGGAGCTACTGCTGCCTGAGAAGTACCCCAACCTCAGGAGACGTGCCATGAATTTAACAGCATTTTTTGGATCAACCTACCTGTGTGAGTCTGCTTTCTCTCACATGAAGATCATCAAGTCCAAGTACAGAACCACAATGACAGATGACCATCTTGTGGACTGCCTGAGGCTTGCAACCTGCTCCTACAACCCAGACTTTGTAAAACTAACTTCCTCTTCCCAGTGCCAGCGTTCTCACTATAGAGATTGACATTTAATTATACTAAAAAAGAGATAAAGGAGAACTATCAGTGACTGTTGACAGACCTTTTTGTGGAATTGTTTTTTGATTGTATTCCACTTTTGCTTTGGCACTGTAAACATGTTTTTTTTATAATTTAATTGACTGTGTGTATTGTCAGTTGCAATGTGACAGCTCTGTTTACACATCATTCCTATTCCCTTTTAATAATTGTAGCCTACATATCATTTTTGTTTTGATTGTATTGTTCCACTTTTGCTTTGGCAATGTAAACATATGTTTTCTCATGCCCATTGAATTGAGTGTGTGTGTTGTCAGTGTGTATGCAGAGTGTGAAATAAATGGGTCATGCTGCCTGCATGCCCAACGTGAGAAGTTACAGTCTTGTCATTTTTGTAATTCCTACACTACACCGTTACAATGATATATAAAATATCATATTATATTATATACACATTCAATATGCACATGACAGAAAATATATGATATGCCATATAATATTTTCTGTCATGTGCATATTGAATAGGTATTACTAATACTATTACTACTAATACTAGCTGAGAGTAGGTCAAATTTGGGCTGGTAGCTCTCGGCTAGGTGGCAAATTAAAAAGTAGATATTGGTTCAAAAAAGGTTGGGCACCCCTGCTCTACACCGACCACAAACTGTTGCTGGGATTGCTGCATCACTCCAAGCCCATGGCCCCAGATGATCTCTCCACACATGCTAAGATGGAGCCTGATGTTATATACTGTAGCTATGAGCACCACTACAGGCCTGGTAAGATGCTGGCTAACACACTGAGTTGCCTGCCTTTAGTTCATCCAGTGGCTGAAACCCCACCCACCCTGGAAGTGTTACTAATGGTAGAGGTGCCTGAGGCCCCGGCCACTACATGTCCAGTGGATTGGGAACCTCACCTTGATGGACCCTGTTTTGTCACATGTGCACTACTGGCTTCTGCACGGATGGCCTTGTGAGATGAAGGAGGAGCGTTTCAAGCCTTTTGTACAACATGAATTGTCTGTGCAGAAGAGCTGTGTACTGTGGGGGAGTCGTGTGGTGGTCCCTAAGGCCACAAGAGTGGATGGCCTACTCAGAAATGGTCAAAACTCCACATTGACTTTGCAGCAGCAAGACCATTTCAAGGAAAGGTCTTTCGGATAATGGTGGACTCCTGCCTGTCTAGCAGGGTGTTGCTGTCAGAAGATGCAAGCTCTCATTGCCAGATCAATTGGATTTCAGTGGGTATAGGGGAAGGGTTGTTGCTGCTGGCCACACCTCAGGTTCTGCCAAGATAGGTCTGGAGAAATTCACACAGTATAATACGTTACTAATCTTACTATACAACCCACACATCAGACCAAAACCAAAAAAGTAGACAAAGTGCAATACTCTTTTGCCTAGAGGTCACTGTTTGACATCATTACAGATTCTACCTTTAAATGTGACTCTTCATTGACATACTATAGGTTTTGACATAAGCTTCATGGTAGCAGTGCAGACAGACTAGTCCCCCCAGCAGGAAACCAGGAGCTTATGTCTCTGGCCTCTACTGAGCAACATGGATGACTTTGACCCACAGACCGGCTGGGGATTCCTGACTAATTCAATTACCGTCATTCTCCTTACTTGGTAAATATTGTCTTAAACTTCTGCCCTCTTTGTTGCCATATACTATTTACATGGGTTTTCATCAACTTTAGGCTAAAGAGAATGATCTAAATGGCATTCAAACTAAATAAATTATGCTTGGCCTCATAATTTGAAGAGACTGATTATGACAAGCATCTGATAGTGTATTAGATTGACAGAGCAGTGAGTAAATTAATGTACCATACATTTAGACAGCAATATACAATATAATAATATATATTTTACTTTATTAATCTTTATTCTTTTACCTTTTCATTAAAAAACTGGCTTTTTTTCATGTTTTTTCTTTTATGGTCGGCTTTTATAGTCCATAAGAACACAAGAAAAAAATCAAAGCAGGTTACCTTGATAATTTCAGTTCTGGCATGTGCAGGCCTTTTCTTGATTATTCAGAACAAAACACCTGCTGTGTTTTGGCCCTGAAATATTCTGTTTGAAGAGCCTGATAATATGCATTCTATTAAGCTTCAGTCAAGAGGGCATACAGTCCATCTGCGCAGTGTAATCTAGAGGTATGATCTAGGAGAGGGAGGACAGAGGAGGTTGTAGGGAGAGAGCCTGTCTGTGAGTGTTAGCCTCATTCCTATAGGTTAAAGCCATAGTCATGTCACTTATTGCATCGCTCTGGAATGAGGTGCGAAAACATGGCTGCCATGTTACCTATTTTGCTTCATCAGTCAAACTTCAGATTAGGACTCCTTAGCATTGAGCATTTCCAATGAGTAAATAACTGTGCACTCACTTGTTCGCATTTACCCACAGTTGTCTAATATAAGATGTATTTGACTTTGATATCCAAGTGTTACGGACGGTGTCCTTATGTGTATATATATGGGGGTTATGTATGTTATCTGTTGTGCGTGTGTGTATATAGGCATGTTTTGGTGGTTCTGTTTTTGTCTCCCTCCTGTGTAACATATCCCATTCTCAGGTGTCTCCCAGTTACAGCAGCAGAAGCAGCAGCAGCAGCTGAGGCTCATCAGACTAATTAACCTCCACATCCCTTCATATACCCCAATTGTGTGCAGTGTTGGTTAGCTCTTTTGGCTCAGTGTGGTGGTGGGTGTCTCTCTGTGTTTGGTGATAATTCTGTGTGTGCCTGCGTGGACCAAACCCTGTGTGGGGTATATGCTGTTGGCCCTGTCTTGCCATTTACCACTGTATGTGGGGTATGTATATTTGAGCTAGGTAATGCTCTATTTGCTCTAATGTTTGGTGTGTGAGCTAGGTAATGCTCTAGTGATAATTCTGTGTGTGCCTGAGCTAGGTAATGCTCTAGTGATAATTCTGTGTGTGCCTGAGCTAGGTAATGCTCTAGTGATAATTCTGTGTGTGCCTGAGCTAGGTAATGCTCTAGTGATAATTCTGTGTGTGCATACGTGGACCAAACCCTGTGTGGGGTATATATGCTGTTGGCCCTGTCTTGCCATTTACCACTGTATGTGGGGTATGTATATTTGAGCTAGGTAATGCTCTATTTGCTCTAATGTTTGGTGTGTGAGCTAGTTAAATGCTCTATTGCTCTCATTGTTTGGTGTGGGTGTTTCTTAGAGATGTCCAGGTAGAGATGTCCAGGTAGAGGTACATTTGGTAGAGCTGGCGAAAGCTCTGGTTCACTCCATTGTGTTTGTGTGTTCTTTGTTGTACATTTCTGTTAACCCATAACCTGTTTGTGTATTTGTTTATTCCTTGTGTCACCCAGCCTATGGTGATTGCTTTGCTTTGTATTAACCTTTTGTTTCGCACACAGGGACATTGAGGGCAGGAATATACCCTGGGTCTACATTTTGCATCACGTAGGTGACCAACTGTTAACACTTTCAGCGCCACGCCTGGTTTTCCGTTTTACCGCTTGAATGCCACCATCGGCGCCAATGTTAACGTTAATATCGCCTAATCTATGTTTTAAATTATGGCTATGTGTCTAATCTGCCCATCGCATTATCAAAGACTATTTTCCAGTCAGTGCTGTGAAGGCAGATTGTTTTTTTTATCGCGTCGTTGCCGTTTCAGAGCAGTTAGAAAAGCCCCCGTTTTGATATAAAAAACAGCTCATTCTGGAGCATTCTATGAAAATCGTCTTTTAGTGGAATATTCCACAACGTTGATATTCGTCTGCCTTTTTATGAATCGTTTTCAAATAAACGCTAGATGATCAATATTATACGTGCACGCACGCACATTACGGCCGCGCACTGATAATCGCTCCGTTGATTTCCTCACGGACTTTTACAGTGAAACCGAAAGACATTTCACAAAACGGCTTATAACTTCATCAAACTTACTCTGATTATCCTACCACTGATAACATAGAGACCTTACCTGACATCAGATGGTATCCAACTGGTATATTCCAATTCCTGATCACCATTCGAAAAAATCGATACGTGTATGGATCCAACGCGATACAGTAGAACTCCATGATCCGCGGAGATCTGAGGCTCCAGAATGAACTCTAGTAACCCCGGCTGGATCAGTGAACTGGAAAATGTGGAGTACCGGATTTGTTTCCCCTTCATTTTCATTGAGTCCATTCCAAAATCACTTATGTCATCTGGGAGACGACAGGGGGCGCTTTTTTCCACAGTGATCGCCGGCGCCCCTCGGCTATACTCGGGTAGGCTCGGGTGATGCAATAATTTTTCAGATCGCAAAAAAAAAAAAAAAAAAAAGAAATCCGAGAAATCTCGTGAGTGGCATGCAACCACCTATAAAAAACCCTGATAAATCTCGAGTGGCACTCAAAGTGTTAAAGACACCAGCTTTAGAGTGAGCACCACCACCTGTACTTTGGGGCGTTCGTGCCTGTAAGGGGGGTGGGCTTTTGTTTCTTTTTTATATTTGATTTGGTGCTCACTGGTAGGTCCTCCGTGCTCTGTGTTGCCGAGTTTTGAATATTGTGAAATAAATATTATTTTGCAAATTGTCTCATGTGTTTTGTGTCACTGTACCCTCACCTATCCTGTCTGTGGCCTAGTGTTGCATCTCCCTACGGGGGTACGTAACACAAGCCACGCCACCAACGCTACTGTGTTACCATGGTAACACAGTGCATAACTCAAGTGTCTTTGGCGGATTCCATGCCGGACAGTCTAAGATTTATGGCACCGTTGACCCTCGTTGCTTCTCTGCTTCCTCAAGAGAACCGGCCACATGGTGTGTTGCAAAATGCTTTAACATTTAAAGAGGTGATGAAGAAATTATCCAGAGGAGACAAAAACAGATCAGTTCTAACACAATAGCATTTTTCTGTTCCTTCCTTCCCTACAACCTTTCCTATGTAGTTGATCCCTTTACCCCTGAGCCCACTTTGCCAGCCATTTGAACCTGTTCTTATTCAGACAGTTGGCCGTTCAACTGACAGCAGGGGTTATTATGCATATGGGAAGAAACTCTTGTTTTAATTGTTCTAAGAGGTACATATAGCACTACACTCAGTAGTACAAATTTTTATATTTTGTATCTAGTTGAATCACCTGTATATTGCTGTTGCACTTTACTGCTACATTTGCACTCTGGTTGGATGCCAAACTTCTTTTCGTTGTACTGTACTTGTGTTGTATAATGACAATACATTTGAATCTAATTGATCTAATCTAATGTATAATATTCAGTGTGAAATATCCGTACAGCCGCAACTTATGAACAGATATGAAGAATTTGTTAAAGGAACACGCCAACATTATGGGAAATGCACTTATCATCAGACAAGAAGATAAATAGAAGATGAAGCGTTCAATAGAAAGCTATCCGGCTGCAAGCTTGCCTTGTTTAGCACAAATTAATGGAAGCCGATATGGACCACTAGCCTAACTGTAGGCCAGAAACACCTCTTCCGGAGCTTTAAACTAGGCTAGTGGTCCATAGAGGGGTCAGATTCAGATTCAGATTCCTTTATTGAGCCATTTGTGTAAAACACATTGGTAATTGTTGCAGCAATACAGTGTATGCATTTTTTCTTTTTTCACAGTAAACAAACACCAACACAGACAAGAAACGAAAACAGTGCAGTGGGGGATTAATCAATAAATAAAATACATATATATATATATATAAAGTGAAGTGTGCAGAGATCCAGTACGGACTAGTGCAGTGCAGTCAATGTCATTGTGCCAATGTCACTTGGGGGCAGATGGGGGGGGGGGGGGTACCGAGGGGGGGGGGGGGGGGGGGGTACCGAGGGGGGGGGGGGGGGCCTGAGGCATTGATCAGCCTGGCGGCTGAGGGGAAGAAGCTCAGTCTGTGTCGAGCTTTCACAGCCTTTGGGATCCTCAGCCTTCTCCCAGAGGGGAGCAGGGTGAAGAGGCTGTGACCGGGGTGGGATGGGTCGGCCATGATCTTTCTCGCCCTCTTCAGCGCCCTGGAGTCGTGCAGGGACCTGAGGGAGGGCAGGGGACAGCCGATCACCCTCTCCGCGGAGCGAATCACCCGCTGCAGCTTGGCAAGATCTTTTGCCGCTGCAGCAGGGAACCAGGAGATGATGGAGTGGGTGAGGATGGACTCAATGATGGCCGTGTAGAATTGGGCCATCATGGTCCTCGGCAGTTTATATTTCTTCAACTGCCGGAGGAAGAACATCCTCCCCTGGGCCTTCTTGAGCAGGCCCGTGATGTTGAGCTCCCACTTCAAATCCCGGGAGATGGTCATGCCGAGGAATCGGCATGACTCCACGGAGGTCACCTGAGTGCCTCCCAGTATGATGGGAGGGGGGGGCAGGGCTGCTTTCTTCCTGAAATCCAGGAGATAGAGCCGGAGATAGAGCCGTCGTCTTGTAGTAGGAAGGTTCCCAGTTCGATTCACACTTCTCCCGGGCAGTGTATCAATGCGTCCTTGAGCAAGACACTTAACCCCTCATTTCTCCTGATGTGCAGGTTGGCTCCTGGCATGGTTGCCTCCACCATCGGTGTGTGAATGTGTGCGTGAATGGGTGAATGTGAGGAACAAAATTGTAAAGCGCTTTGGGGAAAAGCGCTATATAAATGCACTATTTACCATTTACCCGCTCCCATTCCATAAGCTAGGCTAGCTTGCAGCTGGATAACTTTCTACTGAACGCATTAGGGAGGAAATTGGTATCTCTGGAGAAGATAAGCACATTTCCCATAATGTTGGTGTGTTCCTTTAATATACGCTGCATAATATGTAAATAAAAAAAGATCCATGGCTTGGCCATGGTCATCTGGTAGTGAATGACCAGCAAGATTTACTTAGATACATGCCAAAACTGCAAGCCACAGCTAATGGAAACTAGCTAGTCCCTCTAATTGCCATGTGAACATAGCTCTGTATGGGCCTTTTCTGTGATTGCACTGGAGGGGCGGAGAAGAGAGCCAACTTTTTTTCTTCAGGTTTTTTTGCTGCAAGTAGAGCACCTGCACTCTGTGTCTGCTCTTTGATGATTCTGAACTTGACCTGAGAGTGTGTGTAGAAGGGTGTAGACAAACTACTTCCAAACCACAGAGATACATGATAATAATGTGTACACTTGGATTTGATATTCCAAATTCTTTGTTCAATTATAACAAAGACATCAGAATGTTTCTAGGAACGGCATGAAGACACAACCACCTTTCTATGAGCAGCAGAGGAAACAAGAGCTCCCGTAGCCTCACACTTCACTGATTGTCCACACTTATTGGTAAATGGAAAAAGTTGTTTAACAATGAAATACCTGAGGTGTCACATGAATTATTTTTTATTGACCTAGTATCATCTATCCAGGGGCGTTCCCTCTGTGGGTAGGAGATGGTTTTCTCTGGTGGGTGTATGCATGGGGTCATTATCTGGTACTCCTGGTTCTGACCGTCCCACATCACCAACACTGCCCCAGGCCTTCAGCCTGCAAATCTCTCCCCTCTGCTGGATAGATTGGGTTCCAGGACCCTCTCCCTCTCCTGGGACCGATGCAACCCAAGAACAGGGGGCTTTCATGGGAGATCACAGGTGCTTATTTACAAAATGGCAATTTTCTTCTTCCATAATTCCATGTTACTGCATTACCAGATCTTATCATGAGGCCAGTATCTTATTCCTGAGGTTTTAGGCTTTAATGAAAGATGCTTTGCCTCCGGCAACTGAACTAAACCAACAAGCCTAGGATTCCTGCTGGCCTTTGTGAGGGAATACCAAAGACAGAGGAAGGACAGAGTGCAGGTCAGAGACAAGACTCTGAGCTGAGGATGGAAACAGATAAGCCCAAAACAAGCTTTTGTGAAATCAAGTCAGAAGTTCAGAACGTGCCAACATTTCTATGCCCCCCTTTTAATCTTCCCTTGGTCAGATGTAAGAATGTGACATTACTACCAACTTCTTAATTATGTGACATTTTCATTATCTTACATCTAATATAAGAATCTGACATGATTGTTCAAGTTACATTATACATAATGGACATTTAAGTCTCTACTATTTATTGTCAATATACTCTATGTTGGCACATTTGAAACATTTTGTGGTAGTTATTCTTTATGCCCTTGGTAATAACACCTGGAACCTTTTCAACAGTCATAGCCATAATGTGTTGTGACTGAGATATGTAATTTCAGCCACTTGAGGATCATTAAAAAGAGATCATATTGAATATCACTTCTCAGGAGGGAAAGAGAAAGCGAGAAAAGAATAAAGGGGAGATTTGTTTGTCTGTCAGTCCTTCTGACCCTTGTGAAAGGGGGGGGTCAGCTTTCTGTAAATCTGCTGATGAAATGTTGACAAAACAGGCAATTTTCTGTAATTTTGCCACAGCCCTCTGTCAGCAGACCAGTCACTCAGAACCCCTTCATTTCAAACTGCGGCACATTGCGACCTTTGACATGTATCTCGTCCCCTACTTCTTTGGCCTTGCAGAAAGACGTAACAGTTGTGCCTATTCAGGTCAGGTGGATGCCGTTTAAGAAGTCAGCCGCATAAAGGGTGTCTTTGTCTCTCTGCTGGGCTCTCCCGGGCCCCAGTAAAAGGATAAGAAATGTAGTTAATAGCTCAGGAGTGGCCTAATCATCAGCTGCCATTACTGCTCCAATATCAGCAGGGTTGACAGACTTATCAATAACAAAGGCCCACCTGAAGCCTCTGTCGCTCTGTCATTTTGATCCTTGCTCCACTAATCAGAGCTTTCATTTGCGCTAAGCACCAGGCAGCACACCTTCCTCCTTTCATGCTATGTGCCAGATATCACTCATCTTCACAAGTCAGCCAGATATCACTCATCTTCACAAGTCAGCCGCTGTTCGCTCAAGCCTAGGGCATCAATCCCACAATTAGCCTTAATTTCTTATAGGCAAATATATTATGATTATCATTGTAATGCATGTTTTTTTGGTTTTGTCTTTGCTACCCTTGGTTGTTTGAAATTAACAGTAGTTTTAACAATGTAACAATGTTTTGTTATTTTCTTTATTTTTATTTTGTATCTATATTGTTGAAATGTCTGAGATGAAAGCTGGACATGGCGAATTGCATGCAAGTAAAACTGTCACATGAATGACAGCAATGAATCATATTTATTGAAAAGGCTGAAAATCATCATCCATTAAAAAGATAATGGTGTTTAAGTGAGATACATTCTATTACCAAAGGGAGAACATATCAAGCACGCTGTATACCATTTTAACATTAGTATAGACACATTAATTAAGACCAATATATCCTTTGGTTATTATTCTACAAAAGCCCTCTCCTTCCAGACGAAATCTGAGTGCGTTGGGAAAGGTGCTCCTGCACCTGCAGATGGCCCTTTCATGTACAGTCCTGGTGACGACCAGGCACTGACTGATTCAAACACCTGCTACTGGGAAATATGTTCTCCATCAGTGAGCTATAGCCTATTTCTGGACAGGAACACTGGGGGGCCATTGTTCTCTCACGGTGCTGTCGGCCAAGGTATTTTGGGACTCCTGGTGCACATACTACTAGAGCACAATGTGTTATTCATGTTAAAGATTGGGCTCCTCGTGTGATACACTAACAACAACTTAGTGTGCATGTTCAGTATTGCTTCACTGAAAACTGACAGGAAGATTGCTGCACAGTGGTCATTTATGAAATTTGGGATTTTAAAACAGTCAATAAAACTGCTGCATGCACACATATTACATGTTATAATGATAGAAGTATATATTGGCAACTGTATAATGTCATTGAGTGGTTAGTATTGCTTAACAGCATATGACAAAATATCATGCAGGAAATTAACAAAAATGCTAATCTTCAATATTTAAAGAATCTATGGTCTCTCAGGCTTGTAGCACAGAACAGTGGCGCTCCCTATTCCTTCAGCCTGACACATGATATCTGGTCCTTAAACAAAATCACCTGGCCTTTGCTCTTATGCAGTCTTCTACAGGAGCAGGGGCTTTAGCGATTTTGCTATGTCATCTGGGATTAAAAAGGAGTAGCACATCATAGCCGTATAGGCCACACCATCTGGGGCCCCTATATGATCCCTGCTCCTGTACCATTCAAAACCGGGCCCCATTAGCTTACCACCAAATCATTCCAAGCAATGACACTATAGGCTAACACAGCCCCATTTCAGGAAAGATTACAACTTCAACAGGAAACCCTTTGATTTGGAGTCTGTTTGAAATTTTTATCAATACCGTGATCATTCCTGCAGGTCAACAAAACCATCTCTAATCACCATACCTTGGCTGCACCCTCGGTTGTGTGTCAATCTCCAGAAGAAGAAAATTGCTGTAGAGAATAGAGGAGTGACTTGTTTAACCAGAAGCACGTGCGATGACAAAGAGATTCTCACTGTACGCTGATCACCCACCTGCACCGAGATTAGGTCAGATATTCACCTGAGCTGCCAAATTGTCACTCACACACACACACAAAAAAACACACACAGACTTGCATTCATCTCTTTCAACTATAAGTACTGCAGGAAAAGTGCCCTAGACACTAACTCTATGGGCAAAAGTTTACTCACCACCTATTTTAATCTACCCTCTTTTCAACAGAAGAACATGTATGTATGAAAAATACATTGTTTAAAATTACACACAGCAGCAACAACAACAACAACACATTATATTCAATACTAGATGCAATCGTCTACTTGATGATCTCTTCACAGTAGTCTTGAGACGCGTCTTATGACATCTCAAGATATTGCAATGTCTGGGTATGTATGTAAATCGGTGAAAGGTTGTATACGACTGCTGTAGGCTGGAAAGGCAGATAGTCTGACATATCAAATTCTAAGTAAGATTTAGATTATCAAAGCATACTTTTATAGAGGCATTTATTTTCAATTAATAAACATTTTATACAAAGCTCTATACATAAACTGGATTTGCAAACTCATGTCTTTGCATACATTGGTCCACAGCCAAAGAACATGAAGCAGTACGTCCTGTTTTCTTGAGCTCCTGAATGAATGTTAGAATTATTATCGATTATGAATTTGTACAACTATTTGGGAAAGATGCACATATAAATTGAGGTGTTTCTTTCATGGTCCAAATGACACATCTTGTTATTTTCTATTGTGTGAATAGTTTCTCGAAGAGCCTTTAACTGTATTTTATACATGTGTGACCCAGAGAAACAAAACCAACATATTCTGGTAATAATACAAAACATATTTATTTTGTACCACAAATAATTGCATATATTTATCATGTATGCTTCAACTTGTTATACTTGAAGATGTTTTAAAGTTCTGAACGTCACCACAATCTATGTCAGCTAGGAACAAACAAGACATAAGTTGTTCCATAGGTTGGTTTGCTGGTTAGTTGGAATATTTACCTTCTTGCTCAAACCCATCCCAACCTTTGAAAAATGTTTTTAAGTAAAGGATGGGGCAATAGAGTTCATGTTATGATCAATTTAGTTAGTCTCTGGCGCCCCTTTGTGGTATCAATAGAGAACTGAATTAATTAATTTAGGGTTAGTTGAAACCAGAGGTTTCAAATAGGTTGAAACCTATTGAAACAGTGGATTGACAACATAATTTTTTGATGCAACATCGTTTTTGCACTTCAAGTTATTTTTGAAGGAGAAATGGATACAATAGACTGATACAATTGTGACGAATTTCTTGAACTGGTTTGCTTCATGAATATATCATTCTAGTAAATAAATTATGTATTGTAATTTGCATGATCATTATCTTCTCTGGCAACGTAGGCAAGCAATCATCAAACCTTTATTTCAACTCAATTTGAAAAACAATTTGAGGTTGCCCTCATTTTCTATTGAGTCGAGTTTCAAAATAAATGAATAAATAAAACAGGTGAATATAAAGGCAAAAGAAAAAAATATTGTAAAATATCGTTAAACGTTAAAATTGACCTTTATTTCAACTCAATTTGAAAAACAATTTGAGGTTGCCCTCATTTTCTATTGAGTCGAGTTTCAAAATAAATGAATCAATAAAATAGGCGAATATAAAGGCAAAAGAAAAAAATATTGTAAAATATCGTTAAACGTTAAAATTGGCATTGATTACAACACAATGAAAATACAAGTAAAACATACAAGTCAGTTAAAACAATGACAATGAGTACCAGGCATTGAGGCATGTCAAGTGATAAACTGCCAACATCTGGATCAACTCTACATTTCAATCATAAAGGGACGTCGGTTTAAATGTAATGAAAAGTATCCCCCCCATCTCATCGCGTGATGTTGTATCGAAGACGTGTCAATTAATTAGCCGAATGCATACAGTACACCGGGTGGTGACACCAACCAAATTAGTTCAGTTACTTTTTGTTGAGCTCAGATTGTTAGATTTAAACTAAATGTACGTGTCATTGTCATTGACATGCACACGTCTACTCTTCCCCAGCGCCATAACAAGAACATAATGTCTGTACAAAAACCAGGGAGGGGCTGCTGCAAAACAGACAGAAGAATGAATGCAAAGAGAACCAAAAGAACACTTCCTGTTATGAAAAAATTGCAGCAGCAGTAACTCTGACACATCTGGACTGGAGAGAGAGCGGGGGGAGGCCTGACTGTAGTACGAGAACTACTGGGGGAATGGACCGCGTCTGATCTGCAAGCAACGGTGAGTTCGACACAGTTCAACAGTGACTTGAGCTGATAAACGCGATGCCGTTACTCTGTCCGCTCGTATTTGCATTTGTTGTCAATAAAAAGGAAAATATTGCTCGCGATCGTAAGCTAACGTTAGCTCGCTAGCTCATGTTAGCCACTGCTAGCTGGTCGGCTAGCTGCTGCTAAGTGCTAAGCGTTAGCTCGCTGAGTTACCTGGCTAACGTGGAATGACTGCTATGCATGTCGCTAGTAGTAGCATTGCTTATGACAATTGCCATTTTGCCACAGTAGCTAACGTCACGTTGACTATGTTAAGCGCCCGCCCTATAGTCCTAACAACACATTAAACTGATCAAGTTAACAGGCCATTGTATCATTTAGGGTTAGATAATGCGTCAGCTGGGCAGACAAGAGATAGATACAACAACTCGGACCGAAAGTTTAGCCATTTTTCGCACCGTCTGCTTGATGCTAGGCAGAGGTAGCGAGCTGTGTCGCGTTCTGTGTCGGTTGTTCGGCCTTGACAGCGGGTAAAGTTGATGTCACGTTAAAAATGACACATCTGATTTGGTAGAAACAAGCAGCCACATGCTGGACGTGATGACTAGCTGCAGATCGAGCCAACCCCAAAGCGCTGGCGTTATGACTGTACACTTTTGGAAACAGCACCCGTTTGCAAGTGAATGTACATTTATAAGACAATAACTATGTTTAACTTGCTAACATTGTACGTATATCACCGTGCACGATACAACTATCGTGGCATAACCAGCTGGTAACGGCTCATATAGCAGAGACCCAATTATCTATCTGTGTGTTGGAGCCTAGTACTAGTAGAGATATTATGGGATATCCCTCCCTACATGGGATCACACTGTCAATGTGACATATTCGAACTGCATAAGGATTCTTCCAGCGATTCTGTTGATAGCTGACATAAGCCAAGTGATAAAAAAAAACCATTTCCATTAATATGGGTTCATGGTGTAAACACAGATGGCTCACAGGGTGTAGTGACAGGATGGGGCAAAAGTGCAGGGCTATGGCAGGTTATTCAGTGCACATGAGTTCACCCAGGGTTGTGTTCAACATTTATGTGACATACCCTACCTTGACTGACTGTGTTGGAAATCTGCAGCCTCCAATGTTACCGGCGTACAGGATCAGATAGGATAGAGTTCTCCTTGGCAATTGCATTTGGAGCCAGGCACGTCCCACTCAGAATATTTTCACCACAAGGCTTGTCAGAACAGCAGGGACTCGGGAGCCAAACCAATTAAGCCTTTTGCATGAGTAGGCATTATGGCTTTGCACCCGTTAAACCCTGGATTTTATAGTCCTGGTTCTCTTCTGGATAAGCTGTAAAATTGTATTGGTGTAAGCCACTTTCTGTCATCAATGTTGATTGAGCAATAACACAGCTTAGTTTAAAGGAGCACAAGGCATGTCTGCTGAAAACAGGGGTCTTGTATGAGTCCGATCTTAATGTTCTTGTACTACTAAATTGTGATCATTTTTGCTTTGAGGTCTTTATGGTGGTGTATTGTAGACAAGGAAAAACCATATGACTTAAGATTAATCCTGGCTTTATCTTGACTTGGCTAAGCTTAGGCTATTGAGAAGGATTTCCCCCCTGCCCAACGTGTTTCAAGCTACAGGGAAGTATTTTTATCAATAGCAGTTATTAGGCCATGCAGCTATTTTTGACAGCCATTTTAATTAGGACTCAAGGCCTAGGCCTACTTGTAGTTTTGCACTGCAGTGTTGTTTAAAAGGCACATAGATATGCTATTGGTTCTCAAAGACGTTATGCATGAAATACTAGTACCAAAGATAACAGAGATAACTGAATGTTGTAAAGATCTGGGATTGTGTGTTTTCATATTGGAATTTAAGCCTAAAAGCGGGAATTGTGACAATCCACTATTGCTTCTTTGGGTAATAAGAAGCAATAATATGACAATATTAAAGCCATCAAGTAACTTTATGTTCATCTGTTCTCAGCTTCACCTCAGTCAGTATTACTAAAGATTACACTAAGGCCATTGATAATGAAAGTAAATATCAAGAGTCAAGACCAAATTCAGAAATAGAATACTTATTGGGGCTGAAACGATTCCCTGAAACTAACTTGAAAGTAACTTGATTACTAAAAAGCTATTTAAAATGCAAATTCTTTGCATTGATTGAGGCTTTGTTTAAGCCATATAACTATCTACAGCGAACTGTGTTTTGCACATATGATTATTACTGTGGCACAACACACTTACATTGTCACTGGAGGGGGGCTGAAGAGACAGGCCAGAGAACTACAGAAAGTGTCGAAAGATAATGTATAATAAAAAAAATTAAGCAAAACAAAAACTTGCTTTCCTACTTCCTCACCAGCTCTGGAAAAATAAGCAGCTAAGCTTTTTCTCACCAGTTCTTTCTTCACTCTGAGAGGGACACAGAGGCTGGACACACTCTCCATCGTGTTCAATGATGACGCTTGCTCCAGGGATGGTGGGGGGGGGTTCATCAATGCTGCTGCTGGTGCCACTTCTCGTGGGCGTTGAGTCCAATCCTTGAGTCGCACACTCGTCCGCAGATGAAGCCAGATACCAGGGGGGATGCCAACCGCCCACTGGTGTGGTTGTGTGCGCCTCTCAGATCTTCGGTCTTGGTTCGTTTGGTGTATTTGGGAAACTGCAGTAGCACAAGTTACTTGCCAGGCTGATCTGTCGAGTGCCAGAGTTTCAAGCTGAGTGGTGTTGATGTTTGCTCACTTTAGGAGGTCCCTGGTATAGTCATTAAAGCGTCTCTTTTGGCCTCCAGCAGCCCGCTTTGCTCCTCTCAGTTGGCCATAGAGGACTTGGCGGGGCAGGCGGTGGTCAGGCATACGAATGGTGTGCCCTATCCAGCAAAGATGTTTTTTGGCCACAGCTGCGGCCATACAGATTGAGTTGGTGTTGTTGAGGATGTCTGTGTGGGGGACTCGATCTTCCCAGGACAGGCCGAGGATCCTCTGTAGGCAGCGGATGTGGAAGGCCTCCAGGTTGGTGATGTGCCAGCGGTATGGGGTCCAGGATTCTGCTCCATAGAGCAGAGTGGAGAGACATACTGCGTTGTAAATGGCAACCTTGGTGCCGACCTTCAGGTTTCGGTTTTCGAAAACCCTGCTGGGTGCGTAGGAATAGACGCTCTGTTAGCATAGCTTAGCTTCATCACTGGAAGTGAGGCAGGACAGTAGCCTTACAGTGCCTTACAGTGTATTGCAAGGTCTGACATTGACCAAACTTGATATGCATGACCTTGGTGGGCTCTAGGTCAACTCCTGAAAAGGGGGTCAATGTCAGACTTTGCAATCAAAAGTTAGGGGGCTAATAACCCTTGCCATAATTTCAGTGCGCCCCCTAACTTTTGATTGCAAGGTCTGACATTGACCCCCTTTTCAGGAGTTGACCTAGAGCCCACCAAGGTCATGCATATCAAATTTGGTCAAGTACATGTCCAAATTTCATAAAGATCTGTTCAGAAATGACAAATGAGTGATTAGGAGTGATTTTGGTAAACTGTGTACAAAAGAAAATGCAGTTTTCTCATAGACTTCAATTCATTCTGCATTTTTTCTCTTCCTGTTTTCGCTTGTGACTTTTCACCTAGATCCCTGATTCGTACATCCCCAGGTGGGGTATCACTGGAAAGACACACTCATTGGCTACAACTAGGGATGCCCCGATCGATTGGCCAGCGATCGGTATTGGCCGATATTCAGTATAAATATGAGATTGGTGAATTCCGATATTTCGCCGATTGCGAAAACCGATCGATGACACACGCGAAAAACATGATCCAGTTCTCACTCGCTGTCTTCTCTTGCACACAGCTGCTGCTGCAGTGCACGCCTTGCCCCTCCCCCTCACAGACCCGTCATGTCAACAAATGCTCCGGCAACAGTTGAGTGAATGAGCTCCTCTTTCAACATAACTGAAGCATTAAACAAAATGGCCCAGTCAACTATTCACTTTAGTTTAATACATGAGGCGTTATCTAGCTGGCTAGCTACTGATAGCTCCTGATATCAATGTCTGATATCATCATTTTGTCATTCGTTTTCGCAGTTGTTGGCTAGCGTTGGCTAACTAGCTATTGTTGATTCGTGGGCTAACGTTAGCTACCTAGCTAACGTTACTGTTTGAACAAAATGACCCAGTAAACTATTCACTTTAGTTTAATACATGAGGCGTTGTCTAACGTTATCTAGCTGGCTAGCAGTAGCTACAGATAGCTCCTGATATCAATGTCTTATAACATCATTGACATTCGTTTTTGCAGCTATTGGCTAATTAGCTATCGTGCTTCATAGCTGTAACTGAACGCCAATGATAGCCTTATGTGATCTTATAAGTTTCAGTTCATAGGAAAATACTTTGTCTATAATGGTCAGAAGTAAATTAACACTTTGATCGCCGGGGTTAAATTCATAATTTACCATCCCTCGCCAGCCCTATTTAACATGGAGAAGTTCCCCTTCTTTGCAGGGCTATAACTTTTTAAATTGTATTGCTAAATTGACATTACCATGGCCCATTCAAAGTCCTATATCTATTGTTCAGGGTGTAGGAACGTTATACTTTTTCATTCACATATTCATACTAAAATATGGTCTAAAGTATAAGTATGTTTTTATCGTTTTCTGCAGCTTTCTCCAGAACTTGATTTATAGCTCCAAATGCATTATATTGATGATCAAATACAGTTTGGTAGGAATCTGTGCGAGATAAAAAATGTCAACTGCACGTACTTCTAGAAGTTACTACGTATGATCTGATGTTGACCGGATGGGTGGGGGGTCGTTTATAATTCCGTGGGCAATGTTATATCATTCATCTAGTGTGGGTGATATGATCATTAGAGCAGTTAGTATAGAAGACATTAAAAAATAACGCTGAAACTCACCGTAGCTTCCTCTCGCCGTTGGGAGATGAGCGTGGAACAGAATTTTTTCTATTATGGGATGTAGAAATACCCGATCCATTTCCAGGTTGTATAATAGTATATACGTCCAAATCATGTTGTTTATCAAGTTATTGGCAACGGATCGATATCCATTGTGTCGAGCTCGAGTCCCGGGACCTATAGCGAGTGATCGGACCAAATTGAAATGAGCACCAGCTTCCACTTCCCTGTTTCTTCCCTGGGCGATCCGCCGATCAGCCACCAGATGGCGCTCTTGAACCGTTAAGAGAGTTGACAGGGGCTCACCAGTACATATAATGTCTCCGGGGGAGAAATATGATTTCGATCACAGATTTTTGAAATATTGATATCAAAGACGCTGTCCAGCGTCATCGGCAGAATAAGCATGGCGGGGAATGACGTGTTCCAGCGTCTTCGGCGATTAAAGTGTTGACTTAGATACTGTTATGCTTAACACTAGAGCCATATGAAATCCATTTGATTTATTTCTAAATACCATTAAATATTTTTCCAAATTCAGTTTTTTTCATTTTAATATTTCAGAATTATGTATTTTGCTTTGTATGCTTATTTTACCATCAGAAATAGTGTCTAATAAGTGGGAATGAATAAATGTCCACAATTTAATAAGATATAACAGTCCATTTAATGTTTTTAAGTGCTGCAACTCAGAAATAGTTCAATTTCTTGCCAGTGGGTCTTGGACTTCCTGATGGGCTGACCCCAGGTGGTGAGAGCAGGCAACTGCACCTCCTCATCCATCACCCTCAACATAGGGGCCCCCCAGGGCTGTGTTCTGAGTCCCCTCCTCTACTCCCTGTACACACACGACTGTGTGGCTCAGCGGAGTAGCAACACAATCATCAAATTTACTGACGACCCAGTGGTGGTTAGGGTTGGGCACCGAAAACCGGTTCTAATAGGAACCGGTTCCTAACTTCCGGTTCTGGAACCGGAAGTAACATATTTGAATTTCGATTCTAAATTTCGATTTTTTTTTTAACTTTTTTAACTTTTTTTTAACTTTTTTTTTTTACTTTGTTAATTAATACCCTAGTTACAGTACAGCAACCAAATTAAACTGTATCAAGTCAACTGAAAATGTGAATAGTATGATTATCTTTTTGAAAAAAAAAATAAAATAAAAAATCTCCTTCGAAATAAGCTGTGACCTGTTTTGACCTGCACCTCAAAGAATCGGAATCGAGAATCGTTTAGAACAGGAATCGATATGGAGAATCGGAATCGGAACCGGAATCGTTCAAATCCAAACGATGCCCAACCCTATTTGGTGGGCCTGATCTCTGCAAACGACGAGAGGGCCTACCTGGATGAGGTCAAGGTCCTGGCGGGATGGTGCCAGGAAAACAGCCTCTCCCTGAACGTCAGCAAAACAAAGGAGATGATTGTGGACTTCAGGAGGTCGGGGGTCAAGGACTACAGCCCCCTCAGCATCGACGGGGCACCGGTTGAGAGAGTGAACAGCTTTAAGTACCTCGGAGCCTACATATCCGAGGACTTGACATGGACCACACACATTGACAGTGTTGTGAAGAAGGCACGACAACGCCTCTACTTCCTCAGGCGCCTAAGGAAGTTCCAAGTCAGTCAGAAGATCCTTAAGAACTTCTACTCATGTACAATAGAGAGCATCCTGACTGGCAACATCACCTCCTGGTTTGGGATTAGCACTGCACAAGACCGAAGCAGACTACAAAGAGTGACGCGTTCAGCCGAACGCACAATTGGAGGGGGGCTCCCCACCCTCCAGAACATTTACAACAAGCGGTGCAGGGGCAAGGCTAAGAGAATCATTAAGGACTCCAGTCACCCGAACAACTGCCTCTTTGAACTGCTGCGGTCAGGCAAGCGATACCGGAGTCTCAAGGCGAGCACAGAAAGACTCAGAAGAAGCTTCTATCCCCAGGCCATCAGGCTGCTCAACGAACAATGAACACTACACAACAACCATCAAACGCACATAGCACACACATCCACACGCACACACTCACTTTAAACAAACACACTGTAGCACCCACTCCCCACACTTTATAGCACACACTCACTTTAAACAAACACACTGTAGCACCCACTCCCCACACTTTATATTTATTGATAAAGGATTGCACTACAACTCGTACACCTTACTGTAAATTGTACCTAAATTGTACCTCATCCCATTTCTGCTTTGCACTATATAGTATTGTATATTAGTACACTGCATAGTATTGTATATTATATGGTAACTCAGTTACGTCTATTCTGCATCGAACATTGTACATATGTCTATACTGAACACTGTGACCTCATTTTCTACTTCTAATTTACATGCTATACTATGTTATTTGATACTTATCTTGTCTAGCACAGTCTCTGGAGCGTAACAGTAAGAAGCATTTTGTATAAAAGTATTCTGTACTTCTGTATGACAACTAGGGATGGGTACCTTTCACATTTGAACCGGTACCGGTACCTGTGAATCGATACCGGTACCCAACGGTACCTTTTTTCGGTACTTTAGTCTCAAGACATTTTATTTACCTAACTCAGTCGTATAAAAAAAAATTCCAAACTTCAAATAACTACAATTTCGACAGTTTTCGGCTTGTCATTGCTCCGACTGCTTTGTTGTTGAATCAAGTCAAATCCTAGGTAAGCATATATTGTGCGTGTGAACGTTGACATGAAAAGAAAAAAAGTTAAAATTTTAATTTATTTTTTTTGGTTTCTCACTTGATTCGATACTCGGTAGTACCGACGTGTTTCGGTTCGGTACCTCAAAAGTACCGAATTCGGTACCCATCCCTAATGACAACTATTAAAGAAACTTGAAACTTGAAACTTGATTTTACACAATATATTTCAAATAATATTGTGACAAAATAAAAATACACATTTCAAGTGTAAACAAACAATAGATACAGCTAGCTACTACTGACATTATCACAATGTAAGTAGCCTAGCTATATCTATTCTATTGTGATGAAATATACTAATGCATAATTTAGGCACCTTTAGTTTAGTTTATAAAAGACAGTGTGTACTGACAATCATTTGCATTAAACAAATAGATGGGTGCACCAGATTTAGCAAGAAGCTATAATTTCTAGTCCTGTGTACTTTATGTACTGCAACATTACATAGCTATTTTATCACAATAGTGTCAGTGATTAGCCTCGCCCTCTAGCTGTATCTATTGTGATCACCAGGGATCATCATTAGAGAGCTGGTGTGTATGGGGCTGCGGCACTGCAGATATACCCTACTCTGTTTTGAAGCACAGTGTTTTTCCGTGTTCATGACATGGCTTTTGGAGAGTGAACTTCGCATGTGTTTTGCGAGTCCAGTCCACGGCATGTTGACAGAATTTGCAAAACACCTTATCGCCGGTCATATACAAGTCATTAGGATACTGCGCTGCTCTGAATTTAGGGCTTAGTGTGGAATTTCTTCCGATGTTAATGTTAACACACCGAAGCAGCTAGACGCTTGGAAATTGCTGCGTGTTGTGTGTAACACGCTGTAGCGTCCCCGATCATGTTCGCGTTGCACCAAACGTTCCATGTTCTCCCGAACATGGAATTTCAGTCCAGATTAGGGCAAATTCTGCAATATTCCACATTTACAGTTGATTCCGTTTTTATTGCTCAATTCCGCGATTCCGTGAACGTGGATTTCATATGGCTCTACTTAACACCCAGTACCAGCGTTTCCGTTAGCCGGTAATTACCGGTATTTGTCCGGCAAAATCTCTTGAAGTCCGACATATTTAATTTCTCCGGTCTTAATGTCCGGTGAAAATAATTCCCTGAGTCTAAGCACAATTTGATTATTTGAATTGTATTAAAATAGGCTAAAATTAAATAGCCTATGCGATGAACGAAACGATCATTACATTTGTTTCCTCGTTGCTTCTAATAATGACAACGACGTTGTCAGCGAGAGCTTTAAAAACGTAGGTCTCGGTTCGCTTCATCGGACCAAACGCGAACCAAATATAGGAAGTGATTATTATTACCACTGCTCGCAGCACTCACTGCAAAACAAGCACACTGCATCTAATCTCTCTATCTATATCTATCTCTCTATCTATCTATCTATCTATCTATCTATCTATCTATCTATCTATCTATCTATCTATGTCTGTGCATCTTGGGAAGAAGGAAGAAAAAACGCGGCTTATTATTATTACCGAGGCGCGCGGCTTATTATATTATTAAAACGGCTACTTGTGGGCACTCATAAAAACACCGTGGTCTACAAGTTGTTTAGCGAGAGGATGGTGGTAATAATGTGCTTCAATAGAACAATGGATCAATGCCATTAGGGATGTCCCGATCCGATCACGTGATCGGAATCGGCGTCGATCACGTGCTTTTCAGAGGATCGGGGATCGGGAAAAAATAATAATAAAAATCGGCAGTCAAAAAAAGAAAAATTTTATTCAACAAACATGACCATGTCCACGTCTTAAACTCATACGGAGGCCTTAGTTTTGGTTTTAAATTACATATAATATATCATCATTAATGTATTTATTGTCACACAGAGCAGAATAATTATCCACAACAAACACATTCCCCTTTAATTTTCACCGTTGCAACAAACATTCCCTTTAATTTAGACGCTACACGCTACACGCGACCACATTGAATTGATCACAACAACAACACGTCGCTCCCGAAACACGGTTAATATCCACTGACTTGAGCAGCTAGACTTAATGTCAGAGGTTTGGAACTAAGCATTTTAAAATATAAAGTCAAGCCAGTTGCAATGTTTGCAAGGAGGAGATTCCGCGTGGAGGAAAAACTCATGAAGCAGCAGGCTGGAGGCGAAGTTTTGAGACTATCGTCGCCGTTTCAGACCAGAATGGACCATTACGTAAGTCGAACACTGAATGTATACTAATGTGCAAACATATATTGAAACTTTTAATATTTCTCATATGAAGCAGAAGCACATTTCTCAGGGTGAATGTAATAACAAAAGCCTCCGCTCTCGCGCCCCGGACTATTATACTAGGCAACTATTATACTGGGCTTGTCTCGCTCTGCCAGTTTCTGACAAAAATGCGTCAAAATTGATTACTAATGTGAAAGATCGGATCGGAAACGATCGGATCGATAGATATTTAAAATCACATGCTCGGGATCGGATCGGAAGCAAAAAAAGGCGATCGGGACATCCCTAAATGCCATGTCAAAACTCGGCTCCGCTGATCTGGGCTCCGCAGTACACACACAGACACACACACACGCGCGCGCGCACACACAGGATCGCAGCCACACACACATTTCCACTGTCCAATAGACAAGCGCCCTTTTCGACCGCGTGACATTGAGGTGGAGAGAGTAGTCACGCAAACCACGATAATGTTGCCGTGTCTCTGCTTTCTCAGTTCTTCGCTTGATATAATTAATACAAATGTCCAATATAACGGAATTCGTTAGCTCATAAAAATGTGATTATAACAGACTGCTGTTTAGTGTCGGACCGACTGCCACATACGCGGTCTATTTTATTTCAAGTCAGCAGCAGCACGGAGTATCGAGGGACTTATTTTATTTGGAATATATTAATGACTGTATACGCAAAAGTAGCCTAGTTTTAAGTAATAATATTATAAATCTACATGCCTTGAGGATGACATGAGCCTGCCTATCAATTGTTTTAAAGCTCAATAAACTATGACCGGAATTAATCTCATTTGTCCGGTAGTTGAAATCTTGCAGGTCACGGAGACCGGCAACAATTTTTTCTAACGGAAACCCTGCCCAGTACTATTCACTTTACTTAATTTCTAAGATTAGATTAGATCATTTAGACCGGACTTTGAGAATGCCTGTGTTAGACCTGTCCTACAGTATAATACTGCCAGCTGCTATAAGAAAACCAAAAACGATCGGTATCGGTATCGGCAGTGTATCGGCTGATATGACTCATAGACGATCGGTGATCGATATCGGTGGCAAAAAACGTGATCGGGCAACCCTACAACCCTGTCCAATCATTTTCGAGATCGCCAAATGATTGACGGAACTAGAGCCCCAAGAGTCGGGAGTGGTATTTGCGCAATACCGTGTACTTTGCGCAAGCCTCAAATATCGGCATGTAACTCGAGAACCGCTGAGCGGATTTTGTCACCTGAAAGGGCTACCGACAGGCAATAAATGGGGCTTTAATTCGATATATATATATATTGTATTACAAAATATGCACACCCGAGCCACTAGTGGTCGCCAAATCGTCCTCCACATGTGGGCCTTGCAGCTTAAAGTGGAAATGAAGCAGTGAGCAATGTGATCCTAGTTTGTTTGTTGTGTACCTTGTGTAAGACAGGGTTCTATAATCAAATGTGAAATCTATCTTATTTGTCTGAAAAATCAAATATAATATCCCTGTTTTCAACATGGGTGCCGCCATTTTGTTGCTGACGTCATGGCTGACGTCATGGAGCTTGTTTGGTGTATACACTGCTGGTTAGTTGCCTATAGTGAATGGGTCAGTCGGTAAATAAAATGTTGCCTACAAAACAACGGGACCGCGGTGGTTCTGTTTGTATTGCTCCTGGCTGTTCAAACTAATTTTACCATGTGAGAGAGAGGAAAGTTGGTTAATTTCCACAAACTACCAGTGAAAAAAACAGTGTTGTTGGCATGTTGGCTCAGGCTGGCTGCACTCAGGCGGCGTGATCAGCCTGTTGGACAGGGAATGAAGATCCCCAGAGAACACTTCATTGCCTCGGATTATGTTGTTGGGGGTGGAAGGTTTGTCCAGAAGACCACTAATCAGCTGAAGCCTGATGCGGTTCCCTCGGTCTTCGACAGACAGACCGGCGTTAGCTCTCGGGAGCGATCGCTAGCTAGTTGGCACCAGCCGGGGACCGGCGTTAGCTCTCGGGAGCGATCGCTAGCTAGTTAGCACCAGCCGGGGACCGGCGTTAGCAACCGGGAGCGTCGCGGAGCATTCAGCCTGCTGGCTACCTAGATCCACTTCAACCAGCCGAGCGTCGGGAGCTCCAGCAGCTTGTCGATGTGCTAATAGCCTGGAGCCAGCTACCGTTAGCTTGCAGAGGCTCCAGCACACCGACAAGCTGTGTAGCCAGCTACCGTTAGCTTGCAGAGGCTATTAGCACACCGACAAGCTGTGTAGCCAGCAGGCTGAATGCTCCGTGACGCTCCCGGTTGCTAACGCCGGTCCCCGGCTGGTGCTAACTAGCTAGCGATCGCTCCCGGTTGCTAACGCCGGTCCCCGGCTGGTGCTAACTAGCTAGCGATCGCTCCCGAGAGCTAACGCCGGTCCCCGGCTGGTGCCAACTAGCTAGCGATCGCTCCCGAGAGCTAACGCCGGTCTGTCTGTCGAAGACCGAGGGAACCGCATCAGGCTTCAGCTGATTAGTGGTCTTCTGGACAAACCTTCCACCCCCAACAACATAATCCGAGGCAATGAAGTGTTCTCTGGGGATCTTCATTCCCTGTCCAACAGGCTGATCACGCCGCCTGAGTGCAGCCAGCCTGAGCCAACATGCCAACAACACTGTTTTTTTCACTGGTAGTTTGTGGAAATTAACCAACTTTCCTCTCTCTCACATGGTAAAATTAGTTTGAACAGCCAGGAGCAATACAAACAGAACCACCGCGGTCCCGTTGTTTTGTAGGCAACATTTTATTTACTGACTGACCCATTCACTATAGGCAACTAACCAGCAGTGTATACACCAAACAAGCTCCATGACGTCAGCAACAAAATGGCCGCGCCCATAATGCTAAATGCTTCAGAAATGCACACAACAAATCGTTTTTTCTTAGAAACGGCTTATTTTTATAACGTGATTTCTTCTGTGGCTTATCTAAATACTAATGTGATGCTATGAATATGTATTTATCGCACTGCTTCATTTCCACTTTAACACTTTGACTGCCAGGGGGCGTCTTTAGACGTCTTTGCTGGCGATGCTAAAGTTGCCGGGGGACGCTTTACGTCGTCTTTATATCAATATTTCAAAAATCTGCGATCTGATCCATAATGTCCCTCCGCTGGCCTGAGACACAAGTGTGATCTCCTCTCAATCCTCTAGCGGTTCAAGACCGCCATCTGGTGGCCGATCGGCAGATCGAAACCGGATGTCAACCTTTAACCCGGTAGGACTCACTCCATATGGGGTCCGGGCACTCGCTAATGTTAGAGAGACTCCGTCTTCACACAGTGAACATCGATCGCTGCAAATAACTCGAAAAAACAACATGATTTGGACGTATATATTATTATACAACCTGGAAATGGACCGACTATTTCAACATCCCATAATGGAAAACTGTCTACCCCACGCTGATCGCCCAACGGCCCGCGGAGACTGGGGTGAGTTTTAGCGTGTAATATTACCGTGTTCGACACTAACTGCTATGATGAACATTTGACCCACATTAGATGATTGGTATAACGCTGCCCACGGAATTATAAACGCCCCCTCGCCCATCCGGTCAACATCAGATGACGTGTAGTAACTTCTAGAAGTACGTCTAGTTGGAATTTTTTATATCGCCCCGATTGCCATCAAACTGTATTTCATCATCAATATAATGCATTTGGGGCTATATATCACGTTCTGGAGAAAGCTGCAGAAAGAGATGAAAACATACTTATACATTAGACCATACTTTACTATGAATATGTGAATGAAAAAGTTTAACGTTGCTACACAATGAACAATACATATAGGACTTTGAATGGGCCCTAATAATGGCAATGTAGCAATAGAATTTAAAAAGTTATAGCCCTGCAAAGAAGGGGACTTTCTCCATAGACAAATAGCGCTGGCAATCTATGGTATATCATTAATTTAACCTTAGGCAACCAAAGTGTTAAGTAATGTCTATTACTGAACAAAATGTTCACTTGGTATGACTAATAAGCCTTTTCCTTTTCCAATGACTTAAACAATTCATTATGATGTGATTCATATTTTGATTTATAATAAACACAAGACACTTTTGCCCTAATGATAAGGATATGCGCTCAATGAAGAAATCAAATCCCATTGTTAAAAGTAAGTATAACATGCCTATAAATAATTATTCTATGAAACTACACACTACAAATGTATTAGATGGCCCACAATGGCCCCCAAACAGCATTGCCAACTTCAACAGACCCATGCCCGTTCTGCGAGCTCCAGGTATTGACAATGCTACCCTACCACATGGCCACTAATGGCCACCACAACCCAACCAGGGTTACCTCCCTTTACTTGTGTTTCAAGTTAGGCCCACGGCACCTCAGGAAGGCTCGACAGTTAGCTCCAGCGTGCTAGAACCACTCCCTTCCATACTAGCTCTCACTGTCCATGATACCCACATGCAGAACAGTTCCTTGTGTTATCCTATCCTTGTGTTGAAAACAGAACTACTCCTGATAACAATATCGCACATGAAACACAACAACAGAAAAGTAAAGGAATACTCTTACCCATTGTTTACTTTGGCCCCCAGTTGACATTATTTCTCCTCAACCAAGTGCTAACTATTCTCCATTCTCTATTCAGGAGGGCTATAGTCTGAAACTGGCTTAAAACTGAGGACTCTTTCTCCTTGGGAATTAGGATTCCCCCTGCTCTACACCAAGCTCTTGGTATAACCTTTTTATCCCATACTACTCTCAATAACCTCCACAAGAATCTAAGTACATCTGACTGTCACACTGTTATAAACCCGGTAAGGGACTCCATGCCCTGGGGCTGAATAAGCCTTTGCACGCCTTACTACAGCTTCCACTTCCTTCCATCTTGGTGGCCTAACATCCATTGTATACTCTACATCTCCTAACAGTGGTATATCTGGAGGAAGGCCCGTTTCTCTATTCTTTCCTGTATCTGACTAAGTCTTTAAAAAATATTCTTCTACCTCTTGCTTTGAAGCTTTGAGTTGCCCTCCCTTTCCTTGGATGAACATTCCTTTAACAAACTTAAATGGATCCCTATAAAATGCTGTCCTGACTTGCTCCGTCTTCTTTCTCTTCTTCCTAAGTTGTTCTGCCCACCTGAGTACTAGTCAGCGTTTCCGTTAGAACATATTCGTGCCGGTCTGGGTGTCCTGCAAGATTTCTATCCCCGGACATATTCGAGAAATTCCGGTCAGCCTGGTTTTCCTTTTTACCGGCTGAATGCCACCATCGGCGCCAATGTTAACGTTAATATCGCCTAATCTATGTTTTAAATTATGGCTATGTGTCTAATCTGCCCATCGCATTATCAAAGACTATTTTCCAGTCAGTGCTGTCAAGGCTGTTTATCGCGTCGTTTCCGTTTCAGAGCATTTAGAAAAGCCCCCGTTTTCAGATAAAAAACAGCTCATTCTGGAGCATTCTATGAAAATCGTCTTTTAGTGGAATATTCCACAACGTTGATATTCGCCTGCCTTTTTATGAATCGTTTTCAAGTAAACGCTAGATGATCAATATTATACGTGCACGCAAGCACATTACGGCCGCGCGCGGATAATCGCCCCGTTGATTTCCTCTCGGACTTTTACAGTGAAACCGAAAGAAGACATTTCACAAAACAGCTTATAACTTCATCAAACTTATTCTGATTATCCTAACACTGATAACATAGAGTCCTTACCTGACATCAGATGGTATCCAACTGGTATATTCCAATTCCTGATCACCATTCGAAAAAATCGATACGTGTATGGATCCAACGCGATACTGTAGAACTCCATGATCAGCGGGGATCTGAGGTTCCAGAATGAACTGTGGTAACCCTGGCTGGATCAGTGAACTGGAAAATGTGGATATAATGTCGCACCTCAGCCAGGAGAATTAAACGTTCCACTCGGGCCTGAACGCTCGACATTTCTGTTTCTGTTTTCTTTCACCACGGCATCAGCGGTCTCTGTGACTTCAAGTTCAGAAGACTCATCTTCGTTGTCATTATTATTAGACCTGCTTGTGCTTGGTTTCATGAAATATTTGTTAAGCTCTGCTTAGCTTGTTTTGGCCATCTCTCTCTCTCGCTCGTATACCTGTTTGTCGTTATGGTGGCCAGACAGGCTCAAAAAAAGAAAGAAAAAAAGATTCACATCCGAGCGGCGCCATCCGCGCTTTATCAGAGTGAAGCAACATGTAATGATTGTTTCGTTCATCGCATAGGCTATTTAATTTTAGCCTATTTTAATACAATTCAAATAATAAAATTGTGCTTAGAGAAATTATTTTCACCGGACATTATGACCGGAGAGATTTAAATATTCGGACTTCAACATATTTTGCCGGTCAAATACCGGTAATTACCGGCTAACGGAAACGCTGGTACTAGTACTACTAACCGACTTAGTTATTCCTGAAAAACATTAATTCCCTCTCTCTCATCCACTGTAGCTTTTCTCCACTGCTTTCTCCACTGTCTCCTCTCCTTCACATTTCTCTCTGGCGTCTGAACTTAGCTGGCTGCAATCTCCCCACCCTCTTTCTATCTATGATTCCAAATATTTTAGCGCCCTACTCAGGGCTCTACACTAACCTTTTTCACTAGGGGCACAGGTACTCCTAAATGAAAAAAGTTAGGAGCACACAAATAAATTTAGGAGCACCCAAAAATATTTAGGAGCACAGTGAAAATATTTCAAGTAAAAGTTTTTTTTTTTTTTCAAAAATAAATGTATATTTGTACTGTGCGTGCATGTGTGTAAATTAGCTCTTGCTACAACCCTGCATGTTTACATTTTGTATTTTGTACTTGATGTTCATTAACATGTGATGTCCCTATCAAATAAACTATCAAATCAAACTACTGCTACAAAAGTAACAGTCACTTAACTTTAGCTTTTACCCCTTTTATGCATACAATGCCTATGTTTTGGCTGTGTTGCTCTTCTAGAGAAATAATCCTTTCAGGGTTGCCTATTGAAATACTGTACACCTCCAGTACAGAAACATTGTTTATGAGTTTGTGTGTCAGGTAGACCATTGATTGACAGTCGAGTCTGCCAATTACGTCACACCGCTTGCACTCCGGCCGTCCGGCGCTGCAGCTGGACCCTATTGCCCACCTCTGCTGTTCATAACGCTAGCCAAGTTAGCTGTACGCACATACACAGTGGGCCAGTTACTTTGGTGTAGGGGTGTAACAATGCATCGATCCTAAGGGGAAAATTCAACTGCATCGATTTGAAAATGTTAGAATCGATTATCGCAATTTGAATGTGTACACAGTGTTATGTTGTTATCATGTCCGTTACAGTCAACACAATGGCATACGCTACTGCATCAACGTTATGATTAACACTTTGATCGCCATGGTTAAATTCATAATTTACCATCCCTAGCCAGCTCTATTTGTCTATGGAGAAGTTCCCCTTCTTTGCAGGTCTATAACTTTTTTAATTCTATTGCTAAATTGACATTATTATGGCCCATTCAATGTCCTATATCCATTGTTCAGGGTGTAGCAACGTTATACTTTTTCATTCACATATTCATACTAAAATATGGTCTAAAGTATAAGTATGTTTTTATCGTTTTCTGCAGCTTTCTCCAGAACTTGATTTAGTGTGGGTCATATGGTCATCAGAGCAGTTTATATGGAACACGTTAGAAAATAACGCTAGATCTTACCGTATCTCCCTCGCGCCGTTGGACGATCAGCTTGGAGTAGACAGTTTTCAATTATGGGATGTTGATATAGATGAACCATTTCCAGGTTGTATAATACTATATACGTCCAAATAATGTTGTTTATTGAGTTAGGGCGAGCGATTGATTATCCAGTGTGTTGAGATGGAGTCCGGCTAACGATCGCAAGTGCCCGGACGAAATATGGATGAGCACTTCCTGTTTGGCGCGTCACGTCCTGTTGGCCGATCTGCCGATCGGCCACCAGATGGCGCTCTTGAACCGTTAGACAGTTGAGTGGAGCTCACCAGTACATCTCATGTCTCCGGAGGAGAAATATGATTTCGATCACAGATTTTTGAAATATTGATATCAAAGACGAGTTACGGCGTCTTCGGCAGAATGAGCATGGCGAGCAAAGACGAGTTACGGCGTTCCCGGCGATTAAAGTGTTAACAAAGCAAGGCATTCGTTTTGTTGCATTAACGTTATATTACTATTGCTATCGCTAAATCTAGGTGTTCTAAAATATATTGCTATTGGTAAGACTAGAAGTTACATGTCTCGGGAAACTCGCATATCGCAATGGTGGCGTTTCAGGAAGTAAACAAGCCAAATGAGAGCTTCCGATTGGTCATTTGCTTTATTTCTCATGAAACCAGTCACGTCACTCTACTGTGATTGGACCGTTGGCTTGAGTGCAATGTGGGACTTGTAGTTTTTTAACGATTCTCGCAGCGGATGAAAAAAAAGACGAGAGGCTGTAATCTGTACTCGCACAGCGTGCGCGTAATAGATTTTTACGGTTCGCACACACATATTTTTAGGGGCATATGCGAGCAATTTGATATGTGGTGCGAAATTTGCGAACAATGAAAAATTTACTTTTTATTTTATAGATTTTCCACAAATAAGGGAAGGACTCTAATAGAGCTGCATAGTTCAGGGTTTTATTTCAAAGTAGGTCTACAGATTCCAGTGTTTTTTTCTCCTTTTCTGTGTTTTATTTCAAAGTAGGTCTACACATGGTATTCTTTTTTCAAAGTGGACTAATTTCTATTTTATAAATGTTCCACAAATAAGGGAAAGACTCAAATATACCTTAATAGTTCCGGGTTTTATTTCAAAGTCGGTCTACAGACACCAGTGTTTTGTCTCTTCTGTGTTTTATTTAAAAATAGGTCTACACAGCCAGTATTTTTTCTCTTCATAAGAGTTTGAGGTTTTCCTTTGTTATAACAGGTAAAAACAGCAATTAAAAAGTCAAACATTTTCTTTTTGTTGCTTTATAATCCCATTAATGCAACAAACTGTGTGCTATAAGTATAAAGTATAATACATCGCAAATTACTTTGGGTATGCAATTGTCAGGCGTTTTATGCTAAATGTGGGGTATGCTTGGGGATATATAAAACGTTATACACTGTGTTATCTTCATTTTAAGGGTAAATAGGTTGTGCGGCTCCCTGAGCATTTTATTTTGTGGGACGGGGGAAAAGTGGCTCTTTTGATAGTAAAGGTTGCTGACCCCTGCCCTAGGCTCCCTCTACCAAGCACTTCTTCTTTCCCTGTATTCTGAGGCCTTTTACTGTGGACAGATGGACAGATCTGGAGTGTCTTCCCCTCTACTACCATATCCCTGCCTTCCACTGATGCATTCATCCTACTCATAGTGCTGTTCTCTATAGTTCTAGTTCTGGAGGACAGGTCCTACTTTATATGGGCAGTAGGGCAGTCAACCTTCCTCCATAATCACATTAGAATTAGTCCAACGATTTTTCTGGTATTGTGTCTCTCGTGTCTACTGAATACTCACATGACCATTACAATTAGAGTAAATTAGGCTACATTGTTGTTGGGACTCCTTCTTCTTTCTCTTCCTCCTAACTGTCCTAAGTTGTTCCTTGCAGTCTTTGGTGAATTATTTCAGTCTTGTTAAGTGAGGAATGGGGGATTTCTTGGGTGTTTCCATCTTTGGTTGGGCGTTGGTCTAGCATCATAGGGTGAATTTGTCGTATCATGAAAACCAATACCAAACTGCTTTTTGAAAATCCTTTTTTAACCCACAGTTGGAATTTTTAAACTGTGCAGCTCCTCTAGAGGTTACAGTGGACGTGGTTTATGTATAGAGAGAAAAGACAACAGTGGGCTACATTAGTGAAATCCCCTGTGTTCATCTGGCCAACATGTTAGTCTATAAATAGGAGACAATTAAAGATGAGAAGTAGGGATGTCCTGATTGGATCGGAATGGGAGCTGTTCACAGCATATTTGAATGGTTTAGTATTGATTGGTATTGGGTATATTAAGTCCAATCAAATTCAGATCCTTTTTTGTTAAAAAACAACAAATGAAAACCATTAACTCATTCACTGCCATGGGGCTGGGCGATATGGAAAAAAATCATATCGCGATAACGATATGATAATGTTATCATATTTCTCGATATCGATAATTATCGAAAATTGTTATAAGTATAAAAAATATATATATTATTATAATTTTTTAAATTTTTTTTAAACAACAGATGTATGTTTATTTTGCAGCAATTCTTTGTCGTTGCCGCCATCTTTAGTGTTACATCCCCTCACACTCCAGTTCTCAGGCTGCAGCTGGTTTAAAAGCGAAAGTAAACCGGCTTCTCTGCTGGCTGTGGCTCCAGGGGAGTTGGAACAGTTCTGGCTCTGCTAGTTTTTTTTTGATCTTTTGGCGCTTTTTTGGTGGACAAACCACTGCACATGTGCACCGTGACTCGTGACTGGTAGGGATGGGTACCTTTCACATTTGAACCGATACCGGTACCTGTGAATCGATACCGGTACCCAACGGTACCTTTTTTTTTTATTTCGATATTCGATATCGATTATTAAAATATATCGCGATATTTATCGTTATCGTTATATCGCCCAGCCCTACACTGCCAGCTATTATCCTTATCCCGTTCTCACTGGGCCACGCTAAAAGATAGGCATTTTCACTGTGCGTCGCAGTGTTTGCAGGGCTATATCTATATTCTATATTATAGCTATGGAGACAATACTATGGCTCATTTGACCGTAACTATCCCTCGTCCAACATGTAAAAAAGAATACATTTTTTCATGTATATGTTGTTTGCGTGTTATCCCGTCGTGAATATTGTTTCAGAGTGATCCTGGCTAAATTCCTGGAAACTGCGTTATGGAGCGATATGTGAATTTTACTAAATGCGTTCGCGTTGCTCGCCTGGACACGCTACAGTTTCCAAATCAAAGGTATATAATAGGGCTGGGCAATAAAACGATAACAATAATTATCACGATATATTTTAATAATCGATATCGATCGATAATAAAAAAAAAAATCGATACAAAAATCTTTTTTTTTTCCTTTTTTTTCTGCAACAGGGCAGCTTTAAAACCAGAGACAGTGGACAGACTTGTCTTTCTTGCCTGCAACTTAAAGTAATGGCTTTGCTTGTCCAAATGACAATATTGATCATATTGAGATTTATTTTTCTCTTGTCCATTTATTTAGTTTGCTTTCTAATTAAAAATACAGTTTGAAACCGTTTGTACACAGTAGGTTATGTGTGCTAGCAGAGCTAGTCGCGAGTCACGGTGCACATGTGCAGTGGTTAGTCCACCAAAAAAGCGCCAAAAGATAGAAAATAAACTAGCAGAGCCAGAACTATTCAACTCCCCTGGAGCCACAGCCAGCAGAGAAGCCTGTTTACTTTAGGTTTCAAACCAGCTGCAGCCTGAGAACTGAGTGTGAGGGGCTGTAACACTAAAGATGGCGGCAACGACAAATAATTGCTGCAAAATAAACATACATCTGTTCTTAAAACAATTCAAAACTTTATTTTATTTTTTTAATACTTATAACAATATCGATAATTATCAATATCGAGTCATATCGTTATCGTGATATAGGTATTATGTTTCATCATGAATGCATCAAAGGGGGGGGGGTCGTTTTTTTGATGCTCTGATCACCAGCAACGGCATTCGTTTTGAATACTACATACGTTGATCGGCAGGATCGATATGAAATCATTTTAGGATCAAGGTGGAATTGACGTCAGATAGTCCTTACCTTTGATCGGGGTTATTCCAAAAATAATATTCCAATTGTCTGATCGCGATTTCCAGTATTGATGTCCATCGGGTCCCCGACATAATCTGGCACAACACATGGATCGAGTGTCCTGGACGCGTTCCAATGTGCTCAGATGAATGGCTAGACTTGCCTGGGCCAAAATTCTCCGCCCGGACGACATTAGATGTGACACACAGTCTGGAACAGGGTTTCAAAGGGTGGGCGATACTGCCACCTAGCAGGACCTGGCCGGTATTGCACTCTCAGGGTCTCAGTATGGCTTTCAACAGTAACATAGAGGTCCGTGTGACTGCATAGATTATTAAAATTGAACGGACCAAATCACGTATATATACGTGATTGGCACTCAACGGTTGGCGAGCAAACACGTATACGTGAATGGTGCAGAAAGAGTTAAGGGAAAGCTGTGATGTATGCCATTTTCTTTCTTTAAGCAGAACTATTCAATTATCAAGCTTATCTTACCTACATTGAAATGGTTTTACTAACTTTAATATACTTCTAAGTGTGCACTGTGCTGCTATTTTATCTAGGAAAATATAAACATGGGATCGGGACTGTATCAGCAGATACTCAATATTAAATGACTCGGATCAGGATCTGTGGCAGAAATACACCCCTAATGAGAAGCTTTTCTCTCTAAACTTGATGCTTATTAGGGCTGACCTTCGAATTTTTTTTTGGCAATCGAAGCTTCGGGGCCGAGCTTCGATTTTAATTCGAAGCTTCGAATTAAAAAAAATTGAATAAATTTTTTTTTATATAATTTTTTATTTATTTTTTTTATCTTATGTCGTGGGACTTGTACAGCACTTTGGTAAACTTTGTTGTTTTTAAATGTGCTCTATAAATAAAGTGGATTGGATTAATGAATTAAGTAGCCCCTTTCGTGACTGTGACGCAGCCAACACGGCTGTGTGATTTAATTCAAGGTGGATCGCAACTTCAGATTTCATGGGAACTACCAATCCCCCAAATCAAGAATGTTTAAGATGAATGAAGTAAGATTTTGATTATTTGAAATATGGCCTGTGTAGACTAAACTATGCACAGAATTATGTCGGTTAGGGCTGGGCGATATAACGATAATGATAAATATCGCGATATATTTTAATAATCGATATCGAATATCGAAATAATTTTTTTTTTTTTTTTTTTTTTTTTATATACTTTTTTTTTTGTGACCTGCAACAGGGCAGTTTTAAAACCAGAGACAGTGGACAGACTTGTCTTTCTTGCCTGCAACTTAAAGTAATGGCTTTGCTTGTCCAAATGACAATACTGACCAAATTGAGATTTCTTTTTCTCTTGTCCATTTATTTTGTTTGCTTTCTAATTTAAAATACAGTTTGAAACCGTCTGTACACAGTAGGCTATGTGTGCTAGCAGAACTAGACTCCAGTCACAAGTCACGGTGCGGTGGTTTGTCCACCAAAAAAGCGCCAAAAGATCGAAAATAAACTAGCAGAGCCAGAACTGTTCAACTCCCCTGGAGCCACAGCCAGCAGAGAAGCCAGTTTACTTTCACTTTTAAACCAGCTGCAGCCTGATAACTGGAGTGTGAGGGGATGTAACACTAAAGATGGCGGCAATGACAAAGAATTGCTGCAAAATAAACATACATCTGTTGTTAATTTTTTTTTTATTTTTTTTTTAAATACTTATAACAATTCGATAATTATCGATATCGAGAAATATGATAACATTATCATATCGTTATCGCAATATGATTTTTGTCCATATCGCCCAGCCCTAATGTCAGTCTACAAGGTCCGGATTCTACATGGTCCGGCAATGTAGACCTTGTAGACTCCACTACAGACCAATTATCAGTGAATGTTCATGCATTTTTAAGAAGGGCTACTTCCACAAAAAAACAAAGAACTCACCAAAACATCTCAGTAGCACCTTATCTAAATGTTCTATTTCATATATGGAGATTCATATTTATTTATGTATTTCATGCATTTCTACATTTTATTTCCTATTTTGTTTATTCATCCCAGTATCTTTCTTTCTTATGTGTGGAATTCTACAAGGCATTTACATTCACATTTACATTTAGTCATTTAGCTGACGCTTTTATCCAAAGCGACTTACAAGTTCTGTATGACAGGTCATCAGGAAGGATACAACTCTATCAGCTGAGTAACAATATTCATCAAAGTGTTGCGTGTTACAGTGTAGGTTAGTTTATTAGGACAAGTGCATGACAGTAAGGTTAGTTAGGGTTAGATTTATTTTATTTTATTTCTTTTATTTTATTTCAGATAATGGTTGAAGAAGTGCGTCTTTAGTCGACGGCGAAAGATTGGACGGGATTCGGCTGTCCTAACTGGGGTGGGTAGTTCATTCCACCATTGTGGGGCAAGGACTGAGAATAGGCGTGTAGGTGGTGTATATGTGTTTGAGGATGATATCCTTCAAACAGGCAATAGTGATGATATAATTTGGGCAGTGCTGAGCTGGGTTCCTTTCCTCCAGTGTATTTGTCCCCCGGCCCCACCCAATGGCCCCATGCACACACACACACACACACACACACACCGAAGTAAAAAAAAAAAAAAAAAAAATTTTAATGTTCGAAGCTTGTGCCATCGAACGAAGCTTCGAAGTATTTAAGACAGCCCTAATGCTTATCGAATCAAAATCTGGAGATTGATGACCAGGGTAGAATAAAAATATTGAACCACATTAGCTCCCACTGTCACACACACGCCAGCGTTTCCGTTAGCCGGTAATTACCGGTATTTGACCGGCAAAATCTGTTGAAGTCCGACATATTTAATCTCTCCGGTCATAGTGTCCGGTGAAAATAGTTCCCTCTGGGCACAGTTTGATTATTTGAATTGTATTTGGATGGGCTGGAGTTGGGTGGCCTATGCGATGAACGAAACAATCATTGCGTTTGTTGTCGTTGCTTCGCTCAGCGAGAGCTTGCTGCTGGATTTGCGGAAGGCATGCAGCTGCAGACCCACAGAACCCACCAGCTTTGCTGGCACAGTGCGGTCCCCAGACCTGGAAAGCTGCTCTGCGGGTCTGCAGCTGGATGCTTCTTGCAAACTAACTGCGGCCGACTCGCGCTGATAACAGCTTTCATTGTTGGACCGGCTGCTTGGTGGAGCAACGATGAAACGAATGTAATGAATCGTTCGTCGCATGGGCTATTTAATTTTGGCCTGTTTTGGTACGGTTCGGGTGGTCAAGTTGTGCTTGGAGGGAGTTGTTTTCACCGGACATTATGACCAGCACCAAGTCGTTGGGAGGTGGATATATACATCACGCAAACTAGGGCTGGGCGATATGACGATATTATATAAATATCGGGTACAGTTCATTAACGATACACTTTTTAAACGTATCGTGGATATCGTGATGTTTTGCCCAAGAGGCTTGTGTTGCGTCAATCTGGTCCACACGTTGACACTTTTGAACAGCGCCGCCCCACACACACACTACTGCATCAAAAGTTACTACTTATGATAACAAAGGCATTCGTTTTGTGGCATTGACGTTATATAGTTACACTTTCAATAACATCAGCGTATTTACATAGCAACGACCGAGGTCGACCTAGATATAGCAAGCATTAGCCGTTCATATCTCAGCCCGTGCTGACTCCGTTGTGCCCATTCTGCGGTCTGTTAATAACGTTTTCAATCAGACAGATGTATGGAAATGCTTTTATTATAACATCCGTTGCAGTAAAATCATTATGCCTCCAGTCGTTTAGTCATTCTGCAGAGCTAAAAGGTAAAAGTCGGCCGCGGCGAGCTACCGCTGCCATTGTTGTTTTCATTGAGCTCTCCAATAGCGGAAGTAAAAAATTAATACGCGCTTGCCGATTGGTGCTAAGAACAGCAGGGCGGGTGCAAGCGATGTGACGTAATTGGCAGACGCGACTGTCAATCAAACTGATTCTGTTTGCCGACTGAATGAATATAAACGTTATTAACAGATTGCAGCATAGGTACAATACAGTACAGCTCAATACAACAACAGTCAACAGTGGACTGGAGGATGCAGACCAGAGAAAGACTTTCGTCTTGTTTACATCAGGGTCCCCCATTTTCAATTCATCATATTTCGTATCTAAATCATATAATATCTCATTGCTAAATATATGCAATATATAATCTAATAATCCAATAATCTAAATCTAATATATAATATAAAAATGCTAAATGCATGGGTATTTTATTTTGTCTTTAATGTTAGCTTGCAAACTCAAATACTGTCTTGGTAAGCCTCATAATGAATTGTTTGGGGGAAAAAAAGAAAAACATCGTGATGCGTATCGTGTATCGCCGAAAGGTCAGAAAATATCGTGATATCATATTTAGGCCATATCGCCCAGCCCTAACGCAAACCCACGATAATGATGCAAAATTTCTCAGTTTTTCGCTTGATATAATTAATACAAATGTCCAATATAACGGAATTCGTTAGCTCATAAAAATGTGATTATAACAGACTGCTGTTTAGTGTCGGACCGACTGCCCACATACGCGGTCTATTTTATTTCAAGTCAGCAGCAGCACGGAGTATCGAGGGACTTATTTTATTTGGAATATATTAATGACTGTATACGCAAAAGTTGCCTATAGTTTTAAGTAATAATATTATAAATCTACATGCCTTGAGGATGACATTCTTTATTCAATTGTTTTAAAGCTCAATAAACTATGACCGGAATTAATCTCATTTGTCCGGTAGATTGAAATCTTGCAGGTCACGGAGACCGGCAACAATTTTTTCTAACGGAAACCCTGACACACGCACGCACGCACACACACACACACACACACACACACACACACACACACACACACACACACACACACACACACACACACACACACTATACAACTTTTGTCTTTCTTAGTAGCAATTAAGTTCCTCACTGTGTCCCTCACCTCTAATTTGACCTAAATTAAGGCTATTTCTCCTAGGGCTGGGCGATGTTGCCTCTAAATTATATCACAATATGTTTTTGCTCTATCACGATACACGATATATATTGCGATATTTTGATATTTCCTCTAAACTTTAAAGCACTTAAAAATGCTTGATTTAACCCTTTGATGGATACAGTCACGCCAATATGATGATTATATAAACCTCTGTTGTCAATATAACCCCCCCCCCCTCCCCCACCCCCCCTTTTCTCACTAATGGAACTGGTGTCGTGGATCACTCCCCTGTGAGCGTTTCCAGGGTTAGCGGCTAACGTTAGTTAGCTTAGCTTAGTTAACGGCTAACTTAGTTACCACCTCTCTAGGTGTGTATGTGCGTGTACGTGATGTAAATTGGGCGAGTGTCTGTGAGGGAGAGAGGAAAGTGCTGCGCTAAAGTAAGTCATTTCAGCTGCGGCGGCTTAGAAACTGACGTGAGGTTTTGTGCAAAACATCGCAATGTCCACTATGTTTAAAAAGTGTATCATTAATGAATTGTACCTGATATTTATTTAATATCGTTAGGGCTGCCGCGGTATTGATTTTTTTCCTTACCGCACAAATTTGCAAAATATTTCCTACCGCCACGGTTACCACAAAAAAAGAAGTTTGAATGCAATTTTTTTAATTTATTTAAATTTTTTTAGTAGTCTACTCTTTATAGCATATAGCCTGCCTCTAGTCTAAATGTCTATCTTTAGAGGATGACTTTGCAGCATGAATATTGTTTGGGATTCGGCAAGCACGCATTCGTTATTGAAAGTGAAACACGGATTCGAAGTCTCCTCTCTGGTCGTGCGCCGTTCACTCGGTGTCGCGGGCAGGGGTCGTAGTGCCCGGCAGTTACCCCCCCCCGACCATTTCTTATTATTATTATTATAAAGTTACTACTTATGATTAACAAAGGAATTCGTTTTGTGGCATTAATGTTATATAGTTACACGTTCAATAACATCAGCGTATTTACCGGACCATAGCAAGGCAAGCATTACTCAATTCATATCTCAGTTCCTTCCTTTGCTCAGAGCGTGCTGAGTTGTGCCCATTCTGCGGTCTGTTAATAAAGTTTTCAATCAGACAAGTGTATTGAACAAAGGGCTTTTATTATAACATTTGTTGCAGTAAAATCATTATGCCTCGTTTAGTCCTGTGGAGCGCTGGTAGTCCACTCCGGCGGGGAGCTAACGTTATTAGCCTTGTTGTGAGATCTGATCAATGGCTGACATCCAGTTAGTAAAAAACGAATACGCGCTTGCCGATTGGTGGTAACAGCAGAGGCGGGTGCAAGCGGTGTGACGTAATTGGCAGAATCGACTGTCAATCAAAATTGTTCCGTTGCATTGCTTTGGTTGAGAGTATTATTATAAAAAACAGCGGTGATGCGGTATTCAGCTAAACTCTGCGGTGGGCGTGATGTAACAGCTATACCGCGGTAATGCGGTAACCGTGGCAGCTCTAAATATTGTCATATTGCCCACCCCTAATTTCTCTTATCTTCTGTCATCCATTTCTGTTACTCCTCTCCACCCATGTAAAGCAATTTTTTACCAGCTGTGCCCCATAAGCTGTTTTGGAAAATAAGGTGAAGTACTGCTGATCTTGGAAGAAAACATTCGCTGCTCGCTGACTTTCATTTTTCCTCTAATCTCTTTTTTTTCCTTAACGTGGGGCACACCCACGTTATGGATTTGAGGACAAGTATTCTGGGTGATGAGTAGAAGCCATCAATACTTGTGCCGTGCTGCTGACCTGACAATCAGCTTGTCATAACACTCTTGATCTTGGATAAGATGAAGAAGAGTTCTTAGATCAGATGACATACATACTGTATAGGTGAGAGAAAGGGCTGAGTCGAGTACGTAGGCCCGTTATTATCGAGCAAAGCACTTTGAGCGCCAGAGCTTTTCAGCTGAGTTGAAAGCATTTTGGCTTCTCCCACATGAGCTTTGCATGTGACCCTCGCTCACTGAGTGCATCTCAGTCACTGAGCATGCATTCTTTGGCTGCACTTCAACTTGGCTGTCAGTTTGTGTGTGTGTGTGTGTGTGTGTGTGTTGGCAGACATCACCAGCATGCTTAATTATACATAGTATATTTGAAGCCTGGTACGGCAGAGTGAACATAATGTTAATCTCTTCCCTATTCAGTGTGTTTTGCTTCTCCCCTGTGCCCGGATGAGAACATATGGTTTGAGGGACAGGTGTCTTGGCAAGGCTTGGCAATTGGAGAAAGTGTTTACGTTCCCCCAAGTGCTGACAGAGACTCAATGCGCAGAAGATCATGCTGCCAGCCAGAGTCGAGGAGGAGCAGCAGCAGTGGGAGGGAGGGAGTGTGAGCGAGAGAGGGGCAGATGGAATGGGAGAAGAGGGTGGAGAACATAGTATTTGCCTCTACAGGCACATAGGCATTAGGGATGGGTGCCAAATTAGGTACTTTTAAAGGTACATCTACCGAATCACGTCGGTACTACCAAGTACCGATTCACGTGAGATCCGTCTGTGCCAGATTTCGGTACTGTAAAAAAAAAAATATATATATATATATATATGACTATTTTTTCTTTTTTTTCTTACTTTAACACATTAAGGACCAGCCACAAGTTTATACGGGTTTCGGTGCCATGCGTTGTGGACCAGAGGCACGTATATAGCTGTGGCAAGTTGTTATTGTTTTATTCCATATTAATAACCGGCTCTGCAGATCTACCCTCGTCTGTGGAATCGCGAACATGCAATACCGGCCAGATCCTCTTAGGGGCGCCATCGCTCCACTGCAGTATGCCTTGTGGGCAAATGGAAAACTTTTTTTTCATTCAGTTTCAGTTTCCTAGTACCCGGATCCTGAACAAACACAATGTACTGTGGATCACGTTTCGAATTGCAGATTTCACCATGGAATAATGGGATTTATCATCAGCCAATGGACATATCGATCTACCAGATGCTGATCGATAACGGGGAAATGCCCGGGGGTATCCCACGGGCTCACGGTAAGACCTTATTCACCTAAATTACAGCCGGATCAGACCTTGCTGTGAGACGCAAGCATTCGATCAGTGAATGTGGCTAGTTACACGGACACTGTATTGGTAATCAATAATACTAAACGACGTCTCCCGCCCCCCCCCCCCCCCCCCCCCTTTCATCCATACATGCTCTGGGACAGCCCGGATCATATGCAGTTTGAGTTATTTCATTAGCATATATAAAACGGAAATGCCGTTGAATATAACGTTAGTAGCCATTAGCTCCATAACTAGCTTTCCAGAAAATATATGAGACAAAATCTGCGATAAAGCTTATATTCACGGCGCTATAAAATGATAACCTACCGATGAATTTTTTTTAAGCCATTTTGAAGGGAACGTTTATGAACTCAATTGACAATGAGAATGGACAGATAGCAATAATATAAAGTATAGATATAGCTCAACAAACAGGGTCACGTCTGTTTACATTGCCCGGTCCTCTAGCCACTAATTAGACTAAGCCCAGTGGTCGCCAAAGTGTTAACGTTCACACGCACAATATACGCTTACCTAGGATTTGACTTGATTCAACAACAAAGCAGTCGGGGCAATGGCAAGCCGAAAACGGTCGAAAGTGTGGTTATTTGAAGTTTAGATTTTTTTCTTTTCACAACTGAGGTAGGTAGATTACATTTTTAGAGACTAAAGTACCGAAAAAAGGTACCGTTGGGTACCGGTACCGTATCGGTTCAAATGTGAACGGCAGGGTTAGAAATTACAAGGGCTTTTTTTGCCCCCCCTTAACACTTTGGTCGCCAGCCAGAAATCCGGAAATGACGGGGGGTGATAATAGTTACCTGTAGAGCTGCCGCGGTATTGATTATTTCCTTATCGCACAAATTTGCAAAATATTTCCTACCGCCGCGGTTTTTACCGCACGCACACAAAAAATTTAAAAAAAAGTTTGAATGCATTTTTTTTTTAGTAGTAGTCTACTCTTTATAGCATATAGCCTGCCTCTAGTCTAAATGTCTATCTTTAGAGGATGACTTTGCAGCATGAATATTGTTTGGGATTCGGCAAGCACGCATTAGTTATTGAAAGTGAAACACGGATGCGCAGTTCACTCGGTGTCGCGGGCACCCCCCCGACCCTTTCTTATTATTATTACTATAAAGTTACTACTTTATAATAAAGGCATTCGTTTTGTGGCATTGACATTATATAGTTATGCGTTCAATAACATCAGCGTATTTACCGGACCATAGCAAGCAATACTCTATTCATATCTCAGTTCCTTTCTTTGCTCAGAGCGTGCTGCGTTGTCCCATTCTGCGGTCTGTTAATAAAGTTTTCAATCAGACAAGTGTATAGAACGAAGGGCTTTTATTATAACATTCGTTGCAGACAGTAAAATCATTATGTCTCGTTTAGTACTCCTGAAGAGCGATGATAGTCCACTCCGGCGGAGAGTTAAAGCTAACGTTATTAGCTGTTGTGATGAACTGACATTCAGGACGTAAAAACGTGTGACGCGTCTCTCTTCTGACCAATCAGTGGTCTGCAATGTTTCACGTGACTTTTCTGGTACCCAATAGGGTCGCTTGGAACCTCGATAGACGAGTAGGGTATATCTGCAGAGCCGCAAGCCCAACGAGAGGAGGGTAAATTATTATTATTATTATAAAAAACAGCGGTGACGCGGTATTCAGCCTACTCTGCGGTGGCCGTGATGTAACAGCGATACCGCGGTAATGCGGTAATCGCGGCAGCTCTAGTTACCTGTTATAAAGCAATTTAGACTGGGATGGATGGATGGATGGTTTGATGGATGGTTTGATTGATTGATTGATTGTTTGTTTGTTTGATTGATTGATTGATTGTTTGTTTGTGTGATTGTTTGATTGATTGATTGTTTGATTGATTGCTTGATTGATTGTTTGTTTGTTTGATTGATTGATTGATTGTTTGTTTGTGTGATTGTTTGATTGTTTGATTGATTGATTGTTTGATTGATTGACAGTCCGACTGACTGACTGACAGTCCGACTGACTGACTGACAAACTTGAAATGCAGTAATATTATATCGATCAGGTGGGAATATATTGTATTGATCAGGTTAGTAGATATTGTACCGATCAAGTATTATAGATCATGTGCATGCAATAAACAAAAAAAACAAACATTTCGACTGTTTCTCATTCATGTACTGTGCATAATCTGCTCCTGTGTTGTAGACACTGTGTTGCTCTGTACCTACCTGTTTTCCAATTTATTCGTCCATACATGATGAACACATTCATAAAGTAATAATATCTTGTATTGATAATATATCAATTAGTTTCACCTGGAAATACTACTACCTTATCAACCACCATGCCTGGCGCTAACGAACAAGTAAGTTATAACTACTGGTGTAGGTCCAGAAAACATTATTATAAAATACAGAATACTTTACAATGCAGAAAACTTGAAACTTTGATGAAGTGACATTTTTATTTCACAATATGTTCAATAAACTGGGTGACAGTCATCAGTACCAACCATTGTTGCTGTGCATTAGACACATATGCTGGTAACATTCACAGTATAAAATTATGGTAATTTACCAAGACAATACCTTATAAAAAGTGAACACTGGATGATAACCAACCATTGTTTCAGTGCATTTAGAAGTTTGCTGGTAACATTCACAGTATAGGATTATGGTAATTTACCAAGACAATACCTTATAAAATGTGAACACTGGATGATAACCAACCATTGTTTCCGTGCATTTAGAAGTTTGCTGGTAACATTCACAGTATAGGATTATGGTAATTTACCAAGACAATACCTTATAAAAAGTGAACACTGGATGATAACCAACCATTGTTTCAGTGCATTTAGAAGTTTGCTGGTAACATTCACAGTATAGGATTATGGTAATTTACCAAGACAATACCTTATAAAAAGTGAACACTGGATGATAACCAACTATTGTTTCAGTGCATTTAGAAGTTTGCTGGTAACATTCACAGTACAGGCACGTCACATGATCAACTACAGGGCATATCTTACAGTTGGTCTCTCGCATCAATGGCTGCGGTTACATGGTGACTTTTAATTCCGAATTATAACTTCAGAATCAAATCATTCGGATGTAAAAAAAAATCATGCGAGTTTACATGTCAAATCTTAATTCCGACAAGGTGTTTACATGAAAGTCACTGTCTAATCGGGAGTTTTTGAGTCATCGTAAGGTTTGGGGCTGGGACGGCTTCTGATTGGGTAAACGTAAACAGGATGTTAACGTCATTACGTTTACCAGAAGTAAACAAACAGCTGCGACCGGTATTCTCAGCTACTGTGCTAGCGTACCAAACAACATTAACCAGACTCTCGGTGTGTCTATTCTGCTAACGTTAAAGCAGGGCTGTACGTTAACTTTTTTTGCACATAGCACTGGTGCTACAGAGGTTGATAGTTTTGTAGCACAGGCCAAAATCTTGTAGCACGAGTATAAAACGTCTCTAAAATCTCTAAAAACAACCACAAGTAGTGCAGTTCATTACTTAAATAGGTATGTGACTGGCAAGGGACATGAATCTTGCATACAGGGCACACAAAATCCAAACTTTAACAAGAAATGCTTTTAGACATTCTTTCTTTATTTGCCCATAATGTAAAACAAAAAGAACAAGGACATAACCATATAACCGATATGAAGCAGTCCGAGACCAGGCAGCGCTGGTGTGGACTCAGATTACAGGGAAAGCTAGAAACCAACCTAGAAACACCTAGAAACCAACATAACAAATAGATATAATGCATACAAACACCTGTACATATTTGTGGAACCAAATAAATAAATGTATTATTATTATTATTATTATTATTATTATTATTATTATTATTATTATTATTATTATTATTATTATTATTATTATTATTATTATTATAATTATTCGTGTGTGTGTGTGCGTGTGTGTGTGCACTGCACACGTGTCACAGTTCCAGCATCATGTCTGCTGGCCACTTTTTCAGATCCACACACACACACACACACACACTATTGCATTAATCAGAACTAAGTACAAGGAACTCTGCATGAATGCAATATGCCACATTCATCTTAAACTTTACCTCACGGAGATCAGCATCATCCGCTCTGGTCGTCTGTTTACTCAGCGAGTGCAAGAGGGTGCCGGCCCGCGCTCAGGAGTTTGTTTAGCGTTGAAGGCATCCCGGGCAAGAATGTGTCGATGGGACGTATTGTGTTTATTAATGTTATCCCTTTTTAGGATATTGTTACCCGCGAGTCAAGGGATTCTCTGATCGGATCTTTTCCGGAGTCTCCCGGCACCAGTGACAGAATAATAATAGCTGTGCTTCCTCATTAAAAAATATCCACGGAAAATCATTTTCCCACTCTGCGTTATATCTGTACATCTTGTTAATCTTCTCCTTTTGTCTCGTTTCTATTAACGGTGGTCCCTCTCGGGCTCGTTTGGGGTTTTGATCTTGTACTTCTTTTGTTGGATTTAATACCTTAAAAAAGCGCTTCATCTTGTCGAAGTCACTCAGTCAGTGTACATTGAGCTCGCAACTTAGTCGCGGGGATATTGTTCGCTAGGGATTATGGGATTTGGTGTTTGATTATGGACTCTACGCGAGACGGGACATTGTTTTTAATCGCACGAGACTACAAGTACCAAGTGGATAGCGTGGCGCTGTGGTCCATTCAATTTACCGTCACACTTTATTTTTTTTTGCTTGCTCCACGGGCCATCGCACCAGTGCTACTGAAGTCAATTCATTCATCGCACAGACTGACGTCAGTGTCGCACGTGCGACATATATGTCGCAATGTACAGGCCTGCGTTAAAGGCCTCTAAATGCTACAGCAACTTCAAAGCAACTGCACCACAACATCGACAAAGCAAAGGTGTTGCAGGCCTTTATGCTTCTGCAACATCGACGCACAGCCTATGTAACATTGTACCCCGTATGTAGCAACCCATTGATAACAAGCAGACAAATAAGCATAATTTTTACTTCCGGGCGGGGGGTTTCAAAATAAAAGAGCGACGTCTAAAAGCACCGTAAATACGTTTATTCTTTACAATATCTAATATATATATCTATACACGAACCTAAACTAATCTAAAGTTAGTTTAGGTTCGTGTTAACGTTAGATAATGTACAAAATAAACCTATTTACGGTGCTTTTAGACGTCGCTCTTTTATTTTGAAATCCCCCGACGGAAGTATTATAGTGTCTGTTGCTAGCAGCTTCACTTTTGCCGGCCGGTTCTGTGCTTTTTCTAGCTAACGTATCATCATTCGTTTCCAAAGGAGAGGAGAGAAAGACCGCGGCTCACATGCAGCTCAAACTACCTGTTGGAATAAATTAATTGATTGATGTTTAACTTGTCCCTGTGTGTGTCCAGTCATTTCGACTAGCAAACGTTGTATCTAACGTTACCTCAGGATACCATTGTATTTAGTTGGTTAGCTATGTAGCTATTTTGTGGATAGCATTTTGTATAGCATCAATACTAGCTGGCTGGCTACAGCTTTATTTACTAAATTATGGAGGCTTTTTAATCGTCAAGGTAAGAGAGGATTTGTCATGATCAACTGAAGGCGTATGCTATGGAACAATATGTGCCCATGTTCGCGATCATCTATGTGTACTGTAGCCTATGCGCGATCATGTGCAGAAAGACCGGGGGGAACTAATTCCGAAAAAGCGTTTACATGGACAGAAAAAGCTTTAATTCGGAATGATAAACGGAATAAACCGGCCACTTACATCGGAATGGATTTTATTTCGGAATGGCCATTTTCATTCGGAATTAAGTATTTTCAGATGTTTACATGATAACTTTAAATAGGATTTAACGTTAATTCCGAATGAAAAGGGGAATAAACTGTCCATGTAAACGCAGCCAATGACTGCATTGTCCATTGATAAATGGATGAAGCGCCAGATGATCTGTGGACCAAAAAATATCCAATACATGCTTCCAAAGTATATAAATAAGAGGCCAATGGACTGCATTAGAAAAGTGTGGTACGTTACCTACAGTATATACTTTTATAAACTGGGTGACTGTCAGCAACCATTGGTTCTGTGCAAACGGTAAAAATGAGGGGGGGAAAAAGATAAATAAAAAAATAAACTATATACACACACAATGCAAATGATGAATGGAGTCGACACAGCTAGAACGCTAACATAACGTCTCATCTGCAAGTAGTCCAAACATGCCTATGCAATATCGACAACCATGGCCCAAATACATGTGTTCAACGCATTTGTCTTGTACAGAAAACAGTGCAACTACCCATACACTATACTATACTATACTATACTACTCTCAGCTAGCTATACTATGTACCGGAGTGGTACACATGGTTCTGTCTGTATCACACAATGATGGATTATTTAGAAGTATTCTGTACTTCTGTGTGCCGGATTATTTAGAAGTAGTCTGTACTTCTGTATGACAACTAATAAAGAAACTATTTAGAAAAATCCTTCTTTGTGTGATACAGAGTGAAGCATTTGTCACGATGCAGGGGGACTTTGCACGATGTGCAAAAATATCTGGTTTCACCCCTGAGGCCACGCCTAAGGCAGACCCGACATTTCCTACATGGTAGCTTTCGCTTGGGGGTGGCTTTGTATGCCACCATTACATGCTTCCCAAAGCCACCCACTAATCTGCTCTGCGGGTCCCCCGGTGGGGCCCTAGGGTCGCGCTGCCTGTCACGCCCCACCTGCTCAGCCCCTGCCTCCTCCTCCTCACCCCCACCGCCGCCCTCCTCCTCCTCTGCCACCCCAGGAATCTTCAACTCCTGAGCCCCTGTGTAGGTCCGTGCCACAGCCCTGGTGTACCGGAAGAGGTTGTAATAATACCCTTGTGGGTGCCTGGTTTTGTACAAGACAAAAGAGTTGAACATACATATTTGGATCAGATACAGCACAAACTTTTTGGTCCACTTTCCAGTCTTACGTGTAGCCGGATAGTACGCCAGGTTTTGATCCAGCTGGTCGACTCCTTTCATATAGCGGTTGTAAGGCTTGTAAAGCAACATCAGGCTGCTAAACGAACAATGAATGAACACTACACAACAACAACCACCATAGATCCTCCCCTACACAACAACAACCACCAAACGCACATAGCACACACATCCACACGCACACACTCACTTTAAACAAACACACTGTAGCACCCACTCCACACACTTTATAGCACACACCCACTTTAAACAAACACACTGTAGCACCCACTCCCCACACTTTATATTTATTGATGAAGGATTGCACTACAACTCGTACACCTTACTGTAAATTGTACCTAAATTGTACCTCATCCCATTTCTGCTTTGCACTATATAGTACTGTACATTAGTACACTGCATAGTATTGTATATTATATGGTAACTCAGAACATTGTACATATGTCTATACCGAACACTGTGACCTCATTTTCTTCTTCTAAACTACATGCTATACTATGTTATTTGATACTATCTTGTCTAGCACAGTCTCTGGAGCGTAACAGTAAGAAGCATTTTGTATGAAAGTATTCTGTACTTCTGTATGACAACTATTAAAGAAACTTGAAACTTGAACTTAACACATGATGGTTGACGGCTTGAGCATCTCCACCCTCACTGCTTTGCCCTTCTGCTTCTGCCACACTTTCGCCATTTCCATGGTGTCCTCATGGAAGCTGGTGATAGTCTTCACGATCCGTTTATCGCGCCATGCCACGATCATGACCTGCTTGTTGTTGACAGCTAGGCCTGCCGCGATAAGCAATAAATCGATTAATTGCCGCGATAATTAAAATGAATGCAATGATTTTGACGGGCGCGATTAATTGCTATTTGCGCGTTTGTTTTAATGAGGCGAAACCAGTGCCCCTTGCAGTCTCTCTCCGTGTGGGGGGCCGCTGGCGTTACTACAGAGCACAGCACGGGAGCTCCGTGGGGCAGTAGCAACGCTACATAGCTTAACTACATTTCTCAATAGTGTTGCTCCTTTTAACCAAGTAGCGTTATTTGTAGTGTAACGTTAGAATAACACAGAATAACGTTAATACAATTACATGCATCATTGTTTACAATGAATGGGTGGGGCTAGTCAAAGCACTGGAGACGGGGACAAGTTAAACATGAATACATTTATTATAACGGGTCGTTTTCGAGTCGTGCTGCAGTGCCTACGCACCACAGCTATTCTATTATATACTGCTTTGACGCTTCCTCCTCATCGTTGATTGCCTGTAGTAGCTGCATCTAACGTTAGTAGCTAACGTTAAAACTAAAAAACACAACCGGACGAGACAAGTTGTCGGCTAGGATAATCACAACAATACTTCCGGTCCGGTCGGTGGGCTTCAAAATAAAAGTCTTAAACCGGAAAAGACGGAGCGGTGGGCTTCAAAATAAAAGTTTTGGGAAATAAATTTCTCAAAAAAAATTCTCTAAGCGGTCGCAATAATATCGCTTATCGCGATATTTTCGGGGGCAATTAATCGCCCAGCAAAATGTGTTATCGTGGCAGGCCTATTGACAGCAATGCGCTCCCCCACACCGATGTCAGCATTGGTCAGGTTCTTTACGATGGCTGGCTCCCCCCGGTGCTTCCTGAGGGTACCACAGACGTCGGTCCTCAACTGTCGGAGCCTGGCGCACATGCTCACCGAGTTATAGAAATTGTCCATGTATAAGGAATGCCCTGCTCCGGCCAAACGTCCAAGCAGACCGACGACCGTGTCCCCCAGGTTCGCGCTATCCCGGCAATATGGCTTGAACGCGAAGCAATATCCTGTGCGTGATTCGCACAGGAAGTATGACTTGATGCCATACCGGGTTGGGGTTGTAGACACGGAAAGCCAGGCGGCCTCGCCATGCCATCATCCCCTCGTCAATGGCGAGCTCACATCGGGCTGGTACAGTTCCTTGCACCTCATGTTGACATGGTCGACTACAGGGCGTACCTTACATAGTTTGTCTCTAACATCTAGGGATGTGTTGTCTGCAAAGTGGAGGAATCGCCAGATCAACTCATACCGGTTGCGTGGCATGGTGGCTGAGTAGTACGGTGTGAACATCATCTCATCAGTGGTCCACATCATGTCCACGCGAGGCTTCCAAAGGACACTGCTCAGGAAAATGAGTCCAAGGAACTTCTTCAGCTCCTTCAATGTGAGGGCCTTCCAACCCAGTGCCCTGCTACTGGTTAGCGTGGGATCCAGCCGGGCAATGAACTGATCAGCGTAGAGGTTGGTCTGGGCAACAATGGCGTTGAGAAAGTCATCTGTCAGGAACAGATCTAGCCATTTTGCAGGCCGGTGCGAATTCAGTGCCGCGGCGTCCTGGAGCAGCCCCGGTTGGGATGTGAAGGGGATCCTGCGAGGCACCCAGCCCTCACGAGACCAGGCATTCTCCTGGTCCTGACGGATCGCAGACCTGCTCTTCGCTCCTCCGCGTCGCACGCCACGACCTGTCAACGTAGTTACAAACTGTGTGTGAGTGAATGAGTGAGTGTGTGGGGTTCAGATGTCAGAGCTGGACGCGGTGTGGGGGTGAGATGTCAGAGCTGGAACTGGTTTGCAGAGTGAGGCCAACATACCGCGATTAGATGTGCGTTTCCGCCCTGCAACGGGTTCCGACATGTCCCGACTATCATCCAGTTCTAGAATCACATGATGTAATACATTACACTAGAGCAACGTATTGTCATTTTATTTACATGATATATATATATATATATATATATATATATATATAGCATTATGTGTTATATTTTATGTACAATCACCTGCAGGAGTAGACTGTGATGCTATGTTGTGTGGGCCATTGCCAGTCTCTGCGTCACTCTCTGCGCCAGAATCTGAATTGGATTGAATTCATTCAGTAAGTAAGTCTCATAAAACACAATAGTAATACATTTACATACATGAATGCAGTTAGTACATACCCAAGTATGTGGGTGTACACCGCCGGACGCTGAATCTGTGTCGGATCCTGTAATTAGGGATGCACCGATATGAAAATTGGCCACCGATACCGATACCGATTGTTCAACTAACACTATCGGCCGATACCGATACCGATATTTGTATATTTGTATATAAGTATTTGTAATTTTTTTTTATTTATTTTTCTTTTATTTATTTTTTTTTTTAATGAAACTACTGTATATTTGTATGTGTATGTTTGTATTTGTAGGCCTCTTTACTTACTTAAAAAAAGGAAACATCAAGAAATATGTTTATGGTATCACTATCTCTCTCCCAGTATCGTCTGGCGGCCTGCAGAGGGATACTATTTTCTCAACCAGAGCGTTCAACCAATGCAATGGAACCATTCTGGCGGCCTGCAGCGGGATACTATTCTCTCAACCAGAGCTTTCAACCAATGCAATGGAACCATTTTGATTGACAGTCGATTCGGCAAATTACGCCACACCGCTAGCACCCACCTCCTGCTGTTCTTACCACCAATCGGCAAGTGTTTATTCATTTTCTACTTTCGGGCATGCCGCCATTGATCTGCTTGCGAATCACTCGAGAGCACAACAAACTTAACGTAGCTAATACCTTAGCTGCTGCCCGCCGACCAGCGCTCCACAGCATGACCAAATGAGACATAATGATTTTACTGCAACAAATGTTATAATAAAACAAAGCCTTTCTATACATTTGTCTGGTTGAAAACTTTATTAACAGATTGCAGAATGGGTAGTTTGGTACGGAATGAGCAACGGAATGGAACTGAACTATGAACGGAATAATGCCTTGCTTACTTGCTGTGTTCGGGTAAATAATATGCTGATGTTATATTGAACGTGTAACACTAACTATATAACGTTATTAACTAACTAGCTACCGTACCGGGAGCTCACGTTGATGCCTGGATGGTGCTAACTAACTAGCTACCGTACCGGGAGCTTGCGTTGATGCCTGGATGGTGCTAACTAACTAGCTACCGTACCGGGAGCTCGCGTTGATGCCTGGATGGTGCTAACTAACTAGCTACCGTACCGGGAGCTCGTGTTGATGCCTGGATGGTGCTAACTAACTAGCTACCGTACCGGGAGCTCGCGTTGATGCCTGGATGGTGCTAACTAACTAGCTACCGTACCGGGAGCTCGCGTTGATGCCTGGATGGTGCTAACTAACTAGCTACCGTACCGGGAGCTCGCGTTGATGCCTGGATGGTGCATCTGTGATGCAGTAGCTTGTGTGTGTGTGGGACGGCGGGCGTTGTGCAGGTAGGTTGCGAGTGAACTTTTTTTTTTTGCCTTTTGACGCTACACAAATTGATGGTTATTTATCGGCGACTGCTATCGGCACATTTGAGCTTATAGGCCGATAGCAGTCAACAAGGCACTTATCGGCCGATACCGATACCCGACCGATATATCGGTGCACCCCTACCTGTAATGCACATAAAATAAATCAGCGGCCATTGTACTCAAAGTGATGGTCACTCCTCCCCCCATATTAGATGAAATGCAGAGCACATGTAGTGAATAAATATAAATCAAGGCCTATATGACGATATAATCTCCAAATAAAATAACTTGGAATTACATTCAACAAGACCATGACCTCCCCCACATTAGTTAGATGCAGATCACATGTGAATCGAGGCCTATATGACACACACACACCCTTGTAAAAACTTGTACATCAAAGCCATTGTACTCAAAGTGATGGTCACTCCTCCCTCCATATTAGATGAAATGGAGAGCACATGTAGTGAATAAATATAAATCAAGGCCTATATGACGATATAATCTCCAAATAAAAGAACTTGGAATTACATTCAACAAGGCCATGACCTCCCCCACATTAGTTAGATGCAGATCACATGTGAATCGAGGCCTATATGACACACACACACACACACACACACACACACACACACACACACACACACACACACACACACACACCTGTACATCAAAGCCATGTACTTCAAAGTGATGGTCACTCCTCCCCCCATCACTCCTCCCCCCATATTAGATGAAATGGAGAGCACATGTAGTGAATAAATATAAATCAAGGCCTATATGACGATATAATCTCCAAATAAAAGAACTTGGAATTACATTCACCAAGGCCATGACCTCCCCCACATTAGTTAGATGCAGATCACATGTGAATCAAGGCCTATATGACACACACACACCCTTGTAAAAACTTGTACATCAAAGCCATTGTACTCAAAGTGATGGTCACTCCTCCCTCCATATTAGATGAAATGGAGAGCACATGTAGTGAATAAATATAAAGCAAGGCATATATGACGATATAATCTCCAAATAAAAGAACTTGGAATTACATTCAACAAGGCCATGACCTCCCCCACATTAGTTAGATGCAGATCACATGTGAATCAAGGCCTATATGACACACACACACACACACACACACACACACACACACACACCTGTACATCAAAGCCATGTACTTCAAAGTGATGGTCACTCCTTCCCAGGGCTCTACGCTAACCTTTTTCACTAGGGGCACAGGTGCTCCTAAATGAAAAAACTTAGGAGCACACAAAGAAATTTAGGAGCACCCAAAAATATTTAGGAGCACAGTGAAAATATTTAAAGTAAAAGAGTTTTTTTTTTCAAAAATAAATGTATATTTGTACTGTGCGTGCATGTGTGTAAATTAGCTCTTGCTACAACCCTGCATGTTTACATTTTGTATTTTGTACTTGATGTTCATTAACATGTGCTGTCCCTATCAAATAAACTATCAAATCAAACTACTGCTACAAAAGTAACAGTCACTTAACTTTAGCCCCTTTTATGCATACAATGCCTATGTTTTGGCTGTGTTGCTCTTCTAGAGAAATAATCGTTTCAGGGTTGTCTATTGAAATACTGTACACCTCCAGTACAGAAACATTGTTTATGAGTTTGCATGTCAGGTAGACCATTGATTGACAGTCGAGTCTGCCAATTACGTCACACCGCTTGCACTCCGGCCGCCGGCGCTGCAGCTGGGCCCTATTGCCCACCTCTGCTGTTCATAACGCTAGCCAAGTTAGCTGTACACACATACACAGTGGGCCAGTTACTTTGGTGTAGGGGTGTAACAATGCATCGATCCTAAGGGGAAAATTCAACTGCATCGATTTCAAAATGTTAGAATCGATTAACGCAATTTGAATGTGTACACAGTGTTATGTTGTTATCATGTCCGTTACAGTCAACACAACGGCATACGCTACTGCATCAACGTTATGATTACCAAAGCAAGGCATTCGTTTTGTTGTATTAACGTTATATTACTATTGCTAAATCTAGGTGTTCTAAAATATATTGCTATTGGTAAGACTAGAAGTTACATGTAGGGGGATGCACCGAAAATTCGGCTACCGAAAATTATCGGCCGAAAATGGTTAAAACGGTTTTAGCACCGAAAATATATGACCGAAAGTCAAATAACGTGTTGTTGTGATGACGTCATCAAAACGCGACTACAGACATACCGGTAGCATGCGCAACATGTAATGTGAGCAGCAGGGGCGGAGCTAGGGGGTGGCTACCTGGGCTCAAGCCCCGGATGTATTCTGAAAAGCCCCGAATCTATTTTAAAAAAAAAAGATTTTTTTTTTTTTTTTTTTTTTTTTTTTTTTTTTTACAATTCATCATTGTTACATGAAAATATGTTTGCACCAGATTTAGCAGAAGCTAATTTCCATCTGTGGTCTATCCAGCTGCTAACTGTATTTGAGTGAGTTAAGTCTTGGTGTTATGGTAGACTCAGACCTAAGCATTAAATCACAATCAACAAGTTGACAAAAACTTAATTCTTCCACCTTAGAAACATAGCTAAAGTACGACCATTTATAAATCAAAAGGACGCTGAAAACCAGATCCATGCCTTTATCTCAAGCCAACTCGACTACTGTAATGCACTCCTTACCGGCCTCCCGAAAAAATACGATGATAACTATTTTATTGCAATGCACTATTGCATTATTTTATTCTATTTTACTAACTATTTTATTGCACTGCACTATTTTACTTTGTATCAGTGAATCATAGACGCCTGGCCATAAGAGCATTCGGAGCATCTCTGCTCTCCCACTATTGAACTTGGGGGAGCAAAGGTATGATCTTGCTCCACCACTTTTTGATAATATGAAAAATATGATATATCCCCCCCAAATATATAAATCTAACCATAACTACGTTATGGTTAACTGAGTTTTATAGTGAAAAGAGCAGCTTTATTGGTCAAGATTGAAGGCTCTATATTGCAGGAAATTGCACGTACAGGTTCATTAAATTCAAAAAAAATCTGTCGTCAAACCACCCCTTGCCTGACCTAGAAAAAAAATAAACAAAAAAAATAAAATAAAAAAAAAGATTATAAAAAAATTAAAAAACAAAAAAAAAATAGGGGGCCCATCTGGGCTAAGCCCCGGATCTCCTACAATCCTAAATCCGCCCCTGGTGAGCAGCTTGGCAACTCTTCCTGCATCCTGCCTACAGCCTGTGATAACTAACTCCTCTTGGGAGTAGGGATGCCCCCCGAAACCCGGTTCTAAACTAAATTAGAAAAAACCGGAGTATTGATCAGCTCCGACGTTACCGGTACTGCTATCAGTAGTCTAGGAGCGGATTAGCTACGGAGCTAACAGTGTACCATCCATCTGCGACGCAACGGTGGCAGCAACAGTGGACACTGAGTAATGTTAACGTTATGACGAGTTCATACTACACTACACGTATGAACTCGACATAACGTTAACGTTACTCCGTTTAAATGAAGTGTTTAACACTTTGATTGCCTAAGGCTAAATTCATGATATACCATAGGTTGCCAGCTCTATTTGTCTATGGATAAGTACCCCTTTGCAGGGCTATAACTTTTTAAATTCTATTGCTAAATTGCCATTAATATGGCCCATTCAAAGTCCTATATGTATTGTTCATTGTGTAGCAACGTTAAACTTTTTCATTCACATATTCATTAGGGGTGGGAATCATCAGTTTCATCACGATACGATACGATATCGATTCTTTGGACAACGATACGATATTTGCCGATATCACAAAGTCTGCCACGATACGATACGATACGATACGATTCAATTCAGGTGTCTGCGATCGATATGAGGCGATATTATGTGCCCATTTAACACAATCAGTCACATTTAGATCAACTAAAAAAAGGCTACGGAAATATCAATTGATGTATTTATTTTTGAGCTCTTCCAGACATTTAAATGAAAAACAATCTATTGTTTTTAATACAAATAGACCTCCTGTTCACTTTTGTTTTTATATATTGAGCTTTAACACACACACAGACACACACACACACACACACACACACACACAGTCCCCCACAGCCCCCACCCCTCCTCCTTCCAAGTCCCCTTTCCACTCTCCTGTTCTCTCTCACGGTTAGCTGCTTAGCTTTTAGCAGCCAACGCGACGTTCATTTAGGTATTTAACGCGACGTTGGCATAAAGGAATGGCGACGATGCAACGCCTGTTATATGCATTTGACCCGTTGCGGGGAAAAAACTGCACAGACTTATATCGGCTCGCAAAATAGACGCTCTGTAGTGCTTTACAGCAGACGCAAACACTCATATATCTATGCAAACACTGCTGTAATTTCTACACGGAGTTTCACAATACTGGGCGCCGGCGGATATGACTCGCGGGGATTTTCAAAATAAGAGTATCGCAATATGAATCGATCTTTTTACGTTGCGTCGATCCTATTTGATTATTGATAATAGATCGATATATCGATCTGGATCGATGTATTGTCCCACCCCTAATATTCATAGTAAAATATGGTCTAATGTATAAGTATGTTTTCATCTCTTTCTGCAGCTTTCTCCAGAACGTGATCTATAGCCCCAAATGCATTATATTGATGATGAAATACAGTTTGATGGCAATCGGCGCGATATAAAAAATTTCAATTTGACGTACTTCTAGAAGTTTCTACGTATCATCTGATGATGACCGGATGGGCGGGGGATCGTTTATAATTCCGTGGGCAGCGTTATATCATTCATCTAGTGTGGGTCATATCAGAGCAGTTTATATCGAACACGTTAAAAAATAACGCTGAATCTTACCGTATCTTCCTCGCGCCGTTAAACGATCAGCGTGGTGTAGACCGTTTTCGATTATGGGATGTTTATCCTGAAGAACCATTTCCAGGTTGTATAATACTATATACGTCCAAATAACGTTGTTTATTGAGTTAGGGCGAGCGATTGATCATCCAGTGTGTTGAGATGGAGTCCGGCTACCGATCGCGAGTGCCCGGAGCACATAGGATGAGCACTTCCTGTTTGGCGAGCCCCTCCAGATGGCGCTCTCGAACCGTTAAACAGTTGATGGGAGTTCACCAGTACATCTCAGGGCTCCGGAAAGAAAATATGATTTCGATCACAGATTTTTGAAATATTGATATCAAAGACGAGTTACGGCGTCCTCGGCAACTTGAGCATGGCGGGGAAGGACGCCTAAAAGCGTCTTCCGGCAGTTAAAGTGTTAATTAGCAGCAATCTGTTGTTGAAAATGTATCGTTAAACCGGAAATGGAAATGCGAGGACAGGAAGTAGTCATCAATCGTTGTAGTCTTTTAGTCTTAACAGTCTGGAATTAATGTATGCATTCAAAAGTGCTGAATAAATGTTTTATGGGCCCATAATAGTGATTATTAATATTATTTAATTAGTTAAGTTTAGCCATAATCATGTCTTTTGCCATAATCAGGTAGCTAAAAAAAATAAAAAAAACATATATATATTTATATTAATCATTTTCGGCCTTTCGGCATTCGGTTTTCGGCCAACTGTTTCCTATTTTCGGTATCGGTTTCGGCCAAGAATTTCCCATTCGGTGCATCCCTAGTTACATGTCTCTGGAAACTCGCATATCGCAATGGTGGCGTTTCAGGAAGTAAACAAGCCAAATGAGAGCTTCCGATTGGTAATTTGCTTTCTTTATCATGAAACCAGTCACGTCACTCTACTGTGATTGGACCGTTGGCTTGAGTGCAATGTGGGACTTGTAGTTTTTTAACGATTCTTTTCGTTAAAGGAAGGAAAGGAGGAAAAAAAGACGAGAGAGGCTGTAATCTGTACTCGCACAGCGTGCGCGTAATTGATTTTTACGGTTCGCACACACGTATTTTTAGGGGCATATGCGAGCAATTTGGTCGCACTGTAGAGCCCTGTTGAGGGTGTGTAGTTAGAGACCATTGACCGGAGGTAGGCGGGAGCGGTTCCCTTTGCCGCACGGTATGCTAGGCCGAGGGCCTTGATGTGGATTCGTGCAGCAATGGGGAGCCAGTGCAGGTCCCTAAGAAGTGGGGTGACATGGGCCGACCTCGGTAGGTTTGAGATCAGGCGGGCCGCTGCGTTCTGAATGAGTTGAAGAGGCTTAGTGGCAGTGGCCGGGAGGCCAGCGAGCAGTGCGTTGCAGTAGTCGAGGCGGGAGATGACTGTTGATTGGACGAGGAGTTGGGTTTAAAGATTAAAGATAGAGCTGATAGCGGATCTATTTGAGGCACAGGGGCAGCGTTCCCTCTAATTTTTTTTCGGTCTGAGCAAACACTCAAACCTACTGAGCAGACATCAACAAACTGAGCAACATACATCACCTGCCGATTAACCGGTTAGTTGATAAGCGGGAAAAATCGTAGAATCTTAATTTCCCTCAATGGTCTAACATAAAAATCTATACATTTTGCTGATACACAGAAATAATACAAAAAGGCATATTATATTCCTTAATCAAATATTTATTTGACCATTGATGATACAGAGCAAAGTTCTTACTTTGGCTTTATTGGCGGCGGCGGTGTGAGTCGTGTCACTAACTTTTGTCTTTTTAGGAGGCTGACTCGTCATTATTTTATTAAGTGAATTATCATGCGACTTCAAGGGTGACCATATTGTGATTTCTCAAGATACTTAATGATACTCGAAGTTTACTCAAAGATGTCTTATCATTTTAATATATTTAAAGTATGCCTCCTCTGTATGGATATAAAATTATTGTTTATATTATTTTATAACAAAATAATCTCTCTATAACCAAAGTTACTCAACATGCTGTATTATGCCTAAAGTATATCTGACAAATCTCAAGAAAATAACTAAATCAACCTATGCCAAAATAATATATATTTTCAAGTCTTACTGGACAAAATGAATAACAAGAAAAATATGAAGTAATGTTCTAAATAATACCTCTTCTGTATTAGAAAATACAGCTTTAAAAAATATATCTTTATCTTTTCAATGTAATGCAAATTATAAAACAGTAACCTCACAAATATACAAATTTAAAAGTGCACTATGCAGTTTCGGATTTGTTACATTTGCATAACTTGCAATTGGTGTACAAAACTAATTTATTACACACATAATCCTTAGAATGATTGTATCATAACAAGCATCTTATCAAACCAAAACATAATTTTGAGGCATCAAAATCGCTTTAAATTATTTTCCGTAGGGTACCGTAGTATTCTGTGCAACGCGCCAGTCAATTTAACTACATGCTTATTTTACACAAACGTTTCTGTGCGCGACAGATTTCAGATGTGCGCGGGAGCGTTTTGCCATGTGCGCCTTAGAGGGAACATTGCTTGAGAGCCTTTCTGGTGCCGGCAGACACATAGAGATACCTCCTGGCAGGATGTGTTTTGCAAGCGCATAAAAAATGAATTAAAGGTTTGCATGCTTCATCACCGCTGCTACAACACCATCCTAGGGGAAACACTGGTAGGAGAGAGCGGAGCAGCTGGAAGACCTTGACACCAGCCCTTTTTGAGAGCATAGGTTGTGAAGTGTAGGCCTAGCCAAGCACTAGAGCTGTGAATCTTCACAGATTCGATTTGATTACGATTCAGCTGTCCTCGATTCGATTCTACGATGCATCTCGATGCAGCTCAATAATATATTACATCCTCAATTTTATAATCTATATTACTGCACATGGCTACTTTTTCATCAATTAATACAAGCAGTCAGATGAATTAACTTTTATTTAGAAAGTTCTTAAATCAGAATGTCAAAATAAATGTATTTCTAGTGTTGCATGATACATACTAAAAAGGTGTCTCGATACCCAGCTCTTAAAAACGGTTCAATACTATTAGTATCAGTATTAGTATCAATACTTTTAGAATAGCCTGATGCTGTATTTTCTATGAGTTGAGTGGATGCATGACCAGAGCACTAGCTTTAATAATACAATAATAATAATATATTTGATTTGTAGGGCGTTTTATAGTTGTGGAGCAAATACCAAAGCTCTACATTGTAAAAGAACATACATTTTTATTTTTTATTTTAATAATCTATTATGTTCTGTCACTGCATCGATGCTGAATCGTCCACGTCCGCATCGCGATGCATCTTAGAATTGAGAAATGTCCTCACCCCTACCAAGCACAGCCTCCATGTTGATAAGCCAGCACCAGTGCGCCTGGTTGATAACCAGAGAAGCAGGCATGTGCAGAGAGCGCCCCAGACATGGCGAGCAGGTGAAGTACACCAGTTGATTGGTAATAAAGCTCATGAAAGTAAGCTCTACAGATATTGAGCATCATCTATGAATATTTTATCTTGTCAAATGTCTGGTGTTACCAGTAACACCGGTGTTGTCCTGAGTTTATTAACCGGTGGGGAAATGTCCTCACCGTGACATTCCTCATGCTGGCCACTTTGGATAAAAGCATCAGTGACTAAATGTAAATGTAAAATGTCATTAATGACGTATTGATTTGGGGCGGCTAAGTGGCGCAGTGGGCAAGGCGCTCGCCACTAATGCAGGAGATGCTGGGTTCGAGCCCAGCTCTCGGCATTGCTACCAGCTTGGCTGGTCGTTCATACTAACGCAATTGACAGTGTTAGGGGTGGGAAGCTGGTGGGTGGGGATCGGACGTTGTGGACAGCGACTCCTACAGGTCGGTTGGTGCGCCTGCGCAGCAGAATCAGGAAGCGACGGGGGCGGCATGTCCCTCTCACGCAGGCCCTCGCCGCTGAGAGATCGCGCTGTGCAGGTGAAAAGATGCGACGGCTGCCTCCTCGTGTACCGGAGGGGACACGTGATGCAAGGCTTCGTCCACATTGCAGCCGGCCTGTGGGAGGCATGGCCTAACAGCGTTCGAGACAGGGGAGGGTAGAATTGGACGATACGAAATTGGGATGGGAGAAAAATAGAAAAATGGGAGAAAAAGTAGATACAAAAAAAATGACTGATTTTCAGCCTGCTCCCGGCCCAGATTAAACATGGTGTTGCCTGGACGCGTCTATGCAGTTGTGCGATTTGCGAATCTGATTGGCCACTGACGTTTCTGGTCATGTGACATGTGCGCCCAATGGCGTGACGAGCTGTGTCTTTGCCCATTTCCGCGTCGAACAGCCTGCAAACTACCTGGCGTTCTATCGCCATGCTCTAAGACAAACTCTAACCTTAACCAACTTCGAAAGAGTGCCTAAGCTTAACCGTCGAAAGAACTTGCCGTCACACGATTGGTGCACATGTCACATGACCAGAAACGTCAGTGGCCATTAATCAGATTCGCAAAACGCACAACTGCGTTGGTATTAGAATATAGGCTGCCTGGACACCCACACTGCCAGTGGTTTTGCAGATGACTTAGCACCCACAGTACGCTGATCCTGAAATGGATGGGACTAGCTGTATACTGTGTAAAAACTTGGATGAGGCTGCTGTTATCCCTAAGAGTCATTATTTTTGGCAAATGACTGAAATTGGCCAGCTGCCGGGTCTTATTTCAAGTCTCCATTCCCAGATTGTACTCGTTCAGTAAGGTCAACTGTATAAGCCAGTCTGCCTGACTGAGTAAGGCTCTTAATGGATCATTGGTCAAATCTACCATTATCTTTAGACTTTTAATCTGGATAGCCTAAACTGTGGTGTTTTCTTTCCCACGGCGTGCACAGGACTCCTGCTGTGGGCTACGCATGGAAAATTGTTGTCACCCATCGACTTATTCATTCATTCACTCACTCACTCATTCACACCCACGGACGATATGCAGACACATATGCAGGTAGCGCCGCGGGTCCATGGCCGCCGGACGTTGGGCTGCAGTAACATTATAGAAAGCCCTGAGTTCCACCGTATTAGCATAGCTCGTCGATTTAACGATCATCAGACACAGGGAAACTGCCAAACCGGGCAGGCCCGCTCCTCATTCTGGGTTCGTTGCTCTGCCACCCGGGGTCATAAAACACCAGTACCAGTGTCAAAATGTAGGGGAGACCTGTCCGGTTACGGAGAACCAGGTGGTGTTTTCTAACTCTCAGGCAACCCTCTCGCGTGGGTTTTTAGGAACAATCACTCGATCAGTTCCACGACGTTTCAGTTTGAAAATTGTAGGCTCAGTGTTGCTTAGAGTTCTTCTAACTTTTATTAGAGTTAAAATAGATTTTCCCCTTGTGACGGCCCCCCCCGTCAGCACAATCTTTATTTTACAGTGACAGGGGTAGTTTAGGCAGATATTTTTTTAATGCATTCATTCTAGAGATTAGATGGACCTACTGTTATGCTTTTCCTGCCAAAGAATGAAAAGCCAACTGGCATAAACGAGTCTATGTTGAAAACATACTGTTATTTTCTCAGGCTAGTGTTAGTGTGAAACGCTGCGTGCTGTAATGTGGTCATTGTTGGCATTATTACCTTTGGCACAGACTCCCAGATTGCTCATAATACGGCAGGCTGTATTCTCTGCTTCTGCCTGACCAGTATGTTGGCAACTTTGAAAGAGTGAAAATGGAAAGAAGTGAGGGGGGTCATTTAGTTATTGGTGGAGAGTCAAGAATGCCTATAAAATTATAACTAGAGGTGGGCATAGATAAAAAAAATGTAATCTAGAATGAATCTATCTGCAATCCTGGAGTTAATCTAGATTAAAATGGCTCATTTGAAGTCTGCCGAAGGCAATCAAAATATGTAGGGGTGCACCGATATATCGGTCGGGTATCGGTATCGGCCGATAAGTGCCTTGTTGACTGCCATCAGCCTATCGGCCGATAAACTCAAATGTGCCGATGGCAGTAGCCGATAAATATCCATCAATTTGTGTCGCGTCAATCTGGTCCACACATTCAAACTTTGAAAAAAGTTTCAGTCAAGCGACCTGCACAACGCCGCCCCCACACACACACGCTACTGCATCAAAGTTACTACTTATGATTAACAAAGGCATTCGTTTTGTGGCATTAACGTTATATAGTTACACGTTCAATAACATCAGCGTATTTACCCGAGTCGACCATAGCAAGCATTACTCATTCATATCTCAGTTCCTTCCTTTGCTCAGAGAGCCCGTACTGAATTGTACCCATTCCGCAATTTGTTAATAAAGTTTTCAATCAGACAAATGTATAGAAAAGCTTTTATTATAACATTCGTTGCAGTAATATCATTATGCCTCGTTTAGTACTCCTGTGGAGCGCTGGTAGTCCACTCATGGCCGGCGGGGAGCTAACTTTATTAGCTTTGTTGTTGAGCTCTCGTCAAAATCAATGGCTGACATCCCGGAAGTAAACGAATACGCGCTTGCCGATTGGTGGTAAGAACAGCAGACGCAGGTGCAAGCGGTGTGACGTAATCGGCAGAATCGACTGTTAATCAAAATAGTTCTGTTGCATTGCTTTGGTTGAGAGATAGTGCTCTCTTATTAAAACGAATAAACAAGTCTTGAGCAAGACAAGTTAGTCTGTTATGAAAGCCAGACTTCAGCAATAATCATGACTCATGAGCATTATAAAATAAAAACACACATGGCATGGTGGAATTAATACCATAAACATATTTCTTGATGTTTCCTTTTTTTAAGTAAGTAAAGAGGCCTATGTTCATATCGGTGAGCACAATTTGTAACACAAAAAGAGAGACGTGTAGCCTATTTATTTATTATTTTATTTATTCATTTTATTATTATTATTTTATTTGTTGCCATGCCTAAAATAATAGTCAAGCATAGGGCTAAAACATTTTCATAAACAATAATATAATTTCTTGTTATATGGTTATAATAAAAGCTTTTCTATACATTTGTCTGATTGATTGATTGATTGAAAACTTTATTAACAGATTACAGAATGGGTACAATACAGTACAGCTCAGTGGATTGGAGGATGAAGACCAGAAAAAGACTTTCGGCTTTTTTACATAAGGGTCCTCCATTTTCAATTCATCAAAACATTTAGAGACATACAAAATACAGTAGTTTCATAAAAAAAAAATTATATAAAAAAATATATATATATACCGTACTTTTCGCACTAAGCCGCACCTGAATATAAGCCGCAGCAGCTAAATTGAATGATGTGTTAGGGCTGGGCGATATAACGATAACGATAAATATCGCGATATATTTTAATAATCGATATCGAATATCGAAAAAAAAATATCGAAAAATCTTTTTTTTTTTTTTTTTTTTTACCTGCAACAGGGCAGTTTTAAAACCAGAGACAGTGGACAGACTTGTCTTTCTTGCCTGCAACTTAAAGTAATGGCTTTGCTTGTCCAAATGACAATACTGACCAAATTCAGATTTCTTTTTCTCTTGTCCATTTATTTTGTTTGCTTTCTAATTTAAAATACATTTTGAAACCGTCTGTACACAGTAGGCTATGTGTGCTAGCAGAACTAGACTCCAGTCACGAGTCACAGTGCACATGTGCGGTGGTTTGTCCACCAAAAAAGCGCCAAAAGATCGAAAATAAACTAGCAGAGCCAGAACTGTTCAACTCCTCTGGAGCCACAGCCAGCAGAGAAGCCGGTTTACTTTAGCTTTTAAACCAGCTGCAGCCTGAGAACTGGAGTGTGAGGGGATGTAACACTAAAGATGGCGGCAATGACAAAGAATTGCTGCAAAATAAACATACATCTGTTGTTAAATTTTTTTTTTTTTTTTTTTTTTTTTATGCTTATAACAATTCGATAATTATCGATATCGAGAAATAAAATAAAATTATCATATCGTTATCGCTAACATAGGGCTCTACGCTAACCTTTTCCCCAAGGAGCACAATAAAATGTTAATAAATTAAATCTAAATACAAATTTAGGAGCACAGTGAAAATTGTTCAAGTAACACAGAGTTTATTAACAAACTATTTATCACATGCATATTATACTGTGCGTGTGCACAGTACACTATTAATTGAAAATGGGGGGCCCTGATGTAAACAAGACGAAAGTCTTTCTCTGGTCTGCATCCCCTTAACAATTGTGTGTGTATTGAGCCGTACTGTATTGTACCCATTCTTCAATCTGTTAAATAAAGTTTTCATTAATTCATTAATTCAAGGGCTAAACATCTGTGCAAATAGCACATACCACCAAAATCACAAATTGGCCCATGCCTACTAGACGCAAAGGATATCGGTTGTCAAGCTGCTTTTGTATGTTGTAGTGATGTTATGATACCAACATTTTGACTTTGATACAGATAGGAAAGGCAATGAAATATATTATTAGATGACAGAACATTGAAAATTCTTCATACAATTATTTAATTCATTATAATTGAAACACTATTGAATAATAGTTAATTAATAGTTAATACAATTATTCTGTTACAGCTACAACTGAGCTATAATTTATACTATAGCTACTGTCCATCAATGTCTTCCTTTTTAATTAAATAGGTTCAGGAGAGATGTAGAGAGGGAGAGAGAGCGAGACACACACACCGATACGTAGAGCCATATGAAATCCATTTTTATTATTTTCCAATTTCCATTGAATTTTTTCCCAAATTCCGTTTTTTCCATTTTAATACTTCAGAATTCTGTATTTTGCCTTTTACGCCCATTTTACCATCAGAAATGGTGTCTAATAAGTGGGAATGAATAAATGTCCACAATTTAATAAGATATAACAGTCCATTTAATGTTTTTAAGTGCTGCAACACAGAAATACAGTTCAATTTTACACAATATTTTTCAAATAATGTGACAATAAAAAAATACACATTTCAAGTGATCACAATGTCAGTAGCCTTAATTTATGCGCCTTTAGTTTATTTCATTTATAAAGGACAGTGTAGGCCTACTGACAATAATTTGCAAATACTGTAGATGGGTGCACCAGATTTAGCAAGAAGCTGTCATTTCCATCTATAGTCCTATATACTGTAACGTTACATAGCTATTTAAATCACAATAGTGTCAGTGATTAGCCTCGCCCTCTATGATGGATTGAAAATGGGGGACCCTGATGTAAACAAGACGAAAGTCTTTCTCTGGTCTGCATCCCCTTAACAATTGTATGTATTGAGCTGTACTGTACTGTACCCATTCTGCAATCTGTTAATAAAGTTTTCAATCAATCAAGCTGTATCTATTGTGATCACCAGAGATCATCGTTAGAGAGCTGGTGTGTTTTGGGAAGCACAGTCCTTGTTCCTGACATGGCTTTTGAAGTGATCTTCGCAAGTGTTTTTGCGGGTCCAGTCCCCACGGTATGTTGACAGAATTAGCAAAACACCTTATCGACTGAAGCATAAAAGTCATTAGGATACTGCTCTGCTTTTGAATTTAGGGCTTAGTGCGGAATTTCTTCCGATGTTAACGTTAACGACGCACCGAAGCAGCTAGACGCTTGGACATTTTTCCGTGTTGTGTGTAACACGCAGCAGTCCCCGCCTCCCTCCCTCCTTGCAACAAACGTTCCACCCAAAAACGGAATTTCAGTCCAGATTAGGGCAAATTCTGCAATATATATAGCGGAGCTGTTTTGTAATCTTCACTCGTCTCGCACACTGCGAGTAAATGATTTTTCCGGTTCGTGTACACATATTATTAGGGGCAAATACGAGGGAAATGCTTGCACTGTAGAGCATATATATAATTATATATATAATTAGTAAACTGTCTGGGGCTTTTCTTGCCCCCCTTAACTGATTTTCTTTTTTTTTAAACTTTTTTTTTTTAGCGTTTATCGCTTTTCTGGTCAAGCATGACCGACAGATACAGGGTGAAACGGGATATAGATCAGGGGAAGACATTCTGGCAAATGACGGCGGGTCCGGGAATCGAACTCGGAGTCCACCAGATCCGTGACGCAGCACGGTTTTCCCCGACGCAGAAATAGCGCCGAGATATGCAGTGAGCTACTGGAGCTCCCCCCTTAACTGATTTTCAAGGGCATTTGGTCAATTTTCGAGGGCATTTTGCCCCAAGCCCCTGTTAATTTCTAACCCTGGTGTGTAATAGTCTAACAGTGTGTAATCCAAGCCTACGTGACTGAACTCAAACTAGAAAGAAACAGACTAAGAAATGATGTAAACTCCATGATCAAAACAGCAACAAAAAAAATCATCAACGACAAAACCGAGGAAAACAAACAAACCACGTGAACTTTGGAAATTACTCAATAACCAACTAGGCTGCAGTAAAAAACTTAAAACCAGATTCTCAAACATAAACATAAAGACGGACAACACGCTCATCACAGACAAGCTGGATGTAGCCAATTACTTAAACAGTTTCTTCACAAACATAGCCACAACACTGGTAAACAAACTACCCTCCCACTCAGGGCATTATGGGGTAGAACACATAGTAGCATACTACAAGAACCTAGGGGTCCACAAAGACGACTTCAAACTGGAAATGGTAACAACAGATGAGGTACTCAAAAAACTGAGCGCCGTCCAACCTAACAAGGCCACTGGCCATGACAACATCCCCTCCAAATTCCTCAGAGACTCAGCAGCCGCCATCACCCCAGTCATCACACACATAATAAACCTCTCCATAAAACAGGGACACGTCCCCAAGGACTTCAAAATTGCGAGAGTAACACCCCTGCACAAAAAAGGCAGTAAATTAGACCCAGGCAACTACCGCCCTGTTTCTATCCTTACCTCCATCTCGAAAGTCATGGAAAAAATTGTATACGAACAGGTCGAAAAATACCTCGCGAAAAAAAATCTAATCTACGAATTCCAATCTGGCTTCAGAACATCCCACTCCACTGACACATGCCTTCTCTATTTAAACGACCACATCAAACAAGAGGTGGACGCGGGCAAATACTGCGGCATGGTCATGCTGGACCTACAAAAGGCCTTCGACACTGTCAATCACACCATTCTGATTGACAAGCTAAAAGCAATTGGTTTTGATAGTCTATCAGTGAGCTGGATGCAATCCTACCTGGAGGGGAGAGAGCAGATGGTGGAGGTAAACGGTACCCTATCCCCCCCCCTCACAGTAAGCTGTGGTGTTCCACAAGGAAGCATACTAGGTCCGCTACTGTTCCTAATTTATGCAAATGACATGTCGTCAGCTTGTGACTGCAACTTGTTCCTGTTTGCGGACGACTCAGCCCTGCTGGTCTCTGACAAGAACAAGTTACAGGTTGAAAAAACCCTCAGCTCAGAACTAGGCAAAATCTGCATATGGCTCGCTAATAACAAACTATCACTACACATGGGCAAAACGGAGTCCATTCTCTTCGGTTCAAATAACAAACTCAGCAAGACCGACGGCTTCTCAGTTACAGTGGGTGACAATATTGTCACAAGGAAAGAAGATATTACCTACCTGGGTTCCATCCTAGAGGCAAATCTTTCCTGTGACAAAATGGCATCCAATGTAATAAAAAAAGTCAACCAACGAACTCGATTCTTGTACCGGATCTCCTCACTGGTAAACAAGAATACCCTGAAGACTCTGGCAGGAGCACTCATTCAAGGGTACTACGACTATGCTTGCACCTCATGGTACCAAAGCACCTCAAAGGCGCTAAAAACAAAATTACAAACATCTCAAAACAAACTGGTCAGACTACTGCTTGACCTTACTCCTAGAACCCACCTCACCCCTGCCCACTTTGACAACCTAGGATGGCTTAGAGTAGACGACAGAGTACAGCAACTTGCAATGGGCCTGGTCTACAAGATACACTACACGACCAAGGTACCCATGTACATGTCAAAATACTTCCCAAAGGTCAGTGAATACCACGATCACAACACCAGAGGGAGCTCCACAAATCATGTTAAACCCAGATTCGGCTCAAACAAGGGACTAAACACGTTTCGCAATTATGCCACATCAATGTGGAACGCCCTACCCAAAGCTGTAAAGGAATGTGAATCACTACCCACTTTCAAAAACACTCAAAAAACACCTACGGGAGACTGCAATTCGAAACTGGCCCCTGTAAATGTCCTAACACAAGTTACACAACCCCCTCCAATGTACAGTAAATTACCAAGTATGGTCTTGTCAATATTCCAATGTACAGTTTTGCTTGTACAGTGGTACAGTGTCCCCCACCCACCCCTCCTACCTAACCTCCCCCCCACTCCTACCCACCCCTCGTACCTAACCTCCCCCCCACTCCTACCCACCCCCCCCCCCCCCACACTCCTATTCAACACCCCCCCCACCCAACCACCTCCAATGTACAGTCCCCCCCCCCCACCTACCCAACTTCCTCCAATGTACAGTTTCTACGTCAAATGTATATACTTTTTTTTCTGGACTCTTTTCGTATCACAAACGGTACTGTATTTGCAAATCTCGTATGTCATAAATGTATAGATGTAGCAGTACTGTCTATCTGTATGTCATGTATGTCATATATGTTACGATGAATTGAAAATGGGGGACCCTGATGTAAACAAGACGAAAGTCTTTCTCTGGTCTGCATCCCCTTAACAATTGTATGTATTGAGCTGTACTGTACTGTACCCATTCTGCAATCTGTTAATAAAGTTTTCATTCATTCATTCATTCATTCATTCATTCATTCATTCATTCATGTAATAGTGTGCTGTGCTAGTGTAATAGTCTGCAATCTGCATTCGTTTTGTAGGTGTGTTCACTCTGTGAGAGAGAGAAGAACTGTGTGGCTTCTGATTGGTGGAGATTTGCATTCTACTGAGCACACCTTTCTATTTCTTATTCTTTAGAGACTAATGTTTCCTCTCTTTCTCTCTCTCGTTTCCCCATCAGGCTGTCAAACTGGAGAGACATATCCAAGACATGGACGAAGGCAGCAGCTACATAGAGTTTGACGTGCCGGAGTTCAGCAACACCGTTCTGAGCCAGCTGAACGAGCTGCGGCTACAGGGGAAGCTGTGTGACATCATCGTCCACATCCAGGGCCAGCCGTTTCGAGCGCACAAGGCCGTGCTGGCGGCCAGCTCGCCCTACTTCCGCGACCACTCGGCCCTCGGCACCATGAGCGGCCTCTCCATCTCGGTTATCAAAAGCCCTGAGGTGTTCGAGCGGCTGCTGGCTTTCTGCTACACGGGCCACATGTCCCTGCAGCTGAAGGATGTCATCAGCTTCCTCACGGCTGCCAGCTTCCTGCAGATGCAGACTATCATTGACAAGTGCACCCAAATACTGGAGGGCATCCACTCCAAAATCAGCGTCCCGCCCGGCGTTGGCAGCCCAGAGAAGGACAGCTCTCAGGTCAGCCACAATGGAGTGAATGACAGCAACCTGTTCATTAATCCTACCCAGATCTCCCCCCCTTACTACTCCCGGCAGAGCCAGTCCCTGGAGGCCCGCTCTGAGCTGGCAGGGAAAGGCCTGGGCAGGGGGCGACAGCAGCAAGAGGAGGGCCAGTCAGACCGCGGCAGTAGCGATGGTGTGTCAGAGCAGGATGCCCCCATGGAGGGAGAGACGGAGCAAGTGGAACTGATCGGCAAGGACGGGCAGGTGACAGATGTGCATGTGAAGATAGAGAAGACCGACAGGCCCACTTACTCAGACAGCTCCTCAGCTGGTGATGACGGTTACCACACTGAGCTGGTAGACGGAGAGCAGGTGCTAGCTGTCAGTGTGGGCTCTTACGGTCCCGTCATCCAGCCGGCTGGCTACTCTTACTCAGGGCTGTCCTCCCCCTGCTTCCTCAGCCTCAACAGCTCCAGTCCCTCCCGGTCCATGCTCAGTGGCTTCAGAGGTGGGAGAGCCAGGGCCAAGCGCCCCGTGGCCGTCCCAGCGGGGGTGCTGAGTCACCTCAAAACGGGCGCGGAGGAAAGCGAGCAGGCATTGGGAACCGCGGGCCTCGACAACGACGTGAGAGAGCGGAGCCTGCAAAGCCAGTGGTTCCCCTACAACGAGAGACTCGTGTGCATCTACTGCGGCAAGACCTTCAACCAGAAGGGCAGCCTGGACCGGCACATGCGCCTGCACATGGGGATCACACCCTTCGTCTGCAAGTTCTGTGGCAAGAAGTACACGAGGAAAGACCAGCTGGAGTACCACATCCGTGGCCACACGGACAACAAGCCCTTCCACTGCCAGATCTGTGGCAAATGCTTCCCCTTTCAGGGCACCCTCAACCAGCACCTGAGGAAGAAGCACATGGGGGCGTCAGAGGGCATCAATCATACGGATTCTCCAGAGAGGACGGAGGAGAGCTCGGGTCAGAAGGACCCAGAGGACGCCTCGGAGGAGATGGCCTTCGAGGCGCAATATGCAGAGGAGGCACCTGCTAATGACCTGGAGGAGAGTTCAAAGTGCAGCCCAGAGGAGGCCCAGGCATCCCGGTGTGATTTTTAGGCCCTGCTTCAGGTTTAGGAAGCTTTAACAAATGTTTATTTCAACTCTCAAACCTAAAGGACTTTTTTCCTTTTTTGAATCCGCTCCCTCAAACTTTGGACCTATCTTGTATCTTGCCGGCGATGGTTTCTGCCTGTCAATTTTGTGAAAGTCAATTGTTGAATGCAGAAAGCAAATTGGTGCTTTTTAGAAATGTGATTATTTTAAAGGAAAGGGAGTAACAACTTACTATTTTTGAGGCGGCCCCAATAATCAAGGCCCCTTGTTTGTTTTGTTTTGTTTTTTAATCTTTCCATGTTTTTTAAAACATATTTACAGAGTTATATAGGCATGTTGCAATAATTGATAATGTGAAAGCTCTGGTAAGATGCTTGTCATATCACCTTTTTACCTGACCTGTTTTTGCACATGTGGCCAAAGGAGGTCACTTACTCACAAGGAATGATTTTTCTGCCAGTGCAAAGCTTCGTGTGACATATCTGTTCAATACCTCATGATATACAACTACATACTCATAACAGACAGTATTTTAACTTTTATGAAACTCCACCGGGTTCTACCTCATAGCCAAGAACCTACCAGGAACTGAAGAGTTTGCCGTTCCATATCCGTTTTCTTAGGGTGTATGTATTTAATTGCCAAACCCTGGAAAGAACATTCTCTCAACACAAAGCCTTGATACTTAGGTGAAATATTCCTTGCTGATTGTACAGTATGGCTATTGGACTAAGTCCCTGTCAAATGTCTCAGCCAGGTTAAATTGTTGACAAAGAATGTGCTATGTTAGGAGTGCATTGGTATCGTTAGCTTACTTGCGTGTTTGTATTTGGCAAATGCAAAGAATAGAGTAAGAGAATGGCCCTCTAATACATTCAAAACATGACAAAGTTCTAGTTTTGTTATTTTTGTTTTGTTTTGTTTTTATTTCTCTCAAACACCTTTTTCCTTCTATATCTCTCATTATCACTACTGGAGATCTCACTCTTGTTGGCCAACATGGTTTTAGATGCTATCATCTGAGGGATGTATGGTTTTATCCTAATGCAGTGAAGTAATTTGCTATGTTCTATATTTCTGATGGCAGTTTTATTATCTACCATTCGACATGTAACTGTTGTATTTGTCTGGAGATAGGCTTCTAGGTTAATAATCAGTGCATCTAATGTAGAGTTGCCCTCATTAGCACGGCAGGAACAGCAGAGGACTGTTCTGTGTGTGTAATCGACATACTCTGAATAATATGCAAACTGAATGAACAAAGGAATCTCAGCCATCTTGCCATGGCATATCTCCTTTTTTTATTTTTCATTCTCTAGCTTTCTTCTTATGATGGGATGACTCATCCAGGGTTGGGGGGGGGGGGGGGGGGGGGGGGGTATATATAAATTTATTTTCACTAAAGTTAGTTACTAAAGCAGAGCGGCTTAGCTGGACAATTCACCAGTGACATATATTGATTACAACATGAACGCACTACAGGTGACAGCGGGTCTGAGATCAATTATCTTTACCTATCATCCAATATCAGTCTTGAGGATGAACGTAGCTAGCTAATGTTACCGTGCGTGGAATGATGTGAACACATGATGCTTACAACCATCACAACTCTGAGTTTGTTAATAACCTAGCTAACATTAGTTATTTTAGTAGGCTACATAGCTGGCGTTTCACTTCGACTCATCCTCGTCAGTAAGTGCCTTACTTGCACGAGACTGGATGGAAACGAAATGCGGGAGATTAGCTGTTGTTTAGAAGAACTCTGGTAATGTCTTTTGAGTCCTCTGTATGTAACGAAGAAACCTAGCACAAGGCTAGCTAACCGAAGGGTAGCTTCTTTTTAATTTGTCTTTATTAACACAGTGTGGTAGTTAAACTATGCTGCAGCTGCTCTTTCCCTCTGTCTTTCTGTCTCTCGCTACCCTGCTCCTGTCACACAGGCTACACACACACTCCTCTCCCCATCAGCTTCGCTGTGGACAGAAAGGTTTGATGTTAAATGTCCCTCTTTCCTCACCTGCTCTAGGTCACGCATAGTGTCCTTATTATGGATTCATTTTTACAACTTGCATATTAGCCTTTTGACAGCTACTAGTCACACAATCTATATATCTCTCTTTCTCTCTCTCTCTATTCCCCATCCCCCACAACCACACATTCAAACTTGCAATTTCTAAATGTTTTGTGAAATTGTACTTCCGCAACAAATCAAACAGGCCAAAGTATCACAGCATTCACTGACCAATTCAACGCTTATTCTAAGGCCGCATGGAATCTTTTATCATTCATTACAGAAATGATAGGGTCCTATCAATCTGCCACCAGTCCATACTGGGACTCCAGCCAAAACACTTGCCACCAGGCTCTTTCTGGGGGGAAACTCTACTTATCCCAGAGTTTTGTTCTCTGTATTGGATCAAATGAGCACTTGGGTCATAATAAACCCCCAAAAACAATATTCCAGTGCACCAGGATACTTGGATTCACACACACTATTTTATTAATGGAGCACAGAGCAAATCTGACCCAGGTGAGAAACCCTGCTGTGCACTCTGTATCTTCAGTCTTTCGAGGACTTGGGTCATGTTTTGCTCATTCAGTCAGTCCTAGTTAGTGAATTTGGCCTAAAGATGGTATAGCAAGATTAGGGCTGGAAGGTAAAGGATTTTATAGATGGCTGGTGATCCAAAGTGTTGGTGCACTTTGGTGTTGGGTAGTGGCTTGGGTGCCTGTCTGAAGCAGCAGTAGTCACCAGAGTCATATTCAAATGAGGAACATTGTATCGCTGCATCTCTGCGATTCTGCTTTAACAACACGTGGTGGTCATTGCTGAGCTTCGCTCTACCTTCGTAAATGTGAGCTTCGTTCTACAGGTTGTTTTAAGACATCACTGATGTGAGCTTAGATGAGACTCCGCAATTCTCAATTACCTAAATGCCATAAGTTATACATATAAGAACATATTTTATGGCATCCATATCATTTGAGCCATGGGCACCAGGGATAAGCAAGTTTGCCTGTAGATGCCTGTCTTTATTTCTATTGTGCTTTAAAACAATCTGCATTCACAGTAAATGTACAAACATGGCACTTAAGAGGTCTGATTGATTATCCCAGCACAATCGCCCTTGGTGTAAATGTAAAGCACAGCTGGGATATGGGCCCTTTTATCCAGGGCTGTTTGCCATCCAGAAGTTGAATGCCTTGTTGTTGTTTTTTTAGGATGAGGAGGAGCCCCTGCCATATACTTTTTTTTTTGTCCCGTCCAGTATGTCTATTTGTGTCATTTTGCTCAATTCTGTTTTGTTGATTTTCTTTTTATGATCATTACTTTAGTTGGAGGATATGGTGATGTTTTGTTGCTTTTATGTCCATCTTATGTTACGTCACAAGTGCAGTCCGTGTCCATCGAATGCACACTCATTGTCTTGGTTCAGTTAAGGATATTGTTCATTTAACAACCCAACTCTGTTCAAAACATTGACCGTTTGCAAGGATCATAATAGCTAGTTCTTCATTATCTTTTTGTGCATGTATTTTTTTTAAATCAATATACAGTTTGAACATCATTCATCACCCAATGTCATACCATACAGTACCTTTCCTCAGAATGTTTGCAAAATCAAGATGATTTTTGTCATGATCTTACTGTGCAGGTTTTACAGCAGATCTAACCTAACCACGATCTGTCTCTGCAAAGTCTTAATCAGCTCACAGTGAATCTGTCCTTGCATTTTATTTGAGTAATTCATGGGTTGCTGTAATAGAATAAGAGGTACACACTACTTTAAGTTATTGTGCCAAGAGTTCACACCAAAGACCTTTATCTAATAGCTGATTATTTACAGCAAATGTAAACTATATAGTATAACTAAATGCTTGCCTAGGAGAGTTTGTTTTGTAAATTGATGTAGGCCTAGCTCCCACTTTCTGACCCCAGCTATCTCCAATGGATTTCTTTTCCCACCTGCTCACAATAGCAAGTTGCTATACGAAGGCATTATGCAGCCATGCTATCTTAGTAAGCCATAATAAAGCTAATAATATGCCTAAGAGCCTAAGTTGTGCAATAGATATTGTAATTTCTAAAGGCCAATGCACACAAGAGAAAGAATTCTTCACAGAAAAAGTGGCATCTTAAAATGAGTGCCTTGCCTACAAGCTTTATTTCTTAGACTCTGGCACTTAGACTTCTGTGCCTCTTTACACTTAAATGGATTAAATTGAGAGTTTATAATCAAATATGACTACATTAGCTTATTCTAGTGGGATTGAGATCCATATAATAGACATAAAAATTCCCTTATTACTATCGCCCATTTTTATCTCATTTCACTTTTAAGTCGTTACCCTACTCCTCTCATCTGCCATTTGATTCCTTTTGTTTTTTTCAAGGGATGGACAGATTTGATAGTCATATGATTGCATGGCATCTGATCACAATCAATTGTCCTATCTCAAACCCTGTCGTCAACCGCTGAGATTGGAGGATCAAGAAAAGAGGGCGTAGCTTGAGATAGGTCTAAGGCAGTCCTGTTCCATAGCTCTGCCCCCTTGTCCCATGCCTAGAGACTGTTTCGTTTGTATCCTTTCTCTCCGAGCACTGAGGACAATCTAAGCAATCTACTTTAGTGTCAGGCCTTTTAATGATGAAGCGATGAGTGAGTTAAGACTATCTCCCCGGCCTGCCATGATTCTTTTGGAACACATCTGGCCAGGGAACAGCAGCTGCTTTTGTATTTAGCGGACTCTGGAAATTTGTGGAGCGAAACAAAAAAGAAGAAGAAAAAACATGCCTGCCCTGATATACTGGAGCTAAATTGCACGTCGCTCACCCTCAAAATTGTATAGAAAAAATGCCAATGACTATTTTTGTAGTTTACCATACATTCTCTTGTATTTGTCATTTGGCATGCACTTATGATAAGCTGTCTATATAATACATACTTATTCCAAAGGGGAATAACTTTTAGTTTTAATTTGTGTCACCCTTAACACATTGGGCGCCGGGGGTTGTGCTCATCATTGTACCCAGTCTGCCACCATTGAAAGCCTATGGAGATGTTTACCTTCTTTGCAGGGCTATAACTTTTTAAATTCTATTGCTATATTGACATTACTATGGCCCATTCAACATCGATTATCTATCGTTCAGGATGTGGGAACGTTATATTTTTTCATTCATACATTGTTGTGTTAATACCGTCTAGAATATAAGTATGTTTTAAGCTTTTCTGCTGTAATTCCAAAAATGAGAGTTATAGGCCCTGACGCATATGATAGATTATCGATTGGCGTTTATTTCCTATACACGCTATATTAAAAAATTTAAATGTATATGATCGGTATACATTATGCTTCATCATGCGTGAAGGAAAGGGGGGGGGGGGTCGTTTATAATTCCTTGATCGTCAGTAACGGCTTTATTTAGTATCGTTTGATATATTGATCAGATGGTTTGCAGTGAAATTAATAAACAATCGGGCTGAAAATAATGTTACTGTCCTCTTACCGTTCGCCGATGAGACTGGAGGAAAAAGATCCCAATTATTTGACGCCCATCTCCTAGACCCATTTCCGGTTTGTATGGCGCAATAAACGCCGAAATCATATCGATTATTACGTTTAGAAAGCGATCCAAATGCACTATAGTGTTTGTCTGGATCCACGTAACAAGATATCACTGCCGGAGGGATTTCCTCGATGCACAGATCGGCACTTCCGGTTTTGGCGAGAGTAACTCGCCCGACCATCCACCAGGCGGCGGTATTGAGGCGTTGCAATCTCATACAGGGTCCCGCTGCAGTCCGGAGGTTGGCTGGATGAATTATGAATGCCATGGCGAAAAAATGAAATATTGATCCCAAAAACGGCATAAGTCGTTCTTGGCGTTCAACGCATAGCGGGCAAAAATGGCGTAACTCGTTCTTGGCGACCAATGTGTTAAGGGACTCCGCTACAATGGCCTCAATCACTTTATCTTGGGACGGACCTTTTCCTCCTGAAATGGTGCTTTTAGACTAGTCAGGTTATTTATTGATTTTTATCCAATGAGTAGTCATCTATGTATTACATTATCAGTGGATGGAGGGGGTAATAGAACTAGAGTTACTAATAACCACAATGCTAGCCTACAGTATCATCTGAACATCTAGACACACTCACGTTGACTATGTTCTAGACTCCTGAGATGAACAGGAGGTGAATGATGGGCCACAGGTCATCAAAAGGAAGTGTTTACTGGGAAGGCTGTTGGGACTACTTTTTGAATTTGCAGCTCGTCCTATTACTTTTATAAAAGACTCACTTCAGGTAGTTTACGAACACTGATACGGACTTAGAAAATCTTAAGTCTTCCATAGCTTTTCTGTCGGTTTCTCTCCACTGTGTATTATACAAAGCAATAACCTTTTTAAAACGTGGTGCATTGGTGTCATTGAGCCAATTGAAAATCTCTCACGTCTCAAACACAACTGAATGAATGTCAGGGAGCTGTTGAATTGAAGTAGGACCAGGACGATTTGATATCAATTACATTTTTTATACATTTTCTTTTTGGACAGTTTGGACCCCTCAGATAGATGCAGTGTTTGCCGGTCATCTAAACCCGCATCCGGTGAATCGCGACACAAATAACTGAGCGTGTGTGTGGTTCAGTCATCAACTCGCTGGCACTGGTTAGAGTTGCACCTCCATCTATGGCAAATAATGAAAGGGATTTTGGGGGGCTGTACAGCCATTGTTTGGGGAATGGCTACCTGTTTCCTATGCTGAAGTTCATTGGTCTCTCCTACCCCCCCCCCCCCCCCCTCTCTCTCTCCTACCACCCCCACCCCCTCAGACTGTAGATGGGTCAGGGTCGGAAGGGAAGTGGCCAGGGCTGTTTTTTTTTCAGTCTTAGTCCACTGTCTCTTTTCTGTGAAACTCCCTAACCTCTTGCTCTCATGTATTTGGTTATATAAGGCAAAAAGACAAAGTAGAACTCAGGGTTTATAGTGTTAAAATGTGGTCTCATTGGGCGTACAGCTTATGTCCATAGTATCAATGTGCACTTCTCTTCAGGTGGGGAAACTAGTCCTCAAGTCAGTGGTTCCCAAACATTCTGCCTCAAGGTCTCACTGAGTCCATGTTTTCCACAGAACTGAAGCCAGAGGAACCAGGGGGACCATGAACTTGAGACAGGAGAGCAGGTCTTTGTCCACATACATACAACCTCACAACCCAACTGTGAACCTCAGAACTCTAATGTTACTGTTTTGTACAACTATGAAGTAAATGAAGCTAGCTAGAGCTGATGTTGTATCTATTAACTTGCCATTTATGAATTTATTTTATAGCATGAAATAAAAAAAAGTATATTTATTCAAATTATATATTTTACTCATAATCATTCTGTGCTGCTTTATTTTGGTTCTTAAAGCTTGTAAATTGCTTTTTTATGATACAAAAACATGTCAATAGAATAATGCGTTCGTTTGTAAAATAAAGATGCTGATTTGGCTCTAACTTGTTTTTCTCCTTTATGTACTGGTATGTGTGTGTGTGTGTTGGTAAATGGTGCATTTATATAGCGCATTTATCCAAACCGCTTTACAATTTGTTCCTCACCTTTTACCCATTCACTCAAATTCACATTCACAGACGGCAGTGCAAGGTGCCGACCTGCTCATCGGGAGCAGTTAGGGGTTAAGTGTCTTGCTCAAGGACACTTCGATATGCTGCCCGGGAGCAGTGGGAATTGAACTGGGTTACCAGATGACAGCTCTACCTCCTGAGCACTGAGGGAGCAAGAAAACCCGCCACCATACAGTAAATAATATATTGGTCATATTTATTATTGATTACACTGCCTACTTGCTCATTTGTCTATATTCAGAGTAGACATATCATTATTTTTATCTACTATAATTGTATTGCCTATATTTATGTATTCTGCTATTACCATGCCCGTACCTGTACCTCCCCTCACCCATGCTGCTATGATGCCTGATTTCCCTCAACGGGATCAATAAAGCAATATCTTATTTTATCTTGTGTATATTTTTTTTAAATAAATAACCTAAAGGTCCTCACCTAATCAACTCAATCTGGTCAAAGCGTCTGGAATGTGAGGAACTTGAGTTAAAGTGGGGGACATTGATTAACAGGCAGCTTACTCAACCCAAGAAATATATTGCAGACAAAGCAAACAGGAATTTGAACGTTTAGTGTTGACACATCTAATGCAAGACATACATTTGACAACACTGCTGTATGTTGGCTGAGGCTCCCATAACTAGGGATGTAGTGCATCACTATCCATAAGAATCCACCAACAGCCATGTGTTGTGCACTAGTTGTTAATAACGGTATTTGTGTGTTGCTAGTAACATGTAAAGTTGTATTTCAAAGTATAGTTCATGGATGTTCAACGGATGTGACCATACCGTTCTACCACTAGAGGGAGGTAGAGAATAAGCAATATGGCTTGCCATATCTCACCATGACCCTAATGAGTTACCATGAGATTTCAACAATCATATAGAAACACTTATAGACTTCAATTCGTTTTGCATTCTCAACATTTATAAAGTTTGTTATTGTAGGAAGGTTGCAAGTTATGATTTCCATTGATATCTTCAGGAAAAGAACAGTGTTGGAATACATGAAAAGAGGCTGTCTTTGCTTTTGAACTTGACCATTTGAGTTTTCATGCTATATCCAGGGTTTATGGAACCCAAGCTTTCACGAATATCAGGCCCAGTAGAACATAGAATAATAATGCGTTTTTAACCTAACACAATTTACTACCTAGCAGCAGAGCCATTTTCCTGCTGGCTCTCCAGTGGAATGCTCTGTCTAATGTTCAGCAGTGCTGTTGCCTCTGTCCCCACTGTGTTGAAAAATGCATCCTATGGGGGTTATATTCATCAAGCTATGCAACAACTATACTGCCCAAATGGCTCCAAGTGATTTATAGGCAGAAGAGGAACAAACCTCTGAAACCTCTTGGGTTGTGCAGCTTATAGAGTTGCATTGTAAACGTAGCTACAGTATCGTGTCTCATAATGAGGAGAATGATTGACAAGAGTCGAGTTGTTAATGATCAATTAACACCAAGCTAATCACATTGGCCCAGTAGGCTTATCTGACAAATGTATTGAACTAAAACAAATGTTCAAAGATTCAGGAGGAAATAATTTATAGGCATTTCCCTCTCCACTCTCCCTCTCTTTGTCTGTCTGTCTGCCTGTCCATCTCTCTGTGTCTGTTTCTCTCTCTGTCAGTCTCTCTTCGTCTGTCTGCCTGTCCATCTCTCTGTGTCTGTTTCTCTGTCTGTCTGCTTGTATTTCTCTCTCTCAGTTGGTTGTTGATATGTTCATCTATCTCATATTGTATCATAATATTGGTCTTGCTGGTGTAATATTTCAAAGGAGGGACTGAATCGTTGTGGTTATACGGTAACGGTATCACGCATATCTGGCACCGTTGTAAAACGTGTTCTCAGTCATATCTTCCATCTTTTTCTATAATCCTATTTTTATTTAAAATGTTTGAATTGGGCTTGTTGTGGTGAAATTGAAAAGCAACTCAGACCTTATAACCTATTTCATGAGAAGAGTGGTTGTGCTGAAATAATGAATGGTTCCTAATCTCAGATAAAAACGAACGTAGTGCACACATTTTTCCTCTCAAGCCTGTACTGTAAAACTGCCTCTGTGTTTACTGTCTCATGCACTGGAAAGTCTGCACGGATGGAAACTTTACCAGCCCATAGATAGTACTTTACTTACTAAGACATTGATTGATTGAAAAGTTTATTAACAGATTGCAGAATGGGTACAGTACAGTACAGCTCAATACATACAATTGTTAAGAGGATGCAGACCTGAGAAAGACTTTCGTCTTGTTTCCATCAGGGTCCCCCATTTTCAATTCATCATATGACACACATGACATACAGATAGACAGTACTGCTACATCTATACCTTTATGACATACCAGATTTTCAAATACAGTACTGTTTGTGATACTAAAAAAATCCAGAAGAAGAGTATATACATTTGACATAGAAACTGTGCATTGGGGGAGGTTGGGTAGGTGGGGTGGGGCTGTACATTGGAGGTGGGGGGGGGGGGGGGGGGGGGACACTGTACATTGGAATACTGACATACATTTGACATGGAAACTGTACATTGGAGGAGGTTGGGTAGGTTGGGTGGGGCTGTACATTGGAATAGCCATGCTTGGTCTTTATTGTACAACTGGAGTCTCTGGAGCGCAACAGTAAGAAGCATTTTGTACAAAAGTATTCTGTACTTCTGTATGACAACTATTAAAGAAACTTGAAAACTTGAAACTTGGGTTAGGACATTTGTAGGGGCCAGTTTTGAATTGCAGTCTCCCGTAGGTGTTCTTTGAGAGTGTTTTTGAAGGTGGGTAGTGATTTACATTCCTTTACAGCTTTGGGTAGGGCGTTCCACATTGTTGTGGCATAATTGCGAAACGTGTTTAGTCCCTTGTTTGAGCCGAATCTGGGTTTTACATGATTTGTGGAGCTCCCTCTGGTGTTGTGATCGTGGTATTCACTGACCTTTGGGAAGTATTTTGACATGTACATGGGTACCTTGGTCGTGTAGTGTATCTTGTAGACCAGGCCCATTGCAAGTTGCTGTACTCTGTCGTCTACTCTAAGCCATCCTAGGTTGGCAAAGTGTGCAGGGGTGAGGTGGGTTCTAGGAGTCAGGTCAAGCAGTAGTCTGACTAGTTTGTTTTGAGATGTTTGTAATTTGGTTTTTAGTGCCTTTGAGGTGCTTTGGTACCATGAGGTGCAAGCATAGTCGTAGTACCCTTGAATGAGTGCTCCTGCCAGAGTCTTCAGGGTATTCTTGTTTACCAGGGAGGAGATCCGGTACAAGAATCGAGTTCGTTGATTGACTTTTTTTATTACATTGGATGCCATTTTGTCACAGGAAAGATTAGCCTCTAGGATGGAACCCAGGTAGGTAATTTCATCTTTCCTTGTGACAATATTGTCACCCACTGTAACTGAGAAGCCGTCTGTTTTGCTGAGTTTGTTATTTGAACCGAAGAGAATGGACTCTGTTTTGCCCATGTGTAATGATAGTTTGTTGTCGGCGAGCCATATGCAGATTTTGCCTAGTTCCGAGCTGAGGGTTTTTTCAACCTGTAACTTGTTCTTGTCAGAGACCAGCAGGGCTGAGTCGTCCGCAAACAGGAACACGTTGCAGTCACAAGCTGACGACATGTCATTTGCATAAATTAGGAACAGTAGTGGTCCTAGTATGCTTCCTTGTGGAACACCACAGTTCACTGTGAGGGGGGGGGGATAGGGTACCGTTTACCTCCACCATCTGTTCTCTCCCCTCCAGGTAGGATTGTATCCAGCTCACTGATAAACTATCAAAACCAATTGCTTTTAGCTTGTCAATCAGAATGGTGTGATTGACAGTGTCGAAGGCCTTTTGTAGGTCTAGCATGACCATGCCGCAGTATTTGCCCGCGTCCACCTCTTGCTTGATATGGTCGTTCAAATAGAGAAGGCATGTGTCAGTGGAGTGGGATGTTCTGAAGCCAGATTGGAATTCGTAGATTAGATTTTTATCCGTAAGGTACTTTTCGACCTGTTCGTATACTATTTTTTCCATGACTTTCGAGATGGATGTAAGGATAGAAACAGGGCGGTAGTTGCCTGGGTCTAATTTGCTGCCCTTTTTGTGCAGGGGTGTTACTCTCGCTATTTTTAAGTCCTTGGGGACGTGTCCCTGTTTTATGGAGAGGTTTATTATGTGTGTGATGACTGGGGTGATGGCGGCTGCTGAGTCTCTGAGGAATTTGGAGGGGATGTTGTCATGGCCAGTGGCCTTGTTCTGTTGGAGGGCGCTCAGTTTATTGAGTACCTCATCTGTAGTTACCATTTCCAGTTTAAAATCGTCTTTGTGGACGCCTAGGTTCTTGTAGTATGCTACTATGTGTTCTACCCCATACTGCCCTGAGTGGGAGGGTAGTTTGTTTACCAGTGTTGTGGCTATGTTTGTGAAGAAAGTGTTTAAGTAATTGGCTACATCCAGTTTGTCTGTGATGAGCGTGTTGTCCGTCTTTATGTTTATGTTTGAGAACCTGGTTTTAAGTTTTTTACTGCAGCCTAGTTGATTATTGAGTAATTTCCAAAGTTCACGTGGTTTATTTTTGTTTTCCTCAGTTTTGTCATTGATGAAATTTTTTTTTGCAGTTTTTATCATGGAGTTTACGTCATTTCTTAGTCTGTTTCTTTCTAGTTTGAGTTCAGTCACGTGGGCTTGGAGTTCACTGCTCGTGCTTTTGGTAAGCTTTGACTGACTTTTATGAAATTCAGAGCATTTTTTGTCTCTGGCTTTCATAGCGGTCAGTATTTCAGTGTGCATCCACGGCTCAGCGCAATTTTTTACCCTGGTGGTTCTTACAGGCTAGTAAACGTTGTTCCTAACCAGACTCGGGGAGATGGAGCCAAATATTCCAACTTTAAATGATTAACACTATGATCGCCGGGAACGAGTTTACACGTCATTCCTAGCCATGCTCATTCTGCCGAAGACGCCGTAACTCGTCTTTGATGTCAATATTTCAAAAATCTGTCATCGAAATCATATTTCCTTTCCGGAGCCCTGAGACACAGTGCAAAGCTCCACTCAACTCTCTAGCGGTTCAAGAGCGCCATCTGGTGGCCGATCGGCAGATCGGCAGCCGGAAATTAACCTTTGAACCGGTAGTGCTCATCCATATGTGGTCCGGCCACTCGCTATCGTTAGAGAGACTCCGTATTGACACAGTGAACATCGATCGGTGCAAATAACTCGAAAAAACAACATGATTTGGACGTATATACTATTATACAACCTGGAAATGGATCAGGCATTTCTCCATCCCATAATAGAAAAAATTCTGTTCCACGCTCATCTGCCAGCGGCGCGAGGAAGCCACGGTGAGTTTCAACGTTATTTTCTAACGTCTTCTATACTAACTGATCTGATGAACATATGACCCACTCTGGATGAATCATCTAACGCTGCCCACGGAATTATAAACGATCCCCCGCCCATCCGGTCATCATCAGATGATACGTAGAAACTTCTAGAAGTACCTCCAGTTGAAATGTATTATCTGGCACAGATCGCTATCAAACTGTATTTCATCATGCATATAATGCATTTGGAGCTATAAATCAAGTTCTGGAGAAAGCTGCAGAAAACGATAAAAACATACTTATACTTTAGACCATATTTTAGTATGAATATGTGAATGAAAAAGTTTAACGTTGCTACACCCTGAACAATACATATAGGACATTGAATGGGCCATAATAATGGCAATTTAGCAATAGAATTTAAAAAGTTATAGCCCTGCAAAGAAGGGGAACTTCTCCATAGACAAATAGAGCTGGCGAGGGATGGTAAATTATGAATTTAACCCATGGCGATTATAGTGTTAAAGTGGTAATGAGTTATGGTCATGTATATTGTGACCTCATGAATAGTCTGCCATTCATTTTGCTACTATTAATCTGAATTAATGATCAATCTGAAAACCATAATTCTAACATACGCTATGCTACACACTACTACACACCAGGGTTATTATAGTTTTACATTTTTCATTTATTATATATATTTTTTAATTTAATGTAATTTCAATTTGTTTCCAGTGGGTTTGTGTGTTTGTTTCAGTTAAACATGTTTAGTTTAGTTTTTATTAGTATCAGTTTTATTTTCATTTTTATTATTATTATTATTATTATTATTATTATTATTATTATTATTATTATTATTATTATTATTATTATTATTATTATTATTATAGTATTTGTCGGGGGCAATATTTTTAGAAGTTTAGAAGGTACTACAAACAGAAGGTAATTGACATCCCAGTCTCAATAAATATTATGCACCAATACTATACCTCATGCTTGCTGTATTGACACATTTGACCAAAGTTACTATACAAAGACCAAATTACCAGTAGTAATTTTGCCCATTAGCAATGATCGACTGATCGAGTTTAGAAAAGTGCCTTCAATATATAGGATAGTCCAGGGGCAGCTAAAGATGGAGATTGACTGTTCATGAAGCTATGTTAATTAAAGTAAGTTTAAATTTAAATATTGTACCAAAGTAAGATATAGTTTAAAGGTCTACTATATGCGTGAATGTTTGTATTGAAGTGCCTGTATGGCATTTTTGTTGCAAGAAAATAAATGTGACAGATTTCCTGTCAGTTCCTTGCAGAGACACCACAGATACAGTAGGAGTTTGAGGAACTTGAAACTGTGATCACAATGTCGGTTTTTTGCCCAGATTCCATAAGCATATCTGCATATCACCACAGTTTGAAGTCAATATAAATGTAGTCTTTGGAAAACGAAATAACCCCATGCTCAATAGTAGGGGACGTGCCCTACCAGATCTTCTGATTTTATTTTATATCTGAGCTTTTATTGGCTCCTGATTCCATCTTTTTTCAGAGTTGTGTTTTTTGTGATGATTATAGCCTATGTTGTGTACTAGTGGGCTGACTAGTGTCCATACTTCCTCAGTGGAGAGAGCCCTGCTACTTCAGGTGAAGGTGATGTACACTAAAACAATAACATGATGTCACTTTCAGTCCGACAGCCCGTGTCACTGTGCGGTGAGTAATCATCAGAAAGATGGAGCAATACTTACAATGTAGAAGACAATTAAATGAGAGAGAGAAATATGAAGAAAGAGAGTTGACAGAAGGAGGGTAATGATATCTGCAGGCATTGCAGCAAGTCTGTCAGTTAAATGTCTTGACGTGTCCTGTCTGCTAATGCTTCTAGTGTTGTATATAACTATGTCTTGTGGCTAATTGCTTGTGTTTTGTCATGTATAATTGTCTGCTTCATGTGTGTCATACTGTGAAAACTATTTGGCTTATTTTATTGGCTTTGCCTTTATAGTTTTATTGGCTTTTAATTGTTTGCATGCTGCTACGTCTTATTTAGAAAATTAGCTTTTTGGCTAACATTGGCACATGGCAAAATGGCTGTATTTTTAATATAGCGCTTTTATCCAAAGCGCTTTACAATTTGTTCCTCACATTTTACCCATTCACTCACACATTCACACACACATTCACACACCGACGGCGGAGGCAACCATGCAAGGTGCCAACCTGCTCATCGGGAGCAATTAGGGGTTAAGTGTCTTGCTCAAGGACACATCGACACGCTGCCCGGGAGGAGCGGGAATCGAACCGGGAACCTACGGATTGCCAGACGACTGCTCTACCTCCCAAGCCACAGTCGCCCCGTACATGTACACCAATGTTGATTAATATGCATTGTCCCCAGGGCGGCTAAGTGGCGCAGTGGGTAAGGCGCTCGCCACTAACGCAGGAGATGCTGGGTTCGAGCCCAGCTCTTGGCTGATCGTTCATACTAATACAATTGGCAGTATTAGGGGGTGGGAAAGCCGGTGGGTGGGTATCGGACGTTGTGGACAGCGACTCCTACAGGTCGCGCTGTACATGTGAAAAGATGCGACGGCTGCCTCCTCGTGTACCAGAGGGGACACGTGATGCAAGGCTTGGTCCACATTGCAGCCGGCCAGTGGGAGGCATGGCCTAACAACGTTCGAGACAGGGGAGGGTAGAATTGGATAATACGAAATTGGGATGGGAGAAAAATAGAAAATGGGGAGAAAAAGTAGATAATAAAAAAAAAATATGCATTGTCCCTGTAAAAAACAATATCAGAAATAAAAATAAGTACGTTCGGATTCTCTCAAGACGAGAATCTGGGTTTTAAAGTGTAAATTGTAATATTGCTGATGTAGAATTCTATTTTATGATTATATGCCCCAGCCTTAATTTTATGACCATATGCATGAACAGACATGCTTTCTATAGGGCCATGGTCCACAAATGACTGGAAAACTTGAAATGGATACAATGGAAAATAAGAACTACCGTCTCCACTCCACTGACCCAGCGTCTCTCTAGCGTCTGATGTTCACTGAATCAACATGTCCTCCTTGTACATGAAGCTGTGTTCAATTCAGAGGTGGAAAGGAGTGCTGGCATATCTTTAACCCATAAATTAGAGGCTCCGTTACTGTAAGTGGAAGGGAATCGCCCCGTCACTGTGATTCATATATTTTGCAGTAAATTGTCAGAGATCACTGTTTCTCAGAACTCATGTGACTAAGATAATAGTTACTAGCAACAAGAAGATAAAAACAGGCTAAACCCATGTAGGTTCTGTGAAAGTGGTTCTGTCTGTGCTGAGTGAGCAGTATGTGTCGGTGCATGGTTTTCCATGTTGGTGAAGGAGGGGGGAGCGGGGACTAGGCCACCCTCACTGAGGGTTTTCCATAGCGGTGAGTCCTCCTCAGACAGACACCGCATCCAGAGAGACTCTGTTTATGGAGACAATGAAACATACCCTTTTCTGCTGTGCATTTGCCTCAAGCGAAGCACAAAGAAAAGCCAGACTGCTGACATTTGCAGTTAACTCTTTTCACATGGTGCCATTTTGTGTCCCACATGTTATTGAATGCAATGCTTCCACGGAGGGGCACAAAATGGCAGCTGATAAAGTGCAGAGGGGCATTATGACATCACATGAAAACAAAAGATTCTCTTCTGTGCATTAGTGTGTTTTATTGACGGGAGGCACTGTGGGGCAGTGTTTAGCACTGTTGCCTCACAGCAAGAAGGTCCAATTGGTTCTCACCGTGTTTGCATGGGTTTCCTTCCACACAAAAAGACAGGCACGCTAGTAGGCACTCCTGCCATTTCCCTTGACCAAGATCCTGGCATTACAACCGGAGTATAGGATGGGTCAGATATAGAGAATAATGTCCCTACTGGGATTGATAAACTATAACTTAATGTATCCTCTGCAACATGCACTAACTTATTAAATAAAAAATAAAAATGAGTATTTCATATTTATTATTATTTCGGAAATAGAAATAGAAAAAAAAGAAATAGTCACCTTGGATTTTCTTCTATAGTTGGGGCAGTTATTCAGTGTCATTATTTCTGGAAATGGTCAATGTTTTGCTGTGTCTCCACTATGGTCATCTGAAGGTTCCCTCTTTGATCCCAGCTCTTACCAGCAGTGTGTTGAAGTGACCCATACTGAACCCCTTCACACAGGTTGTTGCAGTGCGTGTGTGTGTGTGTGTGCGTGTGTGTGTGTGGCTTATTTGTAAGGCTAGAAAAGCGCTATATTAATGCAGTCCATTTACCATGTTGATTGATTTATTCTCAACAACGTTGTTATTTACTCTTGTTTTATGCTATTGTCAAAATATCATCATTAGCATTGACCCCTGTTGAAAGACAGAAGGCTCTGGGGAAGCAAGTCTGAGGGCCGCTTTTACTGTCCCATCCATCTGTAGTGAAAGCACAGCTGACAGCAGTGACAGTCCCACAGATGGATGTCTTCCTCTGGCCTATCCAAAGCTCTCTTTGTCTCTGGGAAGAAAGCCCAGCAGCCTTTGAATTGTGAGCCAGTCGAAGCAGCCAACGTTTGTCGGCCTAATATACAGTAGGCACAGTGTCTTCACTGTTTTCACTTAACCATCCATCTTCATTCTGGCGGGTGGCAGTGTAAGATATTGAGCTTTAAGTTTTATTTAAGCTTTGTTTTATTTTCAGGAATAACATTCACTTCTCTGCACCTTTAGTGTATAATGACCACTTCTTCAGTTGGCACACGGTCTATCTTAGGTCCATTACTTCAAGAATAATGAATTCAACCTCAATTGACCTTCCGAGGGAAGCAACAGTTGTGATTGGAGGATCAAGAAAAGAGGGCAGGGTTTGAGATTCAACTCATTCCAATTCACTGCGATACAAGCGTACCTCTCTGTGTCCAATTCTGCACAATATATTAACACAATGGGCGCCAAAAACGCTGTACAGCGTTATTGCCCGCCATGCGTTGAACGGCAACAACGCTGTAGAGCGTTTTTTAGATCAATATTTCATTTTTTCGCCATGGCATTCATAATTCATCCTGCCAACCTCCGGTGCTGCAGCAGGACCCTGAATGAGACTGCAACGCCTCAATACCGCCGCCTGGTGGATGGTCGGGCGAGTTACACTCTCAAAACCGGATGTTGTGATCGGTGCGTCGAGGAAATTCCTCCGGCAGTAATATCTTGCTACGGGACTACAGACAAACACTATAGTGCATATGGATCGCTGCCATAACGCAATAATCGATATGATTTCGGCGTTTATTGCGCCATACAAACCGGAAATGGATGTAGGAGATCGGCGTCAAATAATTGGGATCTTTCTCCTCCAGTCTCATCGGCGAACGGTAAGAGGACAGTAACGTTATTTTCAGCCTGATTGTTTATTCATTTCACTGCAAACCATCTGATCAACGTATCAAGCCATAGTAAATAAAGCCATTACTGACGATCAAGGAATTATAAACGACCCCCCCCACCCTTTCCTTCACACATGATGAAGCATAATGTATACCGATCATATACATTTGAATTTTTTAATATAGCGTGTATAGGGAAGAAACGCCAATCGATAATCTATATATGCTTCAGGGCCTATAACTACTGTTTTTGGAATTACAGCAGAAAAGATTAAAAACATACTTATATTCTCGGCGCTAATAACACAACAATGTATGAATGAAAAAATATAACGTTCCCACATCCTGAACGATAGATAATCGATGTTGAATGGGCCATAGTAATGTCAATATAGCAATACAATTAAAAAAGTTATAGCCCTGCAAAGAAGGTAAACATCTCCATAGACTTACAGTGCTGGCAGAAAGTGGTATAAGATGGGCACAATGCCCGGCGCCCAATTTGTTTTAAGAGGTGTGATATCTCACTTATAACTCTGTGTCTTATTTGCATCTTATCTTACAGCAGAGGTGGGACCAAGTCATTTGTTTTGCATGTCCCAAGTAAGTCTTGAGTCTTTACACTGAAGTTCTGAGTCAAGGCCCAAGTCAGGACAGGCAAGTCTGAAACTTTGGGTTTCCTTTCCTAAACAAGTCCTAATGCATTCTTTGTAAAAAAAATATTTAAAACCAACAGAGTAATAGTTAGTAGTATATTACATTTAGATTATTCTGCACTGACAAGACAACGTCCTTTTTATGGCATTGTTTATTTATTTTTTAGCTTGGGGAGAGTATCAAGTCTTTCAAGTCATAAGACTCAAGTCTGTGTGAAGTCAAAGTCTTCTCAGTATAGTGCATATTAGGGAGTCCGCCAAACCCTCCCCGTTCTTGGTACATTTTCCAAACATGTTCTCAAGAGCCTGATACACACACAGTGGAATAAAGGTGGTTTCGGCAGAGAGGAGAAGGAACTGCTGTGGAGCCTGAGGTTTTCCAGCCTGTCAAATTGTATTTGTCCTTCCAAGACTCTGTCTGTGGTGGTTGATACACGCTATAGATCACAGACAGTGTGATTTGGCATCTCATAACACTGTCCACAGGGCAGAAAGAGAAGCTTACAACGTTTATGATCACCACTTTCATCCCCACAGCTGCCATGGCTTGTTTTAAGAAGTAACACCTATTGTAATGAAACCATGAGTAGTGTGAGCAAATCATTTTACAGAAGCAGAGAGGGTACCAAAACTGCTTATTCCTTATTGCCTATTTTAGTATCCACCAAGATAATACGATGAATAGTTTTGGCCATGATAATAATTATACAATGACATTTTCATATTAGCACCTGTCTTGTCAGCAACCGGACAGAACTGCAGTGACCATACTTCCAAAACTGTATCAAATAGGAAAGCTGTCTGTACAAGGAGACACCAAAGAGAAAAGATGAGCTGCATGTATTTATTACAACTTGCTACTGATACATGACCGATTTTGTTACATTATATTACAAATATCTTTTATGTACAGACACAATGTGTTGACATTAACAAATCCGATCAATTTCTTTACAGTACGTACACTGCTCGCTTTATACAAGCAAATTAATACATGTTTAATTAAAGCAAATGTATTTTTCCGCTTTCTGAGCGTAATACACATCAGAGGAACAGTGTGCTACACTTACAGTCAGGAATTGTGCTGGCAATAATCATAATAGTTGTAACAGATTTAGGACAACTTTGTTGTTGTATTTTGAAGTGTTAAAGGGAGAAGATGCTTGTATCATAATTTGAGAAATATTGTTATTGTTTTGATAAATTACACACCTGAAGAGTTTATTTTAAGGGGAAATAAAAACTAGTCACTGGATATTGTTTCCTGTGTCATCTGCATTTGCATGTCATTGCATTATACAGCATCAGATACATACTATAATTACAATATACTGTAGGATTGCTATCCTAAAGCTACTCAACTGAATTAGTTATGGCCTTTTTAAAGTTGAATCTAGTTACATGTTTCATTATGTAACGCAGAGCAAAGGAAACCTCTGTTGATATCCAGCCAAAATAGCAGATTATCATCTAATCAAAGGCAATATACTTCACACAACCCCTGAGACATTCAGCACATCACTATTCTGCGTCCAATGGGAAAGGAGCAATAGGAAGGTCCTTTTTGTTTGTGGAGTGATGGGGACAGTCAGGAGGTACCAGAGGTACAGTTAATCAATTATTGCACTTTCAACATATTTGTTATCTGGTTTTATATAGCACCCCTCCGTTAAAAAAAGGTGGAGCTTAGGAGCTGCATACAAAGTTCTGGAGTGGTGCAAATGCCATAGGAATACCCTTTTGACGCCTAGTGGAAGGTGTTTGGGTTAGGACGGATCATCATGATAACTTTCTTCAGTGAGTAGGCCCCTCCTCTGAACTCGGCCCAGTAGACGCCGTCCTGGTAACGACTGCGGTAGTGTCCTCCTCTGTACCAGACTCCGTTGAGGTTGGAATGAGCACAAGAGTTGTACCACCAGCCTCCCTTCTGGTAGTGGGCGCAGTTACCTGGAAAAGAGGGATACATTAACGGGGGAAGAAAAGATAGAAAAAGAAAAGTAAACATACGGAACTGCACAGTACAGTAGCATATACATCATGTTATATAGAGAATATATATAGCCTACATATATATAAACATAGAAGAGCATTCTTGTGTAGTCTATTGAGGTAATTTTTATTATTATAGGATTTAGGATGTCTACGGTTGTACCATAATTTACTACCTGTATATGAGGGAGGAAAATATAAATGTTTTACTGTAGATATGCAACAAACTATTTATTAGAGCTCTAGTTGCGCACAGAATTCAATGGGTACTAAGTGGCCAGGAACACAGATGGCTGTAGACATGTACAGTACATGCAGCAGTAGTGGCTACCTGTATATATGTCGTGGTCTCTGTCCAGCGTTGTGAACTGTTTGCCATTGTGCCAGGTGAGAGAGTCTCCAGCATTCCCATGGTATCGTCCCACCTTTAGCTTGTAGAAGTCAGCCTCAGGCTCCAGTCTGAAGCTGGCGTATTCTGCAAACACCTTCCTGCCAGACCAGTCCTCTAGTGTAACCAGCAACTTGTAGTTTGCTTGGTTGGTTAGCCAGTAGATATTCTCCAGGCCCAGCCAGTACTCACCATCAATGTTACCAAAGCCTTGCTGTGAGGGGGCAGAGAGAAGACAACATCATCAGCATAATGGAGAAATCCCTCTTGAATGGCTTTGAAAGGTTAGTTTAGTTTAGTCTGAGGACGATTCAGAACCAGTTGTATGTCCTGGAGGTGGCCCTACAGTACTTTTAGCAATAGAGAGTGTTGTTTATTATCAGGAAATCTTACAACAAATGGTCCATGATCTTTGTTTATAGCTAGGATTGAGTGCCCAGATTTCCACTGTTTGAAAACAACTTGGCCTGTCAGTTTGTGTAATGAGGATCTGAGATCCTGTAACAGAATATGTAGCTGGACTGCACAATTCTAGCTCTGGTCATGTATTAGTATGGCGTCCATTAACCTGCACATGCTTTGAATCATGGGGAGACTCACTCAGATGACGAATGTGCACATTTAATTATTGAGCTCCATGTGGTTTAAAGGTCTTGGAAAGATCCCTTAACTAAACTTGCCAATGAATTAATCAGGGCCTTTGCAAATCGTCTGCCAGCCCCTGCCAATGTTCTCTGTTGAACTGATTCACCCTCTGTTCAAGTGCTCTAGCACTTTCAAAAGATCAAGGAAATGAATATGCCTCTGGTAAGTGTTCCCCCACTATTCCATGCTGCCAATGACATGTTCTTCATGACTATCAGAGTATCAGAAATGTTGACATGGCCAACTGTTATACCGTATTGTGACCAGGGGCGTAGAAGTGTGTGTGTGTGTGTGGGGGGGGGGGGGGGGGGGGGGGGTGGTGAAACTGACTACCCAGGGGCCCCAAACTGGGGGAGTCCCTCAGAAGTGTGTGGGGGGGGGGGGGGGGGGGGGCAGAGACATGTCATGTGCACAGGGCCCAGAATTTCTTTCTACCCCCCTGATTGTGACATGACTTTCTTATTACTATGTGTTACTATGCAATGGACTCATTTCTCAAAGAGCCAATTGATGTTACTGGTTGTTACGAGTCACAAGTCATAGAAGGTGACTGACAGAGGTAGAATCTTGCATGATTGATTGATTGAAAACTTTATTAACAGATTGCAGAATGGGTACAATACAGTACAGCTCAATACACACAATTGTTAAGGGGATGCAGACCAGAGAAAGACTTTCGTCTTGTTTACATCAGGGTCCCCCATTTTCAATTCATCAGGACATATATGACATACATGACATACAGATAGTCAGTACTGCTACATCTATACATTTATGACATACCAGATTTGCAAATACAGTACTGTTTGTGATACAGGTAACAGATCAGGCAATGGAAAATGCCACTCTAATACCTCAACAATTACCTGTTCATTATTCATTCACATCTGGTTGAAAACAACATACATAAAACACCCTAAAATGTTTTCAATTTGTGTGAGGTTTTATTAAATACCTTGTATGTCTCCCAGTTCCTGAAGAAGTTGACCGAGCCGTCCACCCTCCTCTGGATCACCGTCCAGCCACCCGGGTCATGTCTCTGGTCACACCACACCTGCATCAGCCGGTTGGCGTTCTCCGGTTTCACCAGGTACATGCCACTCGCTGTGTGTCCATCTTCCAGAGCCTGCAGACAGTCCTTAAATGGACCTGCAATAAAACAAGGTATATTGAAAAACTATTCAATGAATTCCTTCCATAACATTCAATTGGAATATCCCAATCTCAAGGGAATGAACTGCACATAAAGAGTTGTTATCCTCTGTCACAGGGAATCCCACGTTTCAATGAGAAAAGCTTAAACACTGGAATTGACTTTGGCTGCTGCTTCTCCACAAGGGAAATGGCTGCAGCCTGTACAGCCAAAAGCAACTCTGGCATGTGGGCAAAGGGAGACCTGATGGCTCAATGATGAAACAGTAGCAACAACTAAACATCACCGTTTGTGATCCTTCTTAATGAAAAAGATATGTTTTTTTTATCCTTTTGGTAAAGAGTTTGTTTTATTCTGTAATAACACATCAAATGACTGATTCAAATGAGTTAATTCTGCGCCATTTAGACCTTTGGGGGATGATAAGCCATTCCGATTAAGCCTATTCCTTGGAATTAGCAGTAGGTAGCCTAATTAATTAAAATTGTGTTGATATTCAATGGGAGTATAGACTGTTAAAATCAGACAGAAAATCTAGATCTATCATTCAACTGAAGAGAGCTTTCCAGAATTTAAGAAAATAGAAAATTGCCTTATTACCCAACCAGCTCTTTACCAGGAAGTCGATATTGCAAAAGTTTCACAGCCCTCCACTTCACATTCCCCTTCATCTCATAGTTTGCTATTTTGCCAAACTTTGTGTGAGGTAGTATTTCATGAGTATGTTGTGAAGAGGAATGAAACACGTTAAAAAATGTACTTAATCTAAGGTTGCAATAATTGCTCAGTGGCATTTTACCTTATGGCATCATTTACATCTGCTTTATGATTTAAAATTGTGAAAAATAGACATGAATAGAAACAGTGACAGTAACCAAAGTCCACAAAGGATTGGATTTAATTATGTTACACCATGTGTGATTTCACAAGGATTTTATTTTCCATGTTGGACTCTCGGCACATGTTTAGTTTTAGTTTATTAGTCTCACTTGGCCTTCCTGTGTAAATGAGTTCATATCAATTAAAACAAATTGGTACATTGCCTGTGTTCCATTACATTCACACCCAAGAATTTCCCCACTCTGCAGGCATTGTTTAAATTGTCTGTGAAAGTGTTTTACCTTTTCAAGATGTCACGTCTATTCAGTTTGCTAACTGTCCCAGTTTACAAAGCATAGCAATAATGGACACAGATTAAAAGAAAATACATATAGAGCTACAGGAAGAATTAGAGAAGGGTCTGCATCAGGACTTTGTGACAGAGTGAAATAGCAATGCAAGCAGAGGGCTGGTGAGAGGCACTTTGTGTGAAGAATTCCTGCTACTATTATTATAGAATAACTATATACAGACAGATATATAGAAATATGAAGTGACACAATATAGTCATCAAAGCCACAATAATTAAATCCATATTATCCTATCAGTATTTGGAAGTGAAGAAAGAGCACGTAAGCCAAATTATTTGTACTATGTTATTTTCAGTGGTGGAAAGTACACGTTCACTCAAGTACTGTATCAAAGTACAATTTAGAGGTACTTGTACTTTACTTGGGAGGAAAGGAAAGGAAATATTGTACTATTTACTCCACTACATTTATCTGAACCCATCAGTCAATTTGAAGAAAAAAAAATTGAATGCAAAATGTGGCATAAGATGATGAATGCCGGAGAAGCTGGATTCGCCTGTTCGAATCCAGCTCCCGGCGTTGCTATCAGCCTGGCTGGCCGCTCACACTAATATTGGCAGTATTAGAGGGTGGGAAAGCTGAAAGGTGGGTCCTGGGCGTTGTGGACAGCGACCCCTACAGTTCTGTCGGGACGCCTGCTCAGCAAGGGTAGGATCTAGGGAGAGATAGTGTGGCCTCCCACACGCTACACTCTCCCCGGTGAGAATCTGCGAGGCCAGGCTGGCCTGCCGGCAGGCTGCACATGCGTCGGAGGAAAGCATGTGACAGTCTCCGGTCTCCCGGACCAACAGTAGGGGAAAGTGCGCAACAACCAGGAAGGGTGGGATGGGAGAAAAATCGGGAAAAAGAGGGGAAGAAAGATAAAAAAATAAAAATAAAATTCAACCTGCTAACTTCAAGAGGACATAATCAGGGCGGCTGGGTGGCGCATCGGACTAAGCGCTCGTCACCAACGCGAGAGACACTGGTATCGAATCCGGCTGTCAGCGTTGCCTCCGGCTTGGCCGGCCGTCATACTGGCTCAATTGGCAGAGTCAGCGGGAGGGAAGCCGGTGGGGTGGTATTCTGGTCGTTGTAAACAGCGACTCCTACAGGTCGGTCAGGGCGCCTGCACAGCGAGGGAGGGAGATGGCGAGGGTAGTGTGACCTCCCACACGTTACACCTCGCCAATGAGAGTCCGCGCTGGCAGGTGAAAAGATGCTTCTGGCTGTCTCCTATGTCTCGGAGGAAGCATCTGATAGACTTCAGGGCTCCCTAGACCGACCAGTGGGGGGCACATGCGAGCAACGACCAGGAAGGGGAGGGGGGAATTGACATAACGACTAAATTGGAATGGGAGAAAAACACAGAGAAACAGGAGGAGAAAAAGTGGATAAAAAAAATTATAATAATAATAATCAGAACCAGCATATCTGGACCACATATGATAAATGGTTGCATTTATATAGCACTTTTATCCAAAGCGCTTTACAATTTGTTCCTCACATTTTACCCATTCACTCACACATTCACACACCGACGGAGGAGGCAACCATGCAAGGTGCCAACCTGCTCATCTGGAGCAGTTAGGGGTTAAGTGTCTGACACTTAGACATGCTGACCAGGAGGAGCGGGAATCGAACCGGGAACCTCCGGATTATCAGACGACTGCTCTACCTCCTGAGCCACTGTTGGTGTTTAAGAGGGAGCAAGAAACCCCTCCACCACACAGTAAATTATATATTGACCATATTTATTGTAACCTATAATCTAACTCATAGGGCATACAGACCCTCATCTGCACCTTTGATTACACTGCCTACTTGCTCATCGAACCAGGAACCTCCGGATTACCAGACGACTGTTCTACCTCCCGAGCCACTGTCGCCTCACATGCCACTTTAACATAACCTTTAGAGGTCAATGGAGCAAGGATTGCACATTCCCAAGCAAGGAAATAGAAGAATGTCATATAAAATGTGTACTTTTACTTTTACCTTGATACTTAAGTACTGTGGCAGATCTCACCCCCCCCTCCCATGGATATGTGAAGGATGGGAGATACTTTTGCCACTGGAGGGGGTAGAGTCAATTAGGTAGCTGATTAGTACTGATAGAACACACCTGCGCATCATTAGTCCACCTACATCTCACGTGCACACCGTAAGTGGAGCGGAGGTGAGGTTGGAGTTGTTGTATTGAGAGAGTGAGAGATTGTTATATTCGGAGTTGTGAAGGTGAGAGGTAGTAAGAGGAGAGGTAAAGGCGAGTAGGTGTTCTTTGTGTACTGGACCCTGGACGGGCTGAGATACCCCCTTGTGTACTGACCCTGGACTGGACGACTACCCTGAATTGTGAACAATCCCTTTTTTTCAGCGAGCCTGTTTTGTGTTTTTGACCCTCGGACTGAATCACGACCATTCTTTTGCTTTTCCCTCTGGATTCTGTCCTGAATTCAATAAATACTTGTATTGATTGATATTGCTCTTGTGTGGAAATTCAAATGAGTTTGTATTTGAACCATGGCGAGCCTGAAACCCACCAGGTTCGTCACAGTACATTCAATATCAAATATTCTATTCTACTTTTACTCAAGTAGAAATTTGAAGGACTTTCACCAGAGTACTACTTTACCTGGTTATTTCTACCTTTGAAGGAACTGTGTACTTCTTCCACCACAGGTTATTCTGGATGGTCTCCATCCCCTAGCCTGTTATTTACCAGCCACTGAGTCTTATAAGGTGTGTCTGGGCAGAGCAGACACAAGCCAGAGCGCTGCATTTCCCTGCCCTGTCTGATAAAAGTCTGCTCTTTTGGTGGAACAAATGACATCACCGTGATTGGTGGTATCTGTATTTCTTGCTCCACTCCTTCCCGTCTCTTGTCCCTGTCTGCCTCTAACTCTCTGCATCTCTCTCTCATTCTTCCCAGGATCCCTCTCTCCCTCCATAACCACATTGTTTAGCACTCCCGTTCCATGTTAAGGAGTTATTATGTAACTTTTTGGGGTGTGAGTTGCACAGCCCTTGGGCAGGAAATTGCAAGTCACCTTGCAAACATTCTGCACAGAGGGTACTGTTCACACACAGTGGCATAGTGAAAAGGGCAAGCAGTAGCACAAAATGTCAATGGAAAAGGGGTCAACTAGAGCCATGGTTACACTGAGACTATAGTTTGGTTGTTTCCCCTTCCTAACATACAACTAAAGGAGGATTGTCTAAATCAAAACAGGCAGCAAATAATGAAAGGACCATTCACGTCCATTAATCAAATGAAAGGACTATTCACACCCACTTTATATATATCTTTTGTATCATCTGGTTGTATATGCTTAGAAGACTTGCGAGCTGGTGAGCCAACTATCCATAAGGATGCCCAAGATGTTCTAGCCTTTTACTATACTTTGTATTATGTGCTCTAACCAGCCCCGATGATACAGTATGCATCTCAAAGGCGTCTAGACGACGACAGAATCTCTGTTCTCCTTGAGAGCCTCTCTCCCAGGAGACATATTATCTAAACTGACAATGGCTAGTTGCTGTTGTCTTGTGATTAATTATTAATTGAAGAGGTCCAATGTGGAGCCATACGCACATAAAGGGGTGTGTGTGTATATATATATATACCCACTAACTCAGACACAGGTCCAGACACATGGCCCACTTGTTTTTTGACCTCTGTTAATGATGCTGACTGGTCTATTTTAGTGCGATTTCATTGGAAATGACCAGCTTCACTTTTTCCACATACATGGAAGTTAACAAAATCCCTTTATTCTAGAAGAAAGAGCCCTATTCATTTCTGAAATTGAAAGACTCACCAGACGGCTTGTTGGTGGTGGAGGGACTGTGGGTGCCACTGGGCATGGTTGGAAGGGCAGGCGGTATGGACTTTTGGTCACTCTGGATCTCGTTGGTGATTTGGTTGTTGTTGATGCGTGGGAGGATGGGGGGCTGGAAGGGCTTGCTGAGGGGTGGTGACGGTGGAGGGGGCCGTGGTCGGGGCTGGGGCTGGGGGGGGACAGGGTGGGGGACAGGCCGAGTCTGGCAATGCTCCTCGAGCAGGGCGATAAGAACCGACTGGTTGGTGGCCAGGGAGGCCAGGTGGTGGAACTTATGGTCCAGGTCCCTGTAACGACTGGTGAGCAGCTGCATCTCGGAGGTTTGGTTCAGGATCTTGTTCTCCAGCTGGGCCAGCTCCAGGGCATTGTCTCTCTTCCGGATGATCTCATGCAGCAGCTGCATATAGAGCTGGGTGACCCTGGAGTTCATGTTGCGGCTCTCCTTCCTCAGCAGCTTCACCTCGTTGACGATGCCTCCGTCTACCTCCACCAGCTGCTGCAGGGTCTCTATTTGCCTCTTCTGCTTATGCAGCTCCCCGTTCAGCAGCTCCAGATCCTGCTTGTTGACCCGGTTCTCCAGCAGAGCCTCGGGTTCCTTGGAGTTGACACAGATGGCTCCGGTCACCTTCTGTTGGGGGACGATGAAGGTGTAGGAGCACTTCTCCTGCTGTGGGTCCGGTGGGGCTCGCCTGCTCCTTCCTGTGTGCAGGAACCCCCTGTCTGTGACATCCTCGCTGGTCTCAAACTTTTTGGCTCCAGCCTGGTCCCTGGCATGGCTGGAAGGAGGGCTCCCCTTGGTCTGCTCGGCCCCACAGACTAGACCATACACTAGAATCACCCCCAGCAGGACCACAGGAGGGCACTCCATAAGTTTAGGTCAAACTCGCCAAAGCCTGAGGAGAATGGTTAGGGAGAAAGAAAACAGGAGAAGGAGGAGGTACATTCATATATTATAAAGCAAACATTGTGCCAAAACTGACCCACTTTTATTTTGTATTACTAAGAGGAGACAATGTCGATGTGTCACTGCATCCTCAAATAGGAACCGAGCAGAAGTATGGACAAGCCTCGACCAAAGAGCTTCAGAATGAGCTGTATGAAACCCATTCCTTGCTCGTAGGGTTGAAACCTCTCAGGACTGAGGGGGCACACTCACTCTGACAGGACATCAATGAAGTCCTTCACAGCATGGCTGATTGAGACCAGAGGCAAAGTGGTTATCCCTCAGGATGCCCAGATCCTAGTCTCCATTACAGAGGCAGAGAGGCACACAGCTCAGGGAGTTGTTCTGTGCAGGGAAGCCCTATACATTACACATCCCGGTTCAACCTGGGGGAGGCTGTAGGTCATTGGAGCTCTTAGAAAATATAGGCCACCAGAACCAAAATGAAAGCATGCACACATCTCCTGCTGAGCATGTCAATGGATGCTGTGACTTTGAATTATGCAATACATACTGTATAGGACACAGTATTGCCTAAATATCAATTAAGAATCTCATTGTTGCTATATTACTCGTTATTGACATATGTACTATACCACAAGTATTCCCATTGGCTGTTTTGTCTAATTGTATTGAATATATTTGGCATCAACCCTGGTTTTGGTAGTGTAGTTCATGTATATGTAGTTTGGGGGAGAAAAAGCAACATTTGTGATTGTAGGATCAAGAAAAGAGGGTGGGGCTTGAGATAGGGCACTTGCTACAACTGTGTAGTACAGGATACTTCTATTCACTCAACACAAATCCCAACACGTGCATCATTGTAGCCAACCAACTTTGTTTGTCTGAGGGAAGCAGATACTGTAGGTCAGGGAGGGGCAACTGGCGGCCCGCGGGCCGCATGCGGCCCTCACCGACACTCCATGCGGCCCCATTTTATTTATTTTATTTTTATTTTTTTGCATTCGACTAAGAGGTTGGCAGTCGACCATGGCTCCTTTCGATCGATTAGTCGACTATTCGACTAATAGGGGTCAGCCCTAGTGTGGACATATTCAACACTGTTGAAAGTGCCCTGCAGCAATATGGGGGGTTTGATAAACTTATGGGGGGTTTGATAAACTGTCCGCTGTTGTTACCGATGGAGCACCCGCAATGAAAGGAAAACACACAGGATTCGCCGGGCTTCTAAGGCAGAGTGGCGTTGAGTGTCCAATGCTGCACTGCATTATACATCAGGTAAGTTCGCTAACATAATTTCCATCTATTGTGGGTCACTAATAATCAGGGGTGCACTGGTCATGCCACGCGGTACCACGCCATCCCAGCACTTTTCTGAGCAGAAGTACGTGCACGGATGTGTACGCGCGTGCACACAAAAATGAAATGTTATTTCATCTGATGCAGATTGCATGCACAAACATTGAAGTTGACATTCCTTCTATTGTGCGCCAACAGGAGAGACCACAAGTCTCTCATTAAAGACAGAACCATTATTGACCCACTGTGGGGGAGGGTGAATGTCATGCCAGTTTGATAAAGGGTCAATGGGAGGCACTCAGGAATGTTTTGTTTAGTAGCAGGATAAAAGTTTATACATTTAACAAAATCATTTATTATTGCACTTTTGATTTACTGTTGCAGTGAAATGCAGCAGGAATGCTGCTTTGTGTTTGTTGAGCAGTGGGCTTTAAGTTCATACATTTATTTTAATAGAAGCCTTCATTATAATTGGTCACTTTTGTATATATTTTGGTTACACAGCAATACTTTCAAATTCAGCTGTATTTATAAATTCATACAGTTACTAAATGCGTTTTAAATGGAATAAAAACAAAGTTACAACAAATTATAATAGTTTATATGCCTTATTTATCACATCTGTGACTATTATGGGCTATTTGAGTGATGGGGTACTACTTCATGGCGGGACTGCTGATAAACAATGCGGCCCCCCAGATTGATTGTGGAAATTTAGTGGCCCTCACCATATACAAAGTTGCCCACCCCTGCTGTAGGTCAATTGTAAATTTGGTAGGAGGGCAGGACCACCACAGCCAAACAGATAATTTCGGGATCCGGTTTTTCTCTTTAGACATTTTTGCATTCATTACTAAAGATATATCATACCTTTTGACTTTTCAATGGTTATAATTCAGCGTGAGTGTGTGTCATTATTGAATATGTTCAACAGGAACTACAACACTAATCCTCCCTCATTCCTCCAACGGAAAATATTCCCTTTTTCAAATGATGTACTGATCTCCCAAGTGGCTGTTTTAACCCTTTCACTACTACACTACAGAAGGTTAACCCTTTCAGTGTGGTAGTGAAAGGGTTAACCTTCTGTAGTGTGGTAGTGAAAGGGTTAACCATTTGCCGTGTGGCAGTGAAAGTGTTAACCAGCTGTATTGTCGCAGTTAAAGGGTTAACCCTATGGTAGTGTGGTAGTGAAAGTGAACTTTTTTTTTTAAAGCTTATTACATGGCTGCCAGGCCGGGGAGTGTGCTTAGTTTAGCTTCTTTAATCCCAGCCCAAGAGTGCTGCCGAGTGCTTCCGCATTTTCCCTGATTGGCCGCGACAACGCCTAGCACGCCCCGCGGCAGAGCGTTGCTGTGGAGCCTGCGGTGCGTTGGTGACAAGTTCGAATCACTTCAATTATAATTTTTTTTCCTTTGTTTCGTTAATTTATCATCTCTCTATATAAACGTGCATTCTTTCGCTGGTTAAGTTTAGGCATTCTTTCGGAGTTGGTTAAGGTTAGGGTTAAGTTTAGGCATTCTTTCGGAGTTGGTTAAGGTTAGGGTTAAGTTTAGGCATTCTTTCGGAGTTGGTTAAGGTTAGGGTTAAGTTTAGGCATTCTTTCGGAGTTGGTTAAGGTTAGGGTTAAGTTTAGGCATTCTTTCGGAGTTGGTTAAGGTTAGGGTTAAGTTTAGGCATTCTTTCGGAGTTGGTTAAGGTTAGGGTTAAGTTTAGGCATTCTTTCGGAGTTGGTTAAGGTTAGGGTTAAGTTTAGGCATTCTTTCGGAGTTGGTTAAGGTTAGGGTTAAGTTTAGGCATTCTTTCGGAGTTGGTTAAGGTTAGAGTTTGTCGCAGAGCATGGCAATAGAATGCCTGTCTGTCTTTCTTGACGCGGAGGCAGCAGCCTATTTCCGCTCTACCGCTCTGCCGCGCGCCGCGGTCACATGGGCGTTGTGGCCAATCAGAGCAACGCGAAGCACTCTTGGGCTGGGATTAATATAGACGCGTCCTGGCTCAGGTGGTTCTGGGGTGACTGTTGGGCCCTGACACATTAAAAAACACATCTACAGTATCTGCATCCCTCCTCCAAAGGCCTGGACAGCTCTAGTAAATGGAAACTATGAGACACCAGCAGATGATGATGTTATCCATGGTCCTGTTTTGAAATAATGATCTAGTTGCATCAGACTCGAAGCAAAGTATTTATGCATTCGGGCACTGACAGATAATCACTATTCATTAGGATAGCTTTTTAAAGCATTTTTTTTTTTTTTTTTTTTTTTTTTTTACATTGAAATTTCACCCAGACTTGAAGCTTCTAAAGAGATTGCTCTCTCATCTTTTACCACCTGGTGCACACACATTAAACAGTCTAATAGGAACATTATGTAACATCACCCTTATCAGCCTCAATTAAGATAATATGGTGTTTAGATTATAATCTCCTCTGGAGTACTGCCTCAGTTAAAATATGGTGTTTAGATTATAATCTCATCTGGAGTACTGCCTCAGTTAAATAAAATAATACAGTGTTTCGATTATAATCTCCTCTGGAGGTACAGCCTCAATTAAAATAATACAGTGTTTAGATTATAATCTCTGCGGGAGTACTGCCTCGGTTAAAATAATACAGTGTTTAGATTATAATCTCCTCTGGAGTACTGCCTCAGTGAAAATAATACAGTGTTTAGATTATAATCTCCTCGGGAGTACTGCCCCAGTGAGTGGCCTTTGAAATACAACCTATAACTTTCCTGCAGGAGTACATGGAAACGAGGCAGCGGGGTAGTTGGTCCCGGATTTCAAAGAGCGGGCATTTTTTATTAGAAAAATAAGTGAGGGCAGCGTTTGAAGGTGATGTGGGTGTTATTAGAAGCGGAGGGGATGCCACTGACTGAAGAGGAGAATGTGACTCCTGTGTAAAGGATAACAAGGCCCTGAACCCCCAGGGCTCCTTAATTGAAAGCTGCTGCAGATTGGATTACAGACCAGCCCTGTGCAACACCTCCCCAAAGCCCAGAGAGAGGCCTGTCAGATCCAAACACTTGGCAAAGACGTGCATATATACTTCCCCCCAGTTCTAACTGGCTACCTAAGTATGACTTGCAAATCAAGCATTGCGCTCCACTCACCCCTACGTAACTGTTACAAAGGAAGATAACCAACCGTATGATGCCCAGGAAGCCCTCAAAAGCAGAAGGGAGCAGACATTGTTTTTGTCTTGGGACTCTGGGCGTTCTGCCAGCACATTAGGTTGGATACGTGGAGAAGAGAAATGCAGAGCTTTCCGAGAACAAGAGCATTTGAGCCTTTGACCTTTTTGGTTCGTGGCTGTACTGCAGTGTGTTAACCCCGTTTTGTCACCAAAGCCGCGCCTACAAGTCGGTGACAGTTACGGACCAAAAAGGTACATGCTCTGTGCATGCAGAGAGACTATACAGAGAGACTCAGAAGGTGCTTCTATCCCCAGGCCATCAGGATGCTCAATGACTCTAACAACCCATCATCTACACTCATTGCACACACATCCACATGCACACACTCACTTTTAAACAAACACTCACCTTATTAACACTCACTTTAGACACTTTAACACTACAGTATATTTATCTATTTACTAAAGAGATTTGCACTACATTCATACCTCATTTGCATTTGCACCTTGCCCTAAAGTGTTGTACCTCATTGTCTACATTTGTACCTCACTGTTTACAAATGTTTACTCACTGTACTTAGATTGTACTTAGACTGTACATTGTATTGTATAGTATATTCCTCATTTACTTACTTTTTTACTTACTTCGTTACTGTATGAAGCACACTCTCAGGGGCTCATACAGAACCAAGCATTTCACCGTAAAGTACATGTATTTTATTGTGACAAATAATAACTTGAAACTTGAAACTTGCATAGATTCAAAGTCGACTCCGAATCAACTTTATTTAGAAACCCTTCACATCAATAAAGCTCAAGGGGCCGTATCCATAGCACTAATCCTGCCGACAAAGCCTGGCCACAGTGGTGGTGAAGGAGGCCATTTCCATCCTACATTTTGGGGAGCGCTTTGAATGTCTAGAAAAGCACTATATAAATGTAATGAATTAGTATTATTATTATTATGACATCACCTCAACACCCGCTGATTGACAGCATCATTACGACTTAACCACACTGTCCAGATAAGACAGATCCTCTTTGTCAGTACAGTGTTCAATGTTATTAAAAGAGATAGTCTCGCAGTGTACAATAATTATATGCTGTGATTATGTCTCATACAACAGATCCAATTCCTATAGGGGAAAAGTCTAATAATAATAACAACCTATTAACCTTATTAGTCTAAGAATAGCCTATAAGTAAACCCAAACCAAAGGGACCAGAATAGCCCCGGCTCCTCTTCCCTCTCCTGTGCTGATGGTTGTATTTGGCCGGTGGCTGCTGTGGCTTCTCTCCCTGGAACCTGATGCCTGTCAGAGACACGCTGTGTGCTTCCCCTCCACAACAGTGGAGCCCCACGTTGGAGGCAGTCAGCCCCGAAATCTCCTTGTCAACTTTTACCATTGTGCGGTTGAGAGTGTGCTGACCTACGGTGTGTCTGTGTGGTTCTCCAGCTGCACAAAGGCAGAGCAAGAGGCTCTACAGAGGGTGGTGAAGGCGGCAGGCAGGATCATCGGGACTCCTCTACCAAACATCACCTCCGTCTTCACCTCCCGCTGCCTCCACCGCTCCAAATGTATCATCAAGGACCAGTCGCACCCAGCACATCACCTCTTTCAGCTCCTTCCCTCAGGGAGGAGATACCGGTCAATACATGCTAAGAGTACACGATTTAAGAACAGCTTTTTCCCCCAAGCAGTTAGACTGTTAAACACTCATTGACTGTCCCCTCACGTGCACCATGCACTTACCACTGCACTTGATAATCTCTGATTACCACCCATTATGCACTTTATTATTTAAAATATTCTGTTATGTACAGTGTTATGTGTTATGTGTTCATGTATGTATTATGTACTACGGTCTGTGGGAGCTCCCCTGAAATTTCGTTGTATACTGTGCAATGACAATTAAAAGTCTATTCTATTCTATTCTATTCTAGAGTCTCCCGGTTTCCCTTACACCTTAAATTGTCAGCAGCTTGTGGTGAAGTCTGGATTTAGGGGTATGCTTGTGTGTGTGTGTGCGTGCGTGCGTGTGTGTGTGTGTGCGCGCGCGTGTGTGTGTGTGTGCGTACAATTAACAACGCTGGCAGCACTTTGGCTCCCAGGGACCAGAGAGAGTTCCATCTGCCCCAGTAGAAACAGTCTGTTAAAGCCATCCACTGTCTGCCACCTCCAACCCTTCTCCTACCTTACAACCCTCATCACGTATTGCTGTGATAATTAGTTCACTTCAGCAAGCCGCCATTGACTGGCCAATCTCTCATGATTCCCTGGTGTTGAGAAATGTTATATATGGAAACACACAGAGGACACTTTGGAGCCTCACTGCTTGGTGAGGAATAAAGTCAACACTCTCACTACCTGATGTGATCAGAAGTTCCTTGATGTGCAGTCTTTAATAGGGTTTTATTTTATATCACAATGTATTGGTTTTTTACGGGTAAGTTCAGAATTTTGGACACACAATGATGTTGTCGGTAAGAGTCCTTCCTCAATACAACCCATGCTGTGCTTCTTGCTGGATAACGGCTCCGGTTAGTTTAGCCACAAAACGAATGTAAATTAATTGGGCCATTCTTCACTCTGTACAACAAGCTCTGAAACCTCCTCCACTGTACAGCCAGGGGCTAATCACTTTGCTTTGGGTGCACTTTCAAGTGTTTTCAGTAGCCCCATTGACTTGACTTGATTTGTTTTGTTGTGAACTAGCCGGAGCCGTGGTCCAGCATGACGTTGGTCAGCGCAGCAGCGTCTGGGTCAATGTGTCTCTGACCGTGTCGCGCTCCGCTGTTTTCAGTCCTGCTCAGCACATAGTAATTAGAAGATGTGCAGCCTGAGCCCACGTCTCTCACCCCGAGCCGCTCTCGTTTCAGCGAGAGCATGGCATTCCTCACATTCTTCGCCACCTCATTAGAGCGAGCTGCCACAGACAGACACACATGGAATATAGGATGAGAGGGAGATAGAGCAGAGCCTGTAGAGACACAGAGAGGGAGATAGAGCAGAGCCTGTAGAGACACAGAGAGGGAGATAGAGCAGAGCCTGTAGAGACAGAGAGAGAGGGAGATAGAGCAGAGCCTGTAGAGACAGAGAGAGGGAGATAGAGCAGAGCCTGTAGAGACAGAGAGAGAGGGAGATAGAGCAGAGCCTGTAGAGACACAGAGAGGGAGATAGAGCAGAGCCTGTAGAGACAGAGAGAGGGAGATAGAGCAGAGCCTGTAGAGACACAGAGAGAGGGAGATAGAGCAGAGCCTGTAGAGACAGAGAGAGGGAGATAGAGCAGAGCCTGTAGAGACAGAGAGAGGGAGATAGAGCAGAGCCTGTAGAGACACAGAGAGGGAGATAGAGCAGAGCCTCTAGAGACACAGAGAGAGAGGGAGATAGAGCAGAGCCTGTAGAGACAGAGAGGGAGATAAGCCTGTAGAGACAGAGAGAGGGAGATAGAGCAGAGCCTGTAGAGACAGAGAGAGGGAGATAGAGCAGAGCCTGTAGAGACACAGAGAGGGAGATAGAGCAGAGCCTGTAGAGACACAGAGAGGGAGATAGAGCAGAGCCTGTAGAGACAGAGAGAGGGAGATAGAGCAGAGCCTGTAGAGACAGAGAGAGGGAGATAGAGCAGAGCCTGTAGAGACACAGAGAGGGAGATAGAGCAGAGCCTGTAGAGACACAGAGAGGGAGATAGAGCAGAGCCTGTAGAGACAGAGAGAGGGAGATAGAGCAGAGCCTGTAGAGACACAGAGAGGGAGATAGAGCAGAGCCTGTAGAGACACAGAGAGGGAGATAGAGCAGAGCCTGTAGAGACAGAGAGAGGGAGATAGAGCAGAGCCTGTAGAGACAGAGAGAGGGAGATAGAGCAGAGCCTGTAGAGACACAGAGAGGGAGATAGAGCAGAGCCTGTAGAGACACAGAGAGGGAGATAGAGCAGAGCCTGTAGAGACACAGAGAGGGAGATAGAGCAGAGCCTGTAGAGACAGAGAGAGGGAGATAGAGCAGAGCCTGTAGAGACACAGAGAGGGAGATAGAGCAGAGCCTGTAGAGACACAGAGAGGGAGATAGAGCAGAGCCTGTAGAGACACAGAGAGGGAGATAGAGCAGAGCCTGTAGAGACACAGAGAGGGAGATAGAGCAGAGCCTGTAGAGACAGAGAGAGGGAGATAGAGCAGAGCCTGTAGAGACAGAGAGAGGGAGATAGAGCAGAGCCTGTAGAGACACAGAGAGAGGGAGATAGAGCAGAGCCTGTAGAGACACAGAGAGAGGGAGATAGAGCAGAGCCTGTAGAGACAGAGAGAGGGAGCTAGAGCAGAGCCTGTAGAGACAGAGAGAGGGAGATAGAGCAGAGCCTGTAGAGACAGAGAGAGGGAGATAGAGCAGAGCCTGTAGAGACAGAGAGAGGGAGATAGAGCAGAGCCTGTAGAGACACAGAGAGAGGGAGATAGAGCAGAGCCTGTAGAGACACAGAGAGGGAGATAGAGCAGAGCCTGTAGAGACACAGAGAGGGAGATAGAGCAGAGCCTGTAGAGACACAGAGAGGGAGATAGAGCAGAGCCTGTAGAGACACAGAGAGAGGGAGATAGAGCAGAGCCTGTAGAGACACAGAGAGGGAGATAGAGCAGAGCCTGTAGAGACAGAGAGAGGGAGATAGAGCAGATCCTGTAGAGACACAGAGAGGGAGATAGAGCAGAGCCTGTAGAGACAGAGAGAGGGAGATAGAGCAGATCCTGTAGAGACACAGAGAGGGAGATAGAGCAGAGCCTGTAGAGACACAGAGAGAGGGAGATAGAGCAGAGCCTGTAGAGACACAGAGAGAGGGAGATAGAGCAGAGCCTGTAGAGACACAGAGAGGGAGATAGAGCAGAGCCTGTAGAGACACAGAGAGAGGGAGATAGAGCAGAGCCTGTAGAGACACAGAGAGGGAGATAGAGCAGAGCCTGTAGAGACACAGAGAGGGAGATAGAGCAGAGCCTGTAGAGACACAGAGAGGGAGATAGAGCAGAGCCTGTAGAGACACAGAGAGGGAGATAGAGCAGAGCCTGTAGAGACAGAGAGAGAGGGAGATAGAGCAGAGCCTGTAGAGACACAGAGAGGGAGATAGAGCAGAGCCTGTAGAGACACAGAGAGGGAGATAGAGCAGAGCCTGTAGAGACACAGAGAGAGGGAGATAGAGCAGAGCCTGTAGAGACACAGAGAGGGAGATAGAGCAGAGCCTGTAGAGACACAGAGAGGGAGATAGAGCAGAGCCTGTAGAGACAGAGAGAGGGAGATAGAGCAGAGCCTGTAGAGACACAGAGAGGGAGATAGAGCAGAGCCTGTAGAGACACAGAGAGGGAGATAGAGCAGAGCCTGTAGAGACACAGAGAGGGAGATAGAGCAGAGCCTGTAGAGACACAGAGAGAGGAGATAGAGCAGAGCCTGTAGAGACACAGAGAGGGAGATAGAGCAGAGCCTGTAGAGACACAGAGAGGGAGATAGAGCAGAGCCTGTAGAGACACAGAGAGGGAGATAGAGCAGAGCCTGTAGAGACAGAGAGAGGGAGATAGAGCAGAGCCTGTAGAGACAGAGAGAGGGAGATAGAGCAGAGCCTGTAGAGACAGAGAGAGGGAGATAGAGCAGAGCCTGTAGAGACACAGAGAGGGAGATAGAGCAGAGCCTGTAGAGACACAGAGAGGGAGATAGAGCAGAGCCTGTAGAGACACAGAGAGGGAGATAGAGCAGAGCCTGTAGAGACACAGAGAGGGAGGGAGATAGAGCAGAGCCTGTAGAGACACAGAGAGGGAGGGAGATAGAGCCTGTAGAGACACAGAGAGGGAGATAGAGCAGAGCCTGTAGAGACACAGAGAGAGGGAGATAGAGCAGAGCCTGTAGAGACACAGAGAGGGAGATAGAGCAGAGCCTGTAGAGACACAGAGAGGGAGATAGAGCAGAGCCTGTAGAGACAGAGAGAGGGAGATAGAGCAGAGCCTGTAGAGACAGAGAGAGAGGGAGATAGAGCAGAGCCTGTAGAGACACAGAGAGAGGGAGATAGAGCAGAGCCTGTAGAGACAGAGAGAGGGAGATAGAGCAGAGCCTGTAGAGACAGAGAGAGAGGGAGATAGAGCAGAGCCTGTAGAGACACAGAGAGGGAGATAGAGCAGAGCCTGTAGAGACACAGAGAGGGAGATAGAGCAGAGCCTGTAGAGACAGAGAGGGAGATAGAGCAGAGCCTGTAGAGACAGAGAGAGGGAGATAGAGCAGAGCCTGTAGAGACAGAGAGGGAGATAGAGCAGAGCCTGTAGAGACAGAGAGAGGGAGATAGAGCAGAGCCTGTAGAGACAGAGAGGGAGATAGAGCAGAGCCTGTAGAGACAGAGAGAGGGAGATAGAGCAGAGCCTGTAGAGACAGAGAGGGAGATAGAGCAGAGCCTGTAGAGACAGAGAGAGGGAGATAGAGCAGAGCCTGTAGAGACAGAGAGAGAGGGAGATAGAGCAGAGCCTGTAGAGACAGAGAGAGGGAGATAGAGCAGAGCCTGTAGAGACACAGAGAGAGAGGGAGATAGAGCAGAGCCTGTAGAGACACAGAGAGGGAGATAGAGCAGAGCCTGTAGAGACACAGAGAGGGAGATAGAGCAGAGCCTGTAGAGACAGAGAGAGGGAGATAGAGCAGAGCCTGTAGAGACACAGAGAGGGAGATAGAGCAGAGCCTGTAGAGACACAGAGAGAGGGAGATAGAGCAGAGCCTGTAGAGACAGAGAGAGAGGGAGATAGAGCAGAGCCTGTAGAGACACAGAGAGGGAGATAGAGCAGAGCCTGTAGAGACACAGAGAGGGAGATAGAGCAGAGCCTGTAGAGACACAGAGAGGGAGATAGAGCAGAGCCTGTAGAGACAGAGAGAGAGGGAGATAGAGCAGAGCCTGTAGAGACACAGAGAGGGAGATAGAGCAGAGCCTGTAGAGACACAGAGAGGGAGATAGAGCAGAGCCTGTAGAGACACAGAGAGGGAGATAGAGCAGAGCCTGTAGAGACAGAGAGAGGGAGATAGAGCAGAGCCTGTAGAGACACAGAGAGAGGGAGATAGAGCAGAGCCTGTAGAGACAGAGAGAGGGAGATAGAGCAGAGCCTGTAGAGACACAGAGAGGGAGATAGAGCAGAGCCTGTAGAGACACAGAGAGGGAGATAGAGCAGAGCCTGTAGAGACACAGAGAGGGAGATAGAGCAGAGCCTGTAGAGACAGAGAGAGGGAGATAGAGCAGAGCCTGTAGAGACACAGAGAGGGAGATAGAGCAGAGCCTGTAGAGACACAGAGAGGGAGATAGAGCAGAGCCTGTAGAGACAGAGAGAGAGGGAGATAGAGCAGAGCCTGTAGAGACACAGAGAGAGGGAGATAGAGCAGAGCCTGTAGAGACAGAGAAAGAGGGAGATAGAGCAGAGCCTGTAGAGACACAGAGAGGGAGATAGAGCAGAGCCTGTAGAGACACAGAGAGGGAGATAGAGCAGAGCCTGTAGAGACACAGAGAGGGAGATAGAGCAGAGCCTGTAGAGACACAGAGAGAGGGAGATAGAGCAGAGCCTGTAGAGACACAGAGAGGGAGATAGAGCAGAGCCTGTAGAGACAGAGAGAGGGAGATAGAGCAGACCCTGTAGAGACAGAGAGAGGGAGATAGAGCAGAGCCTGTATAGGGCAGACACAGTAGCCTTTACCTCCTGTAGCCCTGCGTTACATAGAAGTCTGTTTTTGCTGACCCAATTAATCCCTATTCATCCCCATCGCAAGTCATCGCTTTCTGAATGAATGCGCCATAATCTCATCATCGTCTGGATCATCGGACCGAAACAGATCCATAAAGCACCTCGTTTGGCAGCAGCAGTAGCAGATAAGACGCAGGCACTTTGACACAGCCTTGTAGTGCTGCATGTTCAAATTAGCGCCAACTGTGTGGAGACCTGGCAGAGCCCCTTGCATGGACACCCAATATGTGTTGGATCACAGTCAAGTTCAATTTGCTCATGGAAGTCTGCATTACCTTGAGGGTGACCTCATTCTTTCCTCAAGCATGTAATCCTTGTAAGCCCATAACATGACATGATTGAAACATGATTAACCTCAAACTCAACTACCTTTAAAATCTTTGATGGTGCAGATTTTTTATAAAATTATTATTATCAAAAAATTACCTAGACTCCTTTACCTAGAGTTGGGGAGTCACTTGTGGGTGAGGCAGGGGGTCGGGGAACTGCTTCCATAAGCTCCAACATTCTGCCTCAAAGCCTCCTTATCCAAACACTGTTCTGGCAGCAGAAACAAAGCAGGGATTCACCAGACTTCCCTGTCCTCTAGAGCTCAGGGCAACATCCTGAGGCCATGTATAGCTTCACATGCTCATTTTGAAAAGCAAGTTATAATTTCTTTTATTTTACCCTACTGTACACAGAGGTGGAGGACACTTTTAAGATTCCTTAATATGAAAAACAATAGGAAACTTAACAATATGAAAACGTATTTATGCTCTGTTGTTATGTGTATGCATATATGTACTGTGTTTGTCACATCTATAACACCTGTGTGTGTGTGTGTGTGTGTGTGTGTGTGTGTGTGTGTGTGTGTGTGTGTGTGTGTGTGTGTGTGTGTGTGTGTGTGTGTGTGTGTGTGTGTGTGTGTGTGTGTGTGTGTGTGTGTGTGTGTGTGTGTGTGTGTGTGTGTGTGTGTGTGTGTGTGTGTGTGTGTGTGTGTGTGTGTGTGTGTGTGTGTGTGTGTGTGTGTGTGTGTGTGTGTTGTGTGTGTTGTGTGTGTGGACGGAACATATCACCATCTAGTGCAGCAATGTACAAACATGCCAGAGTGAAACCAGAGTGGTTTGGCCTTACCAACGATGTTTTTGCTAACATACCAAATACACCGGACGTTGTTTTTGTTGACACCAGCCACAGAGAGGTGCTGGTCATAGAAGTAGGCTGTACCTTTGATCTGTACATGGACCAGGCCTTCCGGGACAAGTATATCAAATACCAACCACTGCTCAGTGTGTGTGTGTGTGTGTGTTTTTTTTTGTGTGTGTCCATCCTCCAAGATATATTTGCAACCATTAAAGATAGGGTGCACGAAACAAAAGATAATTGTCAGTAGGGGACAGGGAACCAACGTCAACCCATGACCTTGACCCAGAAAGACTGAGGCTTTGACAGGCATGTGAGCTGTTGCCTTCCTTTGACTGCCTTGTCTGAATCGCATTACTCATGGAAAGATATTTCGCTTGTGGCATATTGAGTTGTGTCACAATTGCCAAGATGTTGATGGTGAGAAGCTTAGCGTTCTTCTACCGTCCCCATTCACTAGCGGCCTCTCTCTGCCCTTTGTCACTTCACCATTTAGAACGTTGTGTTTTGACAAGCTGAGTGCTGGTTAACAAGCACCTGGGACTCTCCTCTCTGTACTGGACTGATCCCTCAGTCAGCTGCCAGGTTCAAATTATCAGAAGGTGGAATTCCCGTGAATTCCCCATAAAACTGTATTATACTCATAACTCTATATTTAAGAAATTGTTATTCGAAGAAAGACTCATTGCAAAGTGAGCAGCCCAGGTTTATCATACCTTTTACTTTGAGGAAAAAGGCAACAGAATCGCCTCAACATTAATTTGGCTCGGAAGTGTAAGAGGTCATCCCTTTGTTTCCTCATATTAATCCAATCAAATGTTACTTCAATCAAAATGTATATTACCTCATGTTAATGAATTCATTCAGTCAATCAACTTGGTCATTAATGATCAATCAATCAATCAAATAAAGAGTGAAAGTCAAAGGCCACATAGTTCTTACCAGATAATTGTAGACTGTTGAATGTGCTCCTTCAGTTGTATTGCCCTTCCGGCAGAGTTGATTGAAGTTCCACCTGATAGAAAGTCATCCCAAGTGGTAAAGCTCCGTGGTGTCCCCCTCTCTCCCTTTCTCACACTATGTCTATTACTTACTCTTTGTCACCTGAGTCCATTCCACCAGTGCGGAGGTAACCTTGGTTTTAAAGCCTATTATTAAAAGACCTTCATTAGACCGACAGAAGCCTCAACATGCTGGGAACTCTTCTGTAGACATTACGCAGGTTGTTGGAAAAAAGAAAAAGGCGTTGTAGGACTTTACAAGGACACTGGGTGAGTTTTCTGTTGGAGGTAGTTTCGTGAGGAAGAGTGAGAGTCCAGGGAGGATTGTTCTCTTTCTCTCTCTTTCTCTCTCTCTCTCTCTCTCTCTCTCTCTCTCTCTCTCTCTCTCTCTGTCTCTCTCTCTCTCTCTCTCTCTCTCTCTCTCTCTCTCTCTCTCTCTCTCTCTCTCTCTCTCTCTCTCTCTCTCTCTGTGGTCCGTTAGGAAAAGACTGTCACTTTCTGAGAGCTGAATCCATCACTTCTACCCCACAGCTCAAAGAGGCAGTCTCTTTCTCTCTCAGCTGCGCTGCCCCTCTCTCTCTCTCCCCCTCCTTCCCCCCCCCCCCCCTCTCTCCTTGGTGTATTTAAATGATGAAAAGTCCTCTGGCACAATGCACAATGTTTCAGTAGGCAGACAAATTGAGCTGCAGGGCCCCCCCCTTTCTTCTTCCTTTTAACCCTTGTTTAACCAGGCAAGTTAACGAAGAGCACATTTCTTATTTAGAGCAACAGGCAGCCCTCTTTCTCCTCCCTTCATCTCTTTTGGCATGGAGATTCACAAGCATGGGACACAAACCCTACACACACACACACATACACACACACACACACACACCCATTCATTCCAACAACCGACACACACACACACACACACACGCACGCACGCACGCACGCACGCACGCACGCACGCACGCACGCACGCACGCACGCACGCACGCACGCACGCACGCACGCACACACACACACACACACACACACACACACACACACACACACACACACACACACACACACACACACACACACACACACACACACACACACACACACACACACACACACACACACACACACACACTGATACACTCTTACTCACTCCCACATAAGTGTGTACACACACATACACACACACACCTACCTACTCCAATTTCCCAGTCCCTGCCCCCTCTGTCCTCTGGTTCACCACCACTATTTCTGGCTAGGGCTGGTGTCTGTGGCAGAGGACAGTGGTGATGTCACAACCCAGCCTAATTAGGCCTACATGACAGGCCGTCCCGTGAGAAGGAAACAGCTCCAGGTGTTTGGCCCAGACCAGACCAGACCAAGATTGGTTGAGGGTCGGTTGACACCAGATTATAGCCTACAGAGATGAGGTGCGTCTGGTGTGAGACAGGCTGTACACAACTCCCATGGATTGCATTCAGCTGAGGATGTTTAAATAATGTATTATAGTCTTATCTTTCCTTACATATCTTATTGTAACATAATATGGGCTAGCACTCATTCATCTCATCTTCAAAAAATTATTTTACTTCAAAAAGATTTGTTAGACTGGCAACCCTCTCAGATCGATTTGAACCATCTGCTCCTCTTTTCAAGAAACTAAACATTCTGACTGTGTCTGAGGTTAATTCTTTACAGATATGTATATTTGTGTACAAATGCATTCATGATCACAATCTACCAAATGGTTTTAATAGTTTTTTTTTCTTTTAATTCAGATGTTCATTCATATGCTACACGTCAGTCCAGGGACCTGCATATACCTTATTGTGGTACTTCACTTAGGCAGTTCTCAGTAAGGTATAGAGGGTCCAATCTTTGGAATGCAGCTGATCCTATGCTGAGGAAATCTCCATCTCTGCTTATTTTTAAAGCAAACTACAAAATAATTCTTATCCAAAAGTAGTAGATAGATAATAGGTCATACATGTAGGTATGCATTTGGTTATGTGGGTGGGTAGGTTTGTAGGCAGGTGGGTGGGTTTTTATATATTATTATGTACACAGTATATGCAGTTATGTACTGTGTGTATGTATGTTTGTATTAACACAAATCTTTTTAATGTATTCTGGTATTTTATAATATGCATATTTTTGTATTTTTGTATGTTTGATTTTATAAAACAGGGGAAGTTCTTGATAAGCCTCTAGGCTTCTAACTTCTCCTTCACAATCGTTATAACTTATTATGTATTGTTTTTACTTCTGTTTAACTGTGTTAATAAACAAACAAACAAACAAACAAATGCAACGATATAAAATAACCCATAATACATTTTCTGTAGTGCTGTCAATAGATTTTAGTAAAAAAATTAGATTTTAGTAAAAAAAATTACTAATTAATCTCACAATTTTCTGTAATTAATCTAGATTAATCTAGATAAAAAATCGCATTTTTCTATTTAAGACCGAAGCTTGTAACAGATATTTACTTGAGTAAAATCATGGAATTAATGTAAAATCAACACAAAGAAAGTATATTTAGATTCAAAGACTATTTTAATAGCTTTCTTTGAATACAGTTTCTCTCCTGTGAAATACAAATGTTCAACAAAACCATCAACATTGACTCAGCTAGACCGCTTTCTTATATTATATTGAAATGTTTCACTCCATAGATTAATCTAGATAAAAAATATTTAACGCTTTAAATAATTTTAATTAATCTCCAGAGTTAAAGCATTAATTTTGACAGCCCTAATTTTCTGTTATAGCCGATAACCTATATCCATATTATTTGGTCTGTACAACAACAAAACAGTTCCTATGGTAATCCAATTCTGTAGCTACAAATTGAAAGAAAGGAATCCTCCCTCTCGTCCTTACGTCTTTCTTCCTGTTTCTGCAGTCTATGCTATCGTGCACATGCATCCAAACAAAACCTGTGTCTGCAGTCTATGCTATCGTGCACATGCATCCAAACAAAACCTGTGTCTGCAGTCTATGCTGTCGTGCACATGCATCCAAACAAAGCCTGTGTCTGCAGTCTATGCTGTCGTACACATGCATCCAAACAAAGCCTGTGTCTGCAGTCTATGCTGTCGGGCACATGCATCCAAACAAAACCTGTGTCTGCAGTCTATGCTGTCGTGCACATGCATCCAAACAAAACCTGTTTCTGCAGTCTATGCTGTCGGGCACATGCATCCAAACAAAACCTGTTTCTGCAGTCTATGCTGTCGTGCACATGCATCCAAACAAAACCTGTTTCTGCAGTCTATGCTGTCGGGCACATGCATCCAAACAAAAACTGTTTCTGCAGTCTATGCTGTCGGGCACATGCATCCAAACAAAACCTGTTTCTACAGTCTATGCTGTCGGGCACATGCATCCAAACAAAACCTGTTCACATCTGCCCACTTCTGCTCATCAGACAAAAAAAAGAAAAAAAATCACAATCATCGGCCGATATCAATATGGTCATCGACTGATATAATGGCAGATATATTGTGCATCACCTAAACACATCACCTCAATCACATTCACACGTCACATTCTTCTTAGTTTATACACGGTTGTTGTTGGATATGGAAGAAACAATGATGGATATTGCTATAATTCGCAGCACGTTGCTGAGACAAGGGGAAAGCATACAGTAGGTGTGTGCCAAAGCTTCCAAAATGAATCATGGGGAGAATTGGCGGTGATCATCTTCACTTGGCTGCCATCTGTTGTTTCTGGGTTGTTTTCTTATTTTTTATATGAGCCAGATAGCCAATTTCCAGTTAATAATGTCTTAAATGGTTTCCTGTTTCTACTTTGATTGTTTATTCAGTATACTTCATAGTCTCCCATGCAGCGAGGACAACTCATTCACAGCAGGATTGTGTAAAAAGGGCCGTGCAGTGGCCTATCAGAATGACTAAGTGATGTTTAATTTCACTGCTGTTGATTCCTATTGTAAATATGATGCAGGCTTAAAGGGGAGATGAAGCATAGCGATAAACACATAGTCATAGCATCAAATTAGTATTTAGATAAACCACAAAAAAAAATCACGTTATAAAAATAAGGCGTTTCTAAGAAAAAACTATTTGTAATGTCCATTTATGTAGCATTTATGAACATGTGCGCCGCCATTTTGTTACTGACGTCACGGTGTTGGTTTGGTGTATACACTGTGGGTTAGCTGCATAGTAAACATGGACTGTCGGGTCAGTCAAATGTTGCCTACCAAACAACGGGACCGCAGTGGTTCTTTTTGTATTGCTCCTGGCTGTTCAAACTAATTTTACCGTGTGAAAGAGAGAGGAAAGTTGGTTAATTTCCACAAACTACCAGTGAAAAAAACAGTGTTGTTGGCACCAGTGGTGCAGTGGCAAATTGACAGTAGGTCAAACGCTCCACGCGCGTGCGCGTGCGCGCGTGCGCGCGCATGCACAGTTTTTTTTGGCTGCTCTCGTCCTGCAGCTGGATACTATTGCCTCACAGCGCGGCCGTCAGCGCGCGGCCCAGAGAGCGCCGCTGGCTCTGCGGCTCTGCAGCTGCATGCTTCTCCGGGAGTCCGGTTGGATAATGCCATGTAAAAAGCGATTGCGCGTACTTCAGCCTCAGTGACCGAGGTATAACGCCGTTATACCGAGTTATACCAGCACTGCACCACTGGTTGGCACGTTGGCTCAGGCTGGTTGCACTCAGGCGGCGCGATCAGCCTGTTGGACAGGGAATGAAGATCTCCAGCGAACACTTCATTGCCTCGGATTATGTTGTTGTTGTTGTTGTTGTTGTTGTTGTTGTTGTTGTTGTTGTTGTTGTTGTTGTTGTTGTTGTCCAGAAGACCACTAATCAGCTGAAGCCTGATGCGGTTCCCTCGGTCTTCGACAGACAGACCGGCGCAGGGCCAGGCAGTTCAGCGTCGGGACCATTTTAGCCTGCTGGCTACATAGCTCCACTACTACCAGCGTCGGGACCATTTAGCCTGCTGGCTACATAGCTCCACTACTACCAGCGTCGGGACCATTTAGCCTGCTGGCTACATAGCTCCACTACTACCAGTGTCGGGACCATTTAGCCTGCTGGCTACATAGCTCCACTACTACCAGCGTCGGGACCATTTAGCCTGCTGGCTACATAGCTCCACTACTACCAGCGTCGGGACCATTTAGCCATTTAGGTCTTCTGGACAACAACAACAACAACAACAACAACAACAACAACAACAACAACAACAACAACATAATCCGAGGCAATGAAGTGTTCGCTGGAGATCTTCATTCCCTGTCCAACAGGCTGATCGCGCCGCCTGAGTGCAACCAGCCTGAGCCAACGTGCCAACAACACTTTTTTTCACTGGTAGTTTGTGGAAATTAACCAACTTTCCTCTCTCTTTCACACGGTAAAATTAGTTTGAACAGCCAGGAGCAATACAAAAAGAACCACGCGGTCCCGTTGTTTGGTAGGTAACGTTTGACTGACCCGACAGTCCATGTTTACTATGCAGCTAACCCACAGTGTATACACCAAACCAACACCATGACGTCAGCAACAAAATGGCTTTTTATGCTTTTTGGGGGGTTTTGGTGATCAAATATTGAATATTGAACTATAATAATCAGTGCAGGAGCTCACTTATCCTTGAAAGACACTTTTATCACTGACTTAAAAGGCCCATACATCTCCATAAATGTTCAGGGGGGAGGGAATAAGTGCTTACAGACCCCAAGAAGTGCTGTATATTCTGTATTGTTTAATATAAATGCATTTTTTATTCCAATCCCGATTTGTATTTGAGATTCCCAAATCCCATCGGACTTGACTTCTTCGTGTCCCTCAGTGAGTGTAATACCAGCATTCAACTGTATGCGCCACAGCGGTTTCTATCATCATCATCATCACCACCCACGCTATGCATAAAATATATAGGTCCGCGGAGAGGCACGCTGAGGAGGCTGTGCAAACTGCAATGGAATATGGGGCATCTCTCTCTCTTTACCTAATATTTTGATTCTATCCTGACATTTTTCAGTTGGAAGGGCAGTCTATATGCGCAACGGTAAAAAAAAATTAAGGGCACTTTTTTTTTACGAGGCTCAAAAGGGCAGGTGCTCAAGCACCCCTTGGGCTCTATGTGTGCACGTGCCTGAGGTATTGCTATTTTTTCATCAACACATTTACTCTCAATAACTGTCTAAACTAAATGAATGTGTGCCAAAAAAATGTGTTGGATTTGTGTGACATTGTTTTTTGGTAAAGTGCCCCTTTAATGAGAGTCAGTCAATAAGTTCTGTGAAAAATATTTAAAAAAAAGTTGTATCGAAAGTGTCCTACAGTAACATGAGTGTATAATATTTTAGCATGGGTGACCACAGAAAGATTCAAACTCCCAACCCCTGGTTTCTTGTTTATAAACATACCATGTTCGAGCCAATCAGCAATACCCGCTGAATCACATGACTAAGTTGACCCCTACCTGCGTGAGCGACTGCACTCAAAACAATGGGGCTCTATGGAGAAACCATAGCACTCCCCTGACTAAAAGTTGTTTCTAACAAAAGATGGCTGGAATCAGGGCGTTTTTAGGGTTAGAAAACATTGGCGGCTTCAGCCCCCCCCCCCCCCCTTTTGTAAAGTGAGGTCCAGGTTCATGAGAGGGATCTGGGCAGTCCCGATAGAAAATTCAAAGTTAACAAGACTAAATCATCAGTTTCTTATTTATTTATTTAACCTTTATTTAGCCAGATAAAACATTGATCTGGTCCAAAAGGCCCCAACGAGAGTACAAATATATACATATATACATACATACATACATACATACATACATACATACATACATACATACATACATACATACATACATACATACATACATACATACATACATACATACATACATATATACATATATACATATATATACATATACATACATACACACATATACACCAATAACAAAATAAAAATACAGTTAAGAATCATACACATAGGGGAGCTCCAGTAGCTCACCGCGTACCTCGAACGCTATTTCGGCGTCGGGGACAACCGTGCGCGTCACGGATCTGGGGTAGCGAGTTCGACTCCCGGACTAGCCGTATTTTCTCAGAGTGTCTTTCCCCCGATCTATACCCCCATTCAACCTGTTTCTGTCGGTCATGCTTGACCAGAAAAAAACGATAAACGCTAAAAGAACCAGCTGACTGGTCAAAGTTTAAAAAAAAAAAAATCATACACATAAGCAAATAAACAAACAAACAAACAAACATATGCACAGCCTATGTACAAAAGAAATAAACAGTTAATCTCTAGTCTTTACAGTTTTCTTCGATTGCATAAACACTCAAATCAAAAGTATTACACAATTATCAAAACGTTACACTCAAGGAGCAAAACATAGGCCCAGATTTGCACCCCTATAATAAGCTGTTATGGTTTGTAACCGACCCCAATCGCACAACACAAGACAGGTATGATGGTTTGCCAAGAAACAGATATTTATTGAACAAAAGGGAAATACAGGGAAAAGGGCACTGTCCCTTTAAGGGAGAATCACAAATACAGGAATATAATATGAGGGGAAGGAAAGGTGCCTTTAAGAGGCGGGCAGGAAAAGGGAACGCCAAAGGGAAGGTTAAGGGAACGCCTTGGGACAGAGGAACTAGAGACTAGGTAAACCAGGGACAAGGAGAACTAGGGAGAGAGGACTAGGGACTAGGAGAGCTAGGGAACAGGAGAAACGGGGACTAGGGGAACTAGGGACAAGGAACTAGGTGGAACTAGAAGGGGAGAACTTGGGACCAGGAACTAGGTGGAACTAGAAAGGGGAGAACTAGGGAACAGGAACTAGGTGGAACTAGAAAGGGGAGAACTAGGGAACAGGAACTAGGTGGAACTAGAAGGGGAGAACTTGGGACCAGGAACTAGGTGGAACTAGAAAGGGGAGAACTAGGGAACAGGAACTAGGTGGAACTAGAAAGGGGAGAACTAGGGAACGGAGGGGACTGAGGCCCGCGGAGGCGGGCTGGGAAAACAGGGAGGAACTGGGAGGACTGGTGGAAATCATCTGGGCCGCTCTGCAGGACAGAGGAGATAGTTAATGCACAAAAGGGGAAAAAACAGAGCAGGTGCAGAACAGTCCAAATAACAAAGTGAACAAAGTAATAATATCTTCGTGTGAAAAACACACAGGGGGAGATGTAAAGTCCAAAAATACTATTCTAAGTGAGAACCAAAAAACAGAGGCATTACGCTGGGAGATGAAATGTCCAAACTAACTAACAGAGGCAATACGCTGGGAGATGAAATGTCCAAACTAACTAACAGAGGCAATACGCTGGGAGATGAAATGTCCAAACTAACTAACAGAGGCAATACGCTGGGAGAGTGACATCACAATCAAAACTCACCCAGGCGTATGCGTAAAGGTACAGGAACAGCAGCGGGAACGGGGGCAAGGGCACTACGCTGGGTGAGTGACATCACAATCAAAACTCACCCCGGCGTATGCGTAATGGTAAGGGGACAGCAACGGGAACGGGGGCAAGGGCACTACGCTGGGTGAGTGACATCACAATCAAAACTCACCCCGGCGTATGCGTAATGGTAAGGGGACAGCAACGGGAACGGGGGCAAGGGCACTACGCTGGGTGAGTGACATCACAATCAAAACTCACCCCGGCGTATGCGTAATGGTAAGGGGACAGCAACGGGGCGAGGGCATCGCCACCGGGTGGCTGGCTGTCCGAGCCGAGGAACAGAGCGCTGGAACAACGGCGGTGGCGAGGATGTCGTCCACCGGGTAGCCGCTGTCGGAGCCGAGGAACAGAGTGCGCGCCACACCTTGGTGTGCGCGTCGGGACAGTGGCGGTGGCGAGGATGTCGTCCACCGGGTAGCCGCTGTCGGAGCGAGGAACAGAGTGCGCGCCACACCTTGGTGTGCGCGTCGGAACAGTGGCGGTGGCGAGGATGTCGTCCACCGGGTAGCCGCTGTCGGAGCCGAGGAACAGAGTGCGCGCCACACCTTGGTGTGCGCGTCGGAACAGTGGCGGTGGCGAGGATGTCGTCCACCGGGTAGCCGCTGTCGGAGCCGAGGAACAGAGTGCGCGCCACACCTTGGTGTGCGCGTCGGAACAGAGAGACGCCTCGGGGTGCGTCTGCGAGGAGGAGTGCGCCAAGCACGAAGGTCTGGAAGATGCGCTCCAGCGCGCTGGTCTGGGGAGCGTGCCAAGCTCGAAGGTCTAGGAGATGCGCATCTGCGCGCTGGTCGGGAGAGCGTGCCAAGCTCGAAGGTCTAGGAGATGCGCGTTGCGCGCTGGTCTGGAGAGCGTGCCAAGCTCGAGGGTTCTTGGAAGATGCGCGTTGCGCGCTGGTCTGGAGAGCGTGCCAAGCTCGAGCGTCCTTGGAAGATGCGCGTTGCGCGCTGAGGACTGGAGAGCGTCCAAGCTTGAGGGTTCTTGGAAGACGCGCGTTGCGCGCTGGTCTGGAGAGCGTGCCAAGCTCGAGCGTCCTTGGAAGATGCGCGTAGCGCGCTGAGGACTGGAGAGCGTCTGCGCTGGTCTGGATGTGCGTCAGGACGACAGCTGCGCGGGGGGTCTGAAGTGGATGACTGGGATGCCTCCCGTGGAAGTCTAGGGAGCGCAGACCAGTCCCACTCTCAGGCAACGGCGACAGCAGGCGAAGGCTGGAGCAAAACATCTCGACGCAGGAGAATGGAACAGCATAGGCAGACGGAGGATCTCCCGAAAGAGTCTAGATGTTTAGAGAATATGACTCGGCAAGTATACAACACGACCCCACGCCAAAACGAGGGGAAGCGCCCTGGTATTTAAAGCCCACAGGGGGACTAATTAGCCTGCCACCACGAGAGATAATAGAATATCGAACAGGTGTGGCCACTAAGGGTAAGGAACGAGAGGGTGGGGGCTAGAGAGAGTGAGTGAGAAGGGAAAATAAACAGTATAGAAGGGAAATAAACAGTATAGGCTTAAAGAAACAGAGAAAGGTAGTGAGCAGCGGGCAAAACCTCACATAAGCACAAAGTCAGCCTCACACTTTTTGCAAAACAATACACACAGTGATTTGCAAAACACTAAACACACTTGCATTACATTACACACAGAATGTCAAATTACCACACATACTGTATGAGTCAATTGGTTTAAACACAGCCATCAGATGCACAACCACACCATTGCTTAATTGTAGATACACCAATCAGGTTTAAGCACTATAAAAATGCAGCAGGTGAGTTCACCTGACTTCAACCAAAATGGAATGAGAGTGAAGTACTGTACACAGAGAACGTGAAAATATACAATACATTCACCAAACACTACACAAGATAACCAATGATGCAGACTGATGAAAAAAAAACATTTTCTCTCCATATACCCAAATCAGTCAACATGGAGAATCACAACAAAAATGTCTCTTGCCAGATCCAGCTAGGCAAAGAGATAATGTCTAGTATTTTCTGTACTCTATTTAAATTTTTTCTATTTTAGTTTTTGTTTTACTGTAATTTTAACCTGTACTGGATACAGTATTTTATGTTTGTCTAATATTTGCTGAGCTTACAGTGTTATGCACATAGTAGCATGAAAACTGGGACATGTATTGTTGTGATTCTCCATGTTGAAATGTTGACTGATTTGGTTATATGGAGAGAACATTTATATTTTCATCAGTCTGCATCATTGATTTGGGTAAATTATATTTTCATCAGTCTACAGCATTGGTCTTGTGTAGTGTTTGGTGAATTTATTGTATATTTGCACATTCTCTGCGTACTTCACTTACAGTACTCTAATCACTGAGAAGTAGAATTGCTAAATGTGTTTTAGGTTAAGCACAGCAGTGTGTGTAACTGGTTCAAACAGAATTAAGTCATATGAAACACGTTTCATATGGTAACAAAATTAGTGTATGGTTTTGACAAGTGTTTAATTTAGCAAAGGATCTGAGGTGTTCTGATAATTGTGTGTGTGGTTGTGCTAATTGTGTGTTTTGAAACACCGGGCCCCGTTTTCAAAATCATGCTTAGGCAATCGAAAAAAAACTGTATTGTGTGTTTCATTATATACATATGTTTCAGTCATAATTAATTTTTTAGATTTTTGGGTCTTTTCCTGCCTTTGGTCCGCTTTGCATTCACATGTCAAATGAACCGCAGCAGGGTTCACTTGCAAGAGTGAATGAGCTTTCACACCACCCCAAACCAACCGGACTATCCGAGGTTCGATTAAAGCTTATTATAGGAGAAATAATAGGACACTGGACATGGGTATGGATGGCTCCAGGTGCTGCTGCGTTAAAGTGCACATCTTCAATATCTGTACTATTTAAAAGCACAGTGCAGGACACACTCAAAGGTTATCGCACCTCAGAGATGGCAGTGGACATGTATGACAGGACAAAGGCCATATGTAATGGCCTTTGGATTGAGGAACATACTACCAGCCAAAGGAGGAAGCAGAAAAGGATGGACGAGTATGTAGTTGAGTCATCTTGTGGCACAAGCTCAGACCTCAGCTCAGGATATCAGCTGAGACAGAGACTGTTCTATCCAGTCGTCGAAAGAATGCTGCAAGAGCTTGAGAGCAGGTTCTCATGAGTTGGATAACAACTTATGAGAGGCATACAGGCAGCCTCAGACCAGTTTCTCTCAGTGGAATTGCTGCAACCCCTCGCCACACATTACAATATCCAACTATTGCCAGAGGAGATCACAGTTGCAAAGTGTTTCCTGGTCAGGACAGGCAGAGAGGCAGTGTCTTTTCCCTCCTGGATGATGATAATAATAATAATAATAATAATAATAATAATAATAATAATAATAATAATAATAATAATAATAATAATAATAATAATAATAATAATAATAATAATAATAATAATAATAATAATAATAATAATAACAATAATAACAACAACAACAACAACAACAACAACAACAACAACAACAACAACAACAACAACAACAACAACAACAACAACAACAACAACAACAACAACAACAACAACAACAACAACAACAACAACAACAACAACAACAACAACAACAACAACAACAACAACAACAACAACAACAACAACAACAACAACAACAACAACAACAACAACAACAACAACAACAACAACAACAACAACAACAACAACAACAACAACAACAACAACAACAACAACAACAATAATAATAATAATAATAATAATAATAATAATAATAATAATAATAATAATAATAATAATAATAATAATAATAATAATAATAATAATAATAATAATAATAATAATAATAATAATAATAATAATAATAATAATAATAATAATAATAATAATAATAATAATAATAATAATAATAATAATAATAATAATGCATTTGATTTATAAGGCGCCTTTCAGGACACTAAAAAAAAAGTCCACAAATCGGTGAATGAAAAAATTATAGGATCAAATGAAAACTATGTTTAAAATGTTTAAAAGTACTAAAAACCAACAAAAAATAACAAACACTAACAAACATTCAGCACAGACAATGGGGATGCTGACATCTAAAAAAAAAAGAAAGTAAAAAAAAAAAAAAAAAATTAAACAATCTTTTTTTTTTTTTTTTTTTTTTTTAGATCCGGGGCTAGGAGAAAAACATCCGGGGCTAAAGCCCCGGAAGCCCAGGGCTAACGACGCCACTGGTGGACATGTATGACAGGACAAAGGCCATATGTAATGGCCTTGGGATTGAGGAACATACTACCAGCCAAAGGAGGAAGCAGAAAAGGATGGACGAGTATGTAGTTGAGTCATCTTGTGGCACAAGCTCAGACCTCAGCTCAGGAGATCAGCTGAGACAGAGACTGTTCTATCCAGTCCTCAGCAGAATGCTGCAAGAGCTTGAGAGCAGGTTCTCATGAGTTGGAGAACAACTTATGAGAGGCATACAGGCATGTTATCCAGCCTCAGACCAGTTTCTATCATTGGAATTGCTGCAACCCCTCGCCACACATTACAATATCCTACTGCCAGAGGAGATCACAGTTGCAAAGTGTTTCCTGGCCAGGACAGGCAGAGATGCAGTCTCTACTATCCAAAGTGTCTTTTCCCTCCTGGATGATAATAATAATAATAATAATAATGCATTTTATTTATAATGCGCCTTTCAGGACACAAATCGGTGAATGAAACAATTATAGGATCAAATGAAAACTACTACTTACTAAAAACGGATGTTTAAAAGTACTAAAAACCACAACGCCACTGGGCTGGATGTAATTTTGTCAAATCAGCATGGCTGTGAGTGTGAGTCTTTCACCTTTTAGATATATCTTTAGCATGGATTGATTGTTTAGATCACTAGCATGGCTAACACATGCAAATATTGTTGTCTGCCCCATTGTTCTGACCAGGATTATGTTCCTTTTTGCCTCCTTGATGCGCACACACACCAAGTCTGACATGGTCGAAAAAAACCCATCTATAAGCAGTGTTATTCAAGTTATTCTGTGTAATTACTGTAGTTACTTATTACTCATTACTCCTTTGATACAAAGTCATTTGTATCAAAGTAATTAGTTATGTTATTTATTAGTTACATTACTTGTTACTTTAGCTTCCCCCGAAAAAGTTATGTACAACCTGTGTAGCTTCTGCTGTCCAGATGTCAGCTGTGGTGGAAACAAAGTCTTATACCTCTCTGAGTGTGGCCTTCAAAGCAGCTTACATCCCTGCATATTCTCTCTTGAGGTAGCCAGCAAATGTCTTTCTCTATTGGCAGCTTGACATTGTTCTTTGTGGGTATTTTTTCTATGATGCGTCAAAACATAAATGTGAGTCAACTGTGGAAATAGGTAAGTAAGTAAGTAAGTAAGTAAGTAAGTAAGTATTTATAAAGCACCTTTCATACATGTCATGTAGCTCAAAGTGCTGTACACAATTATAGGCATATATAACGATAAAAGCAATAAAGTCATAGTGATCAGTTAAGATAAAAAAAAAAAAAAAGAAAAATAATAATAATAATAGTAACGTAAAAATGAAAATAACGTAAAAACAGTCATTTGCTTACCAGTTTGGGAGAACAGGTCCGCACAAACATTTCCGCTCAGTGGCAACCGGAAGTGCACTAAACCAATGCACTTGTATGGTAGCAATGTTTAGCTCTTATAACGCTAGTGTAGTTACGTTTTTATCAGTGGTCATAGTTGGGTCCATAGTGCTTTACCAAGTCCCATGGATCCATCAGTGGCCGTGTATTGTGGTAGAAAGAAAGAAAAAGAAAAACGTATAAAGAAAACAGTCTAAAGTTTGAAAGTTTGGGAGGTCCGCAAAAAGGTAACATCTCCTCGACAATATACCCAGCGACGAGCTTCTTCAGACCTTCTCCACTCACGGGGTGGTGTTTGTCCTGATCTTAGATCCAGTTTCTGTTGTTTTGTTTACATCCATCACTGGCACTGGTAGAGGCTTCCCTGTCAGCAACGTGTTTATGCGTCACATTTAAGTTTCACATTGGCATGCTGCCCTGTCGGATGCCTCATCAAACTAGATGTCATATTTTTGGCGGTTGCAAACCTTTTGCTCCCCCCACATAGTTTACAACGGACTGCTAATGAACATGTTACCTCTCTTGCTCACCCTCCATGCTGCATTTGGGCTAGTAGCCAACATGACCTCGCTCTGACCTGCCGGCCCACACGTAAACGTAATCTAAACCAAAAAAAACACATTGCATTCTGGCAGATTAGTAACTGTAATATAATTACTATTTTGGAAATTGTACAGCCATTTACTCGTTACTGGGCAAGTAATAAACGTACTAGTACTAATGAATGTGTTACTGCCCAACACTGTCTATAAAGTGTGTTTAATTGGTATACAGCTGTCAGCCTACATCTGTCTTATGATAATTAATTCCAGAAGGTTATGTAACCATAATGCTTCTTACAGCCGTTTTATAGTGAGCACTTAAATCCCAAAGTCAGACAGTGCAATGTTTTGTCAATATCTTGAGCTCATATATTAAAATAGGAAAAGCTATTTGGAAGTTCTGTTTGTGCCTGGGACATCTTTGGATCATATTATTAATCTATAAATGTGAGAAAAAAAGATGTAAGCAGAAGTAACTCAGTTACAAATTATTTCAATGGGTCATGTACATGCAGTGGGAGACCGTCATGTTGATGTATATGATGCATTGCCTTCTGTCTTTAGATTAGATTAGATTTATTTTAGTATAACAAAAATTAAGTTGGTGTCTAACCAGAGTGCAAAGTATTGCATTGTATTATACAACATGTAAATATGTGGAATATACTCTATATAATCAAGCTAAGCTATAATGTACATTATTATTATTATAGTGGAACACATAATCAAATCAAATCAAATCAAATTTATTTATAGGGCCCGACAACACACGTTAATGTCCCCATGGGCCGTACAGGTCTTCTTTAAACAAGTCAAGAAGACAACATAACAATAAGTCAAGAACAGAACAAGAACACCATAAGGTCCAAACATTTTTTAGATGAATGCAAATAAATGAAAGAATGCAAGCACTCCCAGACATACCCCACGCGAAGGTAAGGAAAAACTCACTAAAACCTAACAATAGGGGAAAAAGCTCCACAGGCAGTGTGGAGGAGAGAAACCTTAGAAGGGCCATTCAAGGGGGGATCTCCCTTCTTCGATGTTGGTGATAGTAGTGTTGCAGACGGACAGTTGGTAAGCATGCACTCATGTGTGTGGTGAAACACAGATGAGTGCATGCAATAGCAACTGTAAATTTTGAAAAATTAAAGATAGAGCTAATAGCGATAGCAACTGAACATTTTGAAAGATTAAAGATAGAGTTGATAGCGGATCTATTTGAGGCACAGGGGCGGCGCAAAGAGGGTCACGTCCTCCCCGTCTTAGTCACGGGACATTCAACACTCCGGTCGTTGCTCAGGGACAGCCGGAGACAGGGAGATAGGGGGTGGCGCAGAGAGGGTCGCGAACTCCCCGACATCATCGCGGGACATCCGGCACTCCGGTCACCACTACGAGACCTCCGGAGACAGGGGGGCACGCAGAGGGGGTCGCAATCTCCCGGCCTTCGTCACGGGACGTCCAACACTCCGGTCAACACTCCAGGACAGCAAGTCATAGGAAGACAGGGAGACGGGACAGGCGTGTATGAATACATTGTGGTAATAAACCATACTATAGTGGTATAATGAAGGTAGTTATGTTAAGTACAGTGTAAGAAAGTGTAGATTGAGTCGTGACGAGGCAATTAAAAATGATTACGTGTAGCCAGTTGCCCTTTGGCTTTGACATTTTTCAAATATGTATGATGAACAGGCAAGGCTTTTTACATGGGCACTTCAAATAGACTCCCCGAAGCAAATTAAACGTGGAAAGGTGTATTATAAACACTTAGGTCAGACCAGGGATAATGTGTTGAAATTGTTTGAAATTGTTAGTTCCTTCCATGAAAGAAGCCTTCTCCTACTGGAACCTTCCTAGTGAAACTATCCAGGTATTTACATAATACATGCTGATGCTACAGTATGAATGCAACAGCTGGCTTTGTTGCAAAAAAAAGCATCCTGGCAGGAGATTATGGAACCAAAAAGAGCAGGAGAAATGTATTTCACAACATTAAAAAACTTTTGGTCACACGCTTGACTCTTGACGGCATCCCGGATCAAAACAAACAGGCATACTCCGTACAGCACATGTTGTCTCCTACAGGTGCAGTATAATCTTCCTTCTCTTCCTCCTCCGCTCGTTGCTCTCGTTAAGTTTTGTGGCTAACCGGTGAAGGAGCCTCTCTCCCTCTGTGGGCTGGAAAGCAGGTTCTAGAAAGTGTTTGATTGACTCTTTGGTCCTGGTCCAAAGCCACAGTGTTGCTATAGTGATTAGTGGTCTTTTCCACCCCCTAAGCCCTGGCATGTGCAGGAACAAAGTCCCATAAAAATGTCAGAGGAAAACGTTACTCCAATATTGAAAACGCCTGACCAATCAATGCCTTTTAAAGCCGCCAGGGCGCCACATGCAGGGAGAGATCATGGAAAGTGGGTTCATATTGGAAATGTTTCACAGGTTTCACAGGTGGGCCTCTGTGAATGAACGAGCATGTTGAGAACGTCGCATGGTTGTTATCCAACTCGTCTGGGAACAAGATGCGGAAACGTGCTCCCAGAAAAATGCTGGTATGGCGAGACTCGTAAAAGAAAGTAGAACATATTCAAAAATGAAAGCCAACCCAACCTAACAGTCACCTGTGTGGTAATGCTATAGCTAATTGACTCACCTCTCTGTTTATTACTGCAGTCATTATTTAATTGATTTTAAGGATGTGTTCCTGGAAAATGTCAAATTTCACAAATAAATAAACCCTTTCTGATGGCCACGTTCTAAACAACCTTGACTTCTTCACATCTCCAATAATAACGACATTTGATCCACGTGCTGTAATTCAATACTATTCTGTAAGCTAACTTGTCAAGCAGTGCTATAGGATTCCACAAAATCTCAGTTGAGCTTTTGTCATTCCATAGCAATCCGTATATCCACCACGACACAAAGTGACTTCCATATCAGAAGTGGAACATTCCGGATGGGATATACAGCACAATCAGGAAAAGGAAAGGGAACATTCCGGATGGGATACTAGCACAATCAGGAAAAGGGAAGGGGGCAGACGGTTCACTTCACATCCCTGAAGAAGACAGGCTCTGGGATTTGTCACAGGATTTCAAGGTCATGAGTCAGTGATCTTGAAAAGAAACACATTGTGCTGCTGACTAATGTCATCATCATCCTGATGACCGTATGAATGTATATCATAAAATCTCCCCCAAAATGCACCATACATTCATATGGCCATGATTCAAACGTTACCAGTCAACAATCATCTCCTGACAATCACGTAATTGTTTTTTGTTTGTTTGTTTTTTGTTTTTATTAATGTGCTGAATTTGAGATTTCATCTCCCTTTTTGATCTAATCTCATTGTTGTAGGACACACTGGCATCATTCAGTATTAAGTGCATGACCACAGAGCATGGGAAGACAAACAAACATTCTGGAACAAGGAAGTCCATAAAATCGTAAGAGTCCCAGATCAGAGCCTATTTTAATTTTAAAGGGGACATGCATTGCTATTCCTTGCACTATTTGGGCAACTTTACACAATTCCTATGAGTCTATGGAAGACATCTGTAAGTTTTATTTATTTTTTTATTCATTGTTTTATATTTCGAATGAAGTACTCAAAAGCATAATTTTTCAGCCTCAGGATTTCAGACTGTTATTGGATGGGCTCCGCCCATAAGCGCTTTCAGTGACAGTCACCCACACAGCGTGATACATACGAGAGAGAGAGAGAGAGAGAGAGAGAGAGAGAGAGAGAGAGAGAGAGAGAGAGAGAGAGAGAGAGAGAGAGAGAGAGAGAGAGAGGAGATATGCGTCCCCGACACACATGCAGTCAAGTTTGTGTGTAAATGCTCTGACGAGGGAGAGAGAGAGGAGAGATGCGTCCCGACACACATGCAGTCAAGTTTGTGTGTAAATGCTCTGACAAGGGAGAGAGATGGCGCACACACATTTACACACACTTCTGCCCGGTCCCACCGGTCCCTCTCTCTCTCTCCCTCACTATCTCTCACTCTCCCTCTCTCTCACTCGCTCGTTCGTTCTCTGCCTCTGTCAAAACCTGTTTGAGGAAGTGTCGGGTTACACCAGGGGTGCCCAACCTTTTTTGAACCAAGATCTACTTTTTAATTTGCCACCTAGCCGAGACCTACCAGCCCAAATTTGACCTACTCTCGGCTAGTATTAGTAGTAATAGTAGATTAATAATACCCATTCAATATGCACATGACAGAAAATGTTATATGGCATAATGTCATGTGCATATTGAATGGGTATATAATATGATATTTTACATATCATTGTAATGGTGTAGTGTAGGAATTACAAGAATGACAAGAATGTTATTAATGAAATGAATGAATATTATCAAACGGAATTGTTTCTGCACACAAACGATCAAGGCATATTTAGCCATTTTTTATGCGTTCACATGCGCTTTTCAAGAATAAACAAAAACAAGACTTAATGGGAAGGGTGTGCTTGTACATTTGAACATAGTTCCATGATACGTGGCTGCGTTGTGCTGAGAAAGAGGCGCAGATCCGCTTCTACTCTGAGGCGAGATCTGTATTTATTTTGTATTAATGTCAGAGCCGAGAATCCCGCTTCACAGAGGTATGTTGACGCAAACGGGACAAGCTTTTTCAGCGCAGCATTACACAGCACTGGGTAGTCGTTCCGGACTGATATCCAGAACTTTGCAAGGGCCTGTCCAGTGAACTTGACTTTCAGTAGCTCGTCACACAAAAGAGCGATCAACACCTCCTGCTCAGACAGTGGGAGGCCTGTTGCGTCATGCGCAATGAACGGATCTTGGATCCAGTTGTTCAAATTGTCCGTGCTCTTTCTTTCGGGGAAATAATTCCGAAATTGATCAATGAGTCCTTCGTGGCTACAGATGATGGGCTTCAAATCATTAAATACAGGGTTTTGCTTACGTTTTTACCACAACTTGGCTCTTAACATCGTCCGACATGCAGTCAATTCTTCTTGAAATAGTGTCAGCTGACAGCGGTATTGTATGGAGCTGCTCTGCAACACTTTGTCCACAAAGGACAGAAACCACATATTTGGTACAGGGCAACCAAAAGCTCTCTGCAAGTGTGTGGGGTTTCCCAGTCTTTGCGATCCAATTGGCAACAATAAACAAAGCATGTAGTCCTTTTTCGTTGACGGTTGATGCCGTTTTCAGCACAGTTTTCTCTGCTCTAAAACCGTAGTTGCGAGTGTCCAGGTTAAATGAATCAAATCAGCTTCATATGCTTGGCCTGGAAAGTCCCCCCCCCACCCCTGGAAGTGCTTTAGTTACGAGACAGTGTCGATCACAAATATCTGAGTACACATTGACTCACAAAAGACCAGACGGTCGATATACCTGCGCAGGGCTGTCACGCACACTCGCGCATGCACGTCGCGGCACTTTGCGCTCCTCTGACTCACAAAAGACCAGACGTGGCCTCAGTGATTATACCTGCGCTGATGTATGAGATGTGTATTGGAATACTGTGCCTCCTTTCAGGGCCGCCTGGGAGGAATGCGAGGCCCTGTGCGAGATTTAAACGCGACATATTCTTAAATAATAGCGCTGCCCGAGGCTGGGCATACAGTCAACATATTCTTAAATAATAGCGCTGCCCGAGGTTGGGCATGATACAGTCAATTGTCAACATATAGCAAGAGAGAGAGAGAGAGAGAGAGAGAGAGAGAGAGAGAGAGAGAGAGAGAGAGAGAGAGAGAGAGAGAGAGAGAGAGAGAGAGAGAGAGAGAGAGAGACAGAGAGACAGAGAGACAGAGAGACAGAGACCACGGCGGGAACAGAATAGATTGCATGAAAAACTCACCCTAACGCAGAATCAATGGCAAAGTTGGAAGGAGACGACGTCGACGCATTTTCCTACCGTGGAGATGAAAAAGTTCACCAGTCGCATCCATGATATTGTCCCCCCATTGGGATGAACTTGGGAGTCCTAGTTTATCTGCCACACGTTAGCACTCGATAACGTAGCAATTAGCAATTAGCTAAAGGCAGGGACAGGTAACTAGCGTTAGCTAATGCTAAAACTAGCTAGCTAGCGTTAGCTAACGCTAGTTACCTGTCCCTGCCTTTAGCTAATTGCTACTAGCCGACATAGCTATAGCCTGACTGAAGGTTCTAACACGCAACAACTTTCATCTTCAGCCCATCTGCCGAACGTCCTCTTCGTCTTGGCATAACCTAATCATACTTGGTATTGATAACAAACTTATGGCACACGGTGTTATTTCTTCTGCTGCGATGCTGCTTTTCAAAAGACATCCACTCGCTCCTGTGGATAGCGCTGAATAGACCCTATACCTGGCTGTACCCCCTCCCCTCGTGGATCCGGTCTTCTTCACATCTCTCTACCGACTACCAGACCGACGCCAACCAGCTCGACTATACATCCACTATTCCATTTAACATCAGAAATTACATGTTCATATGCTTCCCTTTATCTTCTCCACCACAGCTAACCAGATTGCTATGCTGGCTTCATTAACACCTAAAATTCGTGCAGTAGATATCTCTAGATAAATCACATCGAGATAGGTAAGAACCCACACCTTCCGGCACATTTTATCCGGTTGAATCCAGCGTGACGCTATCAACTTTTTGGCAGCCGTAAGACCGGACAAAATTTGTCTTTTTACATGTACAGAGGTTGATAACTGAGAAACATCATTCAACAACAATACAGAAGGCGGTATAGGTATGGCCAGAGATAAAAATTCTGATAATTGAGTGGTTACTTTTTCCCAGAATATCTTAACAGGAGGGCATTCCTAATACATATGCATAAATGTACCAAGATCACCGTTTAAACATAAGGAGCATCGAGGGTCTTGTCTGAGCCCCATTAGGTGCAAACGTCTAGGAGTCAGGTAAGTCCTATGAACAAAGTTAAGGTTAATCTGTTGGTGATCTGGGTTACGTGATGATAGCCGTACGTTTGCCCAGACTTCATCCCAATCAAAATCTACTTCCAAGTTTGGGATATCCTTCCTCCAAACCGAGTCTAGGGGAAGGATTTCATATGAGGACGTAAGTAAGTGACGATAAAAGTCAGAGACGAAGCCTCTCGATGTCTCCTTTTCATAAAATAATTTGTCAAATCTGTGGTGCTCAAGTGGAATCTTTAATGGGACTCCGTGAGCCTTTAAAGCTGCTCTTAATTGTAGATAGAAAAAATAAGTGGAGCTGGTGAGGTTAAATTTGTTAAATATATCTTGATAACTGCAGAAACCATTGTCATCGAAGATATCCCCCAATGTATGTATGCCTTTCTTTTCCCATTTAGGAAATCTGATAGGTTGTTGTGCAATAAGGAGTAAATTGTTATTAAATAGGGGAGAATGACTGTTTGTACACTTTTTCTGTGTTTCACGCCATATCCGGATCACATGTGTAATAAGAGGGCCAAATCTCGAGTTGCATTGCTTAATTGATAAGTTGGTGTACACTATATCCTGCAGTCTATGTGGTGCCACTATGTTCTCCTCTAATGGTCTCCAGGATACAGATGCTTGAGAATCAAACCAGGTGATCAGTGGTCTTAAAGAGAACGCTTTAAAATAATAGTTGAAGTCTGGAAATGCTAAACCCCCGTCGGCTTTATTTCTCTGTGCAGTGGATCTTTTTATTCGTGGAGGTTTGTTGTTCCAAATGAATTTATATGCAGCGGAGTGTAATTTTTTCCAGTAACCAACAGGGGGGGGGGGTGGGGGGGGGGGGGGGTAACGGTAACATTGAGCTGAAAAAGTTTATTCTGGGTAAAACATCCATCTTAACTATTGATGCTCGGGCCTGTAATGAGTTTTTTCATTTTGACCGTCTGCCAAAGTCATTTGTGATCCTATCTAAGAATCCGGAATAATTATACTTCACCGTTTGGCATATAATGGGGAATATTTCAACTCCAAGACATTTAAAGTGTTCTACCGTGGGTATATTTGCTGGGAGGGCGGTAGCCTTTGCAGTCACATTGAGTGGAAGGAAGGCCGATTTTGGCCAGTTTATCTTAAATCCTGATAGATTGCCAAAATCATCTATTACTTTGAGAAGATGAGGTAGGGAGGTGGTAGGGTTTTGCATAAACAATAATACATCGTCCGCATATAAGCTAATGTAATGCTGTGTTCCCTTAATTGAGATCCGCGCTATGGACTGGGATTGTCTTATGTACTGTGCCAAAGGCTCTAGGGATAGAGCAAATAGTCCGGGACTAAGAGGACAACCCTGTCTAGACGAGCGCAACACAGGAAAGTGTGGGGAGCAGAATTTACCTGTTAAAATCATGGCCGATGGATCTGTACAGTATATAGTACTTTGATCATATTAATGAACCCCTCTCCTAACCCCATCCTTCCAAGTACTGCCCATAAATAAGACCATTCCAACCTGTCAAAGGCCTTCATCGCATCCAAGGATAATACAGCTATAGGAGGCGCGGCATCCTGATTGATTGATTGATTGAAAATTGTATTAACAGATTGCAGAATGGGTACAATACAGTACGGCTCAATACACACAATTGTTAAGGGGATGCAGGGACTTTCGTCTTGTTTACATCAGGGTCCCCCATTTTCAATTCATCATTTATGACATACATGACATACAGATAGACAGTACTGCTACATCTATACATTTATGACGTACCAGATTTACAAATACAGTACTGTTTGTGATACAAAAATAGTCTAAAAAAGAGAGTATATACATTTGACGAAGAAACTGTACATTGGAGGAGGTTGGGTAGGTGGGGTGGAGGGGGGGGGTTGGGTAGGTGGGGTGGGGAAACTGTACATTGGAGGTGGTTGGGTGGGGTTGGGTAGGCGGGGTGGGGGGGGTGACTGTACATTGGATTATTGACGAAACCTTACTTGGTCCCAAGAAAAGGATCTTGTGTATTATTGAGTTAGGACATTTACTGTACATTGGAGGGGGTTGGGGTAGGACATTTACAGGGGCCAGTTTCGAATTGCAGTCTCCCGTAGGTGCTCTCTTTTGGTTTTGAAAGTGGGTAGTGATTCACATTCCTTTACAGCTGTGGGTAGGGCGTTTTTGTCCCTTGTTTGAGCCGAATCTGGGTTTAACATGGTTTGTGGAGCTCCCTCTGGACTAGTGCAGGGGTTCTCAACCTTTCTGCTGCCAAGGCACCCCTGTGTTCAATAAAATATTCCAGGGCACCCCTACATACGATAAAGACTTTTCCGGTCCTGTCTTTTTTGCTACAATGATGACAAAAGTGCTTGCTTTCAAAATAATGTTTATTTAAGAAACCGGGAAACACATTTGTGTGTATATGCCTATATAATGCATTATTAACAGGTATTTCAGGTCTAAATGGCTTAGTACTGTTGACATTACACTGCTTGTAGTAGTAAATCAAATAGCATATTTCTTTAAATAAAATTACAGAAAATTATCACTAACGTGCTATCTGTTGCAGCTGCACACTTTTCCATAAAAATAGCATATTTGGATAAGTGTGACCATTTCTCAAAAACTGAAAATCATGTATTTTTTTTTTAAATACAGAAAAGGATCACTAAAGTGCTATCTGTTGCAGCGGCACTGTTCTCCATAAAAATAGAATATTTGGATAAGTTTGACCATTTCTCAAAAACAGAAAATCATGTATTTTTTTTAAATACAGAAAAGGATCACCAAGTTACCATTTCTCAAAAAATATTAATAAATACAGAAAATAAGCACTCGTTCACTCAGTGGACATTTCTAGCTCAATGTGAGGTCTGCTGCTGCTGGCTAATAATACCGTCAATACGTGGGGAGATCTTTGACAAGGCAACACGCATGTTGTTGTGAAGGGCCAGATTAACACTGAGAATCTACGTTTTATTGTTTTATATAACTTGTATATTATTTATATATATAAGCTATATCCCTTTAAGCCTCCGTTTGAATCATAGCATTAGTCGCTTTCCTCATTGGATAACGCCCTTGACACGCCAGGCGCCAAGAATCGCGCCCCTCAGACAAGTTCAAAGACGAGTCTGGACAAGTTGAGACATGCCCTGGGCCAGCGCATTGATTCCGGACAAGAGCTTCGGTTGCGCCCTAGAAAGCCCTCTAAGTATATATATTGTGGAAGGCGCAAACAGTAGCAGTTCGTCCGAAGTAATGCAACAGCAGTAGTTGAACCTAACGTATTGTGCAGTTCGTCATTACAGTTAACGCAGTAACGTTAACCGAGTTCGTCTAGTAGCAGAGTCAAGTTCGACCTAACCTAACGTGAAGTAAAGAGCTCGTATTACAGCAGTTCGTTTGGTGTGCAGCATTAACAAGCAGTTCGTTCGTTTAGTAACTAGCGTGAACCTTAGCAAGTGTGTGTGGACTTAACGTAATTAGTATCCGAACACGAGGTGAACCTAGCAGCAGAACTATTGGACATGTGAGCATTGGAACCTACCGCGGCGATATTGTAGAACCATTATTGTGTTCCCCTCTATACCCCTCCCCGGCCCTCTCATATTTTGTGCCTAAATAAAAAGTCCCCTTAAAGGGGGACTGTATTTTTTGGCCAAACAAACTGTGTGTTTCTTCACCAATACATATGATGAGGCTGCGAAATGTGAATCTGCATTGTTTACATTGAGGAATGAGTTACGTTCGTGTTATGAGATTAAGCAAGGTCTGCAAGCATACACTCAGTCATAGAAAGGTTCTATCTTAGCCTGACGCTCCACATGCAGGTAGAAGCTGGTTGTATGATCTGTTGCTTACACAAAGTAATGTTGATCCACAACACTGTTGTGTTAGTTGCAGTAATACTCATATACACACGTTCCACGGCCTAGCCGTTATACTCTCTGTCAGTGTTTTTTCTATGTACAACATAGAATGCGGGTGTAGGATTTGCACACACACACGACTTGGTTTTGTTATAAATCCTGTTCACAGTCTGTGGGTAGCGTGCATTGTATTAGCTTACGCTATGCATTAGCGTTCTACCAAAGGTCTCAAATGCTACAGTTGTTATTGTGTGCAGGGGTAAAGGGTTTTTTGTGAGGGGGTGCCGAATAAACCCCTCCTTCCCACTTGATTGGTCAAGGGGATTTTTCTCATCTCCTGTTGAGCCAGTCAGGGCCGAGCCGTTCAACGACTTGGCGGGGGAGGGGGGGGGGGGGGGGAGGGTTGTCCTGACGCGGCTCCTATTACAAACAGGAGTTGTGTGCGGGGTTTCCCCCCGTCATAGCATATACGTTGCTATGACGACGGCTTCCGTGAGTTAGATCTTTACGTAAGGTCTGTGGTGTCAAAGTGTCGGGTTAGAGCGTAGGGCTTACGGGTCTGCTACGCTCGATTTTATGTGTAAACTTGAGTCAGTTGGTCACGTGACTCATAGTTGCCATGTCTTTTTCATACTACGACTCATGTGGGAAGGCTTTCTGGGGATTTTCGGCCTAATCCCTCTAAATAAGGGGTGACTGGATGTAAAAATATAAACAGTTTTTACTCCCGGCTGTGCAGATTGGGTTTTATGCTGTTGATGCTTCCTTCTTTTTTATTAAAAGGAGTTGGGGTTAGGGAGCATCACACCCCTCTTGTCGTTCCCCTGGGCGCCTTGGGGATTCAATGAAAGGTCTAAATAGCCTGTTTATTGATGTGGATATGCCCGATGCACACATAGTGCTAGCTCGGGGTGTTCTGTTGAACATCAGGCGACTGACTGGCGCGCCTTGGTTGCTTGGGGTTAAAACAGCGTTTTTATAAAGCAACTGGGATGGGGTTTTTTTCCTCTTCCGATGACCTATGTTGGTTGTCGACGGATTCTCGTTCATATCTGGGGGATGATGACGGAATGGATCTGAACATATGTAGAGGGGTCTCACGCTCTGGGGGTGGGCCACCGGGCGCGGTTCGCACCGAACGGCTGGGTGGCGCCTTCTTTTCATGTTTTAAGGTCAAACACGCATATCTGCCCCTTCTCTTGGAGTAGGCATGTCGGCGTGGTTAGGGCACGGGACTGGTTCTGGTCACGCTGGTCCGGATCAGTTAAACCCGTTGTCCGCCGGGGATGCTGATCTGCTGTTCTGGTACCCTGAGGGACTTGGGCTTTTTCCAGGGGGAGAAATGCCAGGTCGGTCCGGGTGTCACAGGGTTAGGTGCTATGGAGACCCTTGTTGGGTACGTTGTACTCTGCACTGTCATAATGGCTTACGGCCGTGCCAACCTGTACACGCCCGATCTCGTCAGATCTCGGCCACTACGCAGGTTGGTCTTGGTTAGTACTTGGTTGGGAGACCTCCTGGGAATACCAAGTACGGGGTGCTTGGGGCTGGTTCTCCATTATTTTCGCTCTTCTCTTACGCATGGCGAAGAGGGGCCTGTTGGGGTGGTCTTTGACCTCCTCGGGGGACCCTGTGCTCCCCGTATCGCCGGGCCCGGTCCGAAGTAATGTTTCGTCGACCCGTAGGCCTGGGATAACCCTGTTGGAAACTGAAACACTTGTACTGCGGTAGTGCCCGCAGGTACGTTTTGGAGTTTTTTCTTGAGGGGTTATGGGACCAACCACCGCATAGGGCAGGGGTGGCCAACCAGTCAGAGACTAAGAGCCACAAAAAAATTACTGTGGTACCACAAAGAGCCACACCATATACCAGCGTTTCTCAACCTTTTTTTTCAGTCACGGCACCCTTCATGTGTTTATAGGTCTCACCCTCTGGCCTCTGAAGTTGCTAATGTCTTTTTTATTTGGGCCTCACAGGGTTAAAAGTACCCTGTGAGACCCACGGTTGCAAAATTACAAAATCACTTTTAGCCATTTAAAAAAATAATGTTTATTTAAAAAATGTTAAAGGGGAACTATTTTACTATTTCTTTCACTATTTGGGCACTTTTACACAATTCCTGTGAGTCTATGGAACACCTAGGTTTTTTTCAAAAAAAATGCATTGTTTTGTATTTCTAATCAAGTACTAAAAACCGCATTTTTCTACCTCAAGATCTTAAGCCGTTTTGAGGCTGGGCTCCAACCACTGTGTGGCCTGGTGCCAACTGCCACATCAACTGCCACATTATTATGCAGCTGAGAAATCTCTGACATCACAGATATGCACATTTTCAGATGACTCAGTTCAGTGAGGGTGAATATTGTGAGAGGAGAATTGGAAGAATTCGCCAATATGAGAATTAGAGACATATATCCTATTAATATAAGTCCACATAGCTAAGAAACAATGGTAAACACTGAAAAAAGCCATGTATAAGATAGTTCCCCTTTAAGCACATGTATAGTCAATTGGTCCTGTTGTTCAGCCTCACAATGCTATTTGATAGTAAATGTGTTTATATGTCCCACCCTCTGGCCTCTGAAGTTGCTAATTTCTTTTTAATTTGGGCCTCACAGGGTTAACCTCTTAAGCCCGAGATATACAGTAAAAGTGTATATTTTCAGCATTATGTTTGTTTACCAATTATTTTAACTGTTATTAGTGAAATATAAGATTATAGAAATCTCAGGGCATTGAGTCGGAAACCGGCGCATATTGACAGGAGGAAGTGGCACAGCCAAAAGTGAGTGTAGTCTTTTGAAGGAAGAGACTCAGGGCTTTCAAATTTCGAAAAACTACCCTACCCAGCTCACACCAGCCCCTGTCAATCATCTGACTTCTGGATTTACTTTTTAATTTCTCTTATTTTTTGGGATTATCTCCCACAAACCTGAACGTTATTGCCATAAAACAGAACGCAGTTAGTTTCTCTACCTTTCTGTGAATGTCTTGCAAAAAACGGTGTTGCAATATGATGAAAAATGGTGGAGAAATTTACATTATAAAAAAGATGGCAGAATTCAGTACTGTATCTACAAAACCTTCTGTTTAATCATCTTCCCTTTATTCATTTGCTTAGATTTTTCAGGTCTGGTCAATTTTAGCATGGTGTTATTTACAGTCAAAGATAATTTTTTTTTTTAAATAGAATTGATATTCTCCTTTGGTTCATTACAATTTACTCAAGCCTAGTAACAGACACACTATTTCTGACACTGATCCATATATGTCCCTAGATTCAGATACCAAGAACATGCAAATGGACCATTTAAAAAAAAATTGTAAATGTTTATTCTACGTCCTTATGGAATGAGTGACATAAAAAAAAAAAAGTAAAAAAAAAAAAAAAAGTAAAAAAAAATAAAAAAAAAAATTTTTTTAATTTTTTTTTATGGATGGAAGAGCCGCACATTGACGGGCAAAGAGCCGCATGCGGCTCGCGAGCCGCGGGTTGGCCACCCCTGGCATAGGGTAACGACTGGGTGGTTGGTTTTCTGGTGTGTTGGAACAGAGTCAACTCCCGGGTTGCCCGGTTGAGTGTGCCCCTGCACGTTCATGACGTCTGCCAATTGTGTCAGCCTTCGCTGCCTCATTAAGGGAGGCTTTGTCATGGTGATCAACAACGCCAGCATACGCCCCTTCCGCCGGGGCGGCTGTTTTCAGCTGACCCCTCTGGCGCCTGTCTCGTCCGCAGTGCTCCAGGCTCGGGTTACAGCCTGTTGCCTGGTTTCCCCGGTGCGCTGCCTGCTTCCGTGGTAAGCCTTTTTTGGTGCTTACGGCCATGCTGACTACCTGTGCTGCAGGGTCAGTGTGCCAGGCGGTGTGCTATTGGGGAGACAGGGCCCGCTCTTGTGAGGGGCCTTGTCCGAATACGCTGGCGATGTGGGGGGCGGTGTCACTAAGTGACCACCTGGTGGGGTCTTGATGCTGGGCATCATGGACCTCTCCGGGCCCCCGTTTTCCAGGGGATCCAGTCCCTTTGGTGGGTCTGGGTCTTCCTTCGCGCTCCGCTGCTACGGCCTTGCCACGGGGTTGGGTTTGCTCTTGACCCTGTGATTTCTGGGGGCAGTAACGAGGTCGTGCCTTCCGTTCGTTCCCGGGTGGCATGCGGGTTATGCATGTGTGTAGTCGTGGGGTCAGGCCACGGTCTGCTCACCCTGTGCGTTGAGTTGCTTGAGTGCCTCTTCGCACGGTCGGGTCTGTCGCCCTCCCGTGATCCTCCAATAGGGGGGGTACTTATTGTGTTCCCCTCTATACCCCTCCCCGGCCCTCTCATATTTTGTGCCTAAATAAAAAGTCCCCTTAAAGGGGGACTGTATTTTTTGGCCAAACAAACTGTGTGTTTCTTCACCAATACATATGATGAGGCTGCGAAATGTGAATCTGCATTGTTTACATTGAGGAATGAGTTACGTTCGTGTTATGAGATTAAGCAAGGTCTGCAAGCATACACTCAGTCATAGAAAGGTTCTATCTTAGCCTGACGCTCCACATGCAGGTAGAAGCTGGTTGTATGATCTGTTGCTTACACAAAGTAATGTTGATCCACAACACTGTTGTGTTAGTTGCAGTAATACTCATATACACACGTTCCACGGCCTAGCCGTTATACTCTCTGTCAGTGTTTTTTCTATGTACAACATAGAATGCGGGTGTAGGATTTGCACACACACACGACTTGGTTTTGTTATAAATCCTGTTGACAGTCTGTGGGTAGCGTGCATTGTATTAGCTTACGCTATGCATTAGCGTTCTACCAAAGGTCTCAAATGCTACAGTTGTTATTGTGTGCAGGGGTAAAGGGTTTTTTGTGAGGGGGTGCCGAATAAACCCCTCCTTCCCACTTGATTGGTCAAGGGGATTTTTCTCATCTCCTGTTGAGCCAGTCAGGGCCGAGCCGTTCAACGACTTGGCGGGGGAGGGGGGGGGGGGGGGGAGGGTTGTCCTGACGCGGCTCCTATTACAAACAGGAGTTGTGTGCGGGGTTTCCCCCCGTCATAGCATATACGTTGCTATGACGACGGCTTCCGTGAGTTAGATCTTTACGTAAGGTCTGTGGTGTCAAAGTGTCGGGTTAGAGCGTAGGGCTTACGGGTCTGCTACGCTCGATTTTATGTGTAAACTTGAGTCAGTTGGTCACGTGACTCATAGTTGCCATGTCTTTTTCATACTACGACTCATGTGGGAAGGCTTTCTGGGGATTTTCGGCCTAATCCCTCTAAATAAGGGGTGACTGGATGTAAAAATATAAACAGTTTTTACTCCCGGCTGTGCAGATTGGGTTTTATGCTGTTGATGCTTCCTTCTTTTTTATTAAAAGGAGTTGGGGTTAGGGAGCATCACACCCCTCTTGTCGTTCCCCTGGGCGCCTTGGGGATTCAATGAAAGGTCTAAATAGCCTGTTTATTGATGTGGATATGCCCGATGCACACATAGTGCTAGCTCGGGGTGTTCTGTTGAACATCAGGCGACTGACTGGCGCGCCTTGGTTGCTTGGGGTTAAAACAGCGTTTTTATAAAGCAACTGGGATGGGGTTTTTTTCCTCTTCCGATGACCTATGTTGGTTGTCGACGGATTCTCGTTCATATCTGGGGGATGATGACGGAATGGATCTGAACATATGTAGAGGGGTCTCACGCTCTGGGGGTGGGCCACCGGGCGCGGTTCGCACCGAACGGCTGGGTGGCGCCTTCTTTTCATGTTTTAAGGTCAAACACGCATATCTGCCCCTTCTCTTGGAGTAGGCATGTCGGCGTGGTTAGGGCACGGGACTGGTTCTGGTCACGCTGGTCCGGATCAGTTAAACCCGTTGTCCGCCGGGGATGCTGATCTGCTGTTCTGGTACCCTGAGGGACTTGGGCTTTTTCCAGGGGGAGAAATGCCAGGTCGGTCCGGGTGTCACAGGGTTAGGTGCTATGGAGACCCTTGTTGGGTACGTTGTACTCTGCACTGTCATAATGGCTTACGGCCGTGCCAACCTGTACACGCCCGATCTCGTCAGATCTCGGCCACTACGCAGGTTGGTCTTGGTTAGTACTTGGTTGGGAGACCTCCTGGGAATACCAAGTACGGGGTGCTTGGGGCTGGTTCTCCATTCTTTTCGCTCTTCTCTTACGCATGGCGAAGAGGGGCCTGTTGGGGTGGTCTTTGACCTCCTCGGGGGACCCTGTGCTCCCCGTATCGCCGGGCCCGGTCCGAAGTAATGTTTCGTCGACCCGTAGGCCTGGGATAACCCTGTTGGAAACTGAAACACTTGTACTGCGGTAGTGCCCGCAGGTACGTTTTGGAGTTTTTTCTTGAGGGGTTATGGGACCAACCACCGCATAGGGCAGGGGTGGCCAACCAGTCAGAGACTAAGAGCCACAAAAAAATTACTGTGGTACCACAAAGAGCCACACCATATACCAGCGTTTCTCAACCTTTTTTTTCAGTCACGGCACCCTTCATGTGTTTATAGGTCTCACCCTCTGGCCTCTGAAGTTGCTAATGTCTTTTTTATTTGGGCCTCACAGGGTTAAAAGTACCCTGTGAGACCCACGGTTGCAAAATTACAAAATCACTTTTAGCCATTTAAAAAAATAATGTTTATTTAAAAAATGTTAAAGGGGAACTATTTTACTATTTCTTTCACTATTTGGGCACTTTTACACAATTCCTGTGAGTCTATGGAACACCTAGGTTTTTTTCAAAAAAAATGCATTGTTTTGTATTTCTAATCAAGTACTAAAAACCGCATTTTTCTACCTCAAGATCTTAAGCCGTTTTGAGGCTGGGCTCCAACCACTGTGTGGCCTGGTGCCAACTGCCACATCAACTGCCACATTATTATGCAGCTGAGAAATCTCTGACATCACAGATATGCACATTTTCAGATGACTCAGTTCAGTGAGGGTGAATATTGTGAGAGGAGAATTGGAAGAATTCGCCAATATGAGAATTAGAGACATATATCCTATTAATATAAGTCCACATAGCTAAGAAACAATGGTAAACACTGAAAAAAGCCATGTATAAGATAGTTCCCCTTTAAGCACATGTATAGTCAATTGGTCCTGTTGTTCAGCCTCACAATGCTATTTGATAGTAAATGTGTTTATATGTCCCACCCTCTGGCCTCTGAAGTTGCTAATTTCTTTTTAATTTGGGCCTCACAGGGTTAACCTCTTAAGCCCGAGATATACAGTAAAAGTGTATATTTTCAGCATTATGTTTGTTTACCAATTATTTTAACTGTTATTAGTGAAATATAAGATTATAGAAATCTCAGGGCATTGAGTCGGAAACCGGCGCATATTGACAGGAGGAAGTGGCACAGCCAAAAGTGAGTGTAGTCTTTTGAAGGAAGAGACTCAGGGCTTTCAAATTTCGAAAAACTACCCTACCCAGCTCACACCAGCCCCTGTCAATCATCTGACTTCTGGATTTACTTTTTAATTTCTCTTATTTTTTGGGATTATCTCCCACAAACCTGAACGTTATTGCCATAAAACAGAACGCAGTTAGTTTCTCTACCTTTCTGTGAATGTCTTGCAAAAAACGGTGTTGCAATATGATGAAAAATGGTGGAGAAATTTACATTATAAAAAAGATGGCAGAATTCAGTACTGTATCTACAAAACCTTCTGTTTAATCATCTTCCCTTTATTCATTTGCTTAGATTTTTCAGGTCTGGTCAATTTTAGCATGGTGTTATTTACAGTCAAATATAATTTTTTTTTTAAATAGAATTGATATTCTCCTTTGGTTCATTACAATTTACTCAAGCCTAGTAACAGACACACTATTTCTGACACTGATCCATATATGTCCCTAGATTCAGATACCAAGAACATGCAAATGGACCATTTAAAAAAAAATTGTAAATGTTTATTCTACGTCCTTATGGAATGAGTGACATAAAAAAAAAAAAGTAAAAAAAAAAAAAAAAAGTAAAAAAAAAAGTAAAATTTTTTTTTTTTTAATTTTTTTTTAATTTTTTTTTATGGATGGAAGAGCCGCACATTGACGGGCAAAGAGCCGCATGCGGCTCGCGAGCCGCGGGTTGGCCACCCCTGGCATAGGGTAACGACTGGGTGGTTGGTTTTCTGGTGTGTTGGAACAGAGTCAACTCCCGGGTTGCCCGGTTGAGTGTGCCCCTGCACGTTCATGACGTCTGCCAATTGTGTCAGCCTTCGCTGCCTCATTAAGGGAGGCTTTGTCATGGTGATCAACAACGCCAGCATACGCCCCTTCCGCCGGGGCGGCTGTTTTCAGCTGACCCCTCTGGCGCCTGTCTCGTCCGCAGTGCTCCAGGCTCGGGTTACAGCCTGTTGCCTGGTTTCCCCGGTGCGCTGCCTGCTTCCGTGGTAAGCCTTTTTTGGTGCTTACGGCCATGCTGACTACCTGTGCTGCAGGGTCAGTGTGCCAGGCGGTGTGCTATTGGGGAGACAGGGCCCGCTCTTGTGAGGGGCCTTGTCCGAATACGCTGGCGATGTGGGGGGCGGTGTCACTAAGTGACCACCTGGTGGGGTCTTGATGCTGGGCATCATGGACCTCTCCGGGCCCCCGTTTTCCAGGGGATCCAGTCCCTTTGGTGGGTCTGGGTCTTCCTTCGCGCTCCGCTGCTACGGCCTTGCCACGGGGTTGGGTTTGCTCTTGACCCTGTGATTTCTGGGGGCAGTAACGAGGTCGTGCCTTCCGTTCGTTCCCGGGTGGCATGCGGGTTATGCATGTGTGTAGTCGTGGGGTCAGGCCACGGTCTGCTCACCCTGTGCGTTGAGTTGCTTGAGTGCCTCTTCGCACGGTCGGGTCTGTCGCCCTCCCGTGATCCTCCAATAGGGGGGGTACCCTCCATTAGGGGGGGTCGGGGGGGCTCGGTCCTCCCTGATCTGATGGTTGTGGGGGGCCTCAGCGGGGTGTATTTGTCGGCCGATGGCTCTTGCTCGGCCTCCCTTTGTGCGGAAGTGACGCCGAGCGAGAGCCGTTACGATACAGAACGATATACGTTATAACTATAACCAAGTTCTGTTAGTAATGGTGACGCTCGGCGTCCGACGCCGCTGCAGCCCTTGATCTCACCTTGTGGTGAAAGCTTGGGAAGGAGGCGAGTAGGTGGCCACACACCTGCTTATGAAGGTAAGCTGATGGGGGTGTGGTCAGACGAATACTGGGATATAAAGGTACATTGTGGAATTTTATTCAGTGCGCATGCACAAGCGAGGTACAGTGCGGAAGTGACGCCGAGCGTCACCATTACTAACAGAACTTGGTTATAGTTATAACCTATCGTTAACGGGACACCGAAGTCGAACACGGCATCTCCTGTGTTGGCGACGAGGGTAACGTCGCTGCGCCACCCAGCCGCTACGTTTCTCCATGTTGACGCAGTCCTCGCTGGCAGGGCTCCCGGTGTAGGTTCGACTAACATCCTCTGTCAAAGATGACGTCGTAGTCAGAGTGTTTAAGGCATAGGTGTCAAATTCACGGCCCGCGGGCCAAATCCGGCCCGCCACGTCATTTGATGTGGCCCCCCAAGAGCTCAGGTAAAAAAACACTTACTCCTCAGACATTCTTTGACAATTTTACAGCCCAAAATACAAAAAAGATCCAGGCGGAATAGGTAACAAAGGGTTGAAGAAATATTGTCTGAACTGTCAGATGCAAACATATATTTTTACATTTATGCAAATGGATATGCAATATGTATAACTTGAATAAGTAATAAATACAGAAACACCATGTTTAACAATATGTAAATGTGTAGCTACATTTATTTTACATTACATTAACATTTATACGGTCTTTGGCCCTTTGAGGGCAACCATAATGCTGATGTGGCCCTCTGTGAAAATTTGTTTGACACCCCTGGTTTAAGGCATGTTATAGTCATAGCAACGTTCAACAGTGTAGCATTAATCTAACAGCCGCTCTCGACTGATAGCAACAAGCTAACGTTTCCTAGCCTAGTGACACAATGGGCTAGCGCCGCAGCTAACAGCTGACTGGCTAACAGGTAGGCCACAACTAGCACGCAAGCTAAGCAGCTATCACCTGAACTGTACACAACGACATAACAAGCCACACTTCAGACAGGCCGCCGTCTGAAACCCTCCTCATCCTTTAAGAGAGAAGAGAAAAAGAAATGTCAACACAGTTTACAACGGTGATTTTACCAGACATACGGCGAAGCCGGCACAAGTCCCATCTGGGCTGCAGCCGACTTGAACATGGATTTTCCGATAACGAACATCCATGCCCACATTTCCTCGTTTAGGGTGTACTTCCACTCAAGTGAAAGATGGGGCCTGCACGGGACAGAGAAGCATCCGCTTGTCCAGAGAATCCTGGGTTCACCAGGTCCTGGTCGCGGCCCACTAGTTGACCATCATGGGCTTCAGACCAAGATCCTCCGCCGTCGCCTAAGAGGCCGAACAGAGGACCCTAATCTGGGGCCGGCTTTCATAAAAATGGTCAGCTAGCCCCCATAGCACTAACAGACAACTGGCGCTCGCAAGCAAAACATTACTCAACCAGGCTCGAAAACAACCAGTCCCTCACAACAGACGGTGCCTTCCACAGTCCAGCTGTATAACCAGAGGTTCAATTACCTATCCAGCCGCAGCAAGGAGGACTGCCGGTGGGAAGTATATCAGCGACGCGAGCCCCTAATACGAAAAAACCGGTGGAGATTTAGAATGATCATCTTCCAGACACTCCAGTGACGAAGACAATATCGCCGTATTTTCTCGAAAATAGTGAGAGAGAAAATAAAGATATAATGTCAACGTATCTCCTTGTTCTTCTGTTTTCCTTTCTCCAGCTAATACTTTCTTCCTCGCCAAGTGATTGGTATACAGGCACTATATTGTGGATGAAATTTGAGAAGGAGATGAGTGTGTGGCCCCACCCCTGCTTATGTAGGCAGCAGATGGGGGTGTGGTCAGACGGATGTTGGTATGTAAAGGTACATTTTGAAATTTATTCAGTGCATATCCACTGAAGCGAGATATATGCAACTGATGCTGAGCGGAGCCATAATGAAATAGAACCTAAGTTAATGAAAACTGGACTTGAAGAAGTCTGTAACACTATAACACTCAGTTATAAGACCTTTATAAGGTATTTGTAGATAATGGACTAATCTTGAACAAATCATTTATATACATTCGTAAATTATTATTAAATCATTTATAACTATATTTGTATAACATTTACAAATTAGTTCTACATTATTTATAACTCATTATCAACAAAAAACGACTATACTGTACCTCCATTTATTTGTTCATGTTCAACAAATGATTTGTTAAGACATTCATAAAACATCTATAAATCATTTACAGATGCTATTGTGTGCCCTAATCTGAAGTGAAGCCTATTCATCATTAACAAATGTCTAATACAGTTAATTATTTGTTTACTTTTTCATCACCTGTTACAAATGTTATACACAGATTTCGGATACACCCTTCTTTGTGACATCAAACAGTGACAGAATTAGGACTATAGATAAATGCAATTTTATTAACATGTAAAATACATGTGCATGACTATAGTGTAACCGGGGGGCACTAGGACCCAGGAGTACCCTGGCTAGGGATTGACAGAGTGTAGAGGAAGACGGAAGTATCACGCGAGTGTCTGTTTGAATGGATGCACGATACATTAGCAAAGCCAAGTTATTCATGCTGCCCCACGCTTTTATTAAAGGTGACATGTACTATAAATGTCATTTTTCAGTCTCTAGCATTGTATTATAGTAATAGGAGTTCGTATCAATGTGTTTTAGTGTCTAAATACCATATTGGCGGATTGCTCTGATTCAGCTCAGCCCCTTTCCTCCTCCAGTAAATCAGGCCATTTTGATTTGAACGGCTGAGTGACGTCATTCGGCCGCTGGGTAGCGCACAGTGATGCGATTGGCTCTGTGGTTGGAGCTAATGCCCGCCTACTTCCTCATACTGCGAAGCAGATTGAAACCCGACACCTCTGCATACTCTGGAGGGAGAGAGAGAGAGAGAGAGAGATAGAGAGGGAGAGAGAGAGGGAGAGACAGAGAGAGAGGGAGACAGAGAGAGAGAGGGAGGGAGCACTTGGGGGGGGGGGGACCTGCTGCGCCACACGGGAGGTGGGACCCTCTCGAAAACGAGGGGGGGGGCCTCCCTTCCTCCCCTCTCCCGTGTGGCGCGGCAGGTCCCCCCCCCCCACAAGTGCTCCCTCCATCTCTCTCTCTGTCTCCCTCTCTCTCTCTCTCTCTCTCTCTCTCTCTCTCTCTGTCTCTCCCTCTCTGTCTCTCTCTCTCTCTCTCTCTCTCTCTCTCTCTCTCTCTCTCTCTCCTCCAGAGTATGCAGAGGTGTCGGGTCGTGCAAACTCCACACAGAAAGGCCCAGGAGACATGGGTACCTGGCAACCCAGCAACCTGGTCCCCAAGCGGGAATCAAACCCAGGACCTTCTTGCTGTGAGGCGACAGTGTTAACCACTGCACCACCATACCGCTGTGCCGTGCCGTAATCTTGCAGCTGTAAAAGTGATGTAATACATTCACCTTCTAAGGGTCTTCTAAGTCTGTAACATTAGGCTACCAAAGTTATCGTTGTAAAATGTATGTATCTAATAATTTGGTATACGCCTTCATATACGATCCATAACAACACAAGGTCAGAAATAGAAGTGACAAAGCTGTCGTAGTGTGCACCTGATGGTAGCACTGTGTGAGAAAACGACACTTCTTCTATATAAACAATACTGTATAAACAAACTACACCACTTCTGTATAAACAAACTCCTGTACAAGGCCTGAGTGTCTCCCTGTCTGCCCCGTCATGATGGATGTTCCCCTGGTAACCTATAGTGACCTCATCACCCCTGGTCTGCTATGCACTATTGCTTTCTCACGTACATTTGATTGACAGGTCTGTTATGACAGTGAAATTAGCTTTTCTCTGCAAATTGTTGCTGCATTAGAACATGCTTACATTAGTGTAGCTACACGTGTAGGGGACGATCAGATTTGTATTTGATTTTGATCTTACAAATGCATCAAGATCTTTATCTCAGTGTATCTCAGTGCCAGGTACCCATGACATCACCACACACGCTCGCCATGGACGGTCGCAAATCTCTGAGCTCCAGCAAGAACTCCAGCAACAACTATAATCAACACGGAAAACCAACAAGGTTTTTCATACATTTCATCATCTTCCTACTATGGATTACAGATTACTTTAATTCATCAAGAAAGCTAAACGAAACGGATAAAAGAGAAAGCGGAAGAGAAAGCGGTAGACACAATGACTTTTACCTCCTCGACGGCTCGGAGCAGAAACATCTGGCCATTGGAACCGCAGCTCTCCACGGGTTCCTAACGGCAAATCCGGAGCGGAAGAAAATGCCCCCAGCAGGTAAACTAGATCGAAGGACGATAATCATCCTTTATCTACTCCTTGCGGGAGATATTAAATTAAACCCGGGCCCGACTACACGACTACAACAGAAAGTGATGAATCAGAGGCTCCCACAAATAGTGACGGCTACCGTCGCGATCAACAATAATGACAACAACATCCTTTTCAACGACACCAACATCCTAACACCGGCGTCGGGTGCATACATTCCACCCGTCACCGGAGCAGTGATGACTGCCGTCGCGATCAACAACGACAACAACATCCTTTTCAACAACAACAATAACAACAACAGTGTCAACCCACGTCAGGACCCCCGTCAGGACGCAAACCCAGACGCGACGACTGGGTCTGGCACTAGGATGCAACGATGGCTTCGGGTGCCTACTTTCCACCCGATGCCGGAGCAATCAACACACCCGGCGCCGCCGCAGAGGAACACACGGGAGGACGAGCCGTCTCCACAGCAGGGAGCCGGCGAGATGGAATAAACACAGCCCCTGGCCCCTGCCCCCTCCCCACGGAATTCCACCACCAGGCGGAATCGACGCCAGCAGATGAACATGACAAAGAGTCTCACCCACCCCCCCCCCCCCCTCCCACACACGGACCAAATAATAACAACACAGCCCCACCCCCCTCCCGTCGCGGGACACCCACCTTGATCAAAGGATCCCCCACCCCCCCCTCCGGACATCACAGAGCCCCCCCCCCTTCCCACAGAAGAAGAACCCTACCTTTATCTCAAGGATATTGACAACACAGCAAATAAAAATGGACTACATATTTTTCATCTTAATGTAAATAGCCTCAGGCACAAACTGGCAGAAATAAGACAACATTTCAGTAGCGGTAAGGTAAACATACTATGTTTCTCAGAAACTTAACTGGACTCATCAGTAACAGACCCGGAAATTGAATTAGAGAACTATTCTTTAGTCCGCAATGACAGGAACAGGCATGGAGGAGGTGTCTGTATGTACATCCATAAAGACACCAAATTTATTAACCGTACAGACCTAGATCATGAGGCTATTGAAACTGTTTTTGTAGAAATTCTATTTGAAAGGGCTAAATCTGTTCTAGTCGGCACAATTTACAGACCGCCAGACCAAAATGGCTTTTATGATGTGTTGGATGCGTGCTTAGCTGGAGCTGAGGATACAGAAATTATTCTTATTGGGGATTGGAACACGGATATGCAACAAAAAGATGCACCCATCTTCAAATCCTACAATAGGTTTTGTGATCTGCACGGCCTCAGCCAGCTAATCACACAACCCACACGTGTGTGTGAGTCAACTCAGACTACCATTGACCTCATCCTGACCTCTGACAAGTCCAAGATCGCCAATAAAGGGGTTATAGCATGCGGGTTAAGTGATCATTATATGATATTCTGTACGCGCAAAAAGCTAAAACAAAAGGCTGGCTGTCACAAAACAGTCACATCTAGAGACCTCAAAACCTACTCTATCGAGGCCTTTAACCTTGAACTGGAGGGTCTGGACTGGACAGATGAGCTCAATTGTACACTGGTTGAAGAAACATGGCTTGGCTTCAAAACCAAATTTTCAACGATACTAAACAACATGGCCCCCCTAAGAACCACCAGGGTAAAAGATCGCGCGGAGCTGTGGATGCACGCTGAAATACTGACCGCTATGAAAACCAGAGACAAAAAATGCTCTGAGTTTCGTAAAAGTCAGTCAAAGCTTACCATAAGCACGAGCAGTGAACTCCAAGCCCACGTGACTGAACTCAAACTGGAAAGAAACAGACTAAGAAATGATGTAAACTCCATGATCAAAACAGCAAAAAAGAATTTCATCAATGACAAAACCGAGGAAAACAAAAACAAACCACGTGAACGTTGGAAATGACTCAATAACCAACTAGGCTGCAGTAAAAAACTTAAAACCAGATTCTCAAACATAAACATAAAGACGGACATTATTTATAACTCATTATCAACAAAAAACGACTATACTGTACCTCCATTTATTTGTTCATGTTCAACAAATGATTTGTTAAGACATTCATAAAACATCTATAAATCATTTACAGATGCTATTGTGTGCCCTAATCTGAAGTGAAGCCTATTCATCATTAACAAATGTCTAATACAGTTAATTATTTGTTTACTTTTTCATCACCTGTTACAAATGTTATACACAGATTTCGGATACACCCTTCTTTGTGACATCAAACAGTGACAGAATTAGGACTATAGATAAATGCAATTTTATTAACATGTAAAATACATGTGCATGACTATAGTGTAACCGGGGGGCACTAGGACCCAGGAGTACCCTGGCTAGGGATTGACAGAGTGTAGAGGAAGACGGAAGTATCACGCGAGTGTCTGTTTGAATGGATGCACGATACATTAGCAAAGCCAAGTTATTCATGCTGCCCCACGCTTTTATTAAAGGTGACATGTACTATAAATGTCATTTTTCAGTCTCTAGCATTGTATTATAGTAATAGGAGTTCGTATCAATGTGTTTTTAGTGTCTAAATACCATATTGGCGGATTGCTCTGATTCAGCTCAGCCCCTTTCCTCCTCCAGTAAATCAGGCCATTTTGATTTGAACGGCTGAGTGACGTCATTCGGCCGCTGGGTAGCGCACAGTGATGCGATTGGCTCTGTGGTTGGAGCTAATGCCCGCCTACTTCCTCATACTGCGAAGCAGATTGAAACCCGACACCTCTGCATACTCTGGAGGGAGAGAGAGAGAGAGAGAGAGATAGAGAGGGAGAGAGAGAGGGAGAGACAGAGAGAGAGGGAGACAGAGAGAGAGAGGGAGGGAGCACTTGGGGGGGGGGGGGACCTGCTGCGCCACACGGGAGGTGGGACCCTCTCGAAAACGAGGGGGGGGGCCTCCCTTCCTCCCCTCTCCCGTGTGGCGCGGCAGGTCCCCCCCCCCCACAAGTGCTCCCTCCATCTCTCTCTCTGTCTCCCTCTCTCTCTCTCTCTCTCTCTCTCTCTCTCTGTCTCTCCCTCTCTGTCTCTCCTCTCTCTCTCTCTCTCTCTCTCTCTCTCTCTCTCTCTCTCTCTCTCTCTCTCTCTCTCTCTCTCTCTCTCCCTCCAGAGTATGCAGAGGTGTCGGGTCGTGCAAACTCCACACAGAAAGGCCCAGGAGACATGGGTACCTGGCAACCCAGCAACCTGGTCCCCAAGCGGGAATCAAACCCAGGACCTTCTTGCTGTGAGGCGACAGTGTTAACCACTGCACCACCATACCGCTGTGCCGTGCCGTAATCTTGCAGCTGTAAAAGTGATGTAATACATTCACCTTCTAAGGGTCTTCTAAGTCTGTAACATTAGGCTACCAAAGTTATCGTTGTAAAATGTATGTATCTAATAATTTGGTATACGCCTTCATATACGATCCATAACAACACAAGGTCAGAAATAGAAGTGACAAAGCTGTCGTAGTGTGCACCTGATGGTAGCACTGTGTGAGAAAACGACACTTCTTCTATATAAACAATACTGTATAAACAAACTACACCACTTCTGTATAAACAAACTCCTGTACAAGGCCTGAGTGTCTCCCTGTCTGCCCCGTCATGATGGATGTTCCCCTGGTAACCTATAGTGACCTCATCACCCCTGGTCTGCTATGCACTATTGCTTTCTCACGTACATTTGATTGACAGGTCTGTTATGACAGTGAAATTAGCTTTTCTCTGCAAATTGTTGCTGCATTAGAACATGCTTACATTAGTGTAGCTACACGTGTAGGGGACGATCAGATTTGTATTTGATTTTGATCTTACAAATGCATCAAGATCTTTATCTCAGTGTATCTCAGTGCCAGGTACCCATGACATCACCACACACGCTCGCCATGGACGGTCGCAAATCTCTGAGCTCCAGCAAGAACTCCAGCAACAACTATAATCAACACGGAAAACCAACAAGGTTTTTCATACATTTCATCATCTTCCTACTATGGATTACAGATTACTTTAATTCATCAAGAAAGCTAAACCAAACGGATAAAAGAGAAATCGGAAGAGAAAGCGGTAGACACAATGACTTTTACCTCCTCGACGGCTCGGAGCAGAAACATCTGGCCATCGGAACCGCAGCTATCCACGGGTTCCTAACGGCAAATCCGGAGCGGAAGAAAATGCCCCCAGCAGGTAAACTAGATCGAAGGACGATAATCATCCTTTATCTACTCCTTGCGGGAGATATTAAATTAAACCCGGGCCCGACTACACGACTACAACAGAAAGTGATGAATCAGAGGCTCCCACAAATAGTGACGGCTACCGTCGCGATCAACAATAATGACAACAACATCCTTTTCAACGACACCAACATCCTAACACCGGCGTCGGGTGCATACATTCCACCCGTCACCGGAGCAGTGATGACTGCCGTCGCGATCAACAACGACAACAACATCCTTTTCAACAACAACAACAACAACAACAACAGTGTCAACCCACGTCAGGACCCCCGTCAGGACGCAAACCCAGACGCGACGACTGGGTCTGGCACTAGGATGCAACGATGGCTTCGGGTGCCTACTTTCCACCCGATGCCGGAGCAATCAACACACCCGGCGCCGCCGCAGAGGAACACACGGGAGGACGAGCCGTCTCCACAGCAGGGAGCCGGCGGGATGGAATAAACACAGCCCCTGGCCCCTGCCCCCTCCCCACGGAATTCCACCACCAGGCGGAATCGACGCCAGCAGATGAACATGACAAAGAGTCTCACCCACCCCCCCCCCCCCTCCCACACACGGACCAAATAATAACAACACAGCCCCACCCCCCTCCCGTCGCGGGACACCCACCTTGATCAAAGGATCCCCCACCCCCCCCTCCGGACATCACAGAGCCCCCCCCCCTTCCCACAGAAGAAGAACCCTACCTTTATCTCAAGGATATTGACAACACAGCAAATAAAAACGGACTACATATTTTCCATCTTAATGTAAATAGCCTCAGGCACAAACTGGCAGAAGTAAGACAACATTTCAGTAGCGGTAAGGTAAACATACTATGTTTCTCAGAAACTTAACTGGACTCATCAGTAACAGACCCGGAAATTGAATTAGAGAACTATTCTTTAGTCCGCAATGACAGGAACAGGCATGGAGGAGGTGTCTGTATGTACATCCATAAAGACACCAAATTTATTAACCGTACAGACCTAGATCATGAGGCTATTGAAACTGTTTTTGTAGAAATTCTATTTGAAAGGGCTAAATCTGTTCTAGTCGGCACAATTTACAGACCGCCAGACCAAAATGGCTTTTATGATGTGTTGGATGCGTGCTTAGCTGGAGCTGAGGATACAGAAATTATTCTTATTGGGGATTGGAACACGGATATGCAACAAAAAGATGCACCCATCTTCAAATCCTAAAATAGGTTTTGTGATCTGCACGGCCTCAGCCAGCTAATCACACAACCCACACGTGTGTGTGAGTCAACTCAGACTACCATTGACCTCATCCTGACCTCTGACAAGTCCAAGATCGCCAATAAAGGGGTTATAGCATGCGGGTTAAGTGATCATTATATGATATTCTGTACGCGCAAAAAGCTAAAACAAAAGGCTGGCTGTCACAAAACAGTCACATCTAGAGACCTCAAAACCTACTCTATCGAGGCCTTTAACCTTGAACTGGAGGGTCTGGACTGGACAGATGAGCTCAATTGTACACTGGTTGAAGAAACATGGCTTGGCTTCAAAACCAAATTTTCAACGATACTAAACAACATGGCCCCCCTAAGAACCACCAGGGTAAAAGATCGCGCGGAGCCGTGGATGCACGCTGAAATACTGACCGCTATGAAAACCAGAGACAAAAAATGCTCTGAGTTTCGTAAAAGTCAGTCAAAGCTTACCATAAGCACGAGCAGTGAACTCCAAGCCCACGTGACTGAACTCAAACTGGAAAGAAACAGACTAAGAAATGATGTAAACTCCATGATCAAAACAGCAAAAAAGAATTTCATCAATGACAAAACCGAGGAAAACAAAAACAAACCACGTGAACGTTGGAAATTACTCAATAACCAACTAGGCTGCAGTAAAAAACTTAAAACCAGATTCTCAAACATAAACATAAAGACGGACAACACGCTCATCACAGAAAAGCTGGATGTAGCCAATTACTTAAATAGTTTCTTCACAAACATAGCCACAACACTGGTAAACAAACTACCCTCCCACTCAGGGCATTATGGGGTAGAACACATAGTAGCATACTACAAGAACCTAGGGGTCCACAAAGACGACTTCAAACTGGAAATGGTAACAACAGATGAGGTACTCAAAAAACGGAGCACCCTCCAACCCAACAAGGCCACTGGCCATGACAACATCCCCTCCAAATTCCTCAGAGACTCAGCAGCCGCCATCACCCCAGTCATCACACACATAATAAACCTCTCCATAAAACAGGGACACGTCCCCAAGGACTTCAAAATTGCGAGAGTGACCCCTCTGCACAAAAAAGGCAGTAAATTAGCCCCAGGCAACTACCGCCCTGTTTCTATCCTTACCTCCATCTCGAAAGTCATGGAAAAATACCTTGCGGAAAAAAATCTAATCTACGAATTCCAATCTGGCTTCAGAACATCCCACTCCACTGACACATGCCTTCTCTATTTAAACGACCACATCAAACAAGAGGTGGACGCAGGCAAATACTGCGGCATGGTCATGCTGGACCTACAAAAGGCCTTCGACACTGTCAATCACACCATTCTGATTGACAAGCTAAAAGCAATTGGTTTTGATAGTCTATCAGTGAGCTGGATGCAATCCTACCTGGAGGGGAGAGAGCAGATGGTGGAGGTAAACGGTACCCTATCCCCCCCCCTCACAGTAAGCTGTGGTGTTCCACAAGGAAGCATACTAGGTCCGCTACTGTTCCTAATTTATGCAAATTACATGTCGTCAGCGTGTGACTGCAACTTGTTCCTGTTTGCGGACGACTCAGCCCTGCTGGTCTCTGACAAGAACAAGTTACAGGTTGAAAAAACCCTCAGCTCAGAACTAGGCAAAATCTGCATATGGCTCGCTGATAACAAACTATCATTACACATGGGCAAAACAGAGTCCATTCTCTTCGGTTCAAATAACAAACTCAGCAAGACCGACGGCTTCTCAGTTACAGTGGGTGACAATATTGTCACAAGGAAAGAAGATATTACCTACCTGGGTTCCATCCTAGAGGCAAATCTTTCCTGTGACAAAATGGCATCCAATGTAATAAAAAAAGTCAACCAACGAACTTGATTCTTGTACCGGATCTCCTCACTGGTAAACAAGAATACCCTGAAGACTCTAGCAGGAGCACTCATTCAAGGGTACTACGACTATGCTTGCACCTCATGGTACCAAAGCACCTCAAAGGCACTAAAAACAAAATTACAAACATCTCAAAACAAACTGGTCAGACTACTGCTTGACCTTACTCCTAGAACCCACCTCACCCCTGCCCACTTTGACAACCTAGGATGGCTTAGAGTAGACGACAGAGTACAGCAACTTGCAATGGGCCTGGTCTACAAGATACACTACATGACCAAGGTACCCATGTACATGTCAAAATACTTCCCTAAGGTCAGTGAATACCACGATCACAACACCAGAGGGAGCTCCACAAATCATGTTAAACCCAGATTCGGCTCAAACAAGGGACTAAACACGTTTCGCAATTATGCCACATCAATGTGGAACGCCCTACCCAAAGCTGTAAAGGAATGTGAATCACTACCCACTTTCAAAAACACTCTCAAAAAACACCTAAGGGAGACTGCAACTCGAAACTGGCCCCTGTAAATGTCCGAACACAACCCCCTCCAATGTACAGTAAATTACCAAGTATGGTCTTGTCAATAATCCAATGTACAGTTTTGTTTGTACAGTTGTACAGTGTCCCCCACCCCCCCCTCCTACCCAACCCCCCCCCCCCCCCCCACTCCTACCCAACCCCCCCCCCCCCCACCCAACCACCTCCAATGTACAGTCCCCCCCCACCCCCACCTACCCAATCCAATGTACAGTTTCTACGTCAAATGTATATACTCTTTTTTTCTGGACTCTTTTTGTATCACAAACAGTACTGTAATTGCAAATCTGGTAGGTCATAAATGTATAGATGTAGCAGTACTGTCTATCTGTATGTCATGTATGTCATATATGTTACGATGAATTGAAAATGGGGGACCCTGATGTAAACAAGACGAAAGTCTTTCTCTGGTCTGCATCCCCTTAACAATTGTATGTATTGAGCTGTACTGTACTGTACCCATTCTGCAATCTGTTAATAAAGTTTTCAATCAATCAATCAATCAAAGTGGTGTGGTGTAAAGGGGCTGGTTAATTATTCCATGGCCCGTGCGGTGGACTGCATGCAATGCCTGGTGGCTCGACCTACAAATGAATGTTCTGTTTGAAAAGCAGTTTGGTTTTATGATCCAAGTGGAAAGAATGGAGCTGCCTCAGGATTTCGTCAAACTCACCCTGACTGTTGCAAAACCACCAAATGAGACCAGTAAATGTGAAACGTGTGAGAATTCAGAGGAGTGAAGTTTCATTCAGACATCAGACTATTAGTCTGATGTTGAATGTGCGTATAAGCCACGTGTGTGGCCTCATCTGAAAACCACTCAACCGTTATTCATGTCCAAATGATTTATTACTTATTAATTTATTACAAGGGTTACAGAATATCCAGACATGTAAAAGTCGCCTAAACACATTCATCCTTTATTCACCTCGGATTCCATTGATTTAGATGATATCACCCTGTTACACAGTGCAGCATAACGTAAGGTTATCCTATAACCCTAGTTATATAAGTATAGCGAGCGCTCTGCTCTATTGGAACTATCCCTTTATCCATTCAACAATGAAACACTTTCTCCACATGTACACACCTATTTACCTCCACCTGGCCACACCCATATCCGCTCCTATATAAGCGGGGTCGTGGCCACACAATCGGCTCCTTCCCAAGTCTTTCGCCACCGAAGGCAAAGACCATGGGGTCCTCAGTGAGTCAGAGCAGAGCGCTCGCTATACTCATATAACTAGGGTTATAGGATAACCTTACGTTATAGATCGTATAGCTTTACGCTCTGCTCTATTGGAACCCAGGAGCTGAGCAGAGCGAAACGCTCGACAGATGTACCCCGCTGAGGCCCCCTACAACCATCAGAACCGGGGAGGACCCGAGCCCCCCAGTCCTCCCTAGTGGAGGACGGGAGGGAGTCGGATCCGACTGTGCGAAGAGGGTTTAGCACCTCAAACGCACAGGATGAGCAGACTGTGGGACTTACCTTCGTTCAGAAGGACCCGCGACCACTCGGGCGCGCATCCCACATGCCACGAGGGAACGGACGGGAAGCCAAAAAATCCCTGTCACAGCCCCCAACATCACGGGGTCGAAGAACCCAACCCCATGGCAAGGCTGCAGCGGCGGAGCGCGGAGGAGGTCCCAGCCCTAGGACAACCTGAGGACTAGGAACCCCCGAAAAAAGGGGGCCTGGTGAGGCCAACGAGGCCGCGGCATCGAGACCCCACCAGAAGGTGACACCACCCCCCACATCGCCAGCGTATCGGAAAGGGCCCAAATCAAGAGCAGGCCCTTCCCCCCTTGGCACGCCGATCTAAAGCACTCTCCTCAAGAGGCTACCACTGCGGGGCCAGTCGGCGTGCCAGGGAGACAACCCCCAAGGAGGTTGATCCCTCAATCCAGGCAAAAGGCCCCAAGAGCAGAACTCGACCTGTGCCTGGAGCACTGCGGACTAGACAGGCGCCTAAAGGGTCTACTGCAAGAACAGTATCCCGGCGGAAGGGGTGTTCGGTATGCTGTGCACCATGTCATAACCTCCACAAACCCGACCGCCCAATCCAGCAGGTCGAGGTTCAAAGAAGAGGCTGACACAATTGGCAGACGTCATGAAAGATGCGGGGGCATACTCTCGGGCAGATGGGGTCAAGCCCGGCCTCAACCCGAGAGTCGACTCTGCTACTAACACACCGGAGAACCAACCACCCCCCTATGTTTAGTTTAACAGGAGGCGGTTGTTCCCTTAACCCACAAAGAAAACTCAGAAACATAACTGCGTGTATACACAGGCTATACAAGCAGCACAAGTGTTTCAGTTTTCAAAGGGTTAACCCAGGCCAACAGGTTGACGAGAATGAGTTCGGACCTGGGCCCGGCGGACTGGGACCTACACAGGGATGCCTAGAGGAGTTGACAACAATCTCCCCAACAGCCCCCTCCCAGCCCCGTCCTAGCAGGGAGGGAGGGGTGAAACAAATGGAGAGGGACCAAGCCCCCTAACACAGCACAAGGTACAACACAGTATGGACCAAGCACGTCACTGTTAAGGGCAACCCGTGGTGGCATACATATGACACACACATCCACAACATCAATCCCTGCGAGGCCCGGCCCGACCCGGCATTTTCCCCCCGGAAAAGCACAAAGTCCTTTGGGGTACCAGAACAGCAGATCTGCGCCCCAGCGGACAACGGGTTAACTGACCTGGTCCGGCGTGACCAGAACCAGTCCCGCGTCCTAGTCACGCCGGGGGTAGGTACGCGTGGCGATCCAAAACATCACAGAGGGTGCCACCAAGACGGTCAGTACGCGAATGCACTGCTCCTGGTGGCCCACCTCATGGCCGTGAGACCCCTCCGCCAATGTTTTGATCTACTCCGTCATCTCCCCCCGGAGATGCACATGAGCCGTCGAGTCTAACCTAGTGCACTGGCGCTCTGTAGAGATAAAATCTCCTTCCCAGCCGCCCGCATAGAAAACGCTGTTTCTATGAATTGGGCAACCAAGGCGCGCCAGCCATAAAGTGGTTCCAAATGGAAAGCACCCAGGGCCAGCGCTATATGCACGTCGAGAACCCGAAACATATCGATGGCGAATTCTAATAAGAAACACCAGACAACATTTCCTCCATGCTGTCTGGGACGAGCAGCAGGAAGCCGGCCTATAAGACACAGACACGGGTCTCATATGACGCGTCTGAGGGTAAAACCCTGTCAATTCTGCTCTTTACATGAGAGGGGAAGACAGATGTTCCCCCAGAGAGACCTCTACATGAGTAACAATTGAAAAAGATACATAATAATTGGGCCAAGTGACCAACGGCCCAATACACACTTCAATAGAGAGCAGAGCAGAAAACAAACAGTTTTCGAATGCATTGCATCATCCAACTTTGACAATGACAGCGGTCTGCAGCACAGAGCCTGAAAACTCACGGATGTCTCATGGCCAATAGGAAATACGTGCCCAGTGACGTATTCCATGGCCGGGGGGAAATCCTGTGACCCACCCATCCTAACATGGAGTGGAACCAGGGAACCCCCCCTCCCTGTGACACGCTGACCCCTCAGCTGACAGGGAGACTGACAGGCAGGAGGTCCCACCTCTCGGCCAATCGGTAAAGGGGGGAGGGGTTTATTAGTCCACCCCTTATGACCCCTCACCCCTGATACGATGCAACAACAAAGCAGAGCCATGACACCAGTCGTAGCGTGCTACATGAAAGCGCATTATACCTGTTAGGGTAATAGATTCACATTCTGCACGCCAGCCACAGACGATAACCTAATTTGTGCAAAAAACGGGCTTTATACACGGCTTCAGGCTCATGTGCGAAACTTGCCACCTGAATTTGTATACCTTTACCCTAAAGTAAAGAAAAAACACAGACCAAAGAGAGGGGCCAAAGGCCTTGGTACAAGAGCTATACATGTAAACTTCTGTAGGCTAACACCTAACCCAGTTGTGGACTCAATGCCACGTTTATCTTAAACGTAAAAACCCTCATAACACAATAAAAAAGGCAAAAGTTCACTCTCACTACTGCAAGAGGAACGCCGTCTTTTATGATGAGAGAAGACATAAGTCCTCGATCAAGTGCTAGCTACAGGCCTTGCTAAGTCATACATAATAGCGACCAAACAATTTTCAAAGAAAACTGCACTCTCCCTAAGCAAGAGCACAACCCCAGCAGTAGCTGAGGGTCCCTCAGGGGGGGGGGGGGGACGGACAGGGGCAAACCGGGGAATAATTTCACCCACCCCCTCACCACCTCACCCCTGATACGACGCCAAAAGAAAAACAGAGCCGTGACACCAGGTGCATGGCGCGCCAGATGAAGCACATACTCACCTGTAGAGTAAAAGCTTTACATTATGCACGCCAGCCACAGCCGAAAACAGGATTTTATCCACGGCTCTGCTTATGTGTGAAAACTTGCCACTCGTTATTTTTACCATTACCCTTAAGTAAAGAAAATAACAAGCTAAGAGAGGGACTCAGGCTCTTGATCACATGCCACTATGTACAGCGCTGTAGGTTAACACCCAGCCAGTTGTGGACTCAGCCACGTTGTCTAAAGTTAACGTTACATAACATGAACACACACACAACTCCTCATCATACAACAAAAAAACCCAGTTCATTTTACTCACATAAAAAATAACACTGTTTTTAGGTAGAGAGAAAGACATAAGCCTTGGCCAATGCTAGCCTAAGCTATACAAAAAAGCGAGCAAAACAATTTTCACACAGCACATGTCGTATCTCCAAATGCAGTGAAGTAACATATGTTTTGTTAAACAAAGACATCGTTATTAACCAAAAACATTCGGGAGGGGGAGGAAGGAAGAGTGGGGCAATGTCCTACGGACACCTTACCTGCACCTCGTACGCAGGATGAAATGGCCGCAAACACAGGTTGGTCTACCACGTTGACAAGGCCTCTCGCTGGCAGGGCCAGAAGCGGCGACAGCTGGAGCCTCGCTCCGGTGCGACACCCCCCTCCTGCGACCGGTCATGGCACAGGCCCGACGACATCTTCTGCCAGAGATGACGCCGTAGTCAGAGTGCCAGGGCCCGCTACCTCCTCACGGCTAGCGCCAATGGTTGTAGCATAAGCTAACAGCTAACTCCAGGCTAACTAATAGCATCAAGCTAACGTTTCTAGCCGAGCGTAGCCACCAGGTAACGACTTAGCCTAACAGCTAACTGGCTAACAGTTAGCTTCTACCGGCTATCGATAGCCACTAGCTAACGCAGTAGCAAGCTAAGCGGCTACTACTGAAGCTGTATAACGTGAGAAATAGCGATACAGGCCAACACTTCTGACAGCCGCTGTCTTTTCCTCTTCTTATCCGAAAGAAAAAAGGGAAAAAGGCAACACACGTCCCTCTCACAGAACGGTGTTTACCAGACACAGCGGCATCGGCAGTAAGCCCCGTTGTACGCGGGCTGCAGCCGACTCGAGCTTGGAGATATTCTCATAATGAAACACCAAGCTTGCATCCCTCGTGCCGGGTGTTTTCGTCTTGAAAAATGGGGCCAGCTCGGTGGCAGAGGGTATCCGTTTTCCAGAGACTCTGGGAATTGAACCGCAGACTCGGAATCACGGCCCCAGGAAAACAAAGCTACGACTTCACTGAGGAGGAGCACTGTGTTATCGTGGGGCATCAAACTAGAACCCCCTCCACGCCGCTATAAGGGGCAACAAAGGGATTCTAGCCTGGAGCCGACCTTGCGCAAGCTGCACAGTTGTCCCCTCACAACTGACACACCCGAGGCTCGCGTCGCAAAAACATCACCCGCCCAGGGAGACCGTCAGCTCTCACACAGCCGACCGCCTCCCAAGGCATAGTATCCAGCTGCAGAGCCGGAGACAACAGCCCAATGCGAAGCACCGGTGGAGGTCAGAATGATCATCATCTTCTAGACTCTCCGGTGGTGAAGACATTATCGCTTTATTTTCTCGAAAAATTGTGAGAGAGAAAACAAAGATACAATGTCAACGCAGCTCCTTTTCTCTTCTTTTCCTTACTATTAACTACTTTTGGCACTAAACTTAAAGTGGTGTATACAGACACTTTCGGTGGTGAAAGTAGGGAAGGAGGTGATTGTGTGGCCACGACCCCGCTTATATAGGAGCAGATGTGGGTGTGGCCAGGCGGAGGTAAATAGGTGTGTACATGTGGAGAAAGTGTTTCATTGTTAGAATGGATAAAGGGATAGTTCCAATAGAGCAGAGTGTAAAGCTATATGATCTATAACCTAAAAATGGTGCTAAACAGTACTACCTAAAAGTGGTTATTTGGCTTGAAATCAGGGGTGTCATGCAAGACAAAATTCTGGAGGGGCACAATCAAGGGGTGCTACCTGCAAGTGCACATATGAAAGGAACCTGCCAACATGGTAATAGTTGTATTTTCACAAAAATGCATAGGAAGCAGCAGGAGTACAGATGAGACTATGCTGATGTAACCCAGGTTTCAGATTCATAACTATTTAGTCATAGGGACATAAATAGTTAATGCAATTGAATAAGAACATAAATAGTTAATGCTATTATGTAAGAACATAAGTAGTTAATATTATTGGGTACCAAATCCTTTGAATTACAGCACTGCCCTTTAATTTACTTCATGACGTGAGATAGATGTCACGACAGCCACGCCTTGCCTTGCGGCAGGTGAGTCTAGCACTACGCAGATGAGACACACACATCCACGGAGATGACGCAGCTGAATGTTGCTGGATAACAAGACGAAATAGCATGATAAAAACAGTTATCAAACAGTTATAAAAGATTCCCCCAGTTGCAAAACCGAAGAAGCGTTGCAGTTAAAGTAGCCTGCGGTTTTGGTGAGTTTCATCAATATTGTGCTGTTCATGTGTCGAATGTGCATAACGGTTAGCTCTATGCTACCAGTGATGGGCAGTAGCTAGCTACAAGTAGCGACGCTACATAGCTTAACTACAATTCTCAGTAGCGTGATGGTAGCGTCGCTACTTTTTAACCAGGGTAGCGGTCTCTGTAGCGGAGCTATTTATAGAACGAAGTAGTGACGTAGCGACGAGGAAACGCTACACGCTACTGTCGGGAGAAACAGTCTAGACTAGTATAAAGATTTGTGAGGAGAAAAAAAAACTCCCCGTAAAAAACCCACTATGATTGATTGGTTGGTTGGTTTAGATATGAGTATGACGACTCACGATTGGGTATGGTAGGCCAAAACATTACGGGTAGGCCAATCAGAGGCAGGATAGGGCGGGACTCCAACCCGCAAATCAGGAAGTGAAAATCAAAACACAGACGTACTGAATGAATGAATGCAATTTAACGGATTACATGAACCAGTCCGTGCGAAATGGCAGAGGGGTTCGATGGCATTGATGAAGATGATGATGTCAATAACAACAAGGCCTCTCCATGGCCCTATCTGGGACTCATTTATGAGTTTGACTGAAAAAACGGCTAAAACATATGCAGCTCTCAACTTCCCACACGCCCAGCACTAACTTGAGAACACATTCAGGTGAGCTGATGAAAATCAACTGTTCCCAAACAGCACACAAGTCAGTACACTTTTTGTCAACAGCTTTAACTAACATTTGATTGATTGATTGAAAACTTTATTAACAGATTGCAGAATGGGTACAGTACAGTACAGCTCAATACATACAATTGTTAAGGGGATGCAGACCAGAGAAATACTTTCATCTTGTTTACATTAGGGTCCCCCATTTTCAATTCATCGTAACATATATGACATACAGATAGACAGTACTGCTACATCTATACATTTATGACATACCAGATTTGCAAATACAGTACTGTTTGTGATACGAAAAGAGTCCACAAAAGAAGTATATACATTTGACATAGAAACTGTACATTGGAGGAGGTTGGGTAGGTGGGGGGGGGGGGGGTGGGGGGGGGGGGGTGGGGGGGGGGGGGGTGGGGGGGGGGGGGTGGGGGTACTGTACATTGGAGGAGGTTGGGTAGGAGTGGGGGGGAGGTTGGGTAGGAGGGGTGGGTGGGGGACACTGTACAACTGTACAAGCAACACTGTACATTGGAATATTGACAAGACCATACTTGGTCATTTTTACTGTACATTGGAGGGGGTTGTGTTCGGACATTTACAGGGGCCAGATTCGAATTGCAGTCTCCCGTAGGTGTTTTTTGAGAGTATTTTTGAAAGTGGGTAGTGATTCACATTCCTTTACAGCTTTGGGTAGTGCGTTCCACATTGATGTGGCATAATTGCGAAACGTGTTTAGTCCCTTGTTTGAGCCGAATCTGGGTTTAACATGATTTGTGGAGCTCCCTCTGGTGTTGTGATCGTGGTATTCACTGACCTTTGGAAAGTATTTTGACATGTACATGGGTACCTTGGTCGTGTAGTGTATCTTGTAGACCAGGCCCATTGCAAGTTGCTGTACTCTGTCGTCTACTCTAAGCCATCCTAGGTTGTCAAAGTGGGCAGGGGTGAGGTGGGTTCTAGGAGTAAGGTCAAGCAGTAGTCTGACCAGTTTGTTTTGAGATGTTTGTAATTTTGTTTTTAGCGCCTTTGAGGTGCTTTGGTACCATGAGGTGCAAGCATAGTCATAGTACCCTTGAATGAGTGCTCCTGCCAGAGTCTTCAGGGTATTCTTGTTTACCAGTGAGGAGATCCGGTACAAGAATCGAGTTCGTTGGTTGACTTTTTTTATTACATTGGATGCCATTTTGTCACAGGAAAGATTTGCCTCTAGGATGGAACCCAGGTAGGTAATATCTTCTTTCCTTGTGACAATATTGTCACCCACTGTAACTGAGAAGCCGTCGGTCTTGCTGAGTTTGTTATTTGAACCGAAGAGAATAGAATCTGTTTTGCCCATGTGTAATGATAGTTTGTTATCAGCGAGCCATATGCATATTTTGCCTAGTTCCGAGCTGAGGGTTTTTTCAACCTGTAACTTGTTCTTGTCAGAGACCAGCAGGGCTGAGTCGTCCGCAAACAGATAGCTGCTATCATGATGATGTTTCACTGTAGGCAGAAAATGAACAATATTATGGGGGTGGAGAAAAGAAAAAAAGAGGGAAAAGCAGTGGTTCTCAACCTGTGGGACAGGACCCCCAGGGGGGGGTCCCACATGATTTTGGAGCCATGGAATGTTTTGTGAGTTACATATTTAAATATATTTGGTCATTTAGCTGACACTTTCATTCAAAGCAACTTACAAATTGTGTACAACAATGGGCGGCTACGTGGCGTAGTGGGCAAGACGCTCGCCACGAAATGCTGGAGTTCGAGTTCGAGCTCCTAGTTCGAGCCCAGCGCTCCACATTTGCTTTCAGTTTAGCTGGTCGTCCGTACTAATACACATTGGCCGTATTAGGGGGTGGGAAACTGATGGGTGGGGATCGGGCGTTGTGGACAGCGACTCCCACAGGTCGGTTGGTGCGCCTGCGCAGTAGAATCAGGAAGTGTCGGGGGCAGCGTGAGCCTCCCACGCGTTACTCCTCGCCACTGAGAGATCGAGCTGCGCAGGTGAAAAGATGCGACTGCTGTTACCTCAAGTACCGGAGGGGACTTGTGCTATGTATGACTTAGTCCACATTGCAGAAACAGCGTCCGTGACAGGGGAGGGTTGAATTGGATGATACGAAAATTGGGATGGGAGAAAAATATAGAAAAATGGGAGAACAAGTGGATAAAAAAAAAATTGTGTACAACAAGTCAGCAGGAGTGGTACATATCTAGCAGCCAAGGATAAGTAGTATTGTTTGTCAGTGTCAAGCTTGAGTGTTATACTCTGAGTACATACTGTAGTAGTATAGACATATTAGCATAAATCAAATCAAATCAAATTTATTTATAAGGCCCGACAACACACGTTAATGTCCCCATGGGCCGTACAGGTCTTCTTTAAACAAGTCAAGAAGAAAACATAACAATAAGTCAAGAACAGAACAAGAACACCATAAGGTCCAAAAAATTTAAGATAAATACAAATAAATGAAAGAATGCAAGCACTCCCAGACATACCCCACGCGAAGGTAGGGAAAAACTCACTAAAACCTAACAATAGGGAAAAATGCTCCACAGGCAGTGTGGAGGAGAGAAACCTTAGAAGGGCCATTCAAGGGGGGATCTCCCTTCTTAGATGTCGGTGATAGTAGTGTTGCAGACTAACAGTTGGTAAGCATGCACTCAAGTGTGTAGTAAAACACAGATGAGTGCATGCAATAGCAACTGAACATTTTGAAAGATTAAAGATAGAGCTAATAGCGATAGCAACTGAACATTTTGAAAGATTGAAGATAGAACAGATAGGGGATCTATTTGAGGCACAGGGGCGGCGCAAAGAGGGTCACGTCCTCCCCGTCTTAGTCACGGGACATTCAACACTCCGGTCATTGCTCAGGGACAGCCGGAGACAGGGAGATAGGGGGCGGTGCAGAGAGGGTCGCAAACTCCCCGACATCATCGCGGGACATCCGGCACTCCGGTCACCACTACAAGACCTCCGGAGACAGGGGGGCACGCAGAGGGGGGTCGCATCCTCCCGGCCTTCATCACGGGACGTCCGACACTCCGGTCAGCACTCCAGGACAGCAACTCACAGGGGGACAGGGAGACAGGACAGGCGTTAGACAGCTCATGTGATTGTAGTGGGCGGACATAGCAATAGATACAAGTGGTAGGCATATATGTGAATGGAGTAGATATATGAAGTAAGCATATTATGTGAATAGAATAGAAGTACTTAACCCAGCAATGAAACCGCATTGACTGTTAATCTGTTAACAGTCTGTTAATACTGTTAATCAGTTGACAGGACCACGGACAGACAACGGTAAGTAACTGATCCAAGGCCTCTGTGGTGCATGTAGAGCAGTCACTGCAATCTTGGCCAAGACCCCGAGGCATCCATCACCTTAGTCAGCGCTAGGAGACGGGCACTCAAAGAGATGGGGGAGGGAAGGGGGGGGGGGGAGCGGGGAGGGAGAGGGGGGAAGGGGGGGGGGAGTTAGAGAGTTCCCATGTTTGTGGTGCTGCAAAAGAGCAGACATGTAGTACCCTGTAGTGCCATAGTTGGTAGTAGTATATACATGGTAGCATAATACTAGTAAAATGAAGTAAAACAGTTACAATTCAGATATTGAAGAAGTGTGTTTTTGGTTGATAAAGTGGGCAGGTTTCAGAAGATGCAGAGTTTAGGGATAAATAATACATAAAGATAGAATAGAAAAGAAAAAGACCATTACTGCATCAAAAGTAATCAACAAACTATACTATAAAAACTGATAAAACCAAATGGTCTCTTTCTTTTCTTTTGTAGAGGCTGCACCCAGCTAAACTTGCCTTTCTGGATTTTGTACATAATACAAGTTCATGTTAAAAGGATGACACAAAAAGCCAGACCGAGGGCTTGTTTCAGTTTTATAATAAACAATCAAACTGAGATTTTTTTTGCCTGCCTATTTGTTTGGTGGAAACTTGATCACGAAGTAAAAAAAAAAAAGTAGTGCCGATGTAGCTAGCTATTTTTGCCATGTTCTTGTAGTCTAGCTTGCTACATTTCTCTGGGGATAGCTTCCATTGTAGTTGAGCTATATTTAATCGAGAGTAACTTGTAGTGTAGCTTGCTACATTTTCCAAGTAGCTTGCCCATCACTGTATGCTACAAGCTAATTAACGTAGCTTCATTCTGAGTCATGCTAGCGAAGCTCCAAGCCCAAATTGGTTAAATTAAAACTAGAAAGAAACCATTTCAGAAGTACTTATAATTGTATTGATATGCTGTACGATAAGAACAAGGTCTATATACATTTTGAATGTTTTTGAGAATTTAATATGAACGTGGGGAACGTTCCACATGCTAGCGCACTTTAGCCTAAATTAGCATGGGACAAATGATATTCCCACGTGCCATGACAAGGTAGCCTATGTTAGCTTGGCATAGCTAAAAGTAGCCTGATTGATTATTCATTCTGAAAGCAATGAAAAGATGATGAATAAAAGATAGCTTTTATAAAAGAAAAATTGCTTTTATTTTCTGAATGCCTGCTTGACGCAGGCCAGGTTTTTCCAGCACCCCGTTCCACCCTGGGAGCAGTTCCAGACCACCCATCACCACGTGGCGGTGTGCCGGATCGATACAAGATGGCGAGCCAACCCACTGAACCTCTGATATAGCTCAAGGCTAATGCCAGCCTGATGTGAATACCCCTGTTGCTCAACTCCTGTTACACCAACAGTCCGGTAGGATTGAACTGATTGAACTTGAATCATAAGAACTTCCAAGGATTGAACTGACCTATATCCTTTTCTGATACACGAACTGATTGAACGAGAATACAAGGACTTCCAACGGCTTCGACCCCGTTCACCTTTTGTTATTTTGATATTGTATTTTGTATTTGATTTGATTTAATTTGATATATGGGTACTGATATTCTCCTATAAGAAGAGAGAATTAAAGGGTAAATACACCCAGTAAGATACTTGAACCATTGATATTTCTCCTATAAGAAGGGAGAATTAAAGGGTAAATGCGCCCAGTAAGATACCTGAACTACTGATGTGCTCCTGTAAAGAGGACGAGTTAAAGGGTTAATGTACCCAATAAGATATTTGAATCCCATTGATGACATATTGATTATAGTTGAATCACTGATGGTTCTCCTGTAAAGAAAGATGGTTTAAAGGGTAAATTCACCTAATAAGGTATTTGCATTCCTATAACCTGGAATATTTCTATTGGTACTTTGTTTGTGTTACACCCTACAAAGGAAGAGTTTAAAGGAGCATTTCACCTAATAAGGTATTTGCATTCCCTGCACACTTAAAGGTTTAAATTAATATGTTTAAACATTTACCTATTGAAATGATAAACTGATATAGTGTTTACTAATGATAAACTGATTTAGAGTTTACTGATGATAAAAGGATACATCCAATATCCAACCTTGAACCTAGCTTTTAGCTAGAGATAACCTCAGACGTCTGAACCAAACCTAATGTGTTGATCCAATCAACCTAGGACTTGATATCGAACTAACCTTCCCGAAAGAAGGAGTGGTTAATGAAAGAACCTAAAAAATGATACTTTACTCTACCTCATTGTATGTATTGTAACTGTCTAGCTAGCGCGCTTGAGAATAAAATACCGGTCACTGTTATAACTTTGTCTCTGGTCTGCTATTCCCTTAATTGTGCATATTACTCCTCTCCTCATTCGAACCTAGAACTGTGCCTGTGGCGAACAGCTGTTACTGTTAGTGACACAAGTGCTACACTGACATCACATGTGTCTGCTCCATAGGAACCAGCACAGTACAGATGAGACTGTACTGACATCACATGGCAGGCAGTGTCTGCTCCATTGCCAATAAAAGCTCAGACTGAGCAGCAGTAACCTATTTTACAAACTGCTCAGCCTCCTGAAAGATCCATCATCACCACTAGTCTAAGTACATATAACCTGTGACCACCTACACACACTAATATAACTAAAGAGAGTTGGCAGGGGGGCAATAACAGCCAAGTGTAGGATTGTCATGCCTACCTTAACATCTGTCTGCAAGACTCCAAAAGAAATCCCTAACTCTCCAAGTTCACTTCCTATTCACTTTACCTGCTACAGATGAGAAACTTTAACTGCCTGGTCATCATCATCATCATCATCCCTTGATTGGTCTGAAATGGCCATATGAAAGAGGAGGGAACACATCTTTAAATGAAATCAACATACATTTCCATGAAGGAGAAATAGCCTAGATCACTATACATTTCACCTAAGATAACCTACCTCTTGCATTATCAACCTCCTGACTGACATTTATTTTTAATAATGCTGATATTTTTCTCTGCATCTTAACCTGGAGATATCACATGGAATTCAATGTTTCAACTATGCAGTGATAGTGGTGGTAGAAACTAGCATTAGCATTACAGTAGCATTATTATGAGGATTGCATGGTTAGCTTATTCGTCGTTAGTTAGTATTATACAAGGTTAGTGTGGTAATAGCTCATCATCATGTAATTCACTTCATTACTCCACAAAGCAGGACATACTTTCCTGAGCACATATACACATTCACCTAACACACCCATGAACATGAACTGTTTATATGAAGGGACAGGGACTTACTACTACTAACCAGTTCAGCAACACTGGCTCACTGTCAGCTGTGTAACCTACAACCTCTGATGCGCACTGCATGTTTAATTTCAGCCTGCTGCAACTTTTGGAAGAAACCAATAGGGAAAAAGGGGGGGGGGGGGGCTTTTTGAGGCATGATCTATGACAATTAGAATAATATGTTTGATCTAAGCCATTTTGAATGTCACATCTGCTTGTAATCATTGAGGGACCTCTTTTGGTGCTATATGGCACCTATCCTTAGGCCCAAATAAAAAAGACATTAGCAACTTCAGAGGCCAGTGTGTCGGACCGATTAATAATAATAACTTTATTTGTATAGCGCTTTTCATACAGAAGTTGCACTTCAAAGTGCTTCACAACAGTAAAAATACAGGCATAAGCAAGCATAAAAAAGATAGAGAGGTAGCAAGGTAAGGTAAATCACAGTGTTTCACATTAGGATCTAGCATCCCAATAAGCCTATCTGTTTACAGTTTCATTCAGTAATACAAATAATAAAAATAGAATAGACAGAGTAAAAAAAATAAAAATAAAAAATTGGGGTTTGATTCAGTTTAAAAATAGGCTAAAAATAATAAAATAGAACGGACATACAACAGGGTATTTAACATTCAACCGAGCAGTGCATCAGTAAAAAGTTAAAGCATGCCTGAGCATGCCTGAGCAAAGAAATAGGTTTTAAGCTGATAAACACATTTACTATCCAATAGCATTGTGAGGCTGAACAATAGGACCATTGACTACAGTATGTAAATGTACTTAGAACATACAAAATAAACATTTACAGATTTTTTTTTTAAATAGCTAAAAGCTAAAAGTGATGTTGTAATTTTGCTACAGAGGGCCTCAGGTTCTGTATAGCACCTCAACCAACCCAAAGAACTGCTGAAGAACCATCATTTTCCTGTGTGTAGTGTACATCTTGACCGCTATTTGAGGAAACCCAAACTATACCAGTTCAGCTGCCCTCTCTCTACATGTATGTACCATGTTTGACATCATACCTTGTCTTGGTCTTGGTTCCTAAAGTCTTATGTTATGATTTCCAGACATCCTTTTACAAGACAAGACTTCTTGACATCACTTGGAAATAATCCAGGAGAACATGGTCACCACCAGCACCAGGTACTGCTCAGTGATGGGAACCATGCCAGAGAGGCAGGACAGAACAGCATGCAAAGAGGACTTGAGAAGATACCGATATGGAATCTGATAGTGAGACGAAAAGCAACAGCAGCTGTTCCGTATGAATATAATACGTGACGGAATTCCCAGTGCCAAACGCTGACACTCTGTCATCTCTTGATGACAGAGGGTGGTAATGCCGGAGAGGCCGCCTGGGTGATTTCATAGTAAACACATAGCTCGGTCTTCAGGGGCAGGGTGTCAGTGGTCGAGTTCAGGTTTCAGAAGACTGCTTGCAGTAATGTGTGTAACTGTCAATGTGGATTGTGTAAGCAGCATGTCTGACCTACTTTTCTCTCTCCTCAGTGGAACCTCACCTGGATTACCATGTAGTAACAAAGGAATTCTGTAAATATTTATTTTACTACAACATTATTACAAAGGCAACATAGTATGTGCCTTGTAATGTGAGGTGTGTCATAATGTTTAACCATGGTATCTATATGGAAGCAATACCAGGGCAACAGAGAAACCTTGCATCTTCGAGGCCTCAAGCAAATCAGTGACCCTTAGATCTCAGTTATATTAATATAGCCATGCAGGATGTTTATATGACAGGTGCCTTTTACAACACCAATGATTAGTCTTTAAACTTCACATTATTGGGATCTGTAAAATCTTGTTGGATGTTTACACACGAACGAATATCATAATTATTATTTTATTTTTTTAAACAAGCTGGCCTCCAAGCCAGGTGTGACACATGCAGTGTTAACACAGGACCTCAAGCCTGTTTCCCTCTGGTTACGGCTGCTTGACTGTGTAGAACAAGGTGCGTTCTGTTGCTGTGTATTTGAGTTCAGGTCTGCTCGATTTAATGACTGATGTCATGGGGACAGTTTGGGGAAGCCCTGCCCTGACCCACGCTTAGCCATAGCTCATTTATCTTGTGTTTATGGAACTACTGGACGTGGCCAGGACAGCAAAGCTTCCAGTCCTGACCATTAGCAAATGCTCCCTTACAAAAAGGTAGAGTTTTGAATGGTAATTTTAAATACAGTTAAATACATATATACAATGTATCACCATGATACAATATTTGCACTTAATACCAATGGAAATATCATGGTATTTCCATGTGGATGCTTTTTAGGATGCAGATCACAGGTCATGTTGGTGCTTCTAGTAGTCACCATTCTCTGCTTCTCCCAAAATCATCAACTTTAAATGGCATTATCCACATTATCCTGCCCACATTAACACTAAATGATGCCCCTAGCTGCTAAGAATGATCTGATCGGGGGTCTAGAATGTTACGGTTTCACCTCCACAACCCTCCATACCTGTCTCACACACCCCCTGCACTTCAGCGCTCGCTCTACAGGCGTGCAATCGGCACAATCGGTGATAGGAATTACGCTGATGGATGGAGATTCCACACCTGCTCCAACTCATCCTCTCTGCACTACAAGAAGCCTGGTTCTCCGTTCATTCAGCGTCAGATATTCCCTAAGAATGGCCTGACAAGTATCCTCTATCTTATCTTTCATTATGCTGTTTACAGATATTTGTTGAGATCTCTTGATGTTGTATTCTCCTGTATACAACTCTCCCGTGATTTTTTACATTTCATTCTCTCGTGGTTTTCTAACATTGTATTTCCGTATACAATCCTCTGGTGTTTTTATTTCTTTATTTCTTTAACTTTTTGTGGATACTTATTTGTTTTCTCTCTGTGTCCTCCACAGCCCACTACCTCCAGTGCTCCCCACTGGCCACGGTGGTCCGTCCGCCAGGCTAAAGACACAACCCACACTAGCTAGCTAGAATGATACCTAGCTTATTAAGTGATATTGTGCATTTTTTCTATTAATTAACCAAGTTCTGGAGCATGTACAACAGGGGCGTTTTTAGGGTTAGAAAACATTGGGGGCTTCAGCCCAGGGGGGTGGAGGGGGGTCCCCCCCCCCCCCCCCCCCCCCCTTTTTTTTTTTTTTTCTTTTTTTTTAAACACAGTAATACGCAATTTTAGAGTAATTAGAGATGAATACTGAAGAACTAGAATCATTAGAGGTTCTCAAAGTGAGGTCCATGTCCATGAGAGGGATCTGGGCAGTCCCCATAGAAAATTCAAAGTTAACAGGACCAAATCATCAGTTTCTTATTTATTTATTTAACCTTTATTTAGCCAGATAAAACATTGATCTGGTCCAAGAGGCCCCAACAGGAGTACAAATATACATATATACACATATATATATATACATATACTGTACATACATACACACATATACACCAATAACAAAATAAAACAGTTAAGAATCATACACATAAGCAAATAAACAAACAAACAAACATATGCACAGCCTATGTACAAAAGAAATAAACAGTTAATCTCTAGTCTTTACAGTTTTCTTCAATTGCATAAACACTCAAATCAAAAGTATTACACAATTATCAAAACATTACACTCAAGGAGCAAAACATAGGCCCAGATTTGCACCTCTATAAGCACAATGTCAGCCTCACACTTTTTGCAAAACAATACACAGAGCAAAAAAGTATCTTGCCAGATCCAGCTAGGCAAAGAGATAATGTCTAGTATTTTCTGTACTCTATTTAAATTTTTTCAAAATTGTTTTTGTTTTACTGTAATTTTAACCTGTAGGCCTACTGGATACAGTATTTTATGTTTGTCTGATATTTGCTGAGCTTACAGTGTTATGCACATAGTAGCATGAAAACTGGGACATGTTTTGTTGTGATTCTCCATGTTGAAATGTTGACTGATTTGGTTATATGGCGAGAAAATTTATATTTTCATCAGTCTGCATCATTGATTTGGGTATATGGAGAGAAAATGTTTTTTTTCCAGCAGTCTGCATCATTGATTTGGGTATATGTAGATAAATAAATAATATTTTCATCAGTCTACAGCATTGGTCTTGTGTAGTGTTTGGTGAATTTATTGTATATTTGCACATTCTCTGCGTACTTCACTTACAGTACTCTAATCACTGAGAAGTAGAATAGCTAAATGTGTTTTATGTTAAGCACAGCAGTGTGAGTAACTGGTTCAAACAGAATTAAGTCATATAAAACGTGTTTCATATAGTAACAAAATGTAGTTTTTTTAAATTAGTGTATGGTTTTGACAAGTGTTTAATTTAGCAAAGGATCTGAGGTGTTCTGATAATTGTGTGTGTGGTTGTGCTAATTGTGTGTTTTGAAACACCGGGCCCCGTTTTAAAAATCATGCTTAAGCAATCGAAAAAGAAAGTCTCATAAAAAAGATATTAGATTTTTGGGTATTTTCCTGCCTTTGGTCCGCTTTGCATTCACATCTCAAATGCAGGGTTCACTTGCAAGAGTGAATGAGCTTTCACACCACCCCAAACCAACCGGACTATCCGAGGAAATGAACCAGGGTTCGATTAAAGCTTATTATAGTTTATCACAGTATCATGAGCATGTCTTTGTCAGTGGACACTGGACATGGGTATGGAGGCTCCAGGTGCTGCTGCGTTAAAGTGCACATCTTCAATACCTATCTGTACTATTTAAAAGCACAGTGCAGGACACACTCAAAGGTTATCGCACCTCAGAGATGGCAGTGGACATGTATGACAGGACAAAGGCCATATGTAATGGCATCTTGTGGCACAAGCTCAGACCTCAGCTCAGGAGATCAGCTGAGACAGAGACTGTTCTATCCAGAGCTTGAGAGCAGGTTCTCATGAGTTGGATAACAACTTATGAGAGGCATACAGGCATGTTATCCAGCCTCAGACCAGTTTCCCTCAGTGGAATTGCTGCAACCCCTCGCCACACATTACAATATCCAACTATTGCCAGAGGAGATCACAGTTGCAAAGTGTTTCCTGGTCAGGACAGGCAGAGATGCAGTCCCTACTATCCAAAGTGTCTTTTCCCTCCTGGATGATGATGATAATAATAATAATAATAATAATAATAATAATAATAATAATAATAATAATAATAATAATAATAATAATAATAATAATAATAATAATAATAATAATAATAATAATAATAATAATAATAATAATAATAATAATAATAATAATAATAATAATAATAATAATAATAATAATAATAATAATAATAATAATAATAATAATAATAATAATAATAATAATAATAATAATAATAATAATAATAATGTAATAATAATAATAATAATAATAATAATAATAATAATAATAATAATAATAATAATAATAATAATAATAATAATAATAATAATAATAATAATAATAATAATGCATTTGATTTATAAGGCGCCTTTCAGGACACTAAAAAAAAGTCCACAAATCGGTGAATGAAAAATTATAGGATCAAATGAAAACTACTTACTAAAAATGTTTAAAAGTACTAAAAACCAATAAAAAATACCAAACACTAACAAACATTCAGCAAAGACAATGGGGATGCTGACATAAAAAAAAAAAAAGTAAACCATTTTTTTTTTTTTTTTTTTTTTTAGATCCGGGGCTAGGAGAAAAACATCCGGGGCTAAAGCCCCGGAAGCCCAGGGCTAACGACGCCACTGATGTACAAAGCAAATTGAGACCACCAGCGTTTCAACACGTAACACAAACTCACCTTCGCTGCTTTAGCCACAAATGGTCTGGTGAACCACGCTTAGTCAGCCGTCTCGCGATGCCAGCAGTATGCCTTGAGATGAGACACAATAGTTTTGTCCCACACAGAACAGAACACAGTGTATTTTTTGCAACAATGGAAAACTAATATGCAGCCACCTTGACCACCAAGAAACCAACTAGACGTCTGAACCGAACCAAATGTGTTGATACAATCAACCTAGAACCTGATATCGAACTAACCCTCCTGAAAGAAGGAGTGGTTAGAGAAAGAACCTAAAAAGGGATACTTCACACTACTTCACGTTTGTATGTATTGCAAAATAAAATACCGGTCATTGTTATAACCTTGTCTCTGGTCTGCCATTCCTTTAACTGTGTATATTACTCCTCTCCTCATTCGAATCTAGAACTGGTCCGTGGCGAACAGCTGTTACTGTTAGTGACACAAGTGCTACATAAATTTGGCGAGCCAGCCAGGAGGAGTATATCTCAGTTAACTGGACTAGTCTTAGAGGCCAGAAGCCTTAAATAACGTGTAGTGATGGACGTAGTTCAAACTAGCAGCGTGAAAATCCCTAATTCAGTCATAGTTAGCGGTATAACCGATACTGCCGCAGACTATGAACTGTATGATTTCCTGATAAAACCCGCCATTGACATCATAAAGCACCTGACACCTGAATGTCCTCCAGAAGTGTACCTGGAGATCCTCGACTCTGCCTTCGGAACCGTCGAAGATGGAGATGACCTTTTTGCAAAGTACCTCCATACAATGCAAAACAATGGAGAGAAACCTTCAGCTTACCTTCCACGACTACAGGTGATGCTGAATACCACCTACAGAAGAGGAGGCGTCGCTGCAACCGACCTTGATCAGCAACTTCTAAGACAATTCATCAGAGGCTGCTGGGACAACACCATGATAACCGAGCTGCAGCTAGAACAGAGAAAGAGAAATCCACCTACCTTTGCAGAGTTCCTCCTGTTACTCCGCACAGCAGAAGACAAGCGCTCTTCCAAAGAATGCCGCATGAGCCAGTACCTAAATGTTTCAAAACCAAGGGTATCGTCTAACTACCAAGGCATCTGGAACCAGTGTGAGGAGGAATGCACTTCACAGCCGATCCCGGACACCAGCTCCGAAGTCCAAAGTTTAAAGGCTCTAGTTGCAGATTTACAGACACAGCTCACAAGAATGATACCGAACGACAGCAGGAAAAGACAAGCGAGGCCAGCTCCCAAGCAAGAAGCCCCGGCATCAGTTAAACCGAAGCCGACGACTGACAGAGGTACCCCCAAGTTCCAAAAGTCAGAGACTCCAAACTCAAAGAGCAACACAAGCAATAGACCAAGACCCTGGTATTGCTTCAGATGTGGAGAAGATGGACACATAAGACCTCACTGTGAGAGTGAACCGAACCCCTCTCTGGTGGTCTCGAAAAATTAATTACTAGAGGAGAAACAGCATACATGGGACGCTGAAAATAGAGCATCCAAGCCCGATTTAAACTAAAGACAGTTTCTGCTGAGAGACAGGCTCGAACTGAGTTACGAGAGAGATGTCCCAGACGGAAGTGGCGAGCCTCCAATATGTGCTCGGCCTCTCATACCAAAGAAGTAGCCCTACCAAAAGGACTGGTTGGAGCTAAGTGCACTGCACAAGTAACCATAGAAGGTAAGGAGTGCAGCTGCTTACTCGATACAGCTCCCAAGTGACAACGATCCCGAAATCCTTCTATCAAGAGAACATGTCTCATCTACCCATCCACTCCTTATACAACCTGCTTTAAATGGAAGGGGCCAACGGTCAGGAAATTCCCTACCTCGGCTACGTCGAAACTACAATCAAGTTTCCCAAGAGCATGTTCAGAGTAGACATCGAAGCACCCACCCTAGCGCTGATTGTGCCTGATATGCGCTCCCCTCTGTCATCAGCGTTGATAGGCACAAACGCCCTAGATATCCTGTACAAGCAGTATGCAGATACCACATCTCAGAACTACCAATCCCTGCCATATGGTTACAAGGTAGTCTTGAAAACTCTTGGAGCCAGACATAAACAGTCTGTGGACTCCAGCATGGGGGAAGTGAAACTACATAGCAAAGACCCTGAAACTATCGCTCCAGGTCAGACCAAAGTCCTCGAGGTATTAGTGAGTTGCAGAGCAACCAACGCAGGAAGTTGGGTGATGATAGAGTCCCCAAGGTCAACGGCCTTGCCAGGTGGAATACTGGTATCAGATGGCTTAGCAGAGCTACCACAAAAACTGCCGCATTGTATACCAGTCATCCTCAAGAACGAGTCCGACCACGATATCACCCTGTCCCCGAAGGTTGTGATAGCCGAGATACATGCAGTCATGAGTGTCCAGTCCCTCAAGACACTTGACGCAGAACTATTGACAGACCCTAACTGTTACAAAGGATCAGATTAAACCGAATATATATATTTATTTATTGATATATATTGCATAGTATTTGTATATCGTTTGATATCCCTTGTATATTCCTTGTACATATACACGGAATATCCCTTTAGCCCAGACCATAATATTTCATTCTCCTATTGGACAGCGGTCCACAGGCGCCAGAGCCGTGCCTCCAGAGTCAGGTTCAAAGTCACCATTAAGACATGTCTGGACATGCCCGGCCTTGCCCAGGGCTACGAGACAGAAATGAGGTTGGCACTAGTTTGTTCGCCGTGCATATAAATATGGCGCAGGTGAATACAGAAGCACTTAGTCAGAAGTCCAGAGTTACCCAATAAGTTGAAGCCTCACCCACGATACAACGTGCGGTGAAGTATGGCCTGTTTGGCCCCAAATAGAGCATTGAGACCGCGTGCGAATTAATAACTGAATTGTCAGAGTTTGGCGCTATACCGTCGAGTGCGACATATTTCTATTAAGTCAGTAATAGTCTATTTGTGTATAGTGTATCGTGCGGCTAAAGTTCTACAGTGACCAGCATCACCAACGCTTCCTCGTACCAGCTAGAGTGCTTATCCAGGCTGGGCTGCTTTCATGGCGCTTTCACCCGAGGAGACCTAGACGAGAACCGTGTGGACATGTACACTGGATTAATCTACCCGACGACTACATAGCCCTTTGCGGCTGGATTATATTTGCTTTGGTCCTGTGATTTATGGAGCGGAGAATCGCCGACGCCTACACGTGTGGGATTTACCCTGTGAGGAGCCAAGTCGAGTCGGCGCCTCAGAGAGCCTGAGGCCGGCTAGCTTTCTTCACTGTGGAGCTACAGTCTACGGAGAACAGCTGTATTCGTCTGTGGATCAAGAGGCTATTGCACCGTCTCCTGTACTTGGAGTCTCCTTAGTCATCGTTGACCAGACTCTCTACTACCGACAGATCCTCTACCCCTGCTGGCTTACAACCGGGGGGACCCTTCCAGTATCTCCCGCTATATATTACTAGTGTACCATAGATATAATTCCCTAAGATTCAGGTTGTATAATTACCTCCTGCGTAACCAGAGAATGGACATTCATTATTGATTTGCCTATGCACATTCCTTTGCCTTACAAGTGCATTCAAAGTATAATAGAGAAGTATTATGTACCTTTTGCTGCAATAAATACTTAAAGACAACTTTGTGTAGAACCGGTTCATTGTGGGAAGTGTTCATTATATTTAGATATCATGTACTGTATGGCCAGTAATTAAAGTACATAAAGCGGTAGTGGTTTAATGATACCATACTTATCAATACAGTCAGGGAATTGTACCCCTCAGTTACACTAACCAAAAATCAAAGCTCAAGTTTGACTTTGGAGACTCTCCAGTACCCCAAGAGTGGAAAGAGAGGATAACTGAACAGCTGAACTCCATGCAAGACGTTTTCGCACACCACGATCTCGACTTCGGATGCACTGACAAGATAAAGCATCACATAAATCTCAATGACAAGACGCCATTCAAACATCGGGTGAGACCTATACACCCTCAAGATATAGAAGCTGTGCGCAACCACATTCAACTGCTCCTCGACGCTGAAGTCATCCGATAATCTGAATCACCCTTCTCGTCGCCAATTGTAGTCATCAGGAAGAAGAACGGCGATGTCAGACTATGCATAGACTATAGGAAACTGAACCTCCAAACAGTAAAGGACTCATACGCCCTACCCAACCTGGAGGATTCCTTTTCAGCACTGACTGGATCCAAATGGTTCTCAGTGCTGGATCTCAAATCTGTTTTTTACCAGATCGAAATGGAAGAGAAGGACAAGCACAAGACAGCATTCGTCTGCCCGCTGGGATTCTTTGAGTTCAATAGGATGCCTCAAGGAGTAACAAATGCCCCAAGCACGTTGCATAGGCTTATGGAGCGGTGCGTGGGAGAACTGAACTTGAAGCAAGCCCTCGTCTTCCTGGACAATCTAATCGTCTTCTCTTCAACACTAGAGGAACACGAGGAGAGGCTCATGCGAGTCCTGAGCCATCTGAAAGAGTATGGGCTAAAACTATCACCCGAAAAGCGTAAATTCTTCCAGACCTCCGTAAGGTATCTAGGCCACATAGTGTCTGAGAAAGGAGTCGAAACGGACCCAGAAAAGTCAACCGCACTCAAAACCTGGCCAAAGCCAACCAAACTGAAAGAACTGAAAGCATTTCTAGGATTCTGCGGTTACTACCGTAGATTCGTCAAAGACTATTCAAAGATAGTGAAACCCCTCAACGCACTTACTGCCGGATACCCTCCAACGAAGAAGCACAGAAAATCTACAGTGAACACCGAGAAGTATCACAACCCTAAAGATCCCTTCGATGACAGATGGACCCCTGCTTGCCAGACAGCTTTCGACGCTATCATAGAAAGGCTGACAACTGCCCCTGTTCTCGGTTTCGCCGACCCCAAGCAGTCCTACATATTGCACACTGATGCAAGCACACTAGGTCTCGGCGCCGCCCTCTACCAGGAGCAGCAAGGACAGAAGCGTGTCATCGGTTATGCAAGCCGCGGATTGTCAAGATGTGAAACCAGGTATCCTGCCCATAAATTGGAGTTCCTTGCCTTAAAATGGTCGGTAACTGAGAAGTTCCAGGATTACCTCTACGGAAGACCATTTCTCGCTGTCACTGATAGCAACCCACTGACATATGTCCTTACCACTGCTAAGCTTGATGCCGCAAGCTACAGATGGTTATCCGATCTATCAACCTTCGATTTCCAGCTGCAATACAGAGCTGGAAAACAGAATCAAGATGCTGATGGGCTGTCCAGACGACCACACAGCAGACCAGCTGATGACCCAATATTGAGAAAAGAGATGTAAAGAATACAACAGTTTGCGAAAAGACACCTCTTTGAACCAGAGCACGCAAGCATGAATGAAGACATCATTAGAACCATCTGTGAAAGACACTTAGTTTGCGAAGTGATCGACAACGGCTCTAAAGAGACACCATCCACCATTGCATCGGTGGTATCACTTGCCCTCCACCCAAGTGCAATCCCAGACAGCTTCCAAGGAGAAGATCAGCTGGATTGACGGCGAATGACCAGATGCTGAATACTGATGGAACCGAAATGAACTAGCACCACGAAATAGTTATCAAACAGTCATAAAAGATTCCCCCAGTTACAAAACCGAAGAGGTTGTTGCTGTTAAAGAACATACCACTTCCAGAAGCGGTTTTGGCCAGGTTTTCTACCATCCCGTTTCCACCCCCGGGAAGAGTTCCCATTAGTCCCGACCAACCACCACTCATCATGTGTGCCCACGCGGGACGAGGCGGTGTGCCGGGCCAACACAAGATGGCGAGCAGCCAACCCAAAGAACCTCAGATCTAGATCAGGGCTATATCCAGAAGCCTGATCTGTTACCCCTGTTGCCTCAACAGTCTGGTAGGATTGTGAATTACCTTCCTCATTCCCAGTGAGGAAGTGGATCAGGAATTAACGAACTAATGGAACTAGAGTCACAAGAACTTCCAAGGATATTATGACCTATACAACTTTTCTATGATACGAACTGATTGAACAAGAACACAAGGACTTCTAAGAGCTTTTGACCCCATTTCACCTTTTGTATTTTGATATTGTATTTTGTATTTGATTGATGCACATTGTATATATGGGTACTGATATTTCTCCTGTAAAAAGGGAGAGTTAAAGGGTAAATGCACCCAATAAGATACTTGAACTACTGATAATTCTCCTGTAAAAGGGGAGAGTTAAAGGGTGTTGGAGCCAAATGTATGATTTCGTTTACTTTGTAAATAATTGTATAGGTCTATAGTCTATATTTCATATATTTCATACATAGCCTATGGAAGCACTTAAAATGCCATAATCTATATAATCACTGTTAGTGCCAAATGTATGGTTGTGAAATTATTATTATTATTATTGTTATCGGTATGAATGAAGTCATGACTTATATACATAATGGGTTTTGTGATCACGTATTGTTGTAATTATTATATTTTGATAAGCTAATTATGAGATGCCAATGAGATGCATGTGGCTAATTTGGGGAAACAGGCATCAGGTGTTTAAAATGGGCTGGCCGTCACACAGCCAGTGTTCTAAGAATGTTTGGTATGTGGCGACACGGTTTTTTGACCGCTGCAGAGCAGCCTATGTTTTGAGTTTTGATTCTACAATATGATTTCGCCGTCAAACGGTAAGATAAACATTTCCTATGGTTCATTGTGGGGATTATTGGAATCCGAAGATCTACATTGAAAATATGAAAGGAAAATAAATGTCATATACAAAATCCGATCTCCCAAGTGCTGCTATCTGAGCGCGTCAACCAAGCGCATACCAGTAGAACCAGGAGATGCATTTACGTTGTATAAGGATTGCATCTTTATAGTCAAAAAACCTCGCTGCTTGTTGATGAAATGGAGTTAAAGGACGTTGTACATGTTTCGCGCTGCGAATGGAAAGCGAGCGGTATCTGACATTTACTACGGATCCAATACTTCCGCGTTGTTTATGAATGAATGCGCTCCGCCCTCCGCTCCACGGCTGTATCCAACGCGGCACCGCGGTGTGTGTAAAAGCATAAAGGGAGGTTTCAATGCACCCAGAAGGACTGCATGAATGAAGTGCATTTAAAACGCGCAACGCGGCTGAAGTAAAATAAAACTGAAACGTTGTGTTGGTGTTTTGTGAATGGAGAAAATGCCTGATCAATTGAAAGAAGGTGGTTCTGAACACTCGAAGGAAGAGGGTGGAGCTGAGCATGAAGAGAGAGAGTTGGAAAAGAAAAAAGAAAAGCTCAAATGTTTAAAAGCTTCCAGAAGTGCAAGACTGGGTTTAATAACCAAAATGAAAAAAGAAATAACACAATTAATGCAAAATGTGTGCAATGTTGAATTGGTGAGATCCAAACTGGAAAATGAACTTCCACGATTGTGCAGTGACCTGGGTACATGCAATGACTTACTGTGTGAATTACTGACCACAGAGGAGATGCAAAGTGATCAAGTTGACTGGTATGACCCCAAAGTGGAGTCACTTCTGGAGTACAAGGCTACAGTTAAAGATTGGATTTCTGCTGCTTCCGTCCAGAGTGAATCAAATGTTGTAAAACCACGTGACAGAATTTCACGGAGGTCAAGGTCAAGCATATCCGGATCATCTCTTGGCTCACTAAAGGTTACTCTGGAATGTAAGGAGGCGGAGCTTATGGCAAGAGCTGACAGGTTGGCACGGCAACAAGCTATGGAAAGGGAGGAAGCCAAGCTTGAAGCTGACAGGTTGGCACGGCAACAAGCTATGGAAAGGGAGGAAGCCAAGCTTGAAGCTGACAGGTTGGCACGGCAACAAGCTATGGAAGTGGAGGAAGCCAAGCTTGAAGCCAAGCTGAAGGCAAATCGGAAGCAGTTTGAACTGGAAACGGAAATAGCAGCAAATGCTGCAAAACTGAGTGTCATAAGGAAATATGAGTATTCTGATGTACAACCTGCCACTGCCATGCTCCCACATCCCACCATGCCCCATTTAGAAGATGGGATGAACGACTATCTGGAACAAGGACTACTTGACATAGAAGATGATGGGCTTGTGGATGTGCATGGTCAGGATCTATTTTCAAGCACAAACCTGGAACCTGAGTTCATTCAGCTGCCTCCCCCAACTGTACAGAGAGCAGCTATCAGAGTGGGTAACCCCAATGATAATACAAGCATCCTCAATGTAGTTGGAGCTACTTCCAACTTCCAAAGTCCTGTACAGAATACACAAGAAAACACAAGCTCCAGTGCACAAGCCACAAAGGCCCAGCCAAGGCAGTTGCCACCCCCATCCAGCAGCTCATCTTCCGGCTCTGGAGGAGATGAAATGAGCAACCTGGTAAAAATGATGGAAAAACAAAACGTGATAACTGAAACACTCGTTAAACAACAGAAGATGTCTTCATTACCGCCACTCAGTATCCCAACATTTAATGGAGATCCTTTAAATTACCAGTTCTTTATCAGAGCATTTGAACATGGTATTGAGAAGAAGACAGAGGACAGTAAGGACAGGCTTTATTTTTTGGAGCAATACACTGTTAACCAACCAAGAGAGCTGGTGCGTAGTTGCCAGTACATGCAACCCGACACAGGATACACAGAGGCAAAAAGATTGTTGAAACACCATTTCGGAGAGGATTATCAGATCGCCACGGCCTACATCAACAAGGCTCTTGGTTGGTCGTTTATCAAAGCTGAAGACTCAGACGCTTTAAAGGCCTTCTCAGTATTTCTCAGCAGCTGTCTGAACACAATGGATACGGTGGACTACATGCAAGAAATGGACCACCCAACTAATATGAAAGCTGTTCTCTCCAAGCTCCCGTATAAGTTCAAAGAGAAGTGGAGAGCTATAGCTTGTGACATACAAGAAAGAGAGAAGAGACAAGCCAAGTTTAAAGACCTGGTGCTGTTCATTGATAAGCAGTCAAGGCTTCTTTCCCACCCTGTGTTTGGTAACCTCAAAGATTCTCATGCTACAACCATTTATACTCCTGCGCCTACTGCATCCAGCACAACCAGCCTAAGGGCCAAACAGAGTAAGAGTGGCTTTGCCACCAGTGTAACAATGCCACAGGCAACTACTGAAACAACAACACCAGCAGCAATGGGACCGAAAGACAAAAGGGTTAATCGGCTGCCCAACCGCTGCATGTTTTGTCAGGGAGAGCACACTATTGCCACCTGCCTTAAGATCCTCAAGAAAGCCCACAAGGACAGGCTGGAGTTTCTGAAGACTAAGGGGCTGTGCTTTGGATGTTTGGATCTAGGGCACATGAGTAAGGGTTGTACTCAGAGGCTTACCTGTAAGGAGTGCAAACTAAAACACCCCACAATCTTGCACATCGCTAAGAGGCCAAAGCAAACCGAAAAGGCTGTAGCAAGTGCTGCTTCCAGTGTGGACTTGGTGGACAGGGGTAAGGATGGACGGAAGGATACTGGGGCCGGGGAGCCAGAAGGCATCCTAGCAATTGTGCCTGTAAAAGTGAAATCACAGAAGGGTAATAACATCATAATGACGTATGCGTTCCTAGACACTGGGAGCACCGCAACATTTTGCACTGAAGCACTTTTACAGCAGCTCCAAGTAACCGGCCGAAAGGCAGAAATACTGTTGAAAACGCTAAACAAGGAGGAATCCACTAAAACCTCTGTCGCATGTGACCTGGAAATATGTGGTCTGGAGAGTGATGAGTATGTGCAGCTTCCAGATGTGTACACTCAGAAGGAGATTCCAGTGCGTAAAGATAACATACCCACCCAAAAGGATGTGGATTCATGGCCGTACCTGAGGGAAGACATCAGGATCCCTCAGATTGATGCAGAAATTGGTCTGCTAATTGGATGCAACGTGCCAAAAGCTCTAGAGCCATTAAGAGTCATTAACAGCCGCGGGAATGGCCCATACGCTGTTAAGACTATCCTGGGTTGGACGGTAAATGGACCGCTAAGGACAATGGATCTATCCCGCACTGGAAAACCTGTTGTAAGTGCGAACAGGATATCTGTCACAAGAGTGGAGGAATTGCTGCAGCAGCAAGTCAAGCTCGACTTCCCGGAACACGGGCATGAGGAAAGGAAAGAAATGTCCAAAGAAGACCATACGTTTTTGGAGTTATTCTCCAACTCGGTCACACTGGTGGATGGACATTATACTATTGGGCTCCCACTGAGAGAAGAGCAACTTGAGCTCCCCAACAATCGTGGTGTTGCGGAACAAAGAGCTTTAAACTTAAAGAGAACGTTTCAAAGGAACAAGAAGTTCTATGAAGACTACAAAGTTTTCATGGCTGATATCTTGGCCAAGGGTTTTGCTACCAGGCTGACGCCTGAACAAAAGGCGAAGCAAAACAAGAGGAGTTGGTATATTCCACACCACGGAGTATACCACCCTAAGAAGCCGAGATTGAGAGTGGTGTTTGATTGCGGAGCGACCTATCGAGGTACATCTCTAAACGCACAACTGCTCCAGGGACCAGACTTGACCAACAGTCTTACAGGCGTCCTTACAAGGTTTCGGCAGAAACGTGTCGCCTTCATGGCCGACATAGAAGCCATGTTTCATCAGGTCAAGGTGCCAGAGGTTGACTCAGATCTTCTCAAGTTTCTGTGGTGGCCCGATGGGAACCTGGACAGCGAGCTAGAGGAGTACAAGATGGTTGTGCATATTTTTGGTGCCACCTCCTCCCCCAGTTGCGCAAACTTTGCCCTGCGGCAGTGTGCAAAAGACAACGTGGATAAATTCAGCACTGAAGCAGTCTGTTCCGTCCTGAAGAATTTCTATGTGGACGACTGCCTGAAGTCAGTGGAGGACGAACCAAAGGCACTGCAAGTTGCTCACGAACTCATAGCCATTTGTGATACAGGTGGTTTCAAGCTGAATAAGTGGGTTAGTAACAGCAGAACCCTACTCCTTTCCCTACCTGAGGAGAGTCGCTCAAAGGAAGTCAGAGATCTGGATCTGGATCTAGATGACCACATCTTACCTGTGGAAAGAGCCCTAGGCGTACAGTGGTGTACTGAAACGGATTAATTTGAATTCAAGATCAACCTACCAGACAAACCGCTTACCAGGCGAGGCATGTTGTCAACGGTGAGCTCCATCTACGATCCGTTGGGCATGTTGGCCCCCGTCATCCTCCCTGGAAGGCAAATCCTGCAAAGGCTAACTGGAATGAAGCTCAGTTGGGATGAGAAGATCCCTGTGGAGTTCGAGCAGCAGTGGTCCAGGTGGTTGAGTGACCTTGATTTGCTGAGACGCTTCAAGGTCAAAAGATGCATCACGCCTATAGGCTTCGGCCATCCGGTCTCCGCACGGTTGCATCACTTTGGGGACGCAAGCGAAACAGGATACGGTACCGTCTCGTACCTAAGATTGATGAACAGTGACGGTACAGTTCACTGTTCTATCCTCATGGGCAAGGCCAGGGTTGCTCCACTCAAGCCTGTGATAATCCCAAGAATGGAGCTTACGGCTGCCACTGTAGCGGTTCGTATGGATCGGATGATGCGAGAAGAGCTTGAACTTTCACTTGAACCATCTGTCTTTTGGACAGACAGTACATCCGTCCTAAAGTACATTAAAAATGAGGCTTTAAGGTTTCAGACCTTCGTCGCTAACAGAATTGCTGTTATAAGAGCGTCCTCAAAGCCTTCCCAGTGGAGGTTTGTGAATGGCAACACGAACCCTGCGGACTGTGCCTCAAGAGGCACCTCCGCAACTCGCTTTCTCAAGGACGAAGCATGGTTGGTGAAAGCACAGTCAACAGGTTGCTCACTCACTACTCTGAATGGCATCGCCTAAAGAAAGCTGTTGCTTGGATCCTGCGCATCAAGTCTGTGCTGAAAGCACAAGCGACAAAAGGCCCAACTGACAAGAAGGCAAAAGACAAGAAAGGACCCCTCTCAGCTGAAGATCTACAGCAAGCAGAAACCGCGATAATCCAGTTTTGTCAGTCTAGGAGGAGATGACCGCGCTGAAGAAGGGACTTCCAGTAAAGAAGAACAGTCACCTCCATAAGCTCTCCCCTGTTCTCCAGGACGACTTGATGAGAGTGGGTGGTCGGCTGGTGAAATCAGCTATGCCGTTGGAAGCCAAGCATCTGCTTATCCTACCCCCGAACCATCACATGACTCAACTGGTCTGCAGACACGTTCATGAGAACGTAGGACATAGTGGAAGGAGTCACACCCTCTCTCGACTGCGGCAGAAATATTGGATTCCTGGAGGAAATGCCGCCATCCGAAAGGTCATCTCGAAATGTGTGACCTGCAGGAGACTCAGTCAAGTGAGGGGTGAACAGTTAATGGCAGACTTGCCAGAAGAAAGAGTCACTCCTGAGGATCCGCCCTTCACAAATGTGGGCGTAGATTTCTTCGGCCCATTTGAGGTGAAGCAAAGAAGATCCACAGTGAAGCGATACGGTGTGGTTTTCACCTGCCTCAACATCAGAGCAGTGCACTTGGAGCTAGCTCAAAGTCTCGACGCCACCTCATGCATTAACGCCATCAGGAGGTTTGTGGCAAGAAGAGGCACCGTGAAGATCATGAGGTCAGACAATGGGACAAACCTGATTAGAGCTGAGAAGGAGCTGCGAGAAGCTATCCAAGGTTTAAACCATACCACGATCCAGAACACCCTGCTGACTAAAGGGATACAGTGGATATTTAACCCACCAACAGGATCCCATCATGGAGGAATCTGGGAAAGGCAAATAAGAACGGTCCGACGCATTCTCAGTGCCCTCACACAGCAGCAGAGGCTTGATGAGGAAGGGCTCACTACTCTTTTGTGCGAGGTGGAGGCTATCATAAATGATCGGCCCATCACTACCGCTTCCAACGACGCTGGAGACCTAGAGCCACTAACACCTAACCACCTCCTCCTGCTCAAGACCAAACCTTACCTTCCTCCCGGCACATTTGATCCAAGCGACGGCTATGGGAAAAGAAGGTGGCGTCAAGTTCAGTACATGGCGGACTTGTTCTGGAAGAGATGGTTAAAAGAGTACTTGCCAGAGCTGCAGAAACGTCAGAAATGGACCAAGAAAAGAAGAAACTTGACAGAAGGAGACGTGGTCCTCATCATCGATGACACCTCCCCGAGAAACTCTTGGTTAATGGGCCAAGTCACTCAAGTCCTGCCGGATGCAAGAGGATTCGTGCGGCAAGTGCTGGTTAGGACAAAGACTAGCACACTTCGCCGGCCAATCTCAAAGCTGGTTCTGCTGGTAGAGGCTCAAGATGAACCACAGCCTGCATCCACCCCCCTCTCCTCACCCTAAGACGGCCCTTATCCTACCCTCCCTTTGAATATATGCACCCCCCCCCCTCCCCCACGCCCCCAAGAAGACATGCTACCCCCTCCCTTTACACACGCACACATTACACGCATCGACTATACACACAACTATTTCGTAGATGAACTGTGCGCTACGTTTTTCACATTCGCGCTACGCTCAAAGAGCAGAAGATTGAACAGTGTGCAATGTGACACAGACTTTGTAAAACAAAGAAGTATTGTGTTGGCTCCGTTAAGCATGTTTTTGGTAATTGCCATGTAAGGTTCCACAACAATTAGGGGCCGGTTGTTGGAGCCAAATGTATGATTTTGTTTACTTTGTAAATAATTGTATAGGTCTATAGTCTATATTTCATATATTTCATACATAGCCTATAGAAGCACTTAAAATGCCATAATCTATATAATCACTGTTAGTGCCAAATGTATGGTTGTGAAATTATTATTATTATTGTTATCGGTATGAATGAAGTCATGACTTATATACATAATGGGTTTTGTGATCACGTATTGTTGTAATTATTATATTTTGATAAGCTAATTATGAGATGCCAATGAGATGCATGTGGCTAATTTGGGGAAACAGGCATCAGGTGTTTAAAATGGGCTGGCCGTCACACAGCCAGTGTTCTAAGAATGTTTGGTATGTGGCGACACGGTTTTTTGACCGCTGCAGAGCAGCCTATGTTTTGAGTTTTGATTCTACAATATGATTTTGCCGTCAAACGGTAAGATAAACATTTCCTATGGTTCATTGTGGGGATTATTGGAATCCGAAGATCTACATTGAAAATATGAAAGGAAAATAAATGTCATATACAAAATCCGATCTCCCGAGTGCTGCTATCTGAGCGCGTCAACCAAGCGCATACCAGTAGAACCAGAAGATGCATTTACGTTGTATAAGGATTGCATCTTTAAAGGGTAAATGCACCCAGTAAGATACTTGAATCTCATTGATAACATATTGATTATAGTTGAATCACTGATGGTTCTCCTGTAAAGAAATATGGTTTAAAGGGTCATTTCACCTAATAAGGCAGTGGTCACCAACCCTTTTAAGCCCAAGATCATGTTTTTTTTGGTGAAAGCAAGATCTACCTATTGAAGCGTTGAGAGAAAAAGACAGCCAAAATTGTACTTTAAACAAAATTACTTTTATCTGCCTGTATTCTAATTACATGCAATGCTTTGGTCCAACATTAAAACGTCAAAGTAGAACTGTAATATGTACTTTCTCAGTCAGTGCTAAGTGCAGTCATCTTATGCAGCATCACTTTTCACATCAAAACAAAAGTAGAACTGTAATGTGGACTTTCTCATATTATTAACATTGACAAACATATTTACAATTAGCATTTTATAAAGTAGAACTGTAATGTGTACTTTCTCAGTCAGTGCTAAGTGCAGTCATCTTATGCAGCATCACTTTTCACATCAAAACAAAAGTAGAACTGTCAAGTTAAAGTTTCTTTAATAGTTGTCATACAGAAGTACAGAATACTGTTATACAAAATGCTTCTTACTGTTACGCTCCAGAGACTGTGCTAGACAAGATAAGTATGAAATAAAATAGTATAGCATGTAAAATAGAAGTAAAAATAGAAGTCACAGTGTTCAGTATAGACATGTGTACAATGTTCGATGCAGAATAGAAGTAACTGAGTTACCATACAATATACTATGCAATGTACTAATATGCAATACTATATTATAGTGCAAAGCAGAAATGGGATGAGGTACAATTTAGGTACAATTTACAGTAAGGTGTACGAGTTGTAGTGCAAATCCTTTACCAATAAATATAAAGTGTGTTTAGGTGTTCTAAAGTGTGGAGAGTGGGTGCTGCAGTGTGTTGTTTGTTTAAAGTGAGTGTGTGCGTGTGGATGTGTGTGCTGTGTGCATTTGATGGTTGTTGCATAGTGTTTATTGTTCGTTGAGCAGCCTGATGGCCTGGGGATAGAAGCTTCTTCTGAGTCTTTCTGTGCTCGCCATGAGACTCCGGTATCGCTTGCCTGACCGCAGCAGTTCAAAGAGGCAGTTGTTTGGGTGGCTGGAGTCCTTGATGATTCTCTTAGCCTTACCCCTGCACCGCTTGTTGTAAATGTTCTGGAGGGTGGGAAGCCCCCCTCCAATTGTGCGTTCGGCTGAACGTGTCACTCTCTGTAGTCTGCTTCGGTCTTGTGCAGTGCTATTCCCAAACCAGGAGGTGATATTGCCAGTCAGGATGCTCTCTATTCTACATGAGTAGAAGTTATTAAGGATCTTCTGACTGACTGTAACTGTAACCATATGTAACTGTAATGTGGACTCTCATATTATTAACATTAGAAAATGCTAATTGTAAATATGTTTGTCAAAGTAGAACTGTCATATGTACTTTCTCAGTCAGTGCTAAGTGCAGTCATCTTATGCAGCATCACTTTTCACATCAAAACAAAAGTAGAACTGTAATGTGGACTTACATTCTTTTTTCAGGGAAGGTCTCAAAGATCGACCAGTCGATCAAGATCGACGGGTTGGTGACCACTGTAAATAAGGTATTTGCATTCCTATAACCTTGAATATTTCTATTGGTACTTTGCTGGTATTACACCTGCAAAGGAAGAGTTTAAAGGGTAATTTCACCTAATAAGGTACTTGCATTCCCTGCACACTTAAAGGTTTAAATTAATATGTTTAAACACTTACCTACCGAATTGAAATGATAAACTGATATAGAGTTTACTGATCTGCAATTGCAGAAGAAAAGATAACGAGTTACTCACGAATAGGGGATACATCTAATGTCCAACCTTAAACCTAGCTTTTAGCTATGATAACCTCAGATACGTCTGAACCGAACCAAATGTGTTGATCAGGGGCGTTTTTAGGGTTAGAAAACATTGGGGGCTTCAGCCCGGGGGGGTTGACGTTTTTTTTTTTTTTTTTTAACACAGAAATACGCAATTTTAGAGTAATTAGAGATGAATACTGAATAACTAGAATCATTAGAGGTTCTCAAAGTGAGGTCCAGGTCCATGAGAGGGATCTGGGCCGTCCCCATAGAAAATTCAAAGTTAACAGGACCAAATCATCAGTTTCTTATTTATTTATTTAACCTTTATTTAGCCAGATAAAACATTGATCTGGTCCAAGAAGCCCCAACAGGAGTACAAATATACATATATACACATATATATACATATATATAATATATATACATATACTGTACATACATACACACATATACACCAATAACAAAATAAAAACACAGTTAAGAATCATACACATAAGCAAATAAACAAACAAACATATGCACAGCCTATGTACAAAAGAAATAAACAGTTCATCTCTAGTCTTTACAGTTTTCTTCAATTGCATAAACACTCAAATCAAAAGTATTACACAATTATCAAAACCTTACACTCAAGGAGCAAAATATAGGCCCAGATTTGCACCCCTACAATGTCAGCCTCACACTTTTTGCAAAACAATACACACAGTGATTTGCAAAACACTAAACACACTTGCATTACATTAGACACAGAATGTCAAATTACCACACATATGAGCCAATTGGTTAAACACAGCAATCAGATGCACAAACACACCATTGCTTAATTGTAGATACACCAATCAGGTTTAAGCACTATAAAAATGCAGCAGGTGAGTTCACCTGTCTTCAACCAAAATGGAAGGAGAGTGAAGTACTGTACACAGAGAACGTGAAAATATACAATACATCCACCAAACACTACACAAGACAACCAATGATGCAGACTGATGAAAATATACATTTTCTCCCATTTTCCCAAATCAGTCAACATGGAGAATCACAACAAAAATTATCTTGCCAGATCCAGCTAGGCAAAGAGATAATGTCTAGTATTTTCTGTTTAAATTTTTTCGATTTTTTTTTGTTTTACTGTAATTTTAACCTGTACTGGATACAGTATTTTATGTTTGTCTGATATTTGCTGAGCTTACAGTGTTATGCACATAGTAGCATGAAAACTGGGACATGTATTGTTGTGATTCTCCATGTTGAAATGTTGACTGATTTGGTTATATGGAGAGAACATTTATATTTTCATCAGTCTGCATCATTGATTTGGGTATATGGAGAGAAAATGTAATTTTTTTCATCAGTCTGCATCATTGATTTGGGTATATGTAGATAAATAAATTATATTTTCATCACAGCATTGGTCTTGTGTAGTGTTTGGTGAATTTATTGTATATTTGCACATTCTCTGCGTACTTCACTTACAGTACTCTAATCACTGAGAAGTAGAATTGCTAAATGTGTTTTAGGTTAAGCACAGCAGTGTGTGTAACTGGTTCAAACAGAATTAAGTCATATGAAACGTGTGTTTCATATGGTAACAAAATGTAGTTTTTATAAATTAGTGTATGGTTTTGACAAGTGTTTAATTTAGCAAAGGATCTGATGTGTTCTTATAATTGTGTGTGTGGTTGTGCTAATTGTGTGTTTTGAAACACCGGGCCCCGTTTTCAAAATCATGCTTAGGCAATCGGAAAAAAACTGTATTGTGTCTTTCATTATATACATATGTCTCAGCCTTTGGTCCGCTTTGCATTCACATCTCAAATGAACCGCAGCAGGGTTCACTTGCAAGAGTGAATGAGCTTTCACACCACCCCAAACCAACCGGACTATCCGAGGAAATGAACCAGGGTTCGATTAAAGCTTATTATAGGACACTGGACATGGGTATGGATGGCTCCAGGTGCTGCTGCGTTAAAGTGCACATCTTCAATATCTGTACTATTTAAAAGCACAGTGCAGGACACACTCAAAGGTTATCGCACCTCAGAGATGGCAGTGGACATGTATGACAGGACAAAGGCCATATGTAATGGCCTTTGGATTGAGGAACATACTACCAGCCAAAGGAGGAAGCAGAAAAGGATGGACGAGTATGTAGTTGAGTCATCTTGTGGCACAAGCTCAGACCTCAGCTCAGAGACTGTTCTATCCAGTCGTCGACAGAATGCTGCAAGAGCTTGAGAGCAGGTTCTCATGAGTTGGATAACAACTTATGAGAGGCATACAGGCATGTTATCCATAATAATAATAATAATAATAATAATAATAATAATAATAATAATAATAATAATAATAATAATAATAATAATAATAATAATAATAATAATAATAATAATAATAATAATAATAATAATAATAATAATAATAATAATAATAATAATAATAATAATAATAATAATAATAATAATAATAATAATAATAATAATAATAATAATAATAATAATAATAATAATAATAATAATAATAATAATAATGCATTTGATTTATAAGGCGCCTTTCAGGACACTAAAAAAAAGTCCACAAATCGGTGAATGAAAAAATTATAGGATCAAATGAAAACTACTTACTAAAAATGGATGTTTAAAAGTACTAAAAACCAACAAAAAATACCAAACACTAACAAATATTCAGCACAGACAATGGGAAAGCTGACATAAAAAATAAAATAAAAATGTAAACAATATTTTTAATTTTAATTTTTTAGATCCGGAGCTAGGAGAAAAACATCCGGGGCTAAAGCTCCGGAAGCCCAGGGCTAACGACGCCACTGGTGTTGATCCAATCAATCTAGAACCTGATATCGAACTAACACTCCTGAAAGAAGGAGTGGTTAGAGAAAGAACCTAAAAAGGGATACTTCACACTACTTCACGTTTGTATGTATTGCAATTGTCTAGCTAGCGCGCTGTTTGAGAATAAAATACCGGTCATTGTTATAACCTTGTCTCTGGTCTGCCATTCCTTTAACTGTGTATATTACTCCTCTCCTCATTCGAATCTAGAACTGATCCGTGGCGAACAGCTGTTACTGTTAGTGACACAAGTGCTACATGTAGGTAGCATGATCCCCATGCATCATGCCAATGATGATGGTCATTGTCCCTGTCACTCTGTCCGCTGGGTTCTTGGATGGTGGCGTCATTCTGTTACGATGGGGTGGCGAGGGAAGGAGAGGAGAACCCAATATGCGGAATGGAAGGAGGAAACGGAGACGGTAGATCGCTCTTCTCAACACTGTGTTCCTTTATTATAGAACCACGAGAGCGATAACGTTACAAAGCACAAACAATAGCGAAAGGCGCAGCCGAGCTGGCACTGAGGAAACGAACTGAGAACACGAAAATCAAAGGACACAAATGGAATACTAACAAACACTTACTTAGACTCAAAACAAGGACGACGTTAACAGATACACGACAGGATACAGGGGAACGGAGGTAACAATGCCACACCGAAGTGAGGACAGACCACACTTAAATACACAGACTGATTATAATGAACAACACCTGGCAAAAGCCAGGCCAAAACACAGAATCAGATAAACACCAAACTAGACACAAAAAGCATAACCAAATACAACAACCAGACAGGAGGACGACATCACACAAGGGAAGGGAAAGCCAACGACAACAAGCATAATGATATCACATTAATCATACTTAACAACACAGATATAATAATAGCCTGCACCATCTGATGGTGCCCGCTAGAGGGCGGCAGAAGACCACTGTTCATCTTGTCCCCACTGCCCCAGACAGGGCTCAGTCTGGGACTGTGACAGCGAGCAGTCGGCCACAGGACAAGTAATGGACCCTCTTGTCGCTGTTGATATTATTTAATTCTCTTCTTTAAGTACCCTCAGTTGACGCCTGGCGTCTCTTTTGTTCGTAACTTTATCTTGCTCTAGTGATTCTGATAAAGAGAACACGCATTTTGAGAAGAGCAACCAAATCCCTGTCTCCTTATTACCTTCTACTATTGGAACTCAACTCCTACCTTGAATCGTAACACCCTTGGTGATTTTTGCAAGAGCTGACAAATCATTTGTGAATTTCTCTCTGGAAACAGTAGTTAATCAGTTTTTCAGGAAGTCATTGGCCGGTTTAATGTAAAAAAAAAACTGAAGGGAATCACATATGCTATGAAGGAAGAATACTTGTTGCATTTGCCTCAGTGTGTGTTGATCGCATTTCCATGTGGTACCATAGGAGAACGTCTCTCACTGAACAACAGAGGATCTCTAAATGCAACATGGCAACACCTTTTTTTATTTTTTTATTTGCTTGTTTTTACAAAAAACTCAAAACCCACCTGGAGGATGACCTGACCTGGAGAAACAACACCAAGGCGATCGTGAAGAAGGCACAACAGAGACTCTACTTCCTGTGAATACTCAGGAATTACCACCTTAGACAAGACCTGCTTGTGTCCTTTTACCGCTGCTCCGTGGAAAGCATCCTCACCTACTGCATCAACGTGTGGTTCCTCAGCTGCACAGCCGCAGAGAGGGAGGCGCTCCAGAGGGTCGTCAACTCGGCCCAAAAAATCATTGGATGCCCATTGGAAGAACTCTATAACTCCCGCTGTCTTAAAAAAGCAGTGAAAATACTAAAGGACCCACACCACCCTGGCAACAAACACCTCATACGGCTGCGCTCGGGCAGGCGTTTCAGCATCATGCCCACCCGGACTAACAGACTGAAGTTTATAGTTTTTATCCCAGGGCCATATGTGCACTAAACTCAGCTAAAATTTAAAACAACAATCTCCCTGCACCCCCCACACACACACACTAAGGGATAGTGCAATTCCCCCCCCCCCCCCTGTTTATGTTTATGTCTATTATGCCTTACTCTTGTTTTTATATTTAATACTGTGTTTAGGACTGTTTTTATGATCTAGGACTGTGTGACGGCTAGCACCTAGGGCTGCATTTAAAATTTAGTTGTAACATTGTAACAATGACAATAAAGATCATTCTTCTATTCAATTTAAGGATGACTGTGAATGTAAATAGAACCTGTTATTGGATTACTTTTGGCAGAAGAATGGTTTATAAGTTTGGAGACAGGTTGATGTTGAAACCTACAGGGCCTTTCTGCCTGTCACACCTCAGCCGGTGGCTGAGTACCAGCTGTACGGGGGTAAGGGTCTTCAGCTGGGAGACACCCTTCACAGATGTTATGTCCCTTTAATCCCAGAACATCTGAGGATGGTGAGGCAGGGGCGTCTTCTTGCTGCTCTCTGCAGCTGGATTTAAATAGTCAGGTGTCTCCACAACGTGGCTTCCCATTTCCCCCACTTCCTGTCTCTTCTTCGCAGCCGGAGACAAAAACTTCCCTTTTCTGCTTCTTCAGGGAGATCCTTTAGGACTTTTCTGACTTTCATTGACACAAAGCCAATGTCTCTCAGGAAGCAATTGGTTGATATGCTCACAAAGATGCGGCGGCGACTGACTCCCACTGGATCGGTTGCTCTCAGGCCTTTCTCTTGGCATTCTGCTGCTAGAGCGGCACCCCAGCCATAGAACCGCCTGCCATTCTAATTATAGATGTAGATGTTGTTGTAGATATCCTTGAATTAACTTGGTATATACAGTACAAGGCCCACCTCATCGGATGACCAAACTATTACCTGAGGAATATGTGTCGTTCTTGTGGAAAGCTCCATAATGCAGATTCCTCACTCTAAGGTCTATTAAACTGAAAGGCAGCTATGGTGTGAGGTGGAAAAAGAGTCGGTGAGGATGGTGACTAGGTGGTTGCTGTGGTGGGGCTGAAAGTGCAGACTACAGCATATCTCCAGTATCGGGGGAGCCCAGTGGATGAAAGAGGAATCTTCCCTGTGTTATTGTTTCCTGTGTTTGCAACCCCCTCCCCATCCTCACCCCTGTAATATTTTCCAGATTATAGCGTGGTTCTCTGGTAAACCTGACAAGACTCAGTTTCACAGGAGAATACCAGAGGAGCCACAAAGTCGGCTTCTCTTTGTTTCCACTGCGTATGAGATAATGTGCTGAGAACTGTGTGCCTCTCTGGATTCAACTGCGAGGGCATTATTATTTTCATTTTTCAGTTGACCATTATTTTTCAGTTTCAAGTGATGTAATATCTTCTTAATCTTTGCATTAATTGAATCTAATAGTAAACTAAATCAACATTGAAAGTTGTTAAATGCAATGCCATCCATACAGTACCAGTCAACCAGTCTGTAGCCACTTATTGATCACACGCACACACACACACACACACACACACACACACACACACACACACACACACACACACACACACACACACACACACACACACACACACACACACACACACACACACACACACACACACACACACACACACACACACACACACACACACACACACACACACACACACACACACACACACACACACACACACACACACACACACACACACACACACACACACACACACACACACACACACACACATTTACTCTATCCCCTGAGCGCACAACCCCTGTATGTGTTGAGCTCATATTTGGCTGTGTGTCTACAAGTTCTTTGTATTCTAAGGCCAGACTACAGCAGAGGACTGATCCTCCAGGACTCTGGACAGTCACCAGCACTCCGTTGCTACTTAGTTTGGTTTGGAAAGACCTCTGAACATGAAGGCTCTATCTTGCATCCGTGTACCAGTTCTTCAGTCTCAGCTGATCAGGATAAGCGACACCATGTTTCATCTGTTTATTTTTTCTGGACAAGGACATGCACTGATTATATTACCTACATACAGTACTGTAGGCCTACATACATAGACAAATACTCTATATTTAGGCCAATAATTAATCATTCATATGAGGTTTTAAGGTCTTGTTTGGCTCAAAGTCTGCATAAGGTGTCCTGGTTACTTTGAGGGTTAATTTCCTTCAAGTGGCAGGATACAGAATCATAATTATTTCCTTCTGACAGATGGTGCTATAAATGTCACATGTCATTGGTGGGGACCTGACAGTGCGACATAAACCTCTTCCTGAGAGAAACTCAACAGCAACATTTTCATCCAGCAGAAGTATTAAAATAAACCTTTTCATAGATTTTCCTCAGCTAAACTGGCAGCCGGTTCACTTTGCAACAATCAAAATCTCTTATAGCTGAGGCTTTTTTTATGTAGGCACCTCCATGAGGCTACTTTTCCAGTCAGGATGTTCTTGAACCCCTGGAGATGATCTAAAGGCAGCAATTAGCCAAGCAGTGCAGCACCCATTCAAAAGCATTATTGTTCTGCACATGGGCAGTGGGTTGCTGTAGTCATAAACCTGATGTAAGCCAAGCTCTATATTTAGAGTAGATGATTATAGCCTTAAGCGAAATGCTCTAGAAAAATGAATAGTAGTATATTAACTAGAAGAATGCACTCTGTAGAGAGCTGACCTCTGCCAAGAATTAACAATCTCCCCGCTTTGCCATTACTTTCACATGCAACATTTTACTGGGATGGCAGAAACACAAGTTGCCAAAATTGCCAGTCTCAACAGACCCAGGCTATAAATCTATAATGGTGGCGCTAAAGGAATGGTCACACGGCTACCAAAATCAACAGATGTCTCCCTCTAGGGTTCATGAATATTCACAGATAAATGTGTGATTGTACGATTAATGATCCAGGAAATACGTTCATTTGAAAATGGAAGGTTTGGTCTGATAGGGGTGCTAGAGGAGATTTCTTCATTGTGGGGCCATGCATATGCATTGCACAGTAATGTTATTGCAATCTGGTCATTACCTTTTGAGATATCTTATTGTTCTCAGTTTGACCTGATGGTGCTGCTAGAGGGAAGGTTATGGGACCAAAATCAAGAGGTTTGTTCCTCTTTGGGTTATGAATGTGCACTGCAAATTGCATGGCTATCCAGACATTACTGGTTGAGATATTGCAGACTGAAAACATTGGTGGTGGCAATAGAGCAGGGATGCCCAAACATTGCGGATGAAAATTCAGATCATGGTATTTTCTAACTGATCAGTATTGGCTATATTAAGGCTAATCAAATCTGATCACTGATCTGATCCTTTTTTGTAAAAAATATATATATGAAAACCATTAAGCTGTGACGAAGGCTCAGTTTAGACAGTGGGAGGGGAGATTATGCTATGCACATACAGTATAGAGTCCAAAGGGAGAGACAGAGAGCAGAGAAGCACTGAATCAGCTGTGTTTGTGTGTGCATTAAGTTTTGTCTGTGTGTTCATTCTCGCCTGTTATACGAGGGGATTGTCTGCCAGTATTCCATGTGATTTCTTATGAGATGATGATAATAAGAAGCCAAAATGTCAAAGCTTTCCGTGATCAACGGGGGGAACATTTCAAAGCTTGAAAAGTTACAACAGATGACCAAGTAGGCTGTAACTGGAAGCAGAGCAGTCTGATAATGCAAAGAATTAGGTGAACGGAGACACACACAGGGACATCGGGACACAACGTAACAATTAATTAACAGTGTCTTATGTCTAATGTCAGGTTTGTTTTGAAAAGCTCTAAAAGTGTGGTTGAAAAGAAAGCTTAATGTGCTCTTAGAATTAAAATTAGAATTTGATTATCTTTTTATTAAACAGATTAAACATGGTGTCGCTTATCCTGATCAGCTGAGCCTGAGACTGAATAACTGGTACAATGATGCAAAATAGAGCCTGTTCCTAGAATTTTAATTAAATAAATCTCACAGTCAAAATCCTTACCTTTCCGGCCGGGTAGCGCAGCAGACTAAGCGTCTGTCTACCACCGCAGAGACACTGGTATCGAATTCGGCTGTCAGCGGTGCCTCCGGCTTGGCCCGTCGTCATACTGACACAATTGGCAGTGTCAGCGGGTGGGAAGCTGGTGGGTGGTATCCTGGTCATTGTAAACAGCGACTCCTACAGGTCGGTCAGGGCGCCTGCACAGCAAGGGAAGGAACTGGTGAAGGTAGTGTGATCCTCCCACGCGTTACACTTCACCAATGAGAGTCCGTGCTGTCAGGTGAAAAGAGGCTGCTGGCTGTCTCCGATGTATCGGAGGAAGCATCTGATAGACAGGACTCCCTAGACCGGCAAGTAGGGGGGAAATGCGTGCAACGACCAGGAAGGGGAGGGGGGAATTGGCATAATGACTAAAGTTGGGATGGGAGAAAAATACAGAAAAATAGGAGGAGAAAAAGTAGATTAATAAAATCCTTACCTTCACACTTCTGTCTGGCCTGGGTACTCCCTCTGTCTCAGTTCATCCATCATTCTGCATTTAGTTTGCAGTAGAACAAAAACACTGGAGATATCCCTTACCTGCGAAGTAAAACAAAACATGTGGGCCTATAAAAGTACACTATGGATCCCCAAAAAGGCTTTTTAATCTTTGTACCTGCCTGTGGGTTTTTGGGGATCCATGCTTTTATAGGCCTACATGTTAGGGATATCGCCCACCAAAGAGCAACTGTTTTTCCTGCTGTTTTTCAGCCCGGACAGACCAAATCAAATAAAGTACAATACCAAGCTGGGCTTTTTTGCCTAGAAGTCACTATTCACACTGCTGCATGTACAGTAAGGGAGGGGGGAGTCTGACTCTGAAGAAGACGGTAAGCGCATGTCCCATAATGTTGGCGTGTTCCTTTAAGTACAGTACACATGAGTACATTACTTTTCTGCCGGTAGCCGATACAATTAATCTCATTATCCATACTGTATATCATTAAACCTTGGTGAAAGCATGGTAGGATGAACTAGGATCAGGATGTCACCGTAGGTTCTTACAATACTCTCCTAGATGCCCCATTAGCCTGAGAGCTGATGGAAAAGCCATCTCTGTGGTCACATACTTTACTGCCCCTCGTCCCTGCTGTCCCGCATGCTGTCCCGTATGAGGTCATTTGGGTGGAATGTTTCTGCGAGTATATATAATAGCTATAACCCTTTTGGGTGTACTGTACATCCCACTGATGCAGGGGCAGTGTGCTGAGGCGATCAGTAGATTGTGTGTGTGAATGCATGTGTGCGTGCGTGTGTTTGTATACTGTACATGTGTAAAGGATGGTATCGTGAAGCGCAGTCAAGAAGGGCTGGGGTGAGTAGCGGTGCTATGGGTTAAACTCACTCTCACATCCTCAAAAGACACATAGACACGGTACAAAGAAGTGAATTCACCTCTTGGTATAGCGGTCTGTGCTGTTGCCCGCGGTGTGGGAGACCCGGGTTCGAAACTCCCTCGGGGCATCGAAGTTTGAGGTGACGTTGTCACAACCGTTACACGTGTGTTCTGCATATGTTAAAATACTTGTGTGGAGGGCTGTTTTATAGGCTACTACTTCCCCTTGCAGCCAGGATACTCTGGCCAACACGCTAACTGCTAAATGGAATTGGCGTTCTGTGCTCAGAAAAAGGGGCGATGCATCCAGCGTCGGAGTACAGCCGGTGCATTAAGAGCACTATAGCGGTAATACAAGTGACCTAGGGTGAAAAAATCAAAACCTAGCATGTCATTTTGGCCTGTGGAACACTAGGTTTAGCACTAGGTGCTGCTGTGCCGGGGTCCGGGGAGCACCTTGAATTACCCAGCATTCACCATTTCACATTCACTCTCAGTAATATGGACGCAAGAGCCAGCTGCATTATGTCCTGCTGTGTATCTGGCGTAAAGAGTAAGATGGTCAGAAACTCATTATTTTACACTGGTATCTCCATATGGAACAGCCTGCCATATGCACATCAAGCAAAGTCAGACTAAACGTTTTTTTAAAACAAAAGTAAAGGCGCTTCTTTGGGAAGAAGTGTAGGTTTCAGATTAAAAAAAGTTTCCATCTTCTCTTAGTGTAGTGCAGGGTACGAAATGTATTTTATATCTTGTTTTATTGTGTTTGTTTTTATTGTGTTTTGTTTTTATTGGTATTGTGTTTTCCTTATTGTGTTTTACTGTGTTTTTATGTTTTCCATCGAGGACCACTTTGGAAATAAGTGTTAAGTAATGCTTTTAAGTGCAATCCTCTGGAGTGCAGGGTCATGATACTTCAATGTTATGATAGTTATAATTTTCCTAAATCAAATCAAATCAAATGGGTTTTGTATGTTTGTGTAATTGATTTAACCTGAAGGAATAAAACAATGCATTGGAAACACTTTTCAAGAAATTGCGTCCCCCCCCCCCCCCCCCCCCTGGAGGAGACCATGCCTTTCTGGATGCGAGCCAGCACTCTTTATTCCAGGAAGAAAATCTCTGATCCAATACATCCGAGACACTCGTAAACTTTCAAACGCAGCCAGAATGGAGCCAAAGCTGAAAATATGAATGTTGAAACTAAATTATGTTTGTGCCAAGACAAACGGTAACATTATATATAAAGGGGAATGCTGCCTCTTGGTATTTGGTGAAAAATATAGAATATAGGCCTACTGCCAATATGTCAGACTTACTTTAAGAAGTGGTAAAGCTTGCATTTATTGGATACCTCTTTAAAGCCCCATTCTTTGATTCTGAGGTAATTCTGTGAGTGAGTGAGTTAGTGTGTATGTGTATGTGGGGGGGGGGGGGGGTATCTGATGACATCACCCCACAATTCTTAACTAGTCTATGTTTACAGACTTAATGAGTACTTTGGAATCCACTCTGTGTGACGCCTCATGTATGTCTTGTTATAGTGATATAGTAGTTGTTTATTTAGATAATTTAATAAACATGTTTATTTCTAGACTTTTTTCTTGGCTGTTACTTGATGCTGGACAGTGCAGTTCAACTGTCAAGTGTGATTACCATGCAGCAGGTCAGTCAGGGTCGTGAGGCCACACCCACACCATGGTCACTATGTGGAATGGGGGGGGGGGGGGAGGGGGCGGTCAAGCCAGTGACAGGACCACCCTTGGTTTTTCTTAACCTCACAGCCGCCGTAGTGCAAAAAATTGCTATGAGATGCTTAGGTTTCTACCTTGACCTGACTGATGCATGTTGTATACTAGGTCTGTGGAGCCCGGCTGGCATGGTTTCGACGGAGGCACTGGTAGCTAAAATATATATATTTGTCATATTTGAGGTTAGGTTTAGGCATGGGGTCTCCAATAAGGTTAAGGTTAGAGTAAGGGTTAGGTTTATACACTTTACAACACTATACTTTTTATTAGATGAGCAAACTACCCTCTAAATCTTTTTTGTTCATAATGGATATTTTTCTGAAATCTAAGGGCTGCAGGGTCAGAGCATCAAGTGGTGACTTGGCGGTGTTGTTTTGAAAGTATTCATATCTTAGTGCTTATGTTAAAAGTGTGAAATGTGAGTCTTTGTTTCTGGAAAAGTCTGGGGAATTGGGAATGTCTATAAAATTAGGGAACAGCTGTCAACAACACTTACTAAGAACAACCTGAAACTTAAAATTTCGATTTACAAGTGTGTGATTACAGGCGTGGGGGGGCGTGCCAGGCATCTGGTTGTGCACTGGGAAGGAAGAGTGACTTGTCCTCTTGTCACCAAGTTTTTAAGACCTACTGTGTACATTGGGTTTAGTAATGTAGAATGCTGATCTGAGACCAGTTTGCTCATTGGCGTTATGGTTATGTTAACTCCATCAGCTCCCTGGATCAGTACTTCTAATCTAAGCTTTGTGAGTACAACCACTGGAGTAGATACAATAAAATAATTTATTTGGGTTAAAAGATAGGAACCTTAGAATGTATTATTCCAAAATAACAATTTGCTTAGCACATAACATGGTCCTATTTTGACTTGCTATGTGGTCTGAGTGACTGTCTGACTCTGAGGCCATGGTGGTATTTGCAGCGAGCTCGTTCTGAGTTCGTTGTACACTGTGACGGATGAGTCTGTGTGCCGCACCTGCACGCGTGTAGCCTTTTTACAACGCATCCACGTTTCCGGCGCTCTGATTGGCCAGGTCATGTGACATGTGCGCCCAATAGCGTATTTGCCCATTTCCGCGTCGAACAGCCTGCAAACTACCTGGCGTTCTATCGCCATGCTCTAAGACAAACTCTAACTGTAACTGAGGGGTACAATTCCCTGACTGTATTAATAAGTATGGTATCATTAAACCACTACCGTCTTATGTACATTACTACTGGCCATACAGTACACGAGTATATGATGAGAACACCTCCACAATGATACGGTTTCCACACAAATCTGGATTTAGAATATTTATTAGCAGCAAGAATACATAATATACTTTACTCTAGATGCGCTTATAAGGCAAAGGAATGTGCGTAGGCAAATCAATAACGAATGTCCATTCTCATACTACGCATGAGATAAGAATACAACCTGAATCTTAGGAATTATATCTATGGTACTCTGGGGAGGCAGCGGGATATACTGGTAGGGGGTTCCCACCGGTTGTAAGCCAGCAGGGGGAGCAAATGTTCGAATGCAAAGTCTGGATCAGCGGGGACTCAATAAGCTCCTGCTATGGGAGGCGGTATATTACTCCCTGGATCAGCAGATGAAAAGCAGCAGCTGTAATCCCAGTATGCGTGCAGCACAGGTGAAAGCAGGCCAGCCTCTCCTTGAGACAGGCTCGAGTGATGTTCCTCACGGGTAGATCCCACAGTAGTGGGGTGTAGACGATTCTTCTCCGCTCCAACAGCCTGGTCCAAAGCAATATAATAATAATAATCCAGCCGGAAAGGGGCTCTGCATTCACCGGTGTAGACTCTCCGGTGCGTGGCACTTCACATTAACTAGGTTGAACTTGACGTTATTCAACTAAGCTCTGACACTTTACTATCCTATTCGCACGCGGCTATAAGTGCTCTATTTAGATACACGGTTGCTCACTTCACTTGGTCGTTGACTCGTGATGAAGGCTTTACTAGTAAGGAGCGAACGATACGTTGAACAAACGTATTAGGATAAGACAAGACTCTATTTTGGGGCAAAATGGGCCCTACTTCACCGCACGTCGTATCGTGGGTGAGGCTTCACTTGGGTAACTCGAACTACTTCTGTATTCACCTGCGCCATATTTATATGTTAGGCGAATAAACTAGTACCAGCCTTATTCCTGTCTCGTATTCTTGGGCAGAACCGGGCATGTTGAGACAAGCCTTGACGGTGGCTTTGAACTCGACTCTGGGGGTATGGCAATGGCGCTGGTGGAACGCTATCCAGTAAGAGAACGAAATATTATGGTCTGTACTAGGTTAAAGGGATATTCCGTGTATATGTACAAAGAATACACAAGGGATATCAAACGATATACAAATATTATGCAATATATATCAATCAATAAATACATATATTCGGTTTAATCTGACCCTTTGTAACACTAACCTTAACCAACTTCGAAAGAGTGCCTAAGCTTAACCGGCGAAAGAACTTGCCGTCACGCTCTAAGACAAACTCTAACCCTAACCAACTTCGAAGAGTGCCTAAGCTTAACCAGTGTAGAAACTTGCCGTCCCACGATTGGCGCTCATGTCACATGACCTGGCCAATCAGAGCGCAAAACGGGAACCCGGAAACGCGGATGCGTTGTAAAAAGGCTTCAAGCCACTTGCACATGTTAACTTGTTCTCTCACCCTCATCGTTTGGTTTAGTTCTCTCCCATAGTTAGTTAATTAATGTGTGTACAGGTTTACATTCATGATGCACATACATACACTATTTCTATTTCACATAAAGACACACGACACATAGATTTGAGTACTGATATCATATCATATCCATTCTTTATTAACTGACTTACATGGTTTAAATTTGAGTGCACGCATCTCGTTCTTGTTTGTTTGTTTCTTCGAGTCTGCAGCCACGCCGTCCTCTGGGCAAACAGAGCAGGTGCGACTGGTCCATCCTAAATAGCCGGATGGGGGTGGTGGACCGAACCAAGTCACGGGAGATGTCAGGGGGCGTTCATTGTCTTGTGATTTAGTTTGTTATGTATTTCCTTATTAATTAAGATTATTGGTTGTTCAGTTTAGTAGAGATGTTGTGTGTTTATTGTTTATTAGATTAATCTGAATTTTAAGACATTGAGTAAAATATAGTTACCCTCCTTAATTAATGTGTCTGACCATAGGACCTATATAGCTGAGTTTACCATTTGTGAGTTGGCTTACTTTCAGTTCAGGTCTGTTTTTTCCTGCCTTCTATTTTTTTGGCCCATTTATATTCTGTTTGTAAATTATGTATTTGTTAACCCTTTGTTTGGGTAAATAAAACCCCTTATTTTTGCCTGCACCACTGTATCCACACCTTCTGGCTGCTTGGTCCATCACATACACCCTACACAGCATTGGGCTTGTCTGAGCGTAATCACTGGAGCAGGACTGACAATTACCTGTCCAACAAGGTTGTAAACCTGAGCCAACTGAACAGCAGAAGGCCCAAAACATGCTGATTTTTTCAATTCACAAAACAATTATTGGGGAATATGCAAGCATTCAGTTTATAGGCTACATTAAGTTGCTATTTATCTTCCCTACTATTACTGAAGTGCAGGATATGAATACATTTGTTATTGTTAACTCTCTTTTCTTTGAATATACAGTATATTCTTCTTAGGGTGTATCTGAAAAAGGCTTTCAGGGTGGAAAGATATTGCACTAAAAGAAAACTGGCATGTGTATATCTTCTGCAATGCATGAGCTATTACGTGCTAACCTAAAACTATAGGACCAAACCCCAAAACAGTAGCTTTTAAACTGTTTACGGAGAGAAACCAGATAAATGTATTTCTAATAGTTAGTGGTCTTTCCACCTCATTCCCCTCACAGCTCCAGAATGTGAGGATTTGATATGAGTCTCTTTTTTCCTTTTGAGCCAGTCACAGAGAGTAATGATAGGAAGCAGGGCTGGCTGGAGGAGGATGGATGGGACTCATGCGGTTAGCTTTGTGGGAATGAAGTCATCGTCTGGACCCACATGAAAACCCACCCAAGTCTATGTGCTCATAGTACAGCTAAGTCACAGCCAGGGAATCAAGATGCTTTACAGTAAATGAAAGTATTTAATATGAGAAACGTATAGAACAAATTATCTGTCGCAACTTTGCCTTTTAACCTCTTAACACTGTCAGTGCCCATGACGTCATATGATGTTTTATCAGCCCAATGCCTGAATGCCCACGACGTGTATTCGCATTTTATTTTTTTATTAGCGATCTGATTTCATATTTCATCAACAAGTCTCTCGTTGGTACAGCAGCTCCTCCAGCAGCTCAGAATGGAAAAAAGCGCCCCCTATCGTCTATCCCTGTGTAACTGCAGGTCAGAGCAGGTCAGAGCTGGCAAGCTGTCTGCTCAACATGGAAGTCATCGCGGGACGGGAATCAGCCTGGAATATATATTCACAGTAGCCAATACTCAATCAATAAGCGTGATCGATATTTGGAATGTCGATCAGGAATTGGAATGATCTTTTTGGAGAACATCTGATCTGAGGTAAGGAATTTATTTGACCAGTCTTGGGATAATCAGAGTTGTATTCGCTGAGATCTCAGCGTTTGCCCTATGTGTGATGTGTCTCTGTGTGCGCGATCGCTGATGAGAAAATCAGAGAATCGATTTTTCAGCTCGCGTATCTAGCGTGCATACGTACACATATACTATAGATAATCTAGCGTTTATTTGAAAACGATTCATAAATAGGCCGAAAAATGACAACGTTTTTGTGTATTCTAGAATATTCCAGTAAACGTCTTTTATCATGGAATATTTATATTTTCCTTGAAAACGAGGGCTTTTCAAAATGCTATAAAACGAAAATGAACTGATAAAAAAACAATCCGCTTCGACAATGTTGACTGGAAAATGAGTCATTGATAAGCGACGGGCAGATTAGACACATAGCCATAATTTAAAACATAGATTAAGCGTTTTTAACGCTAACATTGAAGTGGATGGTGGGCATTCAACCGGTAAATCAAGGTTAAGCTTGGGCTCTGAAAGTGTTAAACATCGGACAGGCCATCACACACGCATACGCACGTCGCAGCACTTTGCCCTCGTCTGACAAGACATTCAGACAAGTGACTATGTCCAGTTTGGCCTGGTCCTGAACGGACCAGTCACCTCTGATGGTGAACGTTATCCCACGCGAGGGCTGATTGCAATGACAAGGGGGCAGAAGTAGACCAACAAATTCTTTGTTTTGACTTGCGTGTCTGAATGAATGGCAGCGGACGATCATTTTGGATAATCATGCCGAATAATTGGCGGTACACACATTACAAAAAGCACACATTTTCTGTGGGATTGTTATCAATTTTGGACCTGTACTACATACGACTTCAGGCTATGGAACTGTGTAATGGCAATTTTTCATTTCCAATGTCCTGCTTTCTCTTGCCCGTTACTTCACAGGTATGACAGGGAGTGATCTTATGCAGTAGACACAGCAATGATCAGAGTTGATTCCAGGTTTAGGGGTGTTTATTGCTGAAGTTGCAGTTGTACATTAAATTTATTGCCAGAGTGGGTTCTGTAGGAATAATATGGTATTTATATTTATTTGGTATTTCTTGGCTTCTGGTTGCTGAGCTGCTGAGCTTCTGTTACTGAGCTACTGATACTGAGCTACTGGTAAGAACGGTGTACTCCTCACTACCTGTGTCCTAGTTGATTACTGCACCTGTGACCCTAAATACCTAACCAGTGCTGTCAAATCTAAAACCCGCCACCAGGTGTCCAATAATAATATTACAAATAATAAAATAATATGCCACCATCATAATGGCTCCTACACGCCGGCCCCTAATTGTCTAAAGTGTAATGACAATTAATACTAAAATCATATTCAGGGGGCCATATTCAAAATTTACAATTTTCATATATTTTTTTCTTTTTCTTTTACAATTTCATTGCCAATTTCTGAAGAAAATACATAAAATAAAAAATCTTCTTCAAACTTCAAAGGTACTAAAAGCCTGTAGGCATGTTGTACGTGCTGAAAGTCTGTTCCTGTAGGCATGTTGTGCATGTTGAAAGCCTGTTCCTGTAGGCATGTTGTACATGTTGAAAGCCTGTTCCTATACGCATGTTGTGCATGTTGAAAGCCTGTTCCTGTAGGCATATTGTACATGTTGAAAGCCTGTTCCTGTAGGCGTATTGTACATGTTGGAGCAGACATATCGTCGATATTGGTCTGGTTCTCTGATCCATCTTTTGCAGCTTAAGAAGCGGTCTGCAGTTGATGCTGAATCTGCAGGAGTTTCCTTTGTGCTCACATATCTCCATTGTTATATGTCAGTAGCATCCCTTATAAAAGAGATCCTGTTGGCTACAAATGTTTGAAAACGTTTTAGTTTCATTGTTTATGTACTTAAGCTAGTGCTATCTAGAAAATGGATTTGTCCAGTGGTAGCTGCACTATCTTCTTTTGTACTTGTGCTTTCCTTCTTTCCTCTATTAGACCCCTCTGTGTTGGTCAGATTGTCTTCTACTGGTTCATCCTCCACAGAATCCATTATCTCATACATAGCTTCCTCCTCTTCCTCCGTGTTGGATGCTTCCTTTGTTTCCTTGCTCTTACTTGTTGGTTTCTCCTCTTTTCCAGACATTCTATCATATCTCTTTGTGGTGGTGTTCTTCTTTCCCCTCTCAGGGTGTTCCGTGGTTGGCTGATCATCAACACAATCTACCACATAAGAAGCCTCTTCTTCCTGTTTTTTGATGCTCTTGTCATCTTTATTGGCCGTTCTGTCTTCCTTTCCTCTCAAAGACCCTTTATCAGTGGTCAGATAAACATCTATTGGCTTATCCTCCACAGAATCTACAATCTGATATGAATCACACACTTCTTCTAATACTTCTATCTTGGTTCTGCTCTTTCTTTTGTCCTTGTCCTTGTGCTTGTCCATGCCGCCATCTTTGTGCTTCATCCTTTCCTTCTTATTGTCTCTGTGTTTTGTGTCAGAGGAGTCCTTGTGGTTGCATTTCCACTTCTCCTCAGGCTCCTTCTCGGCTTTCCTTTTTCCGTCCGCCACTACTCCTTTCTTGTTCTTCTTGGGCTTGATGTTCTCTTCATCATCCCATTTCCTTTTCTTGACCTTCTTCTTGTGGTTTTCAGTCTTGATTTTCTTAGGTTTGAAAGGTAAGTTTAGACAGTAATGTCCATCTTTAATTCTTGCAGAGTGGTTTACAATATCAAGGAATTTTACCTCTTCTCTTGACATTTCCTCTGTTTCTTTACTGGCTCTTTCACTGAAATCCTGATTGTACTGTTTGACAAGTAACTCCTCTGTGTTTAGAATAGATATTCTATTGACAGCAGCAGCAGGGCAGCCATTCTCATCCCTGATGGTGTTGTCTCCTCTTAAGGGACCATAGATGACCCACCCCAATAGGGTCCTCACAGCGTATGGTCCATCTGCCTGGCTATTGACCACCTCCCAGGGTTCCAGTACCTTTGAGGCGTTTGTGCCAATGAGGAGGTCAATGCCAGAGTCTATTTCAGGTATTGTGATATGGTTCAAATATGGCCATGGTGACAAGTCCTGTTGTTTTGGAATATTGTGTTGTGAAACTGGCATGGTTTTATGAGTGAACACATCAGGCAGTTGAATTAAGTTGTTTGTGTCCATCCTAGCTATTTCCAGACCGGTACTATGGTAGCTGGTCTCAGGCTTCACTTGGTTCATGGTACGGAGAAGAATATTAGTTTTTTGTCCAGGAATGTTTAGCCTTCTCATTAAGCTTTCAGTGCAGAATGTAGATGTGCTTCCATGATCCAAGAATGCATACGTTTCCAATACTGTGTCCCCCTTGTGGCTCTTTACCTGTACTGGTACTATGGAGAAGAGGGAGGTTTCATCACCGGCCCCAATATGACCACAGGTGTGAGGTGAGACGACAGCATTGTCTCCTAATGATTCCTGTGCCATTTGTTCAATGTGGAGTATATCGGGATGTTTTTGTTTACATGTACCACACGTTAAACGACTTTTGCAGTCTCTGCTTAAGTGTCCTCTTCTCAAACAGCCAAAACAGACTCCCTTTTCCTTTAAGAAGTCTATCTTCTCTCTGTGTTTTTTCTTCTTCATCTGTGGACACCGCTCCAATGTGTGATCACTTTTATTGCAGAACAGACAAGGATTATGAGAACTGATGAATACATTTCTTTGCATTCTATTTGACTCCTATTTGACTCCTCTATTTGTTACTGTTGTTGCAAAACTGCTTCTTGGGCTTGACCTTTCTCTTGGTTTAATGATGGTTGAGGTTTTGACAGTTGAATTCTGTTTAGCATCCTGGATGTTTCCAAAAAGCGGGTCAGACAGTATTTTCACCTGTCTCTCTATGAAATTGACCAGGTCTGAGAAAATAGCACGATGTCCAAGCTCCTGTAGCTCACATGCCCTGTTCCTCCATCTTTCTCTGATCTTGTATGGTAGTTTCATAAGGATGGTCATCATGTTTGACACAACATTCATCTCCTCCATATAGGCTAGATTTTCCATTGCATTGCAACAGCCTCTGAGGAAGAGAGAGAATGCCTGCAATTCTTTCACATCCTCCTGCTTGATTGCTGCCCAAGCAAATGCCTTTTCCATGTATGCTGTTGCAATTTTGTGCTCATTCCCAAAATGCTCTTTGAGCAGATGTCTTGCCCTCTGATAGCCCTGTGATGGAGGCAGATGTTGGCAGCTGCGGACCAGGTTTTTTGGATGTCCTCTTGTGTATTGCTCTAGGAAGTGTAAGCAGTCACTGTCATCATCAGTTCTTTTCTCCACTCCTCCCTCAAATGCACTGATAAAACCTTCATATTTTAATGGATCACCATCATACACAGGAATGTCTGTTGGTGGTAGAGTGGAATACAGATTTTGCTTAACCAGTAAAGCAGTTATGTCATTCTGTCTTTGTAGCACATTGCAAATATCACCAGCAGGGGGTGTAGTATGAACAACATGATCTTGAACATCCTTTTCCAAATGAACCTGTATATTTTCAGTTTGAACATGTTGGCTGGGGAGAGAATATTGCATTAGAGGAGTCATATAATGAGCTTTAACAGGTTTTTCACAAATAGGCTGTTTAGGCCTCACAACCTGTGGCAGGGAGGGAGGCTTTGTTTGAACATGTTGGCTGGGGAGAGAGGCAGGGAGGGAGGCTTTGTTTCCCCTTGAGCAGCAGCAGGTCCTTTTTGCAAGTCTGAGCTCCTCCCACTTGACACTCTTGAACTGTTCCTTGATCCCATTGTTTCCAGTACATGGGCCTTTGCATTTGCTGCTGCCAGCTGTGTTTCCATTTCCAGTTGCTCTTTTTCTCTTCTCAGTTGTTCCTGTTGCATTCTGAGTTGTTCTTGTTGTTGTCATAGTCACGGCACGATCGTACTTCACTCCCCCTCCTTTTCCCCTCACATTCACCACACACTCCTCTTCATCCTCCTTTCCATCCACCATGCACTCATCCTCTCTTCCTCCACGGAAGCCTCACACCCTTATATGGCCAGCATCCCTTCACTTCCCGTCACTCAGCCCAGCTGCACCTCATCCCTCTGATTCACAAGCTGTCAGGCACCTTACTCCTCACAGCTGTATCCCATCCCCCGTTGATGAAGACCCTACTTCTACTCGACAACGCTGACCAGAAGTCGTCGTGGTGTTAAACATCACTACCTAGGTACGACGTCTTGGCCTGAAGCTCTGCTAACCTGCTCTTGTGTATTCCTTGCTCTAATCCGTTTCTCTTGTGCCCCAGGATCCCCGTTCCAGTGCGCCTTCCTGCCTGGACATCCCGTACTACACAAGAAGTGATCTTGCTCTCTCTCCAGACACAGACCTGTGTCCTCTGCCCACAGCTGCACCGGGAGTGCACCTGTCCTCACCCCCCCAAGAACATTCTAACCACATTCTGTTGCACATTCCTGTTGTACTGCTGTCTGCTTGGGAAATACAATTAAAACCCCTTGAAATGCTCCATTCTCCTCTCCTGTGTTCAGCGATTGGGCTGTGTTCCAAAACCCACTTCTCACAGTTGTACCTCTTTTTATCTTCTCAGTTGTTCCTGTTGCATTCTGAGTTGTTCTTGTTGTACCTCATCTTCTCTTCTCAGTTGTTCCTGTTGCATTCTGAGTTGTTGTTGTTGTACCTCATCTTCTCTTCTCAGTTGTTCCTGTTGCATTCTGAGTTGTTCTTGTTGTGCCTCCAGTTTATGTTTTTTGTTTAAGGCAGCAACCTTTTCCATTAGGGCAGCCTTGTCGGCCTGAGCTAAAATACGAGCAGATGAGGTGGAAGATGTTTTTGATGCAATGGATTTGTGTGTGGATCTTGATTTTGAAGCATTTGATACACTGTCATGAGGTCCAATATCATCAGAATTTACATCACTCAGTCTTTCACCTTCAGTAGTGACATGTGTTTCCTTTTCAACAGTGACATGTATTTGCTGTTCCACTTCTGATAGCCACAGATTTACATCCTGTATAAAACCTTCTAGAAAGTAAATTTTTGGTTGAAACCATTCGTTTTGCCTTTCAATTTCCTCTTCATGTAATGGTTATTCATCAATGATGAATGACTTTCCTTGGCTTCATCACACAGAGTGGTTAATTCATTCAAATGGCGTTTTACTGCATTTGCATTTTCATCTGACTTCATGAGCCCTTTCAATACATCTCTTGACTTAGCAGCCTTTTTGACACACAAGCCTCTTGTCTTCTGAGAGTTTTCAACCAACATCTCCAAGCCTTTGGCTGTATACTGTATATCGTTTTTCCCTTTCAGGATCCTGTCCAACATTGCCATCTTGTGGCTGAGCATCACTATTGCCACCAGACATGGTTCATTCACAGATTTCCAACAGCCTAATTCACAACTCACCCAGTAGAGCTGCGCAGGTGTTTCCAATCACCTCAATCAGCCGCCACGTTGGCTGTGAAACAATCTGTCCTTCTGAAGCCTTTGATGATGTCCTAGTTTCACTCATAGCTGTAGAGCGTCGTTCTTACTTGAATGTAACAACAATTTTTCCTTTCCAATGTCCTGCTTTCTCTTGCCCGTTACTTCACAGGTATGATAGGGAGTGATCTTACGCAGTAGACACAGCAATGATGGATGTCCAGTCGTGATTCCAGGTTTAGGGGTGTTTATTGTTGAAGTTGCAGTTGTACATTAAATGTATTGCCAGAGTGGGTTCTGTAGGAATTATATGGTATTCTATATTTATTTGGTATTTCTTGGCTTCTGGTTGCTGAGCTGCTGAGCTTCTGTTACTGAGCTACTGATACTGAGCTACTGGTAAGAACAGTGTGCTCCTCACTACCTGTGTCCTAGTTGATTACTGCACCTGTGACCCTAAATACCTAACCAGTGCTGTCAAATCTAAAACCTGCCACCAGGTGTCCAATAATAATATTACAAATAATAAAATAATATGCCACCATCATAATGGCTCCTACAAACTGTTTTCCAGCTTCTACCTCTCAGCTGGAACTCAAAAACAGACATCTAACAACAAGTAAACAAAAACATGAGTAAACTAAACTTTTATTTCAGTGTGTTCAAACCTCTATAACTCTATTACATTAGCACTCAGAGTGATTCTTCTTTTCTCTGTTGTGGAAGAAAGTTCAGAATGTTTCCTTTAAAAAAAGACCATACTCATGCATGTGCTATAAGTGTTACGGTTCGGTGGTGGTGTGGACCCAAAATGCAGAACAGGACGAGGATAGAGAGACAGGCAGGACACGACGGGGTGTAGTTCAACGAAAAGGCTTTACTTGTAATTTACAAGGCAGCAATCAGGTACACAGAGACAGGTTCACAGGATACAGGAAACAAGGTCAACATTGATAACGAACCGACAGGGGAGTAACAGGGAAGCACAGCATATATAGTGAGACTAATTAAGAACGAGACACACATGGGCGAAGCCACAAGCTGACAAACAAAGTGATACCAAATACATGACAGGACTGAATAACAATACATACAAATACAATAGACAACACACTAGACCAGACCAGGAAACAGAGAGGGCAACATGAACAACATGACAGAAATTACATTAACCATTAAGGACATATTGATAATACAAACATGAATAGCCACCAACAGCGGCAGTAGCGGGAGAAGTCCACTAGATGGCGGCACAGGCTTAGGGATGGGAGCAGGATGAGAAGGGAGCTGTCCAAGAGAGGCTGAGGGAAAGGGGGGTGCAGGGAAGGGTCTCTGAATTGGCGGGGGGAAGTGGCCAGGCTGAACAGGCGGATTGTGACAATAAGTGGTTCAAGAATAAATAGCAAATGAAGATCTGTCATGGTGAAGATCTGTTGTCGGGTGTCGGCCTTACAGAAAGGATCTCAAGTTTTGGAGATTACCATATCTATCTAGGTCGTCCTCGGACGGGCCCTCCATCGTTGCTTCCAGTCATCCCGATCCTCCATGCATCTGGCTAGCTCGCCGGTGCTTTCTGTTCCCGCATCTCTCCTGAGTATGTCCACGTAGGTTAATGTGGGACGTCCTCGTGATCGATGCTCGTGTGTTGGCTCCCACAGCACAAGTTTGCTGGTTGGCAGCTCATGGTGTCTCTGGCAGTGACCTGCCAGCCTCATTCTCCTGACTGCCACTTTCTTGCTCACCCTTAGCACCCCCCCCCCCCCCCCCCATACAAGTTTGCATTAGTGACATGCTCATCCCTGTTGATGTTGAGCACCACACGCATCATTCTGGTGTAGCACCCATCCAAGGACTTCTGCAGGGTGGGCTTCAGGGTCCGGCATTCACTGCCATACAAAAGGACAGACTCAACTGTTGCATGAAAGAAGTTGAGCTTGATTTGACGGTGGAGGTTGAATTTCCACACACTGGTCATGCCGTTCAGAGCCCTCCACGCAAGTGCCTTCCTCACTTTAAGGTCTTGCTCGGACAAGTTGACCCACGAGCCCAGGTATTTGAAATTACCGACTTCCTTTAGAGCAGTGCCTCCTGTTGTCGTTAGAGGTGGATGATCCGGGAGGATGTTATACATTATGACCTCGGTTTTCTTGGCATTTAGCCTAAGGCCAACCTTGGCGCACTCCGTCTCCACCGAGTTCTTGTGCTTGCTCTACGTGGTCAGAGAGCAGGCTGATGTCGGCCGCGCAGTCCAGGGCTGTTAGGACTACGGCGGGGCGTCGTCTCGATCTCCTTGGGGTTATTGTGAGACCAAGTTCCTGCTCCCGTCCATTGATGGCCTTCCTGAGCGCATAGTCGAGGACTATGATCCAGGATTTTGGAAACGTATGTTATGTCAGTCTTTTCATACGGAGCAGAAGCATGGACGCTGAATGAAGAGGCAAAGAGGATGATAGACTCTTTTGAAATGTGGACACTGAGGAAGATGCTGAAGATAACATGGAAGGATAAGATCAAGAATGAGGAGGTACTGAGAAGAGCGGATATGCAAGGGGGACAGCTGCTGGAGAGGTTGAAAAAGAGAAAGATGGAGTTGTGCGGGCATGTTCTGAGAGGATCCAGCGGGGAGATGTTCAAGGAGGTGGTGATGGGGAAGGTGGATGGAAAGAGAGGAAGTGGAAGACCAAGAAGAGGCTGGGTAGACGATGTCTGTGATTGGAGTGGAGTGAGAGGCGGAGTCACGGAGTTGGAGAGAAGAAGTGGGGACAGAATGGGTTGGAGAGTGATAGGCAACCTTCGGAACGAAGAAGCCACCTAATGATGATGATGATGAAAAGGAAGGGGGCAAGGGTGTCCCCTTGCATCACCCCAGCCAGGATGTCAAATTCTTCACTGTTGCCATCTGGGGTTACCACCTTGGCCCTTATACCCGTGTGCATGGTCCCTATGGCCCGGAGTAAATTGGGAGGGACTCCGTAGGCCTTGAGTATCCTCATCATCACGGCTCTGTGTATCGAGTCAAAAGCCTTTTTGAAGTCGATAAAGCATAGTACCGCTGTCAGGTTGTTATAGATCGTATACCTTTACGCTCTGCTCTATTGGAACTATCCCTTTATCCACTCTAATAATGAAGAACTTTCTCCACATGCACACACCTATTTACCTCCGCCTGGCCACACCCACATCCGCTCCTATATAAGCGGGGTCGTGGCCACACCATCAGCTCCTTCCCTACTTTCACCACCGAAAGTGTCTGTAATACACCACTTTAAGCTTAGTGCCAAAGTAGTTTGTTGAAGAGAAGAGGAGCTGCGTTGACATTGTATCTTTGTTTTCTCTCTCACTATTTTTCGAGAAAAAATAAAGCGATAATGTCTTCACCACCGGAGAGTCTAGAAGATGATGATCATTCTGACCTCCACCGGCGCTTCACATTGGGGCGCGCGTCGCTGAGCAATCCCCGCCGGCGTTGTCTCCGGCTCTGCAGCTGGATACTATGCCTCGGGAGGCGGTCGGCTGTGTGAGAGCTGACGGTCTCCCTGGGCGGGTGATGTTTTTGCGACGCCAGCCTCGGGTGTGTCAGTTGTGAGGGGACAACTGTGTGCAGCTTGCGACGGTCGGCTCCAGGCTAGAATCCCTTTGTTGCCCCTCATAGCGACGTGGAGGGGGTTCTAGTTTGATGCCCCACGATAACACAGTGCTTCTCCTCAGTGAAGTTGTAGCTTTGTTTTCCTGGGGCCGTGATTCCGAGTCTGCGGTTCAATTCCCCGGGTCTCTGGAAAACGGATACCCTCTGCCACCGCGCTGGCCCCGTTTTTCAAGACGAAAACACCCGGCACGAGGGATGCGAGTTTGGTGTTTCATTATGAGAATATCTACAAGCTTGAGTCGGCTGCAGCCCGCGTACAACGGGGCTTACTGCCGATGCCGCTGTGTCTGGTAAACACCGTTCTGTGAGAGGGACGTGTGTTGCCTTTTTCCCTTTTTTCTTCTGATAAAAAGAAGAAAAGACAGCGGCTGTCAGAAGTGTTGGCCTGTATCACTATTTTCTCACGTTATACAGCTTCAGAGTAGCCGCTTAGCTTGCTACTGCGTTAGCTAGTGGCTATCGATAGCGGTAGAAGCTAACTGTTAGCCAGTTAGCTGCTAGGCTAAGTCGTTAGCTGGCGGCTACGCTCGGCTGGAAACGTTAGCTTGATGCTATCAGTTAGCCTGGTGTGAGGGCCGACGGTCCACTCTACTGGTTAAAGTTGCTTACTCGTGAGTAGTACGTTCATTGATAAAGAAAAATAATGTCCATAGCCGCTCCGGTGTAAAACAAAGATATCCAAATGGTTTATTTCTCTTCCACAGCAAAGTCTTTCTTTACAGAAGTGATCCTAAAGCTATTTTCCTAAATTAAACTTGTTTGGCTGTTTACTGCCACGAAATATTCACGTCACTACTACAAGGTAAGAAAACTGTATTTTCCCAGTCTCCAAAATCACAGCCGACTCGACACATGACAAAATTCCTCCACACCTGAAAGCCGTAAAATTCAACTTGCCGGCTCTTTCCACAGCAAAACGGTAGGCACATAGCTGTCAACCATCCCGTTTTTTCCGGGATTGTCACGTATTTCAACGTATTTTATTTTATTTTTTTATATATTATCTTTTTCCCCCCTCCTTTTTTCCAATTTTTCTCCCATCCCACTGTTAGTCGTTATGCCAATTCCCAACCCCCTTCCTGGTTGTTGCACACTCCCCCCTACTGTTGGTCCGGGAGGCCGGAGACTGTCACATGCTTTCCTCCGACGCATGTGCAGCCAGCCGGCAGCCAGCCTGGCAGCGCAAATTATCACCTGGAGAGTGTAACGTGTGGAAGGTCACACTACCTCCCTCCAGATCCTACCCTCGCTGTGCAGGCGCCCCGACCGAACTGTAGGGGTCGCTGTCCACAACGCCCAGGACCCACCCATCAGCTTTCCCACCCCTAACACTGCCAATTGTGTTAGTATGAACGACCAGCCAAGCTGATAGCAACGCCGAGAGCTGGATTCGAACCCAGCGTCTCCAGCGTTGATGGCGAGCACCTTGCCCACTACACCACCTAGCTGCCCGCATTTCAACGTATTTCATCCCGGTTCACGTATTTTTCCCGTTTTAATTTTTTTTTATACATTTTTACAAAATGGCTGCTATTCCCCTCCGTGACGACAGGTGGCAGCAGTGTAGATTAGAACGTTAGCACAGGAAGTCAGACCGGAAGATGGTTGCGACTCGAAGAAAAAGAAGAGCGACCGGATAGAGGAGGGGTTCAGCGTGAAATGTATTACATTCTACGATGGACTTGAGAGAGGATTGTGCGGTTCCACCAGCACAGGGGCACCGCGTAACTATGGGGGGGGACACCGGGGACATGTCCCCGGCAGTGGCGGCCTGTACATTCTTCTCCATGGGGGGCGCTATACCAAACATTTTGCAAACATGTACCATGCATTGGCGAATATTTAATTAGGTACAAACTATCACCATTGCCATCAATCAATATATGATCACAGTCAGTCAAATGCAGACTATGCCCTACACAATCAGAGAGAGAGTGTGAGAGAGAGAGAGAGAGAGAGAGAGAGAGAGAGAGAGAGAGAGAGAGAGAGAGAGAGATATCGCAACTATACCTTGTTGTTAAGTTGGCAGCAGGCAGAAGGGCTTGATAAAGTATATCCACTCCACTGTCCAGACTGTGTTGATGTCCATTGTCCATGCATGTCCACACTGCATCCATATATAGCTTGTTGTTAGCCAACAAGTACTGTGTGAGTGAAGAGCTGTGTCTTTGTCCATTTCCACGTCGAACAGCCTGCAAACTACCTGGCGTTCCTATCGCCATGCTCTAAGACAAACTCTAACCTTAACCAACTTTGAAAGAGTGCCTAAGCTTAACCGTCGAAAGAACTTGCCGTCACGCTCTAAGACAAATAGCTGCATCACAACAACACAACAGCATAGAGACTATCTACTGTAACTAACCAGAAACTGGCGTTGGCCAATCAGAGAGAGCATCTCCGCGAAATGCGGCTACGGAAAAAACTGACGTCGGCCAATCAGAGAGCGTCTCCGAGAAATGCGGCTACGGAAATGATAGACGCTGCTGCTTAGACCGCTTCAAAACGCGCCCGTGTTCCATCATAATACATCATATTTTAACGCACAGCGCGTTACGCACTGATTGGCTGCGACGGATACAGCGATGAAACAGTGCACGGCGTGCACGCGCACTCAAAGCACTATTGTGTCTAGCCCGAGAGAAATACGGCTAGGAGAAATGCGGCTACGGTAACGGAACGTATTCTCTATCAGACAGTGAGTCACTTCCTGTTCAGGAAAACGATTATTTATATTTGATATATTAACGTTATATTGTGCATTGGAAACACAAACATACTTAAAATGAGTAAATATTATTCATTTTAAACATGTTTATATTATTTATAGGGCTATAAAACAAAAAACAAAAAAAATATTTCTTATTCTTATCTCTTTTAACCAGGGGGGCCGGCGCCCGAGCGCCCCTAGTGGCCAGCCGCCACTGGTCCCCGGCATGGTTTCAGAATGCAGTTATTGTCCCCCCCACGTTTTTACCGTCCAAAGATAATACATGGATAATAAACGGACACGCGACCGCGGCGACCAGCTCTAGGACCACATACGGAAAATTGCTGATTGTCTCTGAGTAGAGCTGCCGCGGTATTGATGTTTTCCTTACCGCACAAATTTGCAAAATATTTCCTACCGCCGCGGTTATTACCGCACGCACACACAAAATTAAAAAATAAAGTTTGAATGAATTTTTTTTTTTTAGTAGTAGTCTACTCTTTATAGCATATAGCCTGCCTCTAGTCTAAATGTCTATCTTTAGAGGATGACTTTGCAGCATGAATATTGTTTGGGATTCGGCAAGCACGCATTAGTTATTGAAAGTGAAACACGAATTCGAAGTTTCCCCTCTGGTCGTGCGCCGTTCACTCGGTGTCGTGGGCAGGGGTGGTTACCCCCCCGACCCTTTCTTATTATTATTACTATAAAGTTACTACTTTATAATAAAGGCATTCGTTTTGTGGCATTAACATTATATAGTTATACGTTCAATAACATCAGCGTATTTACCGGACCATCTCAGTTCCTTTCTTTGCTCAGAGCGTGCTGAGTTGTCCCATTCTGCGGTCTGTTAATAAAGTTTTCAATCAGACATGTGTATAGAACGAAGGGCTTTTATTATAACATTCGTTGCAGACAGTAAAATCATTATGTCTCGTTTAGTACTCCTGAGGAGCGATGGTAGTCCACTCCGGCGGGGAGCTAAAGCTAACGTTATTAGCCGTATTGTGATGAGCTCTGATCAATGGCTGACATTCAGGACGTAAAAAACTGCAGGACGCTCCCAACGTGTGACGCGTCTCTCTTCTGACCAATCAGTGGTCTGCAATGTTTCACGTGACTTTTCTGGTACCCAATAGGGTCGCTTGGAACCTCGATAGAGGAGTAGGGTATATCTGCAGAGCCGCAAGCCCAACGAGAGGAGCGTACTTTATTATTATTATTATTATAAAAAACAGCTGTGATGCGGTATTCAGCCATACTCTGCGGTGGCCGTGATGTAACAGCGATACCGCGGTAATGCGGTAATCGCGGCAGCTCTATCTCTGAGCTGAGTCTCTGACTATACCTGTCCTGAGCTATTATTATGCAAAGATGAGTAGATGGGGGTCGCATTCTTGCCCTGCACGGGCCAAGTACCCACTCGCTACAGTACTCGTCTTTGCATAATAATAGCTCGAGTCGTCAGCCGAGGTGTGTGTTCAAATACGTCATCACACGGTACAGCGATAAGATAAGACAGTATGTGTCCTACCTGCATGCAACAAAGTAAGGATGGCACCGTCGCCCAAGAGGAGAAAGCTACTTCTTCAAAGCAAACTAAGTTTTGCTACGCTGTCGCCGGCGCCTCCTAGTTTATTATTATTTGTCACAACAAAATACAGAATACTTTTTGATGAAATGCTTGTTTCTGTATGAGCCCAGTGTGTCGTTTACATGGAGAAATGGCGCCACGTCATAAATGTCTATATGAATTGAAAATGGGGGACCCTGATGTAAACAAGACAAACGTCTTTCTCTGGTCTGCATCCCCTTAACAATTGTGTGTATTGAGCCGTACTGTATTGTACCCATTCTGCAATCTGTTAAATAAAGTTTTCATTAATTCATTCATTAATTCATTCACCGCCTGGGAAAATGCGGTATTGCACACCTGGTATTATTTAAAAAAAATCGAGGTAGGGGGGGGGGGGGTGGTCACTGACCACGCCCCCAAATCTGTCCCCCGCACTACTATCAACAGAGTTACACCACTGCACCAGCAGCTAAGAAAGCCAAGAAGAGCTGCAAATATCTCGCCAAGTGGGAGGAGACGTTCCCGTACCTCACGAAAAGCAACGTTTCAACACTCTATGCTTTTTGTAAATTATGCCGCGCTGATTTCAATGTCGCACACGGAGGAAAAAGCGACGTCAGTCATCATGACCAATCGGCGAGGCATAGAGGCTATGACAATTTTTAACAAATACACTCCTTCTCAGAAGGTGTTGAGAAATGCGAGGTCTGCAACCTATACCTACAACAGGTCCCTGTAGCATTTCCAAGCTGGACTTTACTTCAGACAAAATGAACTCCGTGAGACTGATGGCCATGGTATGGTATGCCAACCGTTTATTGACACAAGTTCACCATTAGACAACGTAAGAGCTGAAAGTGGAAACAGACATACAGTCATTTGTTTATCCAGACCACGTTTTCATAGAAAGGTGTAGCACCGGCTAGCATCTTAGCTAGTTCAGCTCAATACATAAAATATGAAGATTGCCAATATAACACAAATAACACAATCCATAAATAAACACGTACCTCTTCGCCTTCCAGCTAGGTGCTAAACAATGTAAAAAGGGGGGTTTCCTTCACGCACAGTTATATAAATGAGAGATATCCATTAATTACGTTAGTACTCTCTCTCATCAACCATTTCTGAACCGGCAATGTTAACCGGATATAGTTATTACGCAAGAGTAGCCACAGCACGAGGGGCACCGCCAGTAATTTCAAAATAAAAGACAGCAAAAAACTATTCCGCATAAAATCAAGTCTAACGTTATAAACAGAGGCATTTGGTTCTTTACACTCCCATCAAATCATTATTTTTCCAATATTGTAGGAAACCATGCATAAGCAAACACAATGATTTCTCAATAAACCATAAGCAATAACCAAAAATATGGTATTAAAGCTTTGTCAAACACTTCAAACAAAATCAAATCAAATACATCTTTAAGAGATGCAAGGGTGCCTTACTTAGTAAACATCTAGTCACTTATCTAGTAATAAAACCAGTTTCTGAACTGGTCTTTCAAGAACTGACTGCTTAGTGAGACGTTCACCTTTCTTTCCCAGTTTCCTGTCACCTAGACATATTGTCACTCTCCTAACCAGACCATCTCTATCCACTATAGTTTTAGAAACTCTACCTAATCTCCATTCATTTCTCGGCAGATCATCATCTTTCATCATCACTATGTCACCTATCTGGAGGTTTCTCTTTGGCATGTGCCAGCGTTGCCTGATGGCGATGTTGTTTAGATACTCTTTACGCCAGCGGCCCCAAAACTGTTTCCGCTAAGTACTGTACATGCCGCCACCTTTTTCTAGCATACATGTCTTCTTTAATGAACTTGCCGGGGGGAGGTAGAGCTAGGGTGGACTTCATGGTAAGTAGGTGGTTAGGGGTAAGTGGCTCAAGACTGTTGGGATCGTTGAGGTTGTCAACAGTGAGAGGGCGACTGTTAACTATTGCCATTGCTTCATAGAAGAATACTCAGAGGGATGCATCATCTAATCTTCCAAAAGAGAGCGAGAGGGTCGAATTGAGGATGCTTCTGTCCTGATCTGACGCTCCCACACTCCGCCGACATGGCTTGAATCTGGAGCATTCATGATGAAGTCGCACTGATTCTCAGAGAGAAAGGTAGCCAGTTTGTCACTATCGACTTCTTTAAGAGCTTCCTTCAGTTCGTTTTTGGCTCAGAGGAAGTTGCTTCCTTGGTCAGATTTGATCTGACGCACTGCACCACGTATGGCAATGAAGCAGCGCATTCCATTTATGAATGAGTCGGTTGACATGTCCTCCAGCATTTCAATATGGATGGCTCTGGAGGAGAAGCAAGTGAAGAGAAGGCCATATCTTTTGCGCACACTCCGTCCTTGTTTGGTATAGAAGGGTCCAAAGCAGTCCATTCCATAGTATGTAAATGGGGGAGATGGCTCCACACGCTCTGGAGGGAGAGCTGCCATTTTTTGTTCTTCAGTGTGTCTGAGCTTTCTGCAGGTCACACATTGACGGAGATGAGATGTCACAACCCGACCAATCCCTAAGATCCAGTAGCCCTTTGATCTGATCTCGTTTATGGTAATTCCTTTACCTTGATGTTTAGCCTTTTCATGGCAGTGTGCGATGATCATCTTCGTGATGTGATGTTCCTTCGGAATGATCGCAGGGTGTTTGACTGCATGGGGGAGATTGGAGTCACAGAGCCTTCCTCCCACCTTGATCACACCATCCTTGTCTAGAAAGGGGTTAAGGCGATGCAATTTGTTATGTAGTGGCAGCCGAGAGCCTTTCTTCAGTAACTTCAGTTCTTCTGGATATGTTTGTCTCTGTAGGTCTTTGATTATGAGGCGCTCCGCGTCCTCTCGTTCCATTACTGTGGAGAGACCATTAGACTTCTCTTTGTTGATTCATCGCAGGATACAAGCTACTGCTCGAACGGCCCGAGGCCAGGATGAGAGCACTGACAGCCGATCTGCCAGGGAGTCCTGCTCTGTAGTTTCTGTGTTCAGTGTCTGAGCTCCTTTCACTTCCAGGTATCCTACTGGCAGCTCTGTGACTAGGGATGCCCCCCGGACCCCGGTTTTGAACGGGAACCGGTACTATATTAGAAAATACCGGAGTATTTATAAGCTCCGACGTCCTCGGTACTGCTATCGATACTCTAGAGAAATTATTATTATTATTATTATTATTATTATTATTTAAAAGTTGCGAACGATCCTCTCTCTGTCTCTGCACGAGAAGCGAGCCGCAGCCAGCGAGTCAATTATTACACACACTCCTCGCGAGTCGCTCGCTAGTGCTACACATAGACATACGGGTACTACATACGGGTACTCCTTAATGAAAGTTCTGTCCCCGACGCCCCGTGCTATAGCGCGCGGCACACAGACAGCAGCTCTGCATGCACTGAGTCGTGATCATGGCGGATAGAGCGAAGCGTTCTAAAGTATGGATATACTTTACAAGGGTCAATGCCGACAATGCACGTTGCCACAAGTGCAACAAAACATTTGCCAGTAAGGGTGGCAATACGAGCAACCTATCAAAACATTTGTTGGCAAAACATGATATTAGAGTGCAGAAATGCGCCGTATTCGACTGCCTTGCGCGCAGTGGTCCATCTGCATCCACGTCCACTGCAGCCGGTAAGCCAAGATACGGAGTTTCCTAGGCTAATAACGAATTATTACAAATAGGCTAATAAACAAAATAATTGTTTAGCTACAAATACTACAATCTAAAAACTTTTTATAGATCGTCAAGCTGAGGCGTCAGCCACCAATGTGTCCCAGGCCAGTGAGCCCACCACACATCCTCCCTCTACCTCCACCACCCAAAGTCCTTTCTCCCCCCTAGCAGCTAGAGGAAAGATGACAGAGGATAGGGTGAACGAGTGTCACAGGGCTGTGACAAAGTGTGTTGTCAAAGGCCTGCACCCGTTCTCTACAGTGGAGTCCAAGGACTTTAGGTAACAACTAATCATTCAGTGTATATCGTTTTTTTTGTATACATAGTTGTCTAACTTGTCTGTTGTTGTTATAAGTTATTATTGAAGCAGCTATTCCCACCACTCCACACAAATTTACAATAATTCAATCATTTCTAATCTTTACTGTAGGGAGATGACCAATGCTCTCAACTGCAAATATAAAAATCATAAAAAAATAATCAAAAAGAACCGATAAGAGTATCGATAAAGTACCGAACCGTTAAGCAGTATCGATAAGAGTAGTAGTATCGATAAAATCCTAACGATACCCATCCCTATCTGTGACCACCTCTTCCGAGAGGCTGATTTCCCTTTCCCATAAAAACGCAGGCTCCTGGAACCAGTTCGATGAGATTAGCTCACTGACAGTGAGGCATCTGGAAGCGTGATCTGCTGGGTTTTTGTCAGTGGGGACATATCTCCATTGCTGGTGAGTTGTGCTGAGGTGTATCTTCTGAACACGGTTGGCAACGAACGTGTGGAAACGTCGAGCCTCGTTGTTAATGTATCCTAGAACGACCTTAGAATCAGTCCAGAAGTACTCCTCGGTGTCAGCGTATCCGAGCTCCTCCTTCAGCACATCGCTGGTTTTCACTGAGACGACCGCAGCTGTTAATTCTAATCTTGGGATCGTTGTGACCTTCGTCGGAGCAACACGAGACTTCGCCATGACTAGGGCGCAGTGGATGTTTCCTTCTTCATTTCTGAGTCTCAGATATGAACACTGTCCATAGCCAGTCATGCTTGCATCAGAGAAGTGGTGTAGTTCTCATTTGATGACCCTTCCAAAGTCTGCCGGTGCATAACTCCGGGGTATGTTTATCTTCTCCAAGTTGGCCAGGTCATTTTTCCAACCCTCCCACCGTGGATGAAGTTCTTCAGTCCGGGGGTCATCCCAACCCGTTCCGTGTCTGCACATTTCCTGCAGCACTCCCTTTCCAATGAGTAAGAAGGGGGCTACAAACCCTAAGGGGTCGTACAAAGAGGCGACCACAGACAGCATACCTCGGCGCATTGCAGGTTGGTCCTTGAGATTGACATTGAACTTCAAGCAGTCTGACTCGATGTGCCATTGGATACCCAATGCTCTTTCTGAAGGTAAGTCATCGAAGGTAAGGTTGAAGTCTTTGATGTCTGATGCATGTTCAGATGATGGTATGCTCTCCAAGACAGCTCTGTCATTGGACACGAATTTGTGCAACCTAAGACCACCTAGGGCACACAGTTCTCTGGCTTCTTGAGCAAGCCGAATAGCCTGATCGGTACAGTCCATGCTTGCGACCCCGTCATCGACATAAAAGTCTCTCATAATGAACTGTGAGCCTAGCGGGTATAGGTCTCTGTTCTCCGTGGCCAGGTGCTTCAAGCCGTAGTTTGCGCGAACAAGGAGACGATGCGGCGCCGAAGATATGCACCTTCATATGGTACTCTTGAGGCTGCACGCTGAGATCTCCTTTCTTCCACCAAAGGAAGCGCAGATAGTCTTGGTCCGTTTCACTCACATGAAATTGGTGAAACATCTTCTCTACGTCGCACATTAATGCAACAGAGTGCAGCCGGAAACGAAGTAGAACACCATTTAGATTGTTCATCAAGTCGGGTCCCGTGAGCAGATGATCGTTTAGACTGGTTCCCTTGTATTTGGCGGAACAGTCAAATACCACACGTAGCTTGTCTGGCTTCTTAGCATGGTAGACACCATGGTGAGATATATGTACCATCTTTCCCCATCCTTCCCATCATCATGAACTTCTTCTGCATCACCCTTTTCTATGACTTCCTCCATGAATTTGACGTACTGTTCCTTGTACCTTTCATTCTTTGACAGCTTCCTCCTGAGATGGCTGAGCCGTATGATGGCAAGCTGTTTGTTGTCAGGTAAGTTGGGTCTCTCCTTAAAGGGTAAGGGCATTTCGTAGTGACCTTGACTGTCTTTCTTGATGCTGTTTTTTTGTTTGTCTAGGAACAGGATGTCATCCTGGGAGACTGTTTTTCCATCCTCCTTGGCATCCTTGAAGTCGGACTCCAGAACGCGAATGGCATCTGCAGGGGTGACTGGTGGGAGCTCTTTGACCGCGATCCGGAAGCATTCTCTCGCCTGGCTTGGAGTGTCAAGGCGCGGTGAAGAGCACCCCACAATGCTCCATCCTAAATCGGTTTGAACTGCATAAGGTTCATCGTTTCCTCCTGATATTACTTGACTTGGTGCCATGGCCCTTGAACAGTCATATCAAGAGACCAACCTCACAATCCTGTAGCGGTGGAATCTCGTCTACGACTGTGGAGAGATGATTCCATTTCTTGGCCGTTTCCTTTGTTGGAATGTGGGTGCGGTTCACTGGTATGCAATCCTTGGTATAGGCAGGAGGAAGATCGATGTGCAGGGAGGAGCTGTAACCTCGTACACGAAGCCCTGAGACTCTTTGGCTTTTGACTATTGTGTCTCGTCCTATCATGGTAGTTAACTTCAGTTTAACTGGACAGGAGTCTGCCTTTAGAGTGTTACTGACTTCCTGGTCGACGAAAGTGGTGTCACTTTGTGTGTCCAACAGGGCGTAGACCAGTTTTTCCATTCCTGGCGTGTTCCTTGAGGACACCCACACAGGCACAATCATCGACGTGTTGGTGGCTTGTCCTGCTCCAGCAGTAGTGACTGCCAGTGACGTTGCGGCAGCCTCTGTTTGAACAGCTTTGGTTTGGGAAATGTTTTCCCGTGGTGCAGGCCTTTCCTTTCTCACATAGCTGTCATCATGAAGACAAGTGGGATGTTTACCTTCGCAGGTGTCGCAGGAATGAAGATTGCCAATATAACACAAACACGTACCTCTTCGCCTTCCAGCTAGGTGCTAAACAATGTAAAAAGGGGGGTTTCCTTCACAAACAGTTATATAAATGAGAGATATCCATTAATTACGTTAGTACTCTCTCTCATCAACCATTTCTGAACCGGCAACGTTAACCGGATATAGTTGTTACGCAAGAGTAGCCACAGCGCGAGGGGCACCGCCAGTAATTTCAAAATAAAAGACAGCAAAAAACAATTCCGCGTAAAATCAAGTCTAACGTTATAAACAGAGGAATTTGGTTCTTTACAGTCCCTGGCCGATGCAAGAGACCCCCACAGGGAATGAAGTGCTATCCCCCATTCATTCCAGAGTGATAAAACAGTCTAATTAGATTAGATTAAAATGTATTGTCATTATACAGTACAACGAAGACATTTGGCATCTAACCAGAGTGCAAATGTAAGAGTAAAGTGCAATAGTAATATACAATACTAATCAGATGTATGTACAGTACAGATCACTTTAAACAAAATGTCACTTTAAAGGAAGGAGGTATTGTACATAGTTTAGATACATTAAGAGTTACAATTGTAGTGTACATAGGAACCAGTTTTTCAGGAACTTGGCATGTATTTTTTTATCATGCATATCTTGTGTTACCTATTCTTTTTTCTATGCTTATTTTTATTGTATTTTGCACAATCAATCTGCATTTCACTGTATGTATGTGACAAATAAACCTCTTGATTCTTCTTGAGTTGTAGTATTAATATGTACAGTGATGAAGGTATAAAGACACTTATGTAGTACGTATGTAGTATTTTGTATGTAGGTAGGTGTAGTAATAAGACTCAGGAAGCAGGTTACTCTTTTAGCCTTTTAGTCAAGCAGGTTAGCATGGTAGGTTACAGCAGGGTACATTCTGTTCTATTCTCCTTCTGCATGTACACTTCTTCTGCACACTTCAGCTGTAGGCATAACAGGGCTTTGTATCAACTACGCCCCAGAGTGGAGACTCTTGGGAAGTACATCTTCAACATACCTTTTCTGTAATAGAATGTTACTTGCTACTCAGCATTATGCAAATTTAGAACCTTTGCTTTTTCCACTTTCTTAAGTAAAATGAACCAACAGTCAGTATCATAAAACGGGTAACTCAAGGTAATCATTAAACAAAGGGAGCACAGGTTATACAATCATTATCAAGATATAATTATATATGCTCAACCAATTTTACTCTTAGTTCTCACTCAGTGTGCAACAAAGTCCTGATGCCAACTAGGCTTGTTTCTTGCACGCGCCTGTGCTGGAGTGTGACCGCTGAGCGCTGTCAGGGCAGGGCGGATCCCTAAGTCCTGCTCATCTGGAGTGTTCGAAGTGTGAGCCAGACGGGATGCGTTCCATTTCTTTCCATCACTGAGCAGAAAGGTGCTTTTGCCAATCTTCTTTTTCACTGTCATTGGTGCACTGTATCTCGAGTGTGCTTTGGGGACGTGATGTGGTGTTCTAATCCTGAGTCTCTCCCCCTCCCGAAAAACAGATGTACGAGCGCCACGCTTAGCATCTGTGTAGCGCTTCATTTTGGCTTGCTTGTTTTGGACCGTTTCTCTCACAGTCTCGTCCTGTGCACTCACAGTAGGCTGCAAGGGCAGTACGTCCAGTTTGGTGCGCATTTTACGACCGTAAAGCAGTTCATGTGGTGAAGCGCCAGTGGTGGCGTGGGGAGTGGCTCAGTATATTTGCAGACAACCCAACACAGCCTCTTTCCACGGTTGAGACTGCTGGATCGCTGTCTGAATGCAACTCCTCAGAACATGATGGAAGCGTTCGACAGCACCATTAGCCGCCGAATAGTAAACTGAAATCCGATTGTGAGCAATGTCTCTTTCCTTGAGGTACTCGCGAAGGCTGCTGATGTGAATTGAGGTCCATTGTCTGTGACGACGCTCTCTGGGTTACCATGGCGACCGAACACAGAGCTTAGGAATTTGGTTACATCCGTAGTTGTAGCGTTGTGAGAAAAGGCTACCTCTGGCCACTTAGAATAGTAGTCCGTCAGTGTGATCGCGTAACGGCAGGCTGGCACAGCTGACTCGAAGGGCCCGACTATGTCGAGGCCTAGCTTCTTCCACGGACCGTCTGGCAGTGGAACTGGCTGTAAAGGTGCAAAATAAATCTTGGCCGTCTTGTCATTAGACTGACAAGAGACACATTTGGATATGTCGGCCTGCACCTGAGCGTCCATCTTCGGCCAACAATAGAGATCCCGCAGACGCTGCTTAGTGCGGAAGACCCCCTGGTGGCTCTCGTGTGCCAGTGTGAGCAATGTATGGCGTAAGGACACTGGTGGGATGAGGCGGTTGCCTCTGAGGACGTAATTGTCCTTGACTGACAGTTCCTCTCTGATCTTGAAGTATGCGATCAGATCTTGGCTCACTGATCTCGCTGAGTGAGGCCAACCCCTGTTAATCTGACCATGCAGTGCAGTCACTTCAGGGCAGGTAGAGCAAGCAGCCCCAAACTCAGTCACCGACAGGGCACTGAGTGTAGCAGAGGTGTGCGCTACTATCTCGGGCTCTACATCCATAGCAGAGTCAGTAGAAGCAGTAATAGTAGCATCAGTAGTAGTAGCAGCAGTAGTAGTAGTAGCAGTAGTAGCAGTAGTAGTAGTAGTAGTATCAGTAGTAGCAGTAGTATTCACAGCAGCAGTAGTAGCATCAGTAGAGACGGCGTCCCTGGCCGTGAAAGGCAAGCGGCGTAACTACTGGTGGACTGGCTTAACAGTAGGGTACATTTTTACACAATGCACAAAGCCAAATGCCGTAGGAGCTGTGACAGTAGTAGCCATCACAGGGGCAGGTGTAGAAGGCGTAGGAGCAGAGGAGGGGAGGACAGTAGTTCCACTAATGCAGAGGTGGAGTGCAGTCAACAGGTCCATTCCCAGTAGGGGAGTTCCTTTATCCACGACGTAAAATGTAGCAGGGACCGTGACATTGTCTCTCCTCACCTGAGCCTGTAGGCACCCCATGAGGCATGACAGGTATGCTAGCCTTGGTGTACGACACCAGCCGAACAGTAGGTGCAGATAGGGTAGTTTCACTGAAGTATTTCTCATAAGTAGACAGTGGCATTATGGATACTGTTGAACATGTGTCCACAACCAGTCTCAATTCTTGAGCCTGGGTAGTAGGTGTGTGTACATGCACATTGCATACAATCATTTTTGTAATGTCAGAAGCTTCCACGCATAGCACTGTAATTTCAGGAATTTCTACTGTGCTCACCGACTGTGTTTTAGCACGGCAGACACGAGCAAAATTTCCTGTTTTCTGGCATCATTTGCAAGTCTCTTTTACCGCTGGACATTGTGAAGAGTTTGCCAGGTGGTTCCCCAAGCCACATCGGTAGCAAGAGCGAGTGGAAGCAGAATCAGTAGCATCAGCAGGTTCAGCTGGACGGTAGCGCTGCCAGTCCCGTTTCTTGAAAGTATTCTGAGACCGCGACGTCACGGCATGTACTGGAGCAGCACTTATAGCTTTAGCGTGGAGTGTAGCTGCTTCAAACTGCGTAGCTAGATTGATAGCCTTGTCCAGCATCAAACCTGGTTCAAGCAGTAGACGTTCCCTTATCCGTTCAATCAACTGATCCCGGAGATTTTCCTCCGTTTTATTATCAAAGTCACATCTGGTCGCTAGGTCACGTAAAGCAACAACGTATTGTGCAATGCTTTCATGCGGTGCTTGTGCACGCTTTCTGAACGTGTGTCGCTCGACTACTACGTTGATTCTTGGAGTAAAATGTGCATCCAACACTGCCACCGCGTCAGCCATGGAATCACCTGTATTTGGCAATGTGTAGAAAATCCGCTGACCCTCGGTACCAAGGCAATGTAGAAGGGTAGCTCTCTTCCGAGCCTTGGACCATCCATTTCCAGTCGCATTTATTACCAGCATGTAATTCTTGAACATCTGGTGCCAAGTCTTAAACGGCATAGTAGGTTCCCCAGGGAAGGGTAAAAACAACGTCGGAGAAGCTACATGTAGATTAGCCATTTCTCCTGCAGTAAAAACGTCTGTTAAAAAAATTCCCCGGTTCAACTTCCTCGTCGCCAATTGTTATGTAGTACGTACGTAGTATTTTGTATGTAGGTAGGTGTAGTAATAAGACTCAGGAAGCAGGTTACTCTTTTAGCCTTTTAGTCAAGCAGGTTAGCATGGTAGGCTACAGCAGGGTACATTCTGTTCTATTCTCCTTCTGCGTGTACACTTCTTCTGCACACTTCAGCTGTAGGCATAACAGGGCATTTTATCAACTACACCCCATAGTGGAGACTCTTGCGAAGTACATCTTCAACATGCATTACAGAACACAACAGACACTATGGTCTATCTAGGTCATCCTCGGACGGGCCCTCCATCGGTGCTTCCAGTCATCCCGATCCTCCATGCATCTGGCTAGCTCGCCGGTGCATTCTGTTCCCGCATCTCTCCTGAGTACGTCCACGTAGGTTAATGTGGGACGTCCTCGTGATCGATGCCCGTGTGTTGGTTCCCACAGCACAAGTTTGCTGGTTGGCATCTCATGATGTCTCTGGCAGTGACCTGCCAGCCTCATTCTCCTGACTGCCACTTTCTCGCTCACCCTTAGCACCCCCCCATACAAGTTTGCATTAGTGACATGCTCATCCCTGTTGATGTTGAGCACCACACGCATCATTCTGGTGTAGCACCCATCCAAGGACTTCTGCAGGGTGGGCTTCAAGGTCCAGCATTCACTGCCATACAAAAGGACAGACTCAACTGTTGCATGAAAGAAGTTGAGCTTGATTTGACGGGGGAGGTTGGATTTCCACACACTGGTCATGCCGTTCAGAGCCCTCCACGCAAGCTCCTTCCTACCCTGCTAACCGCCTCAGCATACGATAACTTAGCCTCCCTTCTCACTCTCCGAACCGCGACCTCCTTCTTCATCACCTCGAACTCCTTCTTCATCACCTCACACCCCCTAAACGCTACACTATGCTCCCCACCACAACTACAGCACATCGGCTTCACTCCCTCTCCACACTTCCCATAGTCATGTTCCCCGCCACACCTAGTGCACCTCTGCCCCTTCCTACACGTGGTAGCTATATGGCCAAACTCCTGGCACCTAAGAGGATTCTGAACAAATTCCCTAACCCTATACACCATTTGCCCTGCAAACACCTCCCTAGGAACATCCCCACCCTCAAACTCAATCACTACCGTCTCCGTCTGTCCTATCCGCTCCCCTCTTCATCCTTTCTACTCTCTTAACTGTGCCATTTCACCTGTTCTCCATTAACTCGTCCACCAGCTGCCCTACGTCCATCTTGACCGGCACCCCAGCTATCACCCCCTTACATCTCCTCTTCACCCCTACTCTCACCACCTCCCGTATACCCACCCCACCAATGCTCCTCAACCCCCTAGCCCTCCCCGCCTGCTCCTCACTACCACACCCTACGGCCAGGTTCCCATCCCACAAAACTCTCGCGTACTTCACCTCCCCTAATTCCTCATCAATGAGTTTGGGCAACTCGAGCCTACCTATTCTCCACTCTCCCCTCTCCAACTCAAGCCTAATCACCATATGAACCACTTTTGCCACATCATTTCCAGCACCCTCGCCTCCCGGCCCACTTGAGCTATCTTCCCTCACTTTCTTCCTCTTCCACCCTTCTCCCCCACTCTCCTCCCCCCTACTCTCACCCGACCCCTTACCCTTGCCCTGGCTATTCTCTCCCCCATCGCTGTCGTTCCTCTCTGTCTGTTTCTTCCTCTTCTTCCCCACCGTTTCCCACATCTCTTTCTCATTCTCCTCCCCACTATTCTCCATCTCCAATATCTTCTTCTTCTTCTTCTTCTTCTTCTTATTTGAATTTCCGGCAGTGTAGACGCATCGTGGCGTATTACTGCCCTCCGCAATTCTTTTGATGGGCTCTTCTTCTTCTATTCCCGCAGTCTACTGGAACCCGTCATCCCCTACATTGTCCATTGGAGTGCAGCTAATGCTGCTACTTCCTGTCCGAGCCCCCCTCCGCGGGACCCTCCTTGCCCCCTGCGATCTTATTCTGGGCTGCTTGGTCCCTCTCAGCCCCCTCACCCAATTCCCTAACCACCTCCTCCCATTTCAGACCTTCCATTCCCAAATGTTGAACCGCTATCCTAACAATCATCTTCACCATCTCTGTTCTACCCTTAGCCTCTGCCATACCAGTAACTACCCCTGCCACGAAGGCCACAATACCTAATTTCTGCTCCCTTACCCTCTCTCTATCCTCCTGCTCTACCCTCTCTGCCAAATGCCCTTCTCCAACCCCCTGCTCCCTTTCTTGGCTGCCCTGTCCTACCCTGCTAACCGCCTCAGCATACGACAACTTACCCTCCCTTCTCACTCTCCGAACTGTGACCTCCTTCTTCATCACCTCGACCTCCTTCCTCATCACCTCACACCCCCTGAACGCTACACTATGCTCCCCACCACAACTACAGCACATCGGCTTCACTCCCTCTCCACACTTCCCATAGTCATGTTCCCCGCCACACCTAGCGCACCTCTGCCCCTTCCTACACGTGGCAGCTATATGGCCAAACTCCTGGCACCTATAACACCTAAGAGGATTCTGAACAAATTCCCTAACCCTATACACCATTTGCCCTGCAACCACCTCCCTAGGAACATCCCCACCCTCAGACTCAATCACTACCATCTCCGTCTCTGTCCTGTCCACTCCCCTCTTCATCCTTTCTACTCTCCTAACTGTGCCATTTCGCGTGGCCCTCCTTAACTCGTCCACCAGCTGCCCTACGTCCATCTCAACCGGCACCCCAGCTATCACCCCCTTACATCTCCTCTTCTCCCCTACTCTCACCACCTCCCGTATACCCACCCCACCAATGCTCCTCAACCCCCTAGCCCTCCCCGCCTGCTCCTCACTACCACACCCTACGGCCAGGTTCCCATCCCCCAAAACTCTCGCATACTTTACCTCCCCTAATTCCTCGTAAATGAGTTTGGGCAACGTGAGCCTGCCTATTCTCCTCTCTCCCCTCTCCCCCTCAAGCCTAATCACCATATGAATCACTTTTCCAGCACCCTCGCCTCCTGGCCCACTTGAGCTATCGTCCCTCACTTTCTTCCTCTTCCACCCTTCTCCCCCACTCTCCTCCCCCCTACTCTCCACGTCACACCCCGACCCCTTACCCTTGCCCTGGCTACTCTCACCCCCATCGCTGTCGTTCCTCTCCGTCTGTTTCTTCCTCTTCTTCCCCGCCGTTTCCCACCCCTCTTTCTCATTCTCCTCCCCACTATTCTCCCGCTCTCTCTCGCTCTCTCTCTCTCTTTCTCTCTCTCTGCAGTAAAGACTCACGGCCATTCTTATCCCTATCGCTATCTTCCTCGCCCTTCTCACACCATTTACTTCCATCACGATCCTCCCAATACCCTGGACAGCCGCTCACAGGCCGGGGCCACCAATCGCAAGGCATTCGCTGTTCCTGATCTCTCACAGCCACTTTTTCCGCCTCCCACCACCGACTACTACTCCCACACATGTCTTCGCTGCACAGTTCCGACGGACGCAGACGCCGCCACTCGGCGCACCTCTCACAATCCATCCTCCCACATGAAGAAGCCGCACTTCTGTCTTCCTCTCCAAACAACAGCCGCCCCCCACGAGCATACGGCTGCTACTTCTTTCCACAGAATCTATATAGATACACAAATGTTCTAGAATGTTTGATTATGACATCATACTGTGACATCACAACATCATACTGTGACATCACAAATGTTCTAGAATGTTTGATTATGACATCATACTGTGACATCACAAATGTTCTAGAATGTCTATTATGACAAATAAGACGGTTCAATGACTTCATTCCGTGTCAACAGTCAATGACAACAGTGCTGTTTCAAAACTAAGTCCAGGAAGATGGCACGTCCTCTGAGAGTGAGTCCCCAGCAGGCTGTTCTGACTGGCCCTGTGTCGCGGCCGCCACCTCCCAAGCCAAAGTCCCGCCCAGCTGATACCACCAAGCACCAAACAGAGGAAATCCTGAATACCATCTTTCGTCCTAGCGAATGGATGGAGGATTCGTTGCTGAAATATGAACACCCAGTCAGCGTGAACATAAATACAACAGACAAGAAATCAGCAAAGGCACGTCCTCTGAGAGTGAGTCCCCAGCAGTTGTGGCTGGTGAATTCTTCTCCAGGGGGGGCGCTATACCAAACATTTTGCAAACATGTACCGAGGTATCACAATGTCACAATGTCACACACACACACAAACACACGCGTGCACGTGTAGCACGGTGGATTATCCCTGCTTTATGGGAGTGGATGTACACTGCCACCTGGTAGTGGGAACGCAGCAGATCTGGGTCCGGCTGAGTCCCCGACTGTAGGCCAGGAGTATTGGAGTGGAGGTTTAGCAGAGGGAGTGGATGGGGCCTAGGATTCACTAACCTAGGGGTGGTGCGCTGGTCCTTCTTGCCCTCCAGGGCGACTCGCAGTAGTTCCCCACACCCTTCCCTCAATACTTCCTGCGCCCTCCCACACCTGATGACAGTAATGATGGATGATATACTTTCTCCCCAAAGCAGTACCCTTCCTGATTGGCAAGTAGAGACCTGTCCCAATGATGCATAGGCATGGGGTGGGGAAAGGGTTAAACAATAATGAGCATTACCCGGAAAGGAAAGGGTTAGACAGAATGCACATTAACAGTGTTCCCATTTAGCTCTCTTTTACTGAAAGACTTATCTCTTAGACAAATGTAGCAGGGTGGATTATCCCTGCTTTATGGGAGTGGTTGTACATGGCCACCTGGTAGCGAGAATGCAGCAGAGCTAAGTCCAGCTGGATCCCCGACTGTAGGCCAGGAATGTTGAAGTGGAGGTCGAGCAGCAGGAGTGGATGGGGCCTAGGATTCACTGACCTAGGGATGGTACTCTGGTCCTTCTGGCCCTCCAGGGCGATCAGCAGTAGCTCCCCACACACTCACACTTCCCCCAATACTTCCTGAGCCCTCCCACACCTGATGGCAGCAAGATGGATGAATATTCGCTCCCCAAAGCAGTACTCTTCCTTAATGATGAGTGGAGACCTTTCACAATAAACTATAGGCAGGGGGTGGGGAAAGGGTTAAACAATAATGAGCATTACCCGGAGAGAAAGGGGTTAGACAAGATGCACATTAAAGACACACACACAGTGTTCCCATTTACGTCTCCTTTATATAAAGTCTAGTGTATTACTCAATTGGGAAAGCTATTCCCACACTGGGCACCTAGTGCTCTCGCTCTACAATACAGATGGATGAAAGTTATTCCCACATGGATGAAAGTTATTCCCACATGGATGAAAGTTATTCCCACATGGATGAAAGTTATTCCCACACTGGGCACCTAGTGCTCTCACTCTATATTACAGACACAGTAAGAACCTCTTCCCTTTAAGGGTTATCTACTGCTCCACGTCGCGGTAGGTGAGCACAAGGTAAATAGTAAAGGAGTTCGGGTGTTAAGATGGCCGTCGGGAGATCCCGCGATAACGGGCGGCGGGGCAGGGTAGACGCTGGGGCAGGTGAGCTGCTGGGGCAACGGCTTGGAGGGGCTGGAGGAGTGTGCAGTGTAGTGGCGTCCTCTGCTGGGCTGAAGAGGTGGGCCGACACGCGGGCTAAACTGTGGTACTAACCTAAACAAAGCTAAGCTGTGGGTCGTGGTGAACCCCCCCTGCTATGACGCTAACGCAAGGTGGACAATATCTACCACTTGGTCTTCGGCGGTGCTCGCCTGTTGGTTCATTCACAATGTCTCTGGCGCATTTAACCAAACGCTAAGCTACCGCATACTTCTAGGATAACCCGTTGTGTAACTGAGTTTATCCGGCGCATTAACCAAACGCTAAACTACCGCATACTTCTAGGATAACCCGTTTTGTAACTGAGTCTATCTCTTGCGTGCTGAATCTCGAGCTCTCGTTCCAGACGTCCTTCTTCCTCCGTGGAAAACGCTGAAGAGGAAGCCCCTCCCTGCTGCACTGTGCTCTGAACCCATTCTTCTTCACCTGTGGCTCCCTGCCCAATCATGACCACCAGCGCCCCTGGCGGCACCTGTAGCCTGTCCCACTATGAAGCGTCAATGTTTAGGATAGGGAGAATCAAAGAGAGCAGCACGTTAAGTGTCCATGTCAGGGTAGGGATGATCAAGAGCGGTCAACCGGTTACAACGTCCTTGTGAACACAGGGAATGCAAAAGATTAGCGTTAGACACCCTGAATAATAGTCAGACATATTCAGGTGGCTACACATATATTTACACAAGGCACAAGAAGCAAAGCTCTTTCCACACTGGGCACCTACAGTAGTGCTCTCACTCTACGGCAATGACTAAAGTTCTTCCCACACTGGTCAAGACACAGTAATAGAACCCGTCCCTTTAAGGGTTTAAATACTTGTTCATTCCCCCGTAGGTGGGGAGAGAGGGGAGTAAGAGGGAGAGGGGTACTGGAGCTACTCAATGGGAATTTTATAAAGGAACACACGTTATCACACCACATTCAACCAAAAGACAGTTGGCCCACGTTGAAAACAAAAGTCCTATCTATAGCCGGCTTCCCCAAAATAATAAATGTCGGGGCGCCCCTAATCACTGCTACCAGTGTCAGTTCAAAGTACTGCTTCTCTTTGCCCTTAAAGGGCCCGCTCCGCACAAAGAGAATGTCTACCGATAAAGTTCCAGCACTCGGAGCGCTCACTGTAACTGGCTTGAGTGTACTTAACCAAGGGCGGGCCTGCTCTCACCACCGGACGTCTGTGTGGTGAGATGGCCGTCAAGAAGTCCTGTGATAGCAGGAAGCGGGGCTGGGTAGACGTTAGGCAGGTGACTGCTGGAGGGCAACGGCTCGGAGGGGCTGGAGGTGCGTGCAGTGCAGCGACGTCCACTGCTGGGCTGGAAAGGTGGGGCGACACGCGGGCTAAACTGTGGTGCTAGGCCTAACTGAAACTAAGTTGTCGGTCGGGACGACCCCCTGTCCTGTCGCCTATACTTTAACTAAAACGCAACGTGTGCAATATCTACCACACTCTTCGGCAGTAGCACGTCTGCTTCTTCATTCACAATGTCTCTTTAGCATTAACTGGAAGCTAAGCTATCGCATATTCCATTACTAACCCGCCTCGTAACTGGGTTTATATTCCGCATGCTTGATGTCTGGAGCTCCAGCTCCAAGCGACCTCCTGCTTCTCCGGAAAACGATGAAGAGGAAGTCCCGCCGCAGGCGCCGCGCTCTGAGCCCATCCTTCCTCACCTGTGTCCCCCTGCCCAACGTCGCCACCAGCTCCCCCTGGCGGTACCTGCATCATGTCCCACTATTAAGTGTCAATGTTAGGATATGGAGGATCAAGAGGGGTCAGCAAGTTACACAACGTCATCGCGAACACAGAGAATGCAAGGAATGAAAGTTAGACACATTGAATTATTGTTAGACATATTCAGGTGTCTACACAGTACACGCATTGGCGAAACCACACACTGAGTAGCCTACTGTGCACATCAGAGCTTCGGCGAAACCACAAGGTACGAATATTTAAGTAGATAGAGTACAACTATCACCATTGCCATCAATCAATATATGATCACAGTCAATGCAGCCACGTTTCCAATAGCGCCTACACAAACATGCACGCCCAGATCTCAAATCTCTCTCTCTCTCTCTCTCTCTCTCTCTCTCTCTCTCTCTCTCTCTCTCTCTCTCTCTCTCTCTCGCCCTCTCGCTCTCTCTCTCTCTCTCTCGGACTTGGGAGCAGCATTATCACTGTAATATATTTGTGCATGCTCCCACGCGCACGCCAGTGTTAATTTTGTTGACTAAATTGATGACGAAAGATGTTCGTCAACAAAGGTTTTTTTCATGACGACAACGAGACTTGACGTCACGTTATTGAATACCATGTGACGCTAACGAGACTAAATAGTTTATTAAATATCGTTGACCACAACTGACGACACAAAAATGTAATTTATAAAAACCAGGACGAAATTTCTCTTCATGTATGTTGATATTGTTGACTAAAACAAGACGAGACAAAATAATTATAACTTTTCTTAATGCCATCGTCCCGAGTAGAGCAGTGTGACGGGGAGCTCTGTTATTAGCATTAGCTGGAGCTATTTGAAAAGCTAGTTTTAGCTGAACGTTACCTTGGCTAAAGTTGGGACTATTCATAATCCAGCTGCAGACCTGCAAGCAAAAGTACAGCAAGTTGGCAAAGGAGTATTCCAAGGTAAATCACTTTTTCACCAGTAATGTTACATTGTTTGTATTTCCATCTAGATCACGTTAGCTAGTGGCTAAGCTAGCTCACGCTAATGTGGCTAACTGCACACAATTAATGACACAATGCAGACAGCCATACTGGTGACAATGTTTAGCTTTTAGTGCCAAATGATAAGAGTCTGAGGCGGAGTCTCAAAAGAGAATGTTGAATGTTTTATTTTGCATTAAAAATCACAACAGTGCCTCTGCTAGGAGCTAACTGAACCGGAGCCGACTGGATAGGAAGTGCGCAACAACGTATAATGTCCGTGTGGAACCAATGTGCCAACAACCTTTCTGTGGGTGAAGCATAGTTGAGCATAGTTGTCATTTAATGATACTAATACTAATACAACCACCTGTTGTTGAATAAATACCATTACTTTCTAGTTATTACTAAAAAACAGTATATATAAAACAGTAACTGTAAAAAAGAAAAGAAAAAAAGTTTTAAAATTTATATAATATATATTTTTTTATGTATGTACTGGTATCAGATTCCCCTAGGTTAAAAAATAAATACGCAATTTAAATCAGAAAATGTTCCATGTTGACTATTTCTGACTTCTGACAAGTTTTTTTCCATTAACTAAAAATAGACAAAAATGTCATCCGTTTTCGTCGACTAAATCTAGACTAAAACAAAAAAGACTAAATTGAGACAAAAACTGACTAAGACTAAAATGCTCAGACATTTAGTTGACTAAAACTGACTAAACGAAAAATAAATGAAGATGACTAAATATGATGAAAACGAAAAAGGAGCACTTGACACATGACTAAGACTAAAACTAAAATGAAAATAGCTGCCAAAATTAACACTGGCGCACGCCCATATTCAGATCCGTACAATAATAATCACAGAGGTATATCTTGTCATTTGAAACAAGTTACCAATATATTGTCCCGGGTGATTATGCCCCCCCCCCCCCCCCCCCCCTCCCCGCGGCGAAATTAATTAGTATCCCCCTCTATCTCTCTATCTCTTGATTGATTGATTGATTGAAAAGTTTATTAACAGATTGCAGAATGGGTACAGTACAATACAGCTCGATACATACAACTCTCTCTTTCTCTCTCTCTCACACACACACACAGCATGACGTGGAATCCCAGGCACTATCGTTACACAAATTAGAAGGAACTGCAAAGGATCAGACCTAGTAGTATGTAGTATATACCAAGAATAACTTCAGTATGAGTACAGGCTGTACAGCATATTTTGCATATTGTTAAAAGAGCCAAGGCTAGCTCGCATAAATTAAACATAGACTTACCATCACACGAGTTGAAGGGGGCGAGATATTCAGCTGTCCACAAATCCACTTTTTTTTTTAAATCCACTCAAAAATAAACTCCAGTAACAGTCCATACCATGGGCATGTTGCATCTGTCCCCGTTGTTTTAAAAAGCAGGAATGGAAAGCAACGACATGACTGCATCTAGCTAGCCATATAGCTTCTTGTTAGCCAAAGTAGCCAACACTTCTTACCACCAGCTAGAAAACGACAGTATATTGTCTTCCTCTGTCTGTTGATTGTTTCTGAATTGAGATATCAGGCTGATGAGGTCGAAACTCTTTCACTCCAGTGTTCATCTCTCAAAAGGTATTGTTGTGAGGGATTTACCTGCATTTTCGAGGTTGGAATGTTCTGCCTCCATGATCCATGGTAGCTACTAGTAAGCTAGCAAACTCTCCGTTCTGTGTGGAGGGAGTGACAACACAGCAGTGACCCTGCTTGCTTGGAGCGCTAGAAAAACGCGCCCTGATTACATCATATTTGAACGCACTGATAGGCGAAATGTATTTGCTTGACCTATTTAACACTTTGCCTGCCACTCACGAGATATCTCGGGTTTATTTATAGGTGGTTGAAAGCCACCCACGAGATTTCTCTGAATTTTTTTATTTTTTATTTTTTAGCGATCTGAAATCATATTGCATCACCCGAGCCTACCCGAGTATAGCCGAGCGGCGCCGGCGATCATTGTGGAAAAAAGCGCCCCCTGTCGTCTCCCAGATGACATACGTGATTTTGGAATGGACTCAATGAAAATGAATGGGGAAAAAAATCCGGTACTCCACATTTTCCAGTCCACTGATCCAGCCGGGGTTACCAGAGTTCATTCTGGATCCTCAGATCCCCGCGGATCATGGAGTTCTACTGTATCGCATTGGATTTTTTCGAATGGTGATCAGGAATTGGAATATACCAGTTGGATACCATCTGATGTCAGGTAAGGACTCTATGTTATCAGTGTTAGGATAATCAGAGTAAGTTTGATGAAGTTATAAGCTGTTTTGTGAAATGTCTTCTTTCGGTTTCACTGTAAAAGTCCGCGAGGAAATCAACGGGGCGATTATCCGTGCGCGGCTCGAATGTGCTTGCGTGCACGTATAATATTGATCATCTAGCGTTTATTTGAAAACGATTCATAAAAAGGCAGACGAATATCAACGTTGTGGATTTTTCCAGTAAAAGACGATTTTCATAGAATGCTCCACAATGGGCTGTTTTTTTATCTGAAAACGGGTGCTTTTCTAAATGCTCTGAAACGGAAACAACGCGATAAAAAAACAATCTGCCTTGACAGCACTGACTGGAAAATAGTCTTTGATAATGCGATGGGCAGATTAGACACATAGCCATAATTTAAAACATAGATTAGGCGATATTAACGTTAACATTGGCGCCGATGGTGGCATTCAGCCGGTAAAAAGGAAAACCCGGCGTGGTGCTCAAAGTGTTAATTAGCTGCGATGATACAGTGACGCGCACAGTGCGCGCTACGTCTATGCGCCCAGCTTTAGAGGTACTCTCTATATCATATCAGACAGTGACATGTGAATCACAAAACAATGATTTATATTTGATATATTAACGTTATTGTGCATTTGAAACACAAACATACTTAAAATGAGTAAATATTATTCATTTTAAACATGTTTATTTTATTTTTAGGGGTCTAAAATAAAAAATAAAAATAAAACATTTTCTTCTTCTCCTGCTCTCTTTACCAGGCTGTTCTGACTGGCCCTGTGCCGCGGCCGCCACCTCCCAAGCCAAAGTCCCGCCAAGCTGATGCCACCAAGCACCAAACAGAGGAAATCCTGAATATCATCTTTCCTCCTAGGGAATGGACAAAGGACAACCAGCTGTGGGTGCAGTACGCCTCCAGCAGCCCCTCCAGCCTCAAGGATGTGGTGCACCTGACGGAGCTGCTGGCCCTCAAGCTGCAGGAGAGGCATGCCAGGGAGGCGGGCCTCTGCCCTGTCCGCAGGGAGAACTACTTCCAGTGCTTCGATGAGCTGATTAGACAAGTCACCATCAACTGTGCTGAGAGGGGCTTGCTGCTGCACAAGGTGAGGGATGAGAGCCGCATGACCATCGCTACCTATGTGACTTTGCACAAGAGCAGCCAGGCCTACGGCGTGAGGAAGGGCCTGCAGTCGGAGCAGGACAAGTCTGACATGGAGAAGAGGATTAGTGATCTGGAGGACGAGAAGCGGGCGCTGGAGAGGCAGCTGAATAAGAAGAACTGTGACGCAATAGAGGAGAGGGAGACTGAGATGAGAGGGGCAGAGGAGAGGACGCGTCAGGAAGAGGTGGAAAACCGGAAGAACACCCTCATGCAGCTGAAGGCCGAGCTGGTGAGTATCCTCAGCAAGTGACTTCAACACCAACGGTGTCATCAAATAGTGTGCTAGTTGTATGCTCCCATTGCACCCTCAACACCCCAGACAACTATTTCCATGCCACCTGGCTCTGCCCACCTGTTCAAGACTTCTGGAATTCCGTCATCAATACACTATCCTGGGTCATGAGCTGCAGCATTCCTCTCTCCCCCTCCCTCTGTCTACTTGGGGATACTACTGCTATCAATTTATTAGTCCAGAACACCAAACCCCTGCTCGTTTCCCTAGCTGTTGCCAAGAAAACTATCCTCTTAAACTGGAAGACACATTTGTATTTGTTGTTGTCCTTCATTGTCCTTAGTTGTAATTTGTTTGTCAATGTCTAGTCTGAGTTCCCCCCCTCCGAGAGGGCAATGAAATGTCACTATTTTTCTTATTTTACTACACTTTTTATAAAATTTTGCACTGTAAATAGTTAAAACGTATAATAAATAATAATGTTATAGTTAAAGTTAATAAAAAAGGGCCGGGAAAAAAGCAAAAACAAATAAAAATAAAATAGTGTGCTAGTTCTAATTGTTCTAATTGTCGTTAGCCTCATAGCATAATTGCCTAAGTAATTTTTCAAGACTTTCGGAAAAGAAGAAAAAACGAATTTTGGCACAAGCCACACAAGTGAGTTAGGCAGAAAGGGAGTTGTAACATAACAAGGTTCTGATTGGCTGAGGACACAGCCACTAAGCCAGGGTGGTGCAGCAGTGTGAGGAGAGTAGAGTTAGGCAGAAATATCAATTTGGCCAAAAAATTACTTAGGCAATTATGCTATGAGGCTAACGTTGTTCTAATTGTTCCCAAACCACATAGTAATATAACCCAAAAGAAACATCCCAGACTACACTGGTATAATTAGTTACATATCATTCCCTCAGTATACAGTTAAAGATAGTTACAGCCTCTTGAACTTCAAGAGATTATTACATTTATAACATATGAATGAAAAATGAATTCCTTCCCTTTCACTGGGTCCTACTAATCACCAGAAAATACCCTAAAATACCCCAAAATACCCCCAAATTATACCCCAAAATACCCTAAAATACCCCCAAAGTACCCCAGAATACCCCAAAATACCCCAAAGTACCCTAAAATACCCCATAATACCCAAAAGTACCCCAATATACCCCAAAATACCCCAAAGTATACCCCAAAATACCCAAAAGTACCCTAAAATACCCCAAAGTACCCCAAAATACCCTAAAATACCCCAGAATACCCCAAAATACCCCAAAACACCCCAAAGTACCCCAAAATACCCCAAAGAACCTCAAAGTTCCCCAAAGTATACCTAAATGTACCACAAAATACTGACTCAAAGGTAGAGTAGGTCAACTAATGATCATATGGTCAATGGTTTGGTCAGTGGTTTGAATCCCAGCTCCTTCTGTTCACATGCTGAAGTGTCCTTGGGCAAGACACTGAACCCCAAATTGCTCCCAATGAGTCTGGCTGCCATTGCATGGATGAGCAGAAACGTCCTGAAATTAAATGGCAGCAAAACTGAGGCCCTGCTCATCGGCTCCAAATCCACCCTCACCAAATCACAAAACACCCCAGTTCCAAACATCACCATCGACGGCTTCCCTGTACCCTTCTCCCCCCAAGTAAAAAGCCTTGCTGTCATCCTGGCAGTGGCGTAACTCTCTCAGATTTGGGGGCGTGGCGAGTGACGGCGATGGGGTGGGGGTTAGGGGGGGGGGGCCCGTCTACCTAGAGTTTTTTTTTCTTTTTTTTTTTTCTTTTTTTTTTAAATACCAGGGGTGCAATACCGCATTTTCCCAGGCGGTGGCGCCATTTCGCCATGTAAACGACACACTGAGTGAATGAATGAATGAAAACTTTATTTAACAGATTGTAGAATGGGTACAATACAGTACGGCTCAATACATACAATTGTTAAGGGGATGCAGACCTGAGAAAGACGTTGTTGTTGTGACAAATAATAAACAAATTTGAAAGGTTTATGGTGAAAGAACATTTATTATATGGTGCTTCAATTAGCAATTATGAACACAGTAATACAAGATATGCATGATAAAAAAAAATACATGCTAGGTTCCTGAGAAACACTACTATACAATATACAATTTTAGCTCTTAATGTATCTATCACCTTTATCTATCACCAATCACTTTTAATCAAATTTAATTACAGGTACAAAACGTTAACATAAATCACTCTTATGCACTGGTACATAAGTTATATAACAAACCTGTTTAATAAAACTCTAACCCTTATGGTCATGCCTGCATCGATTGTGCAATAATCCAATACTAAAATACCTGAGAGGGCACTGGTTCCTATGTAGACTACTATACAATTTTAACTTTGTCATTATTATACTTAATGTATCTAAACTATATTATACAAGAGCCACATCTGTTCTTTCCTTAAAGTGACTTTATATACCTCATTCCTTTAAAGTGACTTCTCCATTATTTAAATTGACATTTTCACATTTAAACTCATCCAATGCTTCCAAAGACATGTCTCCGATCATGGGCAGAGTTGAATTCCTCACAGAGTTCTCTCATGTCAAAGGCATCAACTCTTTCTTGATGTATATGACAAACTGCCACACTGTTCAACCTTTTCTGCTTCATGGAGTTGCGAAGCCAGGTCTTCAACCTCCGGAGTCCGCTGAAACTCCTCTCAGCTTCAGCAGAGGATGTGGGAACAACCAGCAACAGCCTCACAAGGACCTCCACCTGATCAAAAATACCTCTGACTTCAGGCAACATGCCTCTCAGGATCTCTGCAGCTTCTGTGCTTGATGCATAGGTGTTAGTTGCTTTGAACATGGCTAGCTGAACATCCAGCATCCTCCTGTTCATCTCTGGATACTTGTCCACAATGTCATCACTTTCTCCCCTAATAAGCACACCCTCCAACTTCTGAAGCACTTCAAAGCTTCTTTGATTAAACCGCTCTCGGAATTGCAGATCTGCTGTGTCCAGTATTTTGAAGAACTCCCCTCTGAAGAAGTCCACAGAAATTGCTGGGACATGTGCTGCAGCGTCACCAGCAGTGGCGTCGTTAGCCCTGGGCTTCCGGGGCTTTAGCCCCGGATGTTTTTCTCCTAGCCCCGGATCTAGAATTTTTTTTTTTTTTTTATGTCAGCATCCCCATTGTCTGTGCTGAATGTTTGTTAGTGTTTGGTATTTTTTGTTGGTTTTTAGGACTTTTAAACATCCATTTTTAGTAAGTAGTTTTCATTTGATCCTATAATTTTTTCATTCACCGATTTGTGGACTTTTTTTTAGTGTCCTGAAAGGCGCCTTATAAATCAAATGCATTATTATTATTATTATTATTATTATTATTATTATTATTATTATTATTATTATTATTATTATTATTATTATTATTATTATTATTATTATTATTATTATTATTATTATTGTTGTGAAGGATCAGATTAAACCGAATATATATATTTATTTATGGATATATATTTAATAGTATTTGTATATCGTTTGATATCCCCTGTATATTCCTTGTACAATATGCACTGAATATCCCTTTAGTCTACTAACAGCCCATAATAGTTTCATTCTACCATTGGACGAGAACCTGGCGCCAGCAGCCATGCCCCTTGGTTCAAGTTCAATCGTGCCGACCAACATGTCGTGGCAAGCCCGGTTCCGCGTAGGAATACGTCTGGCGAAATACGAATGGTACTATTTGTTCACAGCGCATATATATATGGCGCAAGTAAAGTAGAACTTTCTTTTAGTCCATTAGTCCTTTACCCTCCAACCTAGTAACAGACGCGAAGCCTCACCCACGACGCACGTGTGGTGCAGTAAGGCCTACTTGGCCTCAGAATAGGCATTGAGACATCGTGTGGATTAATAGTTGAATTGTCATAGTTTGGCACTATACCGTCGAGTTGGACGTATTTCTATTAAGTTAATAATAGTCTATTATGTATGGTGCATCGTTCGGTTAGAGTTATAAAGTGAGCAGTACCCCCATCGTTCCTGACGTTATCTGGAGTCTTAACCAGGCTGGGCAGACCACGTGTGGTGCTTGCATCCGAGGAGCTCCGGGCCAGGACGAGTGGACCTGTACATTGGATTACTTTACCCGGACGACGGCGAGCCTTCCACGGCTTGGATTATCTACATGCTTTGGGTGCTTTGATTATGCCATGGATAACGGCCAACACTGCTGAGTGTTGGAACTACCCCCCGGAGAGGAGTCCAGGTGAGACGGCGCTCTACCCCGAGTGAGGTCGCCTCACGTCTCTTCGTTGTGGACCGGCAGCTACCGTCCACCAGAGGGTCCAGCTGTATTCATCTGTGGACTGAGGTTCTGTGGGCACCGTGTTCAGAACTCTGAATTCTCCCAAGAAATCGTCGGCCAGATGGGATACCGCCAGCGGCTCTTCTAACCCCCCCCCTACTGTCTTACAACCAGCGGGACCCCCCCCCCCCCTTAGTGTATCCAGCTATAATCATTTAAGTACCATCGCTATAGTTCCCTAAAGAACCAGGTTGTATATTTGCTCCCTGCGTAACCAGAGATTGGACATTCAATGTTGATTTACCTACGAATACTCATTTGCCTTACAAGTGCATTTCAAATCATAAATGTCATTAAGTGAACGTTGTATATACCCTTTGCTATATAAAATATTCGATTTATACATTTGTGTGGACTTCGTTTCATCAGGTGGGAAAGTGTTCATCATATCTATATCATGTACTGGATGGCCAGAAGTTAAAGTACAAGCGGTAGTGGTTTAATAATACCATACTTATCAATACAGTCAGGGAATTGTACCCCTCAGTTACAATTGGTCCTTCGAGCCGGATGGTAACTAGTGTAATATTAATATAGTGTTATTAATATTAAAATGGCCTATGATGAACACTCCACGAAACGGTCCTCCTAACGTAGAACGCCCGCAGCGCAGACGACAGCCACCTCAGTACTTAGAGGACTACGCTGTCAGTCAACTACCTAGCCTTCTACAAACGGTAAACGCGGTAATAGTAGAAAGTAAAATTATGTCTGACCTTAACGACCAGGTTTCCCCGACCACAGAGGCCCTAGTGGGTTCTAATGTAACTGACCAAGCTCACGGTGGGGACCAGGAGGGAGCTGACATGCCTTTACCCCCCGCCAATACCGAAGAAGTAGTCCCCGACCAGCCCTGGGAGGAAGACAACCCTACAGAGAGAGAACTCTGCACGGAAGAAGAAGAGGAGAGCGCCGAGGAAATAGAGCTCCAGGACTCCCCAACGAGCGGCTCACCCAGGAGCGGCTCACCTCTACAACCGTCTTCCCCCAGCGAAGCGGAGAGGATGCTACAACAGGCGTTCCTCGTCAGCCTGACAGCCTCTACCGAACGCGATCGACTTCAGGGTGAACGCGATCGACTCCAAGCACAGACGCTTAGCGAGCGCGAACATTCTACCATTGAAAGAGAACGCCTCCAAGCGCAGCAACGGAGCGAAGAAGAGCGCATACGCCTGGAGATGAGACGCCTTCAGACGGAAGAGAATATGGCAAGAGACCGAGCAGACACCCAGCGTGCCGCTGACGGTGCCCAAAGAGAGGCAAAGCGCGACCTCGCTCTCATCCAGCGCGAAACCGAGCGCGACAGACTACAGGGCGAGCGCGACAGACTACAAGCCGAGCGCGACAAGCTACAAGCGCAACTAATGGAGCAGCTGATCCTCAAGGCAACACCCTCTCCCTCCGCCAGGGGTTCAAGGAACTCGTCGAGACAACAGTCAAGGGCAGCGTCTCCTAACCGAGCAAGCGACCCTGAACTTGACCAACAGACCAAGCCTATACCCCCCGCAGACCCCCTTCCCAGACCGGTCCAAGCGAGACCCAGCTACAAGGAAGGAGCGGCATACACTGCGGAGAAGCTAAATAAACGACTACAGGATCTAGAGGACCTGATAGAAGAAGAAGAGGGAGAGGAGGAGAACCAAGCCCGACGACAGCACAGTACTCCACCGGACCAGGAGGTCCAGTACAGCCCAGGCTATACCCCCGCGGCGCTGCGCTACAGACCCCCGACTCTATTCACGGGTGAGCATGACGCACGACCAGCCCCGAGGAATAGCACCTGGACCAGCGGGCCATGGTACCCTGTCGGTACCAGCCCACAGAGAGGCGCAGGAGGAGACTCGCCTAGGAGGTCTCTCCCCCAACGCTCGCCGATGTATCAGCCATCCACGGCGTCATACATTGCCACGCCGTCGTTTCCAGACTTCACCTATGAGAATCGAGCACAGTACACGGAGCTCCGGATGTGCTTAGAGACAATGATGGTGGATGTCGCTGATGAACGCCACAAGTATGCAATATTACTGAAGCACCTGAAAGTACCGCGAGCGCACAATATAGCGCTAGCCTATGCCACCTCTACGACCCCATACACTGCGGCCCTAGCAGCGCTGGACCAGAGATATGGACGTATATGGGATTACGTAATCCAAGAGATAAGGCATATTGATCGCCTACCCCCAGCAACAGACAATCGCTCATTAGACGACCTGTCAATCAAAGTGCAGTCCCTGGTAGGGATGCTGGGAGCGCAACGGGAAAAGGGCATGCATGAGCTATACACCAAATCTAACGTCGAGAGGATTCTAGAGAAGCTGCCACCCGCAAGACAAGAGCGTTTTAGGCGGCAGAGAGACCACCGTGATCCTAACGGTCCCGAACCATCCCTCCTTGATCTAGCCGACTTCCTGGCGAGAGAAGTCAGCAGCTTACGACTGGATACGTTCGTGCGGAGCACGCCAAGCTCCAGAGAGGGACCCAGGAGAATAAACGATGGAAGAAGATCGGTGACTGTCATGCACCAATCAGAGTCAGTACCGAGCAGTAAGAGCCACAGTACCCCCTCGAGAAAAGAGAAGTGGAAGATGGTGTGCCCCTACTGTGAGAAAGAACACTGGCTGTCACAATGTGACCTGTTCACAAAGATGAATGCAGAAGAAGTGAGTCAATGGATAAAGTCCAACAGGCGCTGTTACCGATGTGCGCGCAGTCACATGGCAGCCGAATGCCGCCTAAAGAAAAGGTGCAGTCGGTGTGACGGAGCCCATCTAGATATACTACACGACAGTAACAGAAGAAGGCCTGCACCTGCACCATCGAGCGGCACCAAGGCAAGTGTCATGTACATTGACCCCGCCAGCAGCAGCGGCGCCCAAGTGCTCTTAAAGGTAGTCCGTGTGACATTGAGCTACCAAGATAAAGTCATGGACACTTACGCCGTCCTTGATGACGGGTCAGAGAAGACCCTTCTGCTCGCGTCCGCTGCGGCCCAGCTGGGACTGCGGGGGAGCGAGAACCAAATGACGATTCGGACAATAAGAAGAGATTTAAAGACGATAAAAGGCGAGAATGTCTCCTTCACTATCGCAGCAAGCGGGCAGCCAGAGCGACGGTATAGGATTACAAATGCTTTCACCAGCCAAGAAATAGGACTATCGCAGTACACCTACCCCATCACCAAGCTGATGGATAAATATGTGCACCTGCGTCAACTACCTATCCCGCTCATAGACGGCGCCACCCCGACCCTGCTGATAGGCTCCGACCATGCAGACCTCATCGTCCCGATTGACCGGGTCCATACAGGACCCCGAGGCTGTCCTGCAGCAGTCGAGACCCGCCTAGGGTGGACACTACAAGGCCCCCTCGCTAAATCTCTCAACCGAACAGCAGCCACTAGCTGCCTCCACTCCAGAGCGACAGAAGGAGACACCACACTCCTGCAGCATGTCGAGAAGAAAATTGACTGGTGACGTCGTGCGCTGCTCCGCGCCTCCCTGATCAAAGACGGCTTTGATCTCCGGCAGCGGGCCAGCAGCGACCCCCCAGTATTGCGCAACCTCAACCCAGAGGTCGCAGAGGACCCAGCAGCAGATGAAGAGGTCCGACACAGTGTGAAGAACAGTTTCTACGTGGACAACTGTTTACAAAGCGTTTCAACTCAAGAAGAAGCCGAGGCTCTCCTAATCAAGCTACGCGCCTCCCTGATCAAAGGCGGCTTTGATCTCAGGCAGTGGGCCAGCAGTGACCCGCACGTATTGCGCAGCCTCTCCCCCGCGGACAAGGCTGCCAGCAGCGAGACCTGGATGGCGACCATCCCAGGAGAAGCCCAAGAAATGACACTAGGATTAGTCTGGCGCTTCAAAACAGACTCGCTCCACTATAGACACAAACCCCTGACCACGGAGCAGGGAAGGTCGACGGCGATACCGACCACCAGACGGAGTGTGTACAGAACACTCGCCAGACAATATGACCCGTTGGGATGTATTCTACCTTACACCACCAGGGCAAAGATGATTGTACGAGCACTATGGGACAAGGACCAGGGCTGGGACGACCCAATACCCGCACACCTTGCCTCCACATGGAGAGAGTGGGAGACGGAACTCCGCTCACTCCCAGGCGTCAATATACGCCGCAGCTACTTCCCACCCACGGTGAGGCCAGAGACATGCAAGATGGATCTACACGTCTTCAGCGACGCCTCCGAAGTAGCCTATGGATCGGTGGCCTACTTGCGTGCCCAAGAGAAGGGAGGCGAGATACACACTGCTTTCATCCTGGCTCGCTCAAGAATAGCCCCACGAAAGCAACAATCTAACCCGCGTCTAGAGCTCTGCGCAGCCCTAGCAGGAGCGCATCTAGCCACGTTAATCCAACGTGAACTCACCATTCCGGTGCACAGAACAATCTTGTGGTCAGATTCCACGACAGTACTCACATGGATCAAGTCTGATTCATGCAGATACAAAGTCTTCGTGGGAGTCAGAGTCACCGAGATTCAAGAGTTAACAGAAGCAGCAAGCTGGCGGTATGTGGACACCAAACACAACCCAGCTGACGTCATCACCCGGGGAATGTCCCTGGATGACCTCACCCGTCGCAACATCTACAGTGACGGACCAGAATTCCTCAAGCTCCCGGAAGAAGAGTGGCCTACGCCCACCCCACGGGAAGCAAGTAAAGAGGAGGCTGAGAACAAGAAACCTATGTTCTGTGGACTGAGCACAGTCGCCTCCACAGACCCCAACATAGATGACTGCATTACCCTACAGAGTGCGCAGCTAAAGACATTCCTGTGGCACCACCCAGAGATTCAGTCCACCACTGACATTTCAGCAGCTGACTATGAAGAAGCAGAACTTCTTCTACTACAACGAGCCCAGAGAGACTTGTTCCCCGATGAGCTAGACTGTCTACAGGGAGGAAAGCCCGTCCCATCAGACAGCAGACTGCTCCACCTGGCACCCGAGAGCGACGCCCATAATCTCATCAGAGTGGGTGGTCGCCTGCGGAGAGCCCCCGATCTACCGGATGACATTAAGTACCCGATAGTCTTGAACAGCCGACACAAGGTCACAGAGCTGATCATAAAGAAATACGACGAGGATGTACACCATGCAGGAGCAGAGAGAGTCTTCGCGGAGATCAGACGTCGCTATTGGATACTTCAAGGAAGAGAAGCGGTGCGACGCTTCCAGCGAACCTGTCTAGACTGCCGAAAGTGGCGCGCGCAGCCCAGCATACCCCGGATGGCTGACTTACCCCCCTGTCGCCTCCGACTCGGCGACAAGCCATTCCACTCCACAGGCATGGACTGTTTTGGCCCGTTGTATATAAAGAGAGGAAGAGGAACCGAGAAGCGGTGGGGTATTGTATTCAAATGCATGACCACCAGAGCGATACATATCGAACTCCTTCCGACTATGAGCACAGACTCATTCCTTATGGCCTTCCGAAGATTCACATCACGGAAAGGAAAACCGTCTACATTGTTGTCTGATCACGGGACAAACTTCAAAGGCGGAGAAAGAGAGCTGAGAGAGAGCTTCCAAGCTATGGGCCCAGAACTTAAGACCCACCTCGCTCCATCCCAGATTGACTTCCAGTTTAATCCCCCGAACGCACCCCACTTCGGTGGAACCTGGGAACGAGAAGTACGTTATATAAAGACAGCCCTGTACGCCGTGCTTGGGGCCCAGACTGTGGCGGAAGAAGTCCTAATGACAGTCCTCACGGAGATCAAGGGAGTATTGAACTCAAAACCCCTCGGTTACGTCTCCAGTGATATAGCAGATGTCGACCCAGTCACCCCCAACACACTCTTAATGGAGCGGCTGGACCCCGCGCTACCCCAGACAATGTACAGGCCTGAAGAAGCGAACGGCCGAAGAATGTGGAGGTACAGTCAAGTACTAGCTGACAAGTTTTGGAGCAGCTTCCTACTCCACTACCTACCGTCTCTACAGACCCGCCAGAAGTGGGTAAAAGAGAGAGACAATTTGACAGAAGGAACAGTCGTCATGATTATCGACCAGTCACTACCCAGAGCTATGTGGCCGGCTGGCCGCGTAAGCAAAGTGATCACCGGTGCCGATGGCAAGGTCCGAGCAGCTGAAGTGCTCGTCCAAGGGCGAACTTACACACGACCCGTGGCGAGGCTAATAGAACTGCCCAGACTCCCAGACACTATCGATGACGACCATGACCCCATGACTTTGTGAGTTGACTGACCCTTACAGCGGACCTTGAGTGGTAGACAGTGCGGTTAATCTGTCTCTGCTTAGCTAATTAGGTGGGACTAATTAGGGGGCGGCTGTTGTGAAGGATCAGATTAAACCGAATATATATATTTATTTATGGATATATATTTAATAGTATTTGTATATCGTTTGATATCCCCTGTATATTCCTTGTACAATATGCACTGAATATCCCTTTAGTCTACTAACAGCCCATAATAGTTTCATTCTACCATTGGACGAGAACCTGGCGCCAGCAGCCATGCCCCTTGGTTCAAGTTCAATCGTGCCGACCAACATGTCGTGGCAAGCCCGGTTCCGCGTAGGAATACGTCTGGCGAAATACGAATGGTACTATTTGTTCACAGCGCATATATATATGGCGCAAGTAAAGTAGAACTTTCTTTTAGTCCATTAGTCCTTTACCCTCCAACCTAGTAACAGACGCGAAGCCTCACCCACGACGCACGTGTGGTGCAGTAAGGCCTACTTGGCCTCAGAATAGGCATTGAGACATCGTGTGGATTAATAGTTGAATTGTCATAGTTTGGCACTATACCGTCGAGTTGGACATATTTCTATTAAGTTAATAATAGTCTATTATGTATGGTGCATCGTTCGGTTAGAGTTATAAAGTGAGCAGTACCCCCATCGTTCCTGACGTTATCTGGAGTCTTAACCAGGCTGGGCAGACCACGTGTGGTGCTTGCATCCGAGGAGCTCCGGGCCAGGACGAGTGGACCTGTACATTGGATTACTTTACCCGGACGACGGCGAGCCTTCCACGGCTTGGATTATCTACATGCTTTGGGTGCTTTGATTATGCCATGGATAACGGCCAACACTGCTGAGTGTTGGAACTACCCCCCGGAGAGGAGTCCAGGTGAGACGGCGCTCTACCCCGAGTGAGGTCGCCTCACGTCTCTTCGTTGTGGACCGGCAGCTACCGTCCACCAGAGGGTCCAGCTGTATTCATCTGTGGACCGAGGTTCTGTGGGCACCGTGTTCAGAACTCTGAATTCTCCCAAGAAATCGTCGGCCAGATGGGATACCGCCAGCGGCTCTTCTAACCCCCCCCCTACTGTCTTACAACCAGCGGGACCCCCCCCCCCCTTAGTGTATCCAGCTATAATCATTTAAGTACCATCGCTATAGTTCCCTAAAGAACCAGGTTGTATATTTGCTCCCTGCGTAACCAGAGATTGGACATTCAATGTTGATTTACCTACGAATACTCATTTGCCTTACAAGTGCATTTCAAATCATAAATGTCATTAAGTGAACGTTGTATATACCCTTTGCTATATAAAATATTCGATTTATACATTTGTGTGGACTTCGTTTCATCAGGTGGGAAAGTGTTCATCATATCTATATCATGTACTGGATGGCCAGAAGTTAAAGTACAAGCGGTAGTGGTTTAATAATACCATACTTATCAATACAGTCAGGGAATTGTACCCCTCAGTTACAATTATTATTATTATTATTATTATTATTATTATTATTATTATTATTATTATTATTATTATTATTATTATTATTATTATTATTATTATTATTATTATTATTATTATTATTATTATTATTATCATCATTGTTACAAAGGGTCAGATTAAACCGAATATATATATTTATTTATGGATATATATTGAATAGTATTTGTATGTCGTTTGATATCCCTTGTATATTCTTTGTACATATACACGGAATGTCCCTTTAACCTAGTAGTTACTATAGCCCATAATATTTCATTCTCTCATTGGACAAGAACCTGGCGCCAGCAGACAGGCCCCCTTGAGTCAAGTTCAATGGTGCCGACGAACATGCCCTTACTAGCCCCAGCTCCGCGCAGGAATACGGCTACCGAAAGCAGAGCGGCACTATTTGTCCACCGTACATATAAATATGGCGCAGGCGAACATGTGAAGTCCTCTTGTCCCGTTCAGTCTCGTTCAGTTCCAGTGATCCAAGCGACGTCTCTCACCCACTACGCAACGTGGGCAGAGTAGGGCTCGTATTGCCCCAAATAGAGTTGTGTTTATCCTACTACGTTTGTTAAACGTATCGTTCGTTATCTACGAGTAAGCCTTCATTACGAGTCAAAGACCACGTGAAGTGGGTAATTGTGTGTCTACATAGAGCACTTATTGCCGCGTGCTAATAGGATAGTAACGTCAAGTTCAACCGTGGACCACCGCGCACCACGGAGGATATCTACATCGGCGCCAGCAGAGCCACCTTCCGGCAGGATTATTGCTTTGACTGTGGCTGCTGGAGCAGAGAACCGCCTACCCCGCTGCTACTGTGGGATCTACACATGCCCGTGAGGACATCATTCGAGCCCGTCTCTGTTGGAGCAGAGACTCCACGGCTTCCACCTGCGCTACTGCACACTGGAATTACAGCGGCTGCTTTTCCCCACGGAGCAGGGAGTAATATACCGTATCCAGGTGCCTTGTTGAAGCCCCTGTTGAACCCATTGACTTTGTATAGAGCATTGCCTCCCCCTGCTGGCTTACAACCGGTAGTACACCCCCTTCCCTGAGTACCATAGATAATTACTAATATTCATTATTGATTTGCCTATGCACATATCTTTGCCTTATAAGCGCATTCAATATAAAGCATATTATGTAATACCATTTGCTGTAATAAATATTCTAAACGAGTATTTGTGTGGAAACCGTGTTATTGTGGAGAAGTTCTCATCATATACCTGTGTACGGTATTGGCCAGTAATGTACATACACGGTAGTGGTTTAATGATACCATACTTGATTAATACAGTCAGGGAATTGTACCCCTCAGTTACAATTGGTCCTTCGAGCCCCGGATAATAATTAGCGTAATATTAATATAATATTAATATTGACATGGCCGATGACGAACACTCCACAAACGGTTCTCCTAAGCTAGATCGCCCGCAGCGCAGACGGCAGCCACCTCCCTATCTAGAGGCATACGCTGTCAGTCCAATACCTAGCTTTAAAGGGACATTAAATACGGATAAAATAACTAAAGCGGATAGTAAAATTATGTCCGACCCTACCAACCAGGCTACCCCGACCACAGAGGCCCTAGTGGGTTCTAATGTAACTGACCAAGCTCACGGTGGGGACCAGGAGGGAACTGACACGACTTTATCCCCCGACAACGTCGACAAGGTAGTCCCCGGAGAGCTCCAGGATAAAGAAAGCCCTCCCGGGATGGAACCCGACCCACCACAAGAAGAGACGCGCACCCAGGAGATGGATCTCCTCGGTACGCAACAGGAGAACGGGTCTCCAACAAGTACTGCCGGGAGCCGATCGCCCCGAACGGCGTCTTCCCCCAGCGCGGCGGACAAGATGCTGGCGCAAGCACTCATCGCCACCCTGGCAGCCTCCACCGAACGCGATCGACTTCAAGCGCAACAGACGCGCGAGCGCGAACAGTTTGCAGGCGAGCGAGAGCGCTTCCAGGCGCAACAAAGGAGTGAAGACGACCGCATAAGACTGGAGACCAGACGCCTCCAGACAGAAGAGAACATTGAGAGAAGCCGTGCCGATGCACAGCACGCCGCCGCCAATGCACAGCGCGACGTCGCAAATGCACAGCTCCACGCCGCCCATGCCAGCGCCAATGCCCAGCGCGACGCCGCCAACGCACAGCGCGACGCCGCCCAGGCCAGCGCCAATGCGCAGCGCGACGCCGCCAATGCCCAGCGCGAAGCAGCGCGCGACGCAGCCCATGCCCAGCGCGAGGCAGAGCGCGACCGGCTGCAGGCGGAGCTGATGGACAAACTGGTTGCCATGGCGACACCCCCTCACTCCGCACGGAGCTCTCAGAGATCGTCAAGACATGGGTCTAGGACACATTCCCCTACCCGACGAAGCGACCCGGGACTCCGCCAACAGGAGGATCCTGTCCACGTCTCCGAACCCCCTTCCCGGCCGGTCCATACGAGACCCAGCAACCGGGAAGAATCGGACCACGCCGAGAGACTGAACAGAAGACTCCAGGTCCTAGCAGAGGGAGAGGAGGAGGAAGAGGAGGAATGTCAAGCCGACCAGCAGCAACGTACTCTGGCCCAGGAGGCCCAGTACAGCCCCGACCAGCAGCAACGTACTCTGGCCCAGGAGGCCCAGTACAGCCCCGACCAGCAGCAACGTACTCTGGACCAGGAGGTCCAGTACAGCCCAGAAGTCAGCCCTGAGGCCCTGCGCTACAAACCCCCGACTCAACTCACGGGTGAGTTTGACGCACCGCCAGCCCCGAGGGACAGCACCTGGGTACCCGACCTTCGGTACCCACCAAGTACCAGCCCAAGACGACACGCACGGGGAGACTCGCCTAGGAGGCCTCTTCCCCAACGCTCACCGATGTGCCAGTCATCCATGGCATCGTACCTTGGCGCACCGACGTTTCCAGACTTCACCCATGAGAACCGAGCACAGTACACGGAGCTACGGATGTGCTTAGAGACAATGATGGTTGATGTAGCTGATGAACGCCACAAGTATGCTACCCTATTGAAGCACCTCAAGGTGCCCCGAGCGCACAATATAGCGCTGGCCTATGCCAACTCTACTACCCCATACACAGCGGCTCTAGCAGCACTCGACCAACGGTATGGACGCGTATGGGACTACGTGATACAGGAGATAAGAGACATTGACCGTCTCCCCCCAGCCAGAGACAACAGAGCGTTAGATGACCTGTCTATCAAGGTACAGTCCCTGGTAGGGATGCTGGGGTCCCAAAAGGAAAAGGGTATCTACGAACTGTACGCTAACTCTAACGTAGAGAGGATATTAGAGAAGCTCCCTCCCGCCCGACAAGAGCGCTTCAGGCGGCAGAGAGACTACCGCGACCCCAACGGTCCAGAGGCATCCCTCCTAGACCTATCTGAGTTCCTCGCCAGGGAGGTCAGTAGCCTACGACTCGACACGTTCGTATGGAGTGGACCAAGCCCAAGACTCGGACCTCGGGGACAAACGGATAACCGCCGGTTGGTGACCGTTATGCACCAAGCCGAATCAGTACCACACAAGAACCACAACACCCCCTCGACGAAAGAGGACCAGTGGAAGATTGAGTGCCAGTACTGTGAGGGAGAACATCGGCTGTATCAGTGCGAAGATTTCAAGAAGCTGACCACGGATGATGTGAGTCAGTGGGTCAAGGACCACCGCCGCTGCTTCCGCTGAGCGCGCAGCCACCTAGCAGCTGAGTGCCGCTTGAAGAAGAAGTGCAGCAGGTGCGGTGGCACCCACTTGGAGGTCCTGCATGACATCAACAGGCGTCAGCCAGGACAACAGAGTGGGCCCGTCGCGGTGATGTACCATGCCGAGGCGGTGGCACCAGTACCGAAGAGCCACCAGACCGCTCCCTACTGTACCTACTGCCACGGCGGACACTGGCTGGCACAGTGCGCCGAATATAAGACACTGAACCCCGTCCAAGTTAACCAGTGGCGTGAGGCGGCCCAGGCGGGCGCCGCTTACCACGCAGGGGCGGCCCAGGCGGGCGCCGCTTACCACGCAGCACGGTGCGGAGCCCACCAGAAGGTCCAAGACAACCAACCAACAGGAGTGCTCCACATTGACCAGCATAGCGGGACCCCCCGTGTGCTCCTCAAAGTGGTCAGGGTGCTCCTGAGCCACGAGGACAAGGTCCTGGACACTTACGCCGTCCTGGACGACGGGTCTGAAAAGACTCTCCTCCTCGCTTCCGCAGCAGCCCAGTTGGGCCTGCGAGGTGTCAAAGATACAATGACCATACGCACCATCAGAAGGGACCAGAAGACCATAAAGGGTGAAAGGGTCTCCTTCAAGATAGCAGCGGTGGACCAGCCAGAGAAGCAGTATAGTATAACTAACGTCTTCACTAGCCACGACATAGGCCTGTCTCAGTACACCTACCCCATCCCACAGCTGATGGCTAAGTATGTGCACCTACGTCAACTACCTATACCGCTTATCGACGGCGCCACACCGACCCTGCTCATCGGCTCCGACCACGCGGACCTCATTCTCCCAATTGAGGCGGCCCACGTCGGACCCAAAGGATGCCCAGTCGCGGTTCAGACCCGACTGGGATGGACGCTCCAGGGCCCCCTCTACGGACTTGACAGTCAACCCACGTCTACACGCTGCCTACACACAGAGGCGAGCGACACCGGCCTCTCCCCCGTACAGCAGAGGTTATTGACATTAAGCAAGGGGCCCGTGAGAGAACCGTGGGCACCCCCCTCAGCTGCGCTCCAGACGTAGCTGACATCGAACCCAGCACCCCAAGCGACTCCTTGACGGGGCGGCCGGGACCGGCCCCTCCTCAGATGGGGTACAGAGCAAACAAGAGAAACAGACGGAGGAGGAGAAAGCACAGCCAAGCACAGATCAAAGCAGTCTCAGGCCCGCTTCCTCCTAAGCCCCCCTTCATCCCGTCTAGTCGTCATGACCATAGACCAGTCACTACCCCGAGCTGCGTGGCCGGCCGGCCGCGTAAGCAAAGTGACCACTGGTGCCGACGGAAAGGTCAGAGTGGCAGAAGTGCTTGGCCAAGGGCGGACCTACAACCGACCCGTGGCGAGGCTGATAGAGTCGCCAAGGCTCCCCGACTCGCTTAATGACGACCATGACCCATGACTTTGTGAACTGACCGACCCCCTCACAACGGACATTGAGTAGTGGACAGTGCGGTTAATCTGTCTCTGCTTAGCTAATTAGGTGGGACTAATTAGGGGGCGGCTGTTACAAAGGGTCAGATTAAACCGAATATATATATTTATTTATTTATGGATATATATTGAATAGTATTTGTATGTCGTTTGATATCCCTTGTATATTCTTTGTACATATACACGGAATGTCCCTTTAACCTAGTAGTTACTATAGCCCATAATATTTCATTCTCTCATTGGACAAGAACCTGGCGCCAGCAGACAGGCCCCCTTGAGTCAAGTTCAATGGTGCCGACGAACATGCCCTTACTAGCCCCAGCTCCGCGCAGGAATACGGCTACCGAAAGCAGAGCGGCACTATTTGTCCACCGTACATATAAATATGGCGCAGGCGAACATGTGAAGTCCTCTTGTCCCGTTCAGTCTCGTTCAGTTCCAGTGATCCAAGCGACGTCTCTCACCCACTACGCAACGTGGGCAGAGTAGGGCTCGTATTGCCCCAAATAGAGTCGTGTTTATCCTACTACGTTTGTTAAACGTATCGTTCGTTATCTACGAGTAAGCCTTCATTACGAGTCAAAGACCACGTGAAGTGGGTAATTGTGTGTCTACATAGAGCACTTATTGCCGCGTGCTAATAGGATAGTAACGTCAAGTTCAACCGTGGACCACCGCGCACCACGGAGGATATCTACATCGGCGCCAGCAGAGCCACCTTCCGGCAGGATTATTGCTTTGACTGTGGCTGCTGGAGCAGAGAACCGCCTACCCCGCTGCTACTGTGGGATCTACACATGCCCGTGAGGACATCATTCGAGCCCGTCTCTGTTGGAGCAGAGACTCCACGGCTTCCACCTGCGCTACTGCACACTGGAATTACAGCGGCTGCTTTTCCCCACGGAGCAGGGAGTAATATACCGTATCCAGGTGCCTTGTTGAAGCCCCTGTTGAACCCATTGACTTTGTATAGAGCATTGCCTCCCCCTGCTGGCTTACAACCGGTAGTACACCCCCTTCCCTGAGTACCATAGATAATTACTAATATTCATTATTGATTTGCCTATGCACATATCTTTGCCTTATAAGCGCATTCAATATAAAGCATATTATATAATACCATTTGCTGTAATAAATATTCTAAACGAGTATTTGTGTGGAAACCGTGTTATTGTGGAGAAGTTCTCATCATATACCTGTGTACGGTATTGGCCAGTAATGTACATACACGGTAGTGGTTTAATGATACCATACTTGATTAATACAGTCAGGGAATTGTACCCCTCAGTTACAATTGGTCCTTCGAGCCCCGGATAATAATTAGCGTAATATTAATATAATATTAATATTGACATGGCCGATGACGAACACTCCACAAACGGTTCTCCTAAGCTAGATCGCCCGCAGCGCAGACGGCAGCCACCTCCCTATCTAGAGGCATACGCTGTCAGTCCAATACCTAGCTTTAAAGGGACATTAAATACGGATAAAATAACTAAAGCGGATAGTAAAATTATGTCCGACCCTACCAACCAGGCTACCCCGACCACAGAGGCCCTAGTGGGTTCTAATGTAACTGACCAAGCTCACGGTGGGGACCAGGAGGGAACTGACACGACTTTATCCCCCGACAACGTCGACAAGGTAGTCCCCGGAGAGCTCCAGGATAAAGAAAGCCCTCCCGGGATGGAACCCGACCCACCACAAGAAGAGACGCGCACCCAGGAGATGGATCTCCTCGGTACGCAACAGGAGAACGGGTCTCCAACAAGTACTGCCGGGAGCCGATCGCCCCGAACGGCGTCTTCCCCCAGCGCGGCGGACAAGATGCTGGCGCAAGCACTCATCGCCACCCTGGCAGCCTCCACCGAACGCGATCGACTTCAAGCGCAACAGACGCGCGAGCGCGAACAGTTTGCAGGCGAGCGAGAGCGCTTCCAGGCGCAACAAAGGAGTGAAGACGACCGCATAAGACTGGAGACCAGACGCCTCCAGACAGAAGAGAACATTGAGAGAAGCCGTGCCGATGCACAGCACGCCGCCGCCAATGCACAGCGCGACGTCGCAAATGCACAGCTCCACGCCGCCCATGCCAGCGCCAATGCCCAGCGCGACGCCGCCAACGCACAGCGCGACGCCGCCCAGGCCAGCGCCAATGCGCAGCGCGACGCCGCCAATGCCCAGCGCGAAGCAGCGCGCGACGCAGCCCATGCCCAGCGCGAGGCAGAGCGCGACCGGCTGCAGGCGGAGCTGATGGACAAACTGGTTGCCATGGCGACACCCCCTCACTCCGCACGGAGCTCTCAGAGATCGTCAAGACATGGGTCTAGGACACATTCCCCTACCCGACGAAGCGACCCGGGACTCCGCCAACAGGAGGATCCTGTCCACGTCTCCGAACCCCCTTCCCGGCCGGTCCATACGAGACCCAGCAACCGGGAAGAATCGGACCACGCCGAGAGACTGAACAGAAGACTCCAGGTCCTAGCAGAGGGAGAGGAGGAGGAAGAGGAGGAATGTCAAGCCGACCAGCAGCAACGTACTCTGGCCCAGGAGGCCCAGTACAGCCCCGACCAGCAGCAACGTACTCTGGCCCAGGAGGCCCAGTACAGCCCCGACCAGCAGCAACGTACTCTGGACCAGGAGGTCCAGTACAGCCCAGAAGTCAGCCCTGAGGCCCTGCGCTACAAACCCCCGACTCAACTCACGGGTGAGTTTGACGCACCGCCAGCCCCGAGGGACAGCACCTGGGTACCCGACCTTCGGTACCCACCAAGTACCAGCCCAAGACGACACGCACGGGGAGACTCGCCTAGGAGGCCTCTTCCCCAACGCTCACCGATGTGCCAGTCATCCATGGCATCGTACCTTGGCGCACCGACGTTTCCAGACTTCACCCATGAGAACCGAGCACAGTACACGGAGCTACGGATGTGCTTAGAGACAATGATGGTTGATGTAGCTGATGAACGCCACAAGTATGCTACCCTATTGAAGCACCTCAAGGTGCCCCGAGCGCACAATATAGCGCTGGCCTATGCCAACTCTACTACCCCATACACAGCGGCTCTAGCAGCACTCGACCAACGGTATGGACGCGTATGGGACTACGTGATACAGGAGATAAGAGACATTGACCGTCTCCCCCCAGCCAGAGACAACAGAGCGTTAGATGACCTGTCTATCAAGGTACAGTCCCTGGTAGGGATGCTGGGGTCCCAAAAGGAAAAGGGTATCTACGAACTGTACGCTAACTCTAACGTAGAGAGGATATTAGAGAAGCTCCCTCCCGCCCGACAAGAGCGCTTCAGGCGGCAGAGAGACTACCGCGACCCCAACGGTCCAGAGGCATCCCTCCTAGACCTATCTGAGTTCCTCGCCAGGGAGGTCAGTAGCCTACGACTCGACACGTTCGTATGGAGTGGACCAAGCCCAAGACTCGGACCTCGGGGACAAACGGATAACCGCCGGTTGGTGACCGTTATGCTCAATACACACAATTGTTAAGGGGGTGCAGACCAGAGAAAGACTTTAGTCTTGTTTACATCAGGGTCCCCCATTTTCAATTCATCATTAGTAGTCAGGATGATTACAATGGGTTTGTATCCTACCCAACCCCCCCCCCCCCCCCCCACCACCTCCAATGTACAGCCCCACCCCACCTACCCAACCTCCTCCAATGCACAGTTTCTATGTCAAATGTATACACTCTTTTTCTGGATTTTTTTAGTATCACAAACAGTACTGTATTTGAAAATCTGGTATGTCATAAATGTATAGATGTAGCAGTACTGTCTATCTGTATGTCGTGTGTGTCATATGATGAATTGAAAATGGGGGACCCTGATGGAAACAAGACGAAAGTCTTTCTCAGGTCTGCATCCTCTTAACAATTTATGTATTGAGCTGTACTGTACTGTACCCATTCTGCAATCTGTTAATAAACTTTTCAATCAATCAATCAATCAATCATGGACTTATGAACCACGATTATTTTCAAGAGAAACAAACAGGCAAATAGCTATAGCTTAGTCAATCTGGACAAATACATTAGGCCTATATTAAAAAAAGAAAATCTGCTAAAATGCTGTTACTTGCCCTCCTGTTTCGTGGTGGTGTCGTCACTGCTGCTGGTTTAGCTCTAGGCGACAGCGTAGCAAAACTTAGTTTGCTTTGAAGAAGTAGCTTTCTCCTCTTGGGCGACGGTGCCATCTCGTTGTTGCATGCACGCAGGTAGGAGTCGGACATAGCACTGAATGTCTTATCTTATCTCTCTTTATACCGTATGTGATGACGTATTTTAACACACACCTCGGCTGACGACCCGAGCTATTATTATGCAAAGACGAGTACTTTAGCGAGTGGGTACTTGGCCCGTGCAGGGCAAGAATGCGACCCCCATCTACTGCTCTTTGCATAATAATAGGACAGGTAGTCAGACTCAGCTCTTTGGATGGTAAACCGTGGGGGGTACAATAACTGCATTCTGAAAACATGCGGGGGACACTTTCCGATGTCCCCGGCGTCAGTTACGCCCCTGCATCCTGGACGGTTCCCTCTCCTTTGCACCACACATCAAAACCTCACCCGGTCTGCCTTCTTTCACCTCCGTAATATCTCCAGACTCCGCCCATCCCTGTCCCAATCAAATACAGAAACCCTGGTCCACTCATTTGTCACATCCCGGATCGATTACTGCAACGCTCTCCTCACCGGCCTTCCCACTGTGGTAGAACTGGATTTCCCCCACCACCCCAAATTGTAATTAACCCCCCCCTGACAGACAGCCCATTGTCCCCCAATATCCAAGTTCTGTCTAAACTTGTCTAACCGTCAACCCTACCCCCCTGTCACCACCCCAAGCCCCCCCCCCCCCCCCCCCCCGGAGCAGAACAAACCACACAACCCACCATTCCAGACAAACCACCTCAAAACACGTCACCCCCCCCATCCAAGGACCCAAACCCCCCCCCCATGGAACAGACCAATCACCCACCCTTCCAGTCCAACCACTCACAATGGACACACCTCTCACTTCTCTTGTATATAATGTACCCAATGTCATCGATCGAGGAGCTCAGTTGGGTACACTCGGCCAGTGTGCACTCTGAGTCATCCTGCCGTAACTCTGATTTACTTTAACCTATTTTGGTGTATTAAACCCATGTTTTTCAAGTCTACCTGACTGTCTACATTGATTGATCCGGGAACATTTCTCCCACACCACCAAACTCCTCAACAGACTCCAAATTATGCAAAACTCTGCTGCCAGGATCATCACCCGCACAAACTCATCCGACCACATCACCCCCGTCCTCATTCAACTACACTGGCTCTCTGTGCACTACCGGATTGATTTAAAAACCTCTTACTCACCTTCAAAGCCCTCCACAATCTAGCCCCCATCTACATCACTGACCTCCTCCAGGATTACACCCCCTCCCGCACCCTCCGCTCATCCTCTACTGGACTCCTCTCCATCCCCAGCTCAAGCCTCAGCACCATGGGTGCCCGAGCGTTCAGCTGCTCGGCTCCGAGACTCTGGAACTCCCTGCCCCCACATATCCGACAGTCTGACTCACTCTCATCATTCAGATCACAATTGAAAACCCACCGTGGATCACATCGAAGTCTCACAATTTAATAACATCTGGGAATTGCTTGTGGATAATCTAGGCTCCTAATCACAGGAGATTGACCTGTGAGCCATCCACTCCATAACCCACTCTTCTCTCAATTCCCCTCCTCACCCCCTACTTTACTTACTCCCCTCTCTGCCCCCCCCCTTTCCCTTATCATGTGTATTCGTTGTTGTCCTTCTTTGTCCTTAGTTGTAATTTGTTTGTCAATGTCTATTCTGAATTCCCCCCTCCGAGAGGGCAATGAAATGTCACTATTTTTCTTATTTTACTACACTTTTTATTAAATTTTGCACTGTAAATAGTTAAAGCGTATAATAAATAATAAAGTTGTCCCCCGAAGAGGGGGGGCTGATCTAGTGCCCTCAAAAAGGTCAGGGAAAAAAGCAAAAAATAAATAAATAAATAAAACCCACCGGTTCAAACTCGCATATTCACTATAACCTCCGTCACTGCCATATACTCCCTGCTGTTTGTTTGTCTGTTATTTTAACTTCACTATTTATTTTTATTTTTTTTTACTTCCTGTTGTTTGTCTTGTTTTTTTTTCTTAACCTTGTCTTTTAACTGCCTTGCACACTGGGCATACTGTACCCTGTGTGCCACTGTTTTATATTTCATACGTATACATTGTTTGTCTTGTTTTTAACTCCACTGACACTTTTGGCAAGTCAATTTTTTTTAATCTTGACTGTTTTGTTTTTATGCCCTGTAAGGTGACCTTGGGTGTTTTGAAAGGCGCCTCCAAATAAAATGTATTATTATTATTATTATTATTATTATTATTATTATTATTATTATTATTATTATCTAAATCCAATCAATATTCCTAATGCCGTTTCAATGTAAGCTTATACAAATAAACATAAACATTCATATAATACAATAACCTAAATATACAGCTACGCCCCATTGTATTCTGAAATATAGACTTTAACAGTGTAGGCAACTAAGTAACAAGGAGGAATTTATCTTAGTCTTTCAGATTTGTTCTAAATTTAAAACCTTTTCAAACAGTAATTGATATGTCAGTAACAGGGTTGACGAAACACACATAATGCATGTTGATTCTATTTGAAAAATAAATAATAATAATAATAATAATAATAAAATAATAAAATAAAATAATAAAATAATAAAATAAAATAATAAAATAATAATAAAATAATAAAATAATAATAATAAAATAATAATAATAAAATAATAAAATAATAATAATAAAATAATAATAATAAAATAATAATAAAATAATAATAATAAAATAATAATAATAAAATAATAATAAAATAATAATAATAAAATAATAATAATAAAATAATAATAATAAAATAATAATAATAAAATAATAATAATAATAATAATAATAATAATAATAATAATAATAATAATAATAATAATAATAATAATAATAATAATAATAATAATAATAAGATAACCTGACATGGCACAGCACATGTCTTTCCTGAGAGGTAAGGATCTGTTTCATCCAAAAAGTGTCTTAAAGACTTTCTAAAACAGTACTTTGAACAAGTGGGAAAGAATGGGAAATGGCACATATTCGTATAATGACTCGAGGCATATCACCAAGAGTTTACAAACCTACGCACAGCTGCAGCTAAGGGGAAATAATGTGTGAGACTGTGTGTTAGGGTTTGTAACCGACCTCAAGCGCAACGGCACAGAGAGAGTTGTTTCAGAGTTAGCCAAAGCAAGGGCGTATTTATTTTCAGAGTTACAAGATTGAATTAAGTTGAGCAACGGAACAAACGGGGAATCTGGCATGTGAAGATTGTTGCGGCTCTGCAGATTCTCCCAGTAGGTGGTGGTGAGGAATTAGCTTGTGACGTCTGAAGCCGCTCTGCAGATCCTCCCAGCTTTCACTCCCGGTGGAAACGGAGAGAGAGAGAAATCTGAGTTAGCCCAGCGCACAACAGAAACAGAGAGGTGACTGATCCAATAAATATCCAAGTGACTTGATCTTCGGTGTACCACACACAGTTAGCAGAGTCCAGAGAAAAAACAATACGGTAATCCAAGGTGTAAATCCAACACAAAAAATAGGTGAGAACAGTATAAACAAAAACGGGATCTCTTCGGTGTTTCACAAACACACAAAAAACTGGTGATCCAAAAAGAACTGTTTCCAAAAACTCACCAGAGCGCAACGCGTAAAGCGGGCAGATAACGAGGCGCAGCTCCGAACGGGGAATCAGGATCTCCACAGGGATTCTTCACGAAAGTCCTGGAGAGCAACAGACAGGGAACAGCGACGGGGAAGACAGGCAAATGCAGGAGTATTTCAAAACGATCCAACCTCGATAGTAGGGGGATCAGAGTATATAAAGCCTCTGGGGCGCTGATTAGAACACACAACAGGTGCGTGATGGTAATTGATACTTGACTTAGAAGTGTGCGTTCGGCCACGGACCAATCATCACAGAATCCTCACAGTACCTTAAAGGAACGGAGCGTGTGGCCGGGAACGGACCAATCATCACAGTACTTTAAGAAGCCTGTGGTGGGGAAAGAACCAATCCTCACAGTACCCCCCCCTCCACGGGAGCCACCCGGCGACCCACTCGGCCCCGGCCTGCCCGGACGGGACCGAAGGAAGCCGGCGATCAGGGGCACTGGAGAGGGGGACAAAGACAGAGGACCGGCGAGGGAGGCCGGAGACGGGGACTGGGGCCCGACAGCGGAGGCCGGGCACGGGGACAGAGGACCGGCGAGGGAGGCCGGAGACGGGGACTGGGGCCCGACAGCGGAGGCCGGGCACGGGGACAGAGGACCGGCGAGGGAGGCCGGAGACGGGGACTGGGACCCGGTGAGGGGGCTGGACGGCACCTGAAGACACTGGGCACGACAGGAGGGGCCCCACCCCCTGATGGTGCCGGAGGACCAGGCGACGTGGGGCTCATGCAGCGCGAGCCAAGGCCTGCCCAGGACCACAGGGACAAGAGGAGAGCTGGTGATGAAAAACTGGAGTCTCTCAACGTGGTTACCAGCAATGGTGAGAAGGACTGGACAGGTGCGTTGAGTGACGTCAGCCAGGCGGCGATGATCCAGCACAAAGACCTCCAAGGGCCTCTCGAGGTCCTCAAGTGGAATGTTGGCCCGGGTGGCATACCCAACGTCCATGAAACTCCCATCAGCACCAGAGTCAATGAGTGCACCCACTGTCGCCTGCTGGTCCGCCCAGGCTAGGGTGACGTCCGCCAGACGGTTAGGTGGTGCACGGGTGGGGGAACAGGAAAAACGGCTCACCAGGATCTCCCGGGGTCCCGGCGAGCCTGGTCTTCTTGGCCGGGTAGGGCAATTGGAGACACGGTGTCCATCCCGGCCGCAGTAGAGGCAAAGGCCGGACCTGAGCCTGGACTCCCGTTCGGCCGGGCTAAGGCGGTTGCGTCCCAGCTGCATGGGTTCCTCCTCGGTCACGGCTCGGGAGGGAAAAAACCCACCAGTCACGGAGGGGGCAGGACGGTCAGCACTGTAGAGGCGGCCGCCGGGAAAGGGAGCCCCTGAGCGGAGGTCGATGGCACAGTCGTAAGGCCGGTGAGGCGGAAAGACCTGAGCCCTGGACTCACTGAAAACCTCCTTGAGGTCGTGGTACTCGGGGGGTACGTCTGGGGGTCCCCGTCGTGCTCGCTCACGCCTTCTCTCCCGGAGGCGTCCGTCGATGCGGATAGCGAGGCTGATCAGGCCCTCGAGAGAATCGGGCTCCTCTTGGGTCGCGAGCTGGTCCCTTACTGCGTCATTGAGCCCCCTCAGGAAGGTGAGACGAAGCGCTTGATCGTTCCAACCGCTCTCCGTTGCGGCCAGTCTGAACTCCAGCGCGTAGTCTCTGACACTGCCACTGTCCTGCCGGAAGGTGCCCAACCGAGCTCCTGGGTCCTGGCCACGGGCTGGGTGGTGAAAAACCCTGCGGAGCTCTGCCACGAAGTCTGGGTAGGAAATACAGAAATCAGCCCCCATTGCCCAGGAGGCAGTAACCCACTGTGCTGCTTGGCCCGTGAGCAGGTTAGTCATGTAGGCTACTCGGGATCCCTCTGACGAAAAACGGCTGGGTTGATGATGGAAGACCAACTCACATTGCATGATGAATGTGGCACAATCCTCGAAGTTACCATTGAACAGACGTGGTTCAGAGAGACGGGGCTCCCGAGGTGCGAGGTCTGCCGCGGGTGGTGAGCTGGCCGAGACTCCTGGGACAGGTGGGGTCAAAAGCAGAGTGTTTAATGATGTACGGAGAGCCTGAAGCTGGTGCAGAGCAACAGCCTGCTGATACTCCTGAGTGCCAATGGCATCCAGAATAAGCTGGACCTCGGCCCGGAGGTCCTGTAAAGCGGCCGCAACCGCACCCAACTGTTGGGTGTGGTCGTTGACCAACTCGATCTGGACCACCAACGCTGCCCTAACCCTCTCTGTGTCGGCTGAGGTCGTCATGGTTGGATCGTAATGTTAGGGTTTGTAACCGACCTCAAGCGCAACGGCACAGAGAGAGTTGTTTCAGAGTTAGCCAAATCAAGGGCGTATTTATTTTCAGAGTTACAAGATTGAATTAAGTTGAGCAACCGAACAAACGGGGAATCTGGCATGTGAAGATTGTTGCGGCTCTGCAGATTCTCCCAGTAGGTGGTGGTGAGGAATTAGCTTGTGACGTCTGAAGCCGCTCTGCAGATCCTCCCAGCTTTCACTCCCGGTGGAAACGGAGAGAGAGAGAAATCTGAGTTAGCCCAGCGCACAACAGAAACAGAGAGGTGACTGATCCAATAAATATCCAAGTGACTTGATCTTCGGTGTACCACACACAGTTAGCAGAGTCCAGAGAAAAAACAATACGGTAATCCAAGGTGTAAATCCAACACAAAAAATAGGTGAGAACAGTATAAACAAAAACGGGATCTCTTCTGTGTTTCACAAACACACAAAAAACTGGTGATCCAAAAAGAACTGTTTCCAAAAACTCACCAGAGCGCAACGCGTAAAGCGGGCAGATAACGAGGCGCAGCTCCGAACGGGGAATCAGGATCTCCACAGGGATTCTTTCATGAAAGTCCTGGAGAGCAACAGACAGGGAACAGCAATGGGGAAGACAGGCAAATGCAGGAGTATTTCAAAACGATCCAACCTCGATAGTAGGGGGATCAGAGTATATAAAGCCTCTGGGGCGCTGATTAGAACACACAACAGGTGCGTGATGGTAATTGATACTTGACTTAGAAGTGTGCGTTCGGCCACGGACCAATCATCACAGAATCCTCACAGTACCTTAAAGGAACGGAGCGTGTGGCCGGGAACGGACCAATCATCACAGTACTTTAAGAAGCCTGTGGTGGGGAAAGAACCAATCCTCACACTGTGTCTAGGATATGGTGAAATACTAGACTTTGAGCAGAAGGAATCTTGCTCTTTCCAGGTTTTAATGTGATAATGACAGGCATGTCCAGAGCTCCATTGCATGTACCTTCTAATAGGCTCTAATGTTGTACTCATTAGTGAGTGAAGCCCGCAGGTCTCCTGATATCCTGACTGTGTAAAGCAGTAGGGGAGATGAGACTGGGAGACATGGCTCAGCCCTAAACATTCATTTCCACTAATACTTAGTGTTTTATGGGGGAAAGGAAAAAGGCCCACAGTCAGCCCAGTAGGCCACATGTTTTACTGTTTTTTTTAAACCCTTTCAAGTGTAATTCCTTTGGGATTTATTTCCCATCTTATAGCTATCTTATAGCTATGATATCATAAAATCATAGTTTTACTTTTATAGCGTTTATTCTATAGCTCTCAATGTCCTTTGTGACATTATCGTTAGTATGTTCAGTTCTGAAAACTCTGTGATGACACTTTATGAAACAGGATTACATTTCGATGTACTGTACCAAGCTGATAGACTGTCACACTGGCTTTCTCACAAACTAATGCTTATGTCTCTTTGGTGCCTTTTTTAAAATGTATTTCCGCCATTGCTTGCTCCATTTAAATGTACTTGTTAAAATCCTAAAGATGCTCTGGAACCTCTCCTGCTGTTTGGAGGGATTAAAGACAAGCCTGCAGAGATGGGATTCACATGTACTATAGTCAAATTCCATGAGGTTTTACAGCTGTTCGTTTAGAAACACGGTTTGGAGGAATTCTGTTCTGTTCTGATATGGAGACAGACTAATATCAGGTACACATTGGGAATGATGGGCCCAGTCAGTCTAACTCAGTAAATGATCAGTGTCTGAAGTGAACAGGTTGAACATTAACATTGAACAGTTTATAAAACACAAGCGGGCGGTATTCTCTCACTCAATGTGGTGTCAGAGTGCTGCCATTATAGATGCATGATAATATCCCTAATTTTCATTATAATCATCATCATCATCATCATCATCATCATCATCATCATCATCATCATCATTGTAACTGAGGGGTACAATTCCCTGACTGTATTGATAAGTATGGTATCATTAAACCACTACCGCTTTATGTACTTTAATTACTGGCCATACAGTACATGATATCTAAATATAATGAACACTTCCCACAATGAACCGGTTCTATACAAAGTTGTCTTTAAGTATTTATTGCAGCAAAAGGTACATAATACTTCTCTATTATACTTTGAATGCACTTGTAAGGCAAAGGAATGTGCGTAGGCAAATCAACAATGAATGTCCATTCTCTGGTTACGCAGGAGGTAATTATACAACCTGAATCTTAGGGAATTATATCTATGGTACACTAGTAATATATAGCGGGAGATACTGGAAGGGTCCCCCTGGTTGTAAGCCAGCAGGGTAGAGGATCTGTCGGTAGTAGAGAGTCTGGTCAACGATGACTAAGGAGACTCCAAGTACAGGAGACGGTGCAATAGCCTCTTGATCCACAGACGAATACAGCTGTTCTCCGTAGACTGTAGCTCCACAGTGAAGAAAGCTAGCCGGCCTCAGGCTCTCTGAGGCGCCGACTCGACTTGGCTCCTCGCGGGGTAAATCCAACACGTGTAAGCGTCGGCGATTCTCCGCTCCATAAATCACAGGACCAAAGCAAATATAATCCAGCCGCAGAGGGCTATGTAGTCGTCGGGTAGATTAATCCAGTGTACATGTCCACACGGTTCTCGTCTAGGTCTCCTCGGGTGAAAGCGCCATGAAAGCAGCCCAGCCTGGATAAGAACTCTAGCTAATACGAGGAAGCGTTGGTGATGCTGGTCACTGTAGAACTTTAGCCGCACGATACACTATACACAAATAGACTATTACTGACTTAATAGAAATATGTCGCACTCGACGGTATAGCGCCAAACTGACAATTCAGTTATTAATTCGCACGCGGTCTCAATGCTCTATTCTGGGGCCAAAAACAGGCCATACTTCACCGCACGTTGTATCGTGGGTGAGGCTTCAACTTATTGGGTAACTCTTGACTTCTGGCTAAGTAAGACTAAGTGCTTCTGTATTCACCTGCGCCATATTTATATGCACGGTGAACAAACTAGTGCCAACCTCATTTCTGTCTCGTAGCCCTGGGCAAGGCCGGGCATGTTCAGACATGTCTTGACGGTGACTTTGAACCTGACTCTGGAGGCACGGCTCTGGCGCCTGTGGACCGCTGTCCAATAGGAGAATGAAATATTATGGTCTGGGCTAAAGGGATATTCCGTGTATATGTACAAGGAATATACAAGGGATATCAAACGATATACAAATACTATGCGATATATATCAATCAATAAATATATATATTCGGTTTAATCTGATCCTTTGTAACAGCCGCCCCCTAATTAGTCCCACCTAATTAGCTAAGCAGAGACAGATTAACCGCACTGTCCACTACTCAATGTCTGTTGTGAGGGGTCGGTCAGTTCACAAAGTCATGGGGTCCTGGTCGTCATCGATAGTATCGGGGAGCCTTGGCAGTTCTATTAGCCTCGCCACGGGTCGGGTGTAGATCCGCCCTTGGACGAGCACTTCGGCTGCTCGGACCTTTCCGTCGACACCGGTGATCACTTTGCTTACGCGGCCAGCCGGCCACATAGCTCGGGGTAGTGACTGGTCGATAATCATGACGACTGTTCCTTCTGTCAAATTGTCTCTCTCTTTCACCCATTTCTGGCGGGTCTGTAGAGACGGTAGATAGTGGAGTAGGAAGCTGTTCCAAAACTTGTCAGCCAATACTTGACTGTACCTCCACATTCTTCGGCCGTTCGCTTCTTCAGGCCTGTACATTGTCTGTGGTAGCGCGGGGTCCAGCCGCCCCATCAAGAGTGTGTTGGGGGTGACTGGGTCGACATCTGCTACATCACTTGAGACGTAACCGAGGGGCTTTGAGTTCAATACTCCCTCGATCTCCGTGAGGACTGTCATTAGGACTTCTTCCGCCACGGTCTGGGCCCCAAGCACGGCGTACAGGGCTGTCTTTATTGAACGTACTTCTCGTTCCCAAGTTCCACCGAAGTGAGGTGCGTTCGGGGGATTAAACTGGAAGTCAATCTGGGATGGAGCGAGGTGGGTCTTAAGTTCTGGGCCCATAGCTTGGAAGCTCTCTCTCAGCTCTCTTTCTCCGCCTTTGAAGTTTGTCCCGTGATCAGACAATAATATAGACGGTTTGCCTTTCCGCAATGTGAATCTTCGGAGGGCCATAAGGAATGAGTCTGTGCTCATGGTTGGAAGGAGTTCTATATGCATCGCTCGGGTGGTCATGCATTTGAATACAATACCCCACCGCTTCTCGGTTCCTCTTCCTTTCTTTATATACAGCGGGCCGAAACAGTCCATACCGGTGGAGTGAAAAGGCTTGTCGCCGAGTCGGAGGCGACAGGGAGGTAGGTCAGCCATCCGGGGTATACTGGGCTGCGCTCGCCACTTACGACAGTCTAGACAGGTTCGCTGGAAGCGCCGCACTGCTTCTCTCCCTTGCAGTATCCAATAACGACGTCTGATCTCCGCGAAGACTCTCTCTGCCCCGGCGTGATGCACATCCTCGTCGTATTTCTTTATGATCAGCTCTGTGACCTTGTGTCGGCTGTTTAAGACTATCGGGTACTTGACGTCATCCGGTAAGTCTGGAGCTCTCCGCAGACGACCACCCACTCTGATGAGACCATGGGCGTCTCTCTCGGGGGCTAGGTGGAGCAGTCTGCTGTCTGATGGGACGGGCTTTGCTCCCTGTAGACAGTCTAGCTCATCGGGGAACGAGTCTCTCTGGGCTCGTTGTAGTAGAAGAAGTTCTGCTTCTTCGTAGTCAGCTGCTGTAATGTCAGTAGTGAGCTGAACCTCTGGGTGGTGCCACAGGAATGTCTTTAGCTGCGCACTCTCTAGGGTGAGGCAATCGTCTATGTCGGGGTCTGTGGAGACGAGTGTGTTCAATCCACAGAACATAGATTTCTTGTTTTCGGCCTCCTCTTTACTCGCTTCCCGTGGGGTGGGTGTAGGCCACTCTTCTTCCGGGAGCTTAAGGAACTCTGGCCCGTCACTGTATAGGTTGTGACGGGTGAGGTCATCCAGGGACATTCCCCGGGTGATGACGTCAGCTGGGTTGTGTTTTGTGTCCACATACCTCCAGCTTGCTACTTCTGTTAAATCTTGAATCTCTGTGACTCTGACTCCCACGAAGACCTTGTATCTGCACGAATCAGACCGGATCCATGTGAGTACTGTCGTGGAGTCTGACCACAAGATTGTTCTTTGCACCGGAATGGTGAGTTCACGTTGGATTAACGTGGCGAGTTGCGCTCCTGCTAGGGCTGCGCAGAGCTCTAGACGCGGGATAGATTGTTGCTTTCGTGGGGCTATTCTTGAGCGAGCCAGGATGAAAGCAGTATGTATTTCTCCTCCCTCCTCTCGGGCCCGCAAGTAGGCCACCGAACCGTAGGCTACTTCGGAGGCGTCGCTGAAGACGTGCAGGTCCATCTGGCACGTCTCCGGCCTCACTGTGGGTGGGAAGTAGCTGCGGCGTATGTTGACACCTGGGAGTGAGCTGAGTTCCGTCTCCCACTCTCTCCATGTGGATGCAAGGTGTTCGGGTATGGGGTCGTCCCAGCCCTGGTCCTTGTCCCATAACGCTCTTACAATCATCTTTGCCCTGGTGGTGTAAGGTAGAATACATCCCAACGGGTCATATTGTCTGGCGAGTGTTCTGTATACACTCCGTCTGGTGGTCGGTAGTGCAGTCGACCTTCCCTGCTCCTTGGTCAGGGGTGTGTGTTTATAATGGAGCGAGTCTGTTTTGAAGCGCCAGACTAGTCCTAATGTCATTTCTTGGGCTTCTCCTGGGATGGTCGCCATCCAGGTCTCGCTGCTTGCTGCCTTGTCCTCGGGGGAGAGGCTGCGCAATACTTGCGGGTCGCTGCTGGCCCACTGCCTGAGATCAAAGCCGCCTTTGATCAGGGAGGCGCGGAGCTTGAGTAGAAGGGCCTCGGCTTCTTCTGGCGTCGAGACGCTTTGCAGACAGTTGTCCAGGTAGAAACTATTTCCTACACTTTGTCGGACCTCTTCATCAGCTGCTGGGTCCTCTGCGACGTGTTTTTGCAGTGCAAACGTAGCACAGCATGGGCTGCATGTGGTTCCGAAAGGGAGGACTTGGTCTTGATAGATGGCTGGTTGCTCATCCCCGATCCTCTCTCTCCATAGGAACCGCAGCAGGGGCTTGTCCTCTGGGGAGAGGCTGCGCAATACTGGGGGGTCGTTGCTGGCCTGCTGCCGGAGATCAAAGCCATCTTTGATCAGAGAGGCGCGGAGCAGCGCACGACGTCGCCAGTCAATTTTCTTTATGTGTCCCGCTGTGATTAGCTTGTTAATCTCAGCGCGGTACACCGTCTCTTGAGCGGGGTCTCTGGCTAGGCGCCGCTCTGTGTTCAATAGATACCGCTCCGTCGCTTCTTTTGTGTTGTGGGAAATCTTGCAAACTACAGGGGCAATGAGCTTAATGTTGTTTGTGCATAAACCTGTCCTGTATCACAATTGATTGCTAACTCCAGGCTAGCTTTCAGGTTAACAGCTACTCTTTATAAATATGTGGTAAATTGTGTTGGCATCTCATTGCATTTCCTTTTTTGGTAACACTTTTTAACATAGCCCGAGTTTTATTTTATCCGAGTGTAATTTCCCGGAACAACTTCTTTGTATGAATCCCATATAAAATATAGTGGAAGAAAACAAGATAACGAGGAACAAGGGAGTAACAATAGGGGATTTGCTGTTATTAGTGTATTGAATACTGGCTCATATTATACTGTATTTTTTGGAGATGGTTGAATATCCGGCGGACTGCCTCAGCAAACACACCCTCAACTGAAACCTCTAGGCCAGCCACCAGACGGCAGCAGAGGAAGCTGGAGGCTAGGTTCTAGCTAGTCTGAACCGACCCCCTTGGGAGACCCACACTGACCCAGGAACTGACGCTGTGAGGCAGGCAGAGAGAGCAGAGACCAGTGGTACCTCGAGGAAGAGAACGGAGTAAGTTTGAATAAAAAATGTAACACACAATTATTATATAAATAATATGTGTAACGGTTTACTTAACTTCGATGGTCTCCCACACCGCAGGCAGGAACACAGACCGCTATACCAAGAGGTGAATCCACTTCTAAGTAATGGGTTTATGCGTCTTTTGAGGATGTGAGTGAGTTTAACCCATAGCACCGCTACTCACCCCAGCCCTTCTTGACTGCGCTTCACGATACCATCCGTTACATAATGTAATAAAAAAAGTTTTTCCTGGAAAACAGATTTTATTTATTATATTTAGTTTCATTCATTCATTCATAACTTTTGAACAATAGATTATTTCTTTTTTTGAACAAGGTTTTTTTATTTGAAGATTCAATTTTCACAGGCGGTCCCACATGGGCCAAAAAATTATAATAATAATAAGGCCCTCCCTCCCTCCCTCCCTTCCCCCCACCCCTATACCAGACAGAATCATTCTAAAATATCTTAGATCGTTCATTAATCATTGTTTTTCCTTTTAGCTTTTAAATCACCAGACAGCAGTCACATATCTCTTGCATTCTGTAGATAGAGAAGAAGAAAAGTAAGAGCATAATAAAAAAAGAATTTAAAAATTAACAACAAGCTGAGAGACCAGGAAGGCCAGTCAGATCGCCTCTGTCATATTATCCGCTTCCATACCCTCAAAGAAAGTTAGGAAAGGATCCCAAATATTGTGGAATTTTTCGGTACAACCTCTGATAGTATACCTGATCTTCTCCAGTTTAATATGATACATGACCTCTCTCATCCAGTGGCCGTAGACAGGTGAACCTGGGTCCTTCCATTTGAACAGTATCAGCCTTCTGGCCAAGAGTGAACAGAAGGCCAGCATTCTAGATTCCCACCATCTAAAGTGGATGTCCGCTGGGGCCACTCCGAATAATGCAATATATGGTGATGGCTCCACTTCCTTTCCAAATATCTTAGAGAAGGTGTCAAAGGTGGTCTGCCAATAGGTGTGTAACTTTGGGCACGCCCAGAACATGTGGAGCAGAGTGGCTGGAGCCTGTCTACAGCGGTCGCATAGAGCAGTGGTTCCCAAAGTCGGGGTCGCGACCCAAAGGTGGGCCGCGAGCAGCCACGGGTAAGCCGCGAGATGATTAAAAAAAAAAAAAAAAAATCTATTTTTTTTTATTTTTTTTATTTTTTGTCAGGCCACTGCACTTAGAAGCAGGTCAGGACAGTGTTTCTAGTTGTATTCTAAAATTCTTTTCTATTGTATTCTAAAATGTGACTATATGGTTTTATATTAACTTAATAAATAAACAAAAACGAAAAATCTACTTATTTCAATGAACATTTCAAACTAAATAACAGATTATGCACATAAAACGCTGAAAACAACCGAAGCAACAATAGTATTTTAATGAGGCTATTATTATTATCATTATTATTTTGCAACAAGTTAGCCCTCTCATAAATAGCACATATAAATGAATAACTAACTTGAACTAACTTAATAGGATTGAAGTGATATTTGGCTTAAAAAATCGGTCACCTGGCAAAAAAATAAATAAAAAAAAAAAGCCTGACGATGTCCATTGGGCCGCGGCTCTCTGACGCCTTATTTTCTGGGCCCTGGCCTGAAAAGTTTGGGAACCCCTGGCATAGAGGGTCTATGTCGGGATATATTTTAGAGAGCCTGTCTTTAGACCAATGCAGTCGGTGCACAATTTTAAATTGGATAACCGCATGTTTAAGGCAAATGGAAGAGGAGAAAATCCCCTGTATTATTTTGTCCCATGTGTCCTCTGCGATTGGTTCACCTAAGTCAGTCTCCCATCTGCCCCTGAGGAGATCTAAAGGTGTCGAGTTGCTTCTATTAAGTAGTTCATCAATTCTGCTTATAGCCTGTTTCTGGATCAGTTTACAGTTCAAGATTGAGTCTAAAAGGGAGGCAGGAGGGCACACCGGGTAGCAGTCCGAGTTCGAAGTTACGAAGCTCCGGAGTTGCAAGTATCTATAGAAGTGTGACCTAGGGATCTTGTATTTCTGTACTAGCTGTTCAAAGGAGACAAAGTTGCCGTCTATATAGAGGTCAGACAGCGTAATCACTCCACTCCCAGCCTAACTGTCGAAGGCCTTATCCATCGTTGATGGGACAAACATGTGATTCCTTGTGATCGGAGCAGCCAGTGATAGTTCCCTGAGGGAGAAGGTTCTTCTAAATTGGTTCCACGCTTTTATCGAATGGATGACAACTGGGTTCGAGGTAAAGCTAGATATGGGCTGTGTGAACGGGAGCTTAGCACATAACAAGGCAGATAGGGAGGTGGATTTAACCGACGCTCTCTCCAGCACTGTCCACCAGGGGGCTGTGTCCTCGCCCTTTACCCAGTATAATAACAATCTTATGTTTGCTGCCCAGTAGTAGTAAATAAAGTTTGGAAGCGCCATCCCACCCATTACGCGGGGTCTCTGCAGCATAGATCTTTTGATCCTGGGCGGTTTTTTGTTCCAGATAAAGGAGGATATCTGGTTGTTTATCTTGGAGAAGAATGTTTTGGTCAGAAAGACTGGAAGACTCTGAAATACATATAGAAATTTCGGCAATACATTCATCTTTATTGTGTTGATTCTCCCACCCAGGGATAGCGACAGGGGGTCCCAACGTTCAATATCTCTCGCCAGACTAGACAGTAAAGGTTGATAGTTAGCCATATATAGGTCCTTATGTTCATGCGTGATCCATATCCCGAGGTACTTGAACTTTTTAGGGCTAATTTTAAACGGGAATGTGCTCAGAGGTATCCGATCCGCCGAGGTGCTGACGGGGCATCAGTTCGCTTTTTTTAATGTTGATTTTGTATCCGGATATTTTGCCGAAATCCGCAAGTAGGGTCATCAACCGAGGAAGACTCGTTTGGGGTTGTGATATATACAACAACATGTCGTCCGCGTAGAGCGAGACTTTATGCTCCGAGCCCGCGCGCATGATCCCTTTGATATCGGTGTTCTACCTCAGAGCCAGCGCAAGGGGCTCCATTGCGATCGCGAAAAGGTGGAAGATGGAGATAAAGGACATCCCTGTCTCATACCCCTATGGAGTTCAAAGTAGGTGGATAGATTGTTGTTGGTGCGAATGGCAGCCATCGGAGACGTATATAGAATTTTAATCCAAGCTATGAGCTTAGGGCCAGGGCCAAACCCAAACCTCTCCAGAGCGTGAAAAAGATAGTTCCACTTCACCCGATCAAACGCTTTTTCCGCATCAAGGGAGAGGACCACCTCAGGTGTTCCGGGTGGAGAGGGGCTATACAGGATATTTAGGAGGCGTCTGATAATAAAGAAAGAGTATCGATTCCTGATGAAGCCTGTTTGGTCCGGCGAGATAATCGAGGGTAGAACCCCCTCCAGACGACGGGCCAGAACCTTAGCGAGAACCTTGACATCAGCGTTAAGGAGGGAAATTGGACGGAACAAGCCGCATTCCAGTGGGTTCTTGTCTTTCTTTTTTTTTTTTTTATCCACTTTTTCTCCCATTTTCTATATTTTCTCCCATCCCAATTTCGTATCATCCAATTCAACCCTCCCCTGTCACGAACGCTGTTTCTTGCCTCCCACAAGCCGGCTGCAGTGAGGACTAAGTCATACATAGCACAAGTCCCCTCCGGTACTTGAGGTAACAGCAGTCGCATCTTTTCACCTGCGCAGCTCGACCTCTCAGTGTCGAGGAGTAACGCGTGGGAGGCTCACGCTGCCCCCGACACTTCCTGATTCTACTGCGCAGGCGCACCAACCGACTTGTAGGAGTCGCTTGTTCACAACGTTCGATCCCCACCCTTCAGTTTTTCCCTCCCCGTAATACGGCCAATGTGTATTACTGCGGACGACCAGCCAAACTGAAAAACAATGTGGAGAGCTGGATTCGAACACGCGAATCCTAGCGTCTCCACACTGGTGGCGAGTGCCTTAGACCACTACACCACCTAGCCGCCCTGGGTTCTTGTCTTTCTTAAGGATTAAGGAGATAACAGCTTGGCGCATGGTCGGAGGAAGAGAATTTGTTGAGAATGATTCATCAAATACGGCTAGCAGCAGCGGGGACAGGTGGGTTGAGAATTTTTTGTAGAAGTCTGTAGGGTAGCCGTCTGGCCCCGGGGACTTGCCACTCTGCATAGATCTAATCGCTGACGTAATCTCCGCAACCGTAAGTTCCTCCTCCAGATCTGCGGCCCTCTCTGGGTCGACTGTCAGGACGCGGAGGGTCCTATAGAAATCGTCTAGCGTGGAGGGCCCCACTTGCGAGTCTGAGGTGTATAACGATTGGTAGAAAGTTTTAAAGCTTTTATTAATTTTAAGGTTGTCAGTGGCTTTTGAGCCCCGCTCATCGTTGATAGTGGGGATGGACTGGTTGGCAGTTATTTGTCGCAGCTAATGGACAAGTATCCGTCCGGCCTTCTCCCCATGTTCATAGTACCCCTGTCACATTTTAGTAATGAGGTACTCAGCCTGTCGTGTTGATAGGAGGTCAAACTCAGTTCGCAACGATATACGTTTTTTCAACGTGTCGGTTGATGGCGAGTGGCTATGTAGTCTATCTAGCTCCAATATCTCGTCCGTCAGTTGCTTAAGGCGTGCCGTGTTTATCTTCTTTTGATTGGCGCAATATGAAATCACCTGTCCCCTTAAGTACGCTTTCAGCGATTCCCAAATGGTTAAAGAAGACATTCCCGGAGTCTTAGTAATGTCGAGAAATAATGTAATTTCCGAGGTGATGAAGTTTGTGAAGGCTTCCTCCGACAGGAGCAACGGGTTGAGTCTCCACTGGCGGTGGCCGAGCCGTGTATTCGGGATACTCATTTTCATAACTAAGGGACCATGGTCCGAGATAACTATCGCTCCGTATTCGCATTTGGTTACGAGGGGAAGGAGTTTCTTATCTAGGAGAAAGCTGTCTATGCGCAAGAAGGTATTAGGGACCGGGGGAAAAAAGGAATATCCTCTGTATGTAGGATTACGAAACCGCCACACGTCAGCTACCCCATATGATTTGAGAAAGCGCCGGATTGCGCGGGCCGAGCTAGACTGGGGGGCCTTCGTGGACGAGCTACGGTCCAGCACTGGGGAGAGTGCACAATTCATGTCGCCACCAAGGATGAGATGGTGCGAGGTCATATCCGGTAGGCGAGAAAATAGGCTGGTGAAGAACGAAGGGTTGTCCCAGTTTGGTCCGTAGATATTAGCCAGAATGACCGGAAATGAATGCAGTTTCCCCACCACTATAATATAGAGCCCTGCAGGGTCGGCCTCTACACTTGACATAGTAAATGGCGTGTTTTTATCTATCAAAATGGCTGCTCCTCTGGCCCTTGTGTGGAAGTTGGAGTGATACATCTGCCCCACCCACCCCCCCCCCCCCTCAGTCGATCATGGTCCGCAGTTTTTAAGTGTGTCTCCTGTAAAAACACTATGTCTATGTTGAGTTGTTTTAAATGTGTAAGCACCTTCTTACGCTTTACTGGGTGGTTGAGTGATTTAACGTTCCAACTCACGAAATTGACAGAGCACCCTTCCAGCCCCATAGTATCACCCGTGTCGATCATAGTAGATGAGAGAGGCCATGCATCTGGAACCTAGAGAGAGCTCAGCACAGCTGCAGGTGAAAAACAAAACAGACATCTGATCATTTAAGCATGTTGAATGTACAAGTCTGGTAACCCCCCCCCATGACACCCATAAAAGCAAGGTGTCCTAAGTACCCTTCAGAAACAAATCCACACATAATGTGCTTGTGTTGGAGGTTCTCTATCTATAGAGCCTGCCGCTCAGACCCCCGTCGAGCCTCTTAGGAGAGGAAAAAAAAAAAAAAAAAAAAAATAATAATAATAATAATAATAATAATAATAATAATAATAATAATAATAATAATAATAATAATAATAATAATAATAATAATAATAATAATAATAATAATAATAATAATAATAATAATAATAATAATAATAATAATAATAATAATAATAATAATAATAATAATAATAATAATAAAGGGAAAGAAAAGAAAAGTAAAAGTAAAAAATCTTTACTCAAATCTTGGTACTATATAGAATCTTCCACTGTCTAGTGGAATGCACCCAACCGGGTAGAATTATATAGGTGGCGACGGTAAACGTCAAGGAGTGAGTGTGTGGGTCTATGCCCATGTATCTGTGTAATGTGTACATGTGTATGTATGTCTGTGCATGTGCGTACTATGCGCCCACGTGTGTGTGATATGTCTAGATCAGACCTGGGCATTGTACGGCAATTATTTTTCCCAGGGGGCCGAATGAGCAACTGAAAATATGTTGGGGGGCCGGGCCAAAATTCCAAACTCAATTATGCATAATATACATTTTATTTCTATATAAAAAGCAGTAAATGGCATTGTTTTGACCCCTGGTAAGAGTGTATGTTATTATTTGGCAATTAAAAGGTGAGGTTAGCTTTCAAAAATATCATTTATTCAAATAGAATTTATTTCCAAAATGATAAACAAAATGTGAAACATTAATAACAAAGGGCATTTTGAGTTTCATATACTATTGAAACAAGGATTTTCTTAGCTTTCTAAAGACATCACATCATCTTATAGCAAAAATAAACAAGACATGTCACTGAACTGTGTAAAGAAAAGTGTCCCAGTTTTGTAGCCTTTTTTACTTTACATGCCTATATTAAACATTTTATGTTTTCAGAACTGTGCAAAAAAAAGAAAAAAAAATATCAAGTGTCCCATTTCACTTGTTATATTTCCACATTTTTGTGTTCTTCAGTTCTTTTTTTCATTCAGTGTGAGAAATCCAGTCTCTGTTGAGCTTTAACAAGTCCATCAAAGTCAGGTTGCATGTCTGAGGTGGAGATGCGAAGCACAGCTGCCAGATGTTCATCAGTGAGAGAGGATCTGTACCTGGACTTGGTAAACGTCATGACTGAGAATGTCTGTTCACATATGTAGGTGGATCCAAAGAGAACCAACATCTTCTGAGCATGTCTCCTAAGCATATATTGTGCATGTGAACGTTGACATGAAAAGAAAAAAGTAAAAAAAATAAAAAATTGTGGAACTATACGCCCCTTAGCTGTGATATAATAATCGTATGTCACATCCTGTCATGAGCTATTGCTTAAATGTGTTCCCCTTTGTTGTTTATATATATATTTATTAATTAATTAATTGTATTTAATTATTTCAATTCATTAATACAAAATATATACAGTATATATCCTGTGTATTCTTTTCAAATAGATGCTGAAAGCTGGACAAACCTCTTTCTGTTCAGAAATCAAAGCCGGTTTGAATAGGAGCCAGTATAGTCTAAATAGTAATTAGATGTGGTGTTTCTCACAGTACATTTGTTGTCTAAATGATGCTCAATGGGACGATCAGGCTCTATTTCCTTCCTTAGATAAAGCTGATAATTTGGGTGAAAACCATGGAGTTACTCTAACTTTTATTCTAAGCTTTTTGAATGGTGCATATTCATGACTGAAAGAAATGTCAGATGTATAGATGTTGCTATGGGAAACATAAGTTAAAATAGCTTGGTCAATAAAATGTTTCTCTTTGTAACCGTGTGAGATTTTGTCTTCTTTAGCCAAGTATTTGTATTTCTGATACAACATGGCAATGATCACTAATTCCTAGACACCACGGGCAATGATTTCGTCAGCCCTATTGGAAAATATGAGATCAATTAGGATAGATCTTGAGTAATCTTTCAAGTTTAGCCTAGTGGGTTCCGTTATCAGCTGGGATAAATTGAGGCCACCACTAACCTCTTTGACATAATCGGATGTATCATTCAGCCAATTCAGAATCAAGTCACCCACAACAATCAGCTCAACATGGGAATACTGAGAGATAGATCTGCTATTCCGTCAATGAAACCTATATCAGCAGTGTGGTGACCGCGTTTAGAATTGTTACAGAGAAACAAATTTAATGTATATAACCACTCCTCCTCCCCTTTCAATGCTGTCTGTTCTGAAGGTCCAGATTAAAACATAGTCTGCGTTTATTATTTTGTATAACTTATATATTGTTTATATATATAAGATATATATTTTCACGTCATCTGTTTTACGTGCCAGTATTTATCATTTGCCTTTTGTATATGTTCCATTCTTAACGCCGTAGGCGCCAGCGCGCGCCCCTCTAGACATGTTCAGAACATGCCCAGGCAAGACCAGAGAGAGCGTATTGATCTGTGTGGGTGAACAGACTCAGTCCACGGAAAACTAACATAAAGTGTGTTGTGGAGAAGTAACGTTTGGCGCAGTTGTAAACGGACAGGAAAGGCAACGTATCGTTATAGAGAGCTGAACGGCTAATTAGATACAACTATAAGATTGTCGAGCCACTATTGGCACAGTATAGTGACTGTGCTATGTACACACAGTGAGTGCAGAGGTGTTGAGGCCTCTATATGCCTGTGTAGCATAGCATTTAGCACAATCCCAATAGCATTGATTACAGCACACACACACACACACACACACACACACAAGATCAAAGGGCATGAACCCTATCCAACACCTTTGAACTTTGCAGCACATGGTGCGGCCTCTATATGCCTGTGTAGCATAGCATTTAGCACAATCCCAATAGCATTGATTACAGCACACACACACACACACAATCAAATATAAGCAGATCACTCCATATCACACTTCAAACAGATCTGATGCTAGAACACCTCTGCACTCACTGTGTGTACATAGCACAGTCACAATAGCATTGATTACAGCACACACACACACACACACACACACACATGTACATGCTTTGATGTACAATGGCCGCTGATTTATTTTGTGTTCATCACAGGATCCGACACAGAGTCCGGCGCTGGTACACCAACATGCTTGGGTATGTACTAACTACATTCATGTATGTAAATGTATTACTATTGTGTTTTATGAGACTTACTTACTGAATGAATTTAATCCAATTCAGATTCTGGCGCAGAGAGTGACACAGAGACTGGCAACAACATAGGATCACATTCTACTCCTGCAGGTAATTGTACATAAAATATAACACATAATGCTATATATATATATCATGTAAATAAAATGACAATATGTTGCCCTAGTGTAATGTATTACATCATGTGATTCTAGAACTGGATGCTAGTCTGGACATGCCGGAACCCGTTGCAGGGCGGAAACGCACATCTAAGCACGGTAAGTTGGCCTCACTCTGCACACCACTTCCAGCTCTGACCTCTGACCCCCACACCACGTCCAGCTCTGACATCTCAACCCCACACACACTCACTCATTCACTCACACACAGTTTGTAACTACGTGGCATATGAATGTTTGTCTACAGTAGGGGTGTTATAGTATATTTGTATAATTGACAGGTCGTGGCGTGCGACGCGGAGGAGCGAAGAGCAGGTCTGCGATCCAAGTTTCAAGTTTCAAGTTTCTTTAATAGTTGTCATACAGAAGTACAGAATACTTTCATACAAAATGCTTCTTACTGTTACGCTCCAGAGACTGTGCTAGACAAGATAGTATCAAATAACATAGTATAGCATGTAAATTAGAAGTAGAAAATGAGGTCACAGTGTTCAGTATAGACATATGTACAATGTTCGATGCAGAATAGACGTAACTGAGTTACCATATAATATACAATACTATGCAGTGTACTAATGTACAATACTATATAGTGCAAAGCAGAAATGGGATGAGGTACAATTTAGGTACAATTTACAGTAAGGTGTACGAGTTGTAGTGCAATCCTTCATCAATAAATATAAAGTGTGGGGAGTGGGTGCTACAGTGTGTTTGTTTAAAGTGAGTGTGTGCTATAAAGTGTGTGGAGTGGGTGCTACAGTGTGTTTGTTTAAAGTGAGTGTGTGCGTGTGGATGTGTGTGCTATGTGCGTTTGATGGTTGTTGTTGTGTAGTGTTCATTGTTCGTTGAGCAGCCTGATGGCCTGGGGATAGAAGCTTCTTCTGAGTCTTTCTGTGCTTGCCTTGAGACTCCGGTATCGCTTGCCTGACCGCAGCAGTTCAAAGAGGCAGTTGTTCGGGTGACTGGAGTCTTTAATGATTCTCTTAGCCTTGCCCTTGCAACGCTTGTAGTAAATGTTCTGGAGGGTGGGGAGCCCCCCTCCAATTGTGCGTTCGGCTGAACGTGTCACTCTTTGTAGTCTGCTTCGGTCTTGTGCAGTGCTATTCCCAAACCAGGAGGTGATGTTGCCAGTCAGGATGCTCCCTATTGTACATGAGTAGAAGTTCTTAAGGATCTTCTGACTGACTTGGAACTTCCTTAGGCGCCTGAGGAAGTAGAGGCGTTGTCGTGCCTTCTTCACAACACTGTCAATGTGTGTGGTCCATGTCAAGTCCTCGGATATGTAGGCTCCGAGGTACTTAAAGCTGTTGACTCTCTCAACCGGTGCCCCGTCGATGCTGAGGGGGCTGTAGTCCTTGACCCCCGACCTCCTGAAGTCCACAATCATCTCCTTTGTTTTGCTGACGTTCAGGGAGAGGCTGTTTTCCTGGCACCATCCCGCCAGGACCTTGACCTCTTCCAGGTAGGCCCTCTCGTCGTTGGCAGAGATCAGGCCCACCACCACTGTGTCGTCAGCAAATTTGATGATTGTGTTGCTACTCCGCTGAGCCACACAGTCGTGTGTGTACAGGGAGTAGAGGAGGGGACTCAGAACACAGCCCTGGGGGGCCCCTATGTTGAGGGTGATGGATGAGGAGGTGCAGTTGCCTGCTCTCACCACCTGGGGTCTGCCCGTCAGGAAGTCCAAGACCCACTGGCAGAGGTCATAGTTCAAGCCCAGGTCCCTGAGCTTGGCTATGAGTATGGAGGGGACTATGGTATTGAATGCCGAGCTGTAGTCGATGAATAGCATTCTCACATAGTTCCCCTTCCTCTTGTCCAGGTGTGATGCTGCTGTGTGCAGCACATGGGCTATGGCGTCCTCCGTGGACCTGTTGGGGCGGTATGCAAATTGCAGGGGGTCCATGTTGATGGGGAGGGAGGAGCAGATGTAGCCCTTTACTAGCTTCTCAAAGCACTTCATGGCTATGGAGGTGAGAGCTACAGGGCGGTAGTCGTTGAGGCAAGCAGGCTTGGATTTTTTGGGTACAGGGATAATAGTGGACTTCTTCAGGCAGGTGGGGATGACAGCCTGTTCTAAGGACAGGTTAAATATGTCAGTGAATACCGGGGCCAGTTGGTCGGCACAGACTTTTAGGACGCGGCCGGGGATGCCGTCCGGTCCTGCTGCCTTCCTGATATTCACTTTTTTAAAGGTCCGCCTCACCTCATGCTCTGTTACCCTGAACACTGAGTCTCCATCAGCAGCAGACCCCCCCCCCCCATTGCCGTGGCTTGTGGGCTGGTGTTGTTATTACCAGCATCAAACCTCGCATAGAAGGTATTGAGGTCATTTGCTAAGGAGATGTCACTGTTCAGTTTGAGGGAGGTGCCTTTGTAGTCTGTCATCGTTTTGAGCCCCTGCCACATAGCTCTGGAGTCAGCCTGTTCAAACTGGAGTTCAATTTTATCCCTGTAGCGCCGTTTGGCCTCTGTCACTGTCCTCCTTACGTTGTATCGCGCCACCTTGTGGTCATTCATGTTGCCTGCCACCAGGCCGTCGTTGTATGCTTTGGTGCGCGCTTTCAGAGCTTCACGGACGGATTTGTCTACCCAGGGTTTTTGATTTGGGTAAACTCTAATTGTGGTAGTGGGGATTGTTTCTTCCACCAAAGTACGAACATAGTCCAGCACTGTCTCCGTGTAGACATTAATGTTATCTGTGTCGCGGAACACGCTCCAGTCTGTGCACTCAAACGCAGCCTGGAGCGTCTCCTCTGACGTCACATCCCATTTCTCCACCTCTCGCGAGACTACAGGAGTGCTCTTGATTCTCTGTTTGTACTTTGGTGAAAGGAAAATGGCAGCGTGATCAGACTTACCAAAGCCACTAGCAGAATGAGCCTTGTAGCCACCCTTGAATTGCGTGTAACAGTGGTCTAGGATGTTACCGCCTCTGGTGTTACAAGTCACATGCTGATAGAAGTCAGGCAAAACCTTTCTCAGATTGGCGCTATTGAAATCACCCACTACTACAATGGCGGCGTTAACGTTCGCTGCTTGGATTCTATTTACCTCATCGTGGAGTCTGGAGAGCGCGACACTATTGCTGGCTTGCGGTGGAATATACACTCCGACCAGGACGATCGCCGTTAACTCCCTCGGGAGGAAGAAAGGACGACACTTGATGGTTATATATTCCAGGTCTGGGCAGCAGTGGTTCGATAATTCCTTCACGTTGGCTGGATCGCTCCAATTGTTGTTAAACATGAAGGCGATACCTCCTCCACGCTGTTTGCCGGACTCTGCTGTTCTATCCTTGCGGTGGATGAAGAAGTGATCGGCCGGTTGGATGGCGTGATCTGGGGTTCCTGGCGACAGCCACGTTTCAATGAAGCAGAGAACATTGCAGTCTCTAACGTCTCTCTGGAATTGAATCCTTGCTCGGATGTCGTCCAGTTTATTGTCAATTGATTGTACATTGGCTAGCAATATACTGGGTAGTGGCGTTCGGTGTCGTCTGGTTCTCAGTCTATTACGGATCCCAGCTCTCTTCCCTCTCCGCCTGATGATTCCTTTGTTCCTGGGGTCGGAATCTTGTCCCATTGTCCTCAAGATCTCCACAGGCCATTGCTGCGGTTCAGAAAGCTGATCCAGGGAGTAATCTAGTCGGTAAGTTTCCCGTAATCCGATGTCTATAAGCGACTGACGGTCATACACATTAAATGCACCTACCGTTGGTACAGACAAAACTCTTAAAACTATAAATATTAACAAAAGTAAGCACAATCTCGACGGAGCGCACAGACAGGCGGCCGGGCATAGCGGCGCCATCTTGTACAGTCAGGAAGAGGAGAATGCCTGGTCTCGTGAGGGCTGGGTGCCTCACAGGATCCCCTTCACAGCCCAACCGGGGTTGCTCCAGGACGCTGCGGCACTGAAATCGTACCGGCCTGCAAAATGGCTAGATCTGTTCCTGACAGATGCTTTTCTCAATTCCATTGTTGCCCAGACCAACCTCTACGCTGATCAGTCCATTGCCCGGCTGGACCCCATGCTAACCAGTAGCAGGGCACTGCTTTGGAAGGCCCTCACATTGAAGGAGCTGAGGAAGTTCCTTGGACTCAATTTCCTGAGCAGTGTCCTTCGGAAGCCTCGCCTGGACATGATGTGGACCACTGACGATATGATGTACACACCGTACTACTCGGAGACCATGCCACGCAACCGGTATCAATTGATCTGGCGATTCCTCCACTTTGCGGACAATACATCCCTGGAAGTTAGAGACAAATTGTGTAAGGTACGCCCTGTAGTCGACCATGTCAACGTGAGGTGCAAGGAACTGTACCAGCCCGAACGTGAGCTCGCCATTGACGAGGGGGTGATGGCATGGCGAGGCCGCCTGACCTTCCGGGTCTACAACCCCAACAAGCCAACCCGGTATGGCATCAAGTCGTACTTCCTGTGCGAATCACGCACAGGATATTGCTTTGCATTTAAGCCATATTGCCGGGAAGGCTCGCTCCTGGGGGACACGGTTGTCGGTCTGCTTGGATGTTTGTCTGGGGTTGGATATACGTTGTACATGGATAATTTCTACAACAGTGTACGCATGTCCGCCAGGCTCCGACAGTTGAGGACCGACGTCTGTGGTACCCTCAGGAAGCACCGGCCAGCCATCATCAAGAACGTGACCAAACGTGACATCCGTGTGGGGGAGCGCATTGCGGTCAACAATAAGCAGGTACTGATCGTGGCATGGCGCGATAAGAGGATCGTGGAGACCATCAGCAGCTACCACGAGGACACCATGGAAATGGCGAAGGTGTGAAAGAAGCAGAAGAAGGGCAAAGCGCTGAGGGTGGAGATGCTCAAGCCGTCATCAATCATGTCATACAATAAATTCATGAACGGCGTCGACCAGCTGGATCAAAACCTCTCGTACTATCCGGTTACACGTAAGACTGGAAAGTGGACCAAAAAGTTTGTGATGTATCTGATCCAAATATGTATGTTCAACGCTTTTGTCTTGTACAAAAGCAAGCACCCACAAGGGCATTACTACAACCTCTTCCGGTTCACCAGGGCTGTGGCGCGGACCTACACAGGGTGTTGTGAAGGGCCAGATTAAACCGAATATATATATTTATTTATATATATATATTTAATTGTATTTGTATATTCTCTAATATTCCCTGATATCCCTTGTATATTCCTTGTACAATATGCATTGAATATCCATTCTAGCCTACTGAACATCCCATAATAGTCTCCATTCTACTATTGGTCGAGACCTTGGTGCCAGGCTGCCATACCCCTCAGACCCAGTTCAAACGTACCGCTCAACATGTACGAACAAGTCCTAGTTCCGCGTAGGAATCTGGCTACCGCACCACTAATGGGACTATTTGTTCATAGTGCGTATATATACTGCGCTACTAAAGTAGGACTTCCTTTTCAGTCCAGTTTCTTACCCTCCAATAGAGTCACAGACGTAAAGCCTCCCCGCGACGCCACGTGTGGGAGTAAGGCCAAGTTCGGCTTACCATCGGTATTGAGACATCGTGTATATTAATATTTGAATAGTCATATTTGGCACTATATCGTCGAGTTGGACGTAGTCTATTAAGCTAATAATAGTCTGTTAATATATAGTGCTTCGTGCGGTGAGAATACTACCATTGTACCCCATCGTTTCGGGCAGAGAACTGGCTGCTTATCCAGGGTGGTTGACCCCACGTGAAGCTGCACCCGAGGAGCCCCAGAGCCGACGAGCGAGTGGACCTGTATACCGGATTATTCTACCGACGACAGCCCGCCTTCCCCGGCACGGATTATGCTTTGTATACGTTGATTATTCCATGGATAAAGACCCCCGACACTGCCGTGTGTTGGAACCCCCCCCCCTGGAGAGGACGCAAGGTGAGGAGACGCTCTGCAAGACGAGATCGCTTCACGTCTCTCCTCCGTGGACCGGAGGACGCCGGCCCACAAAGAGTCCATCTGCTTTCATCTGTGGTCCAAGGATCGCCGGCGCATTGAACGGCACTACAGTGGGTTCACCTGGGATACCCTTGGCCGGATGAGGCAGCCGGATTCTACCCCCCCCCCCTTCCTACTCCTGTCGGCTTACAAGCGACCGGATTAACCCCCCTTAGTGTATCCAGTATATAATCATTAAAGTATCATTGCTTTTATTCCTTAACTATTCCAGGTCGTATATGTACCACCTGCGCCTTCAGAGATTGGACATTCTCTATTGATATACCGACGAATACTCTTGCCATAAAAGTGCATACTAATTCCCATTCATAAATGTGATTGATTTGATTAAGTGCTTGCTCTACACACCATCGCTGTGTAGAAATAAAGACCTATTTCTAATTCGTACATTTGTGTTGGATCCGTTTCATCTACGTGACAGTGTTCATCATAATATATTTATGCCGAGTACTGGGTGGCCGAATATTAAGTACAAAGGTAGTGGTAGTAAGTATCATATCTAGTAATACAGTCAGGGAATTGTACCCCTCAGTTACAATTGGTCCTTCGAGCCGGAGGGTAATTAGTGTAATATTAATATAGTGTTATTAATATTGAAATGGCCTATGATGAACACTCCACGAAACGATCCTCCTAACCAACGCCCGCAGCGCGAACGACGGCTCCCTCAGTACTTAGAGGCTTACGCTGTCAGTCAACAACCTAGTCTTCTACTAACAGTAAACGCGGTAAAACTAGAAAGTAAAAGTATGTCTAACCCCAACGCCCAGACTACCCCGACCATAGAGGCCCCTACGGGTTCTAATGTAACTGACCAAGTTCACGGTGGGGACCAGTGGGAACCAGACATGACTTCACACCCCGCCAGTACTGAAGAAGTAGTCCCCGATGAGTCCCGGGAGGAATACAACGCTACCGAGACAGAACTCGGCACGGAAGAAGACGGGGAGAGCACCGTGGAGATAGAGCTCCAAGGCTCCGCAAGGAGTACCCCGAGGGAAGGCTCCCCTATACAACCGCCTTCTCCCAGCGAGGCAGAGAGGACCCTACAGCAGGCCTTCCTCATCAGCCTGAACGCCGCTGCTGAACGTGACCGACTGCAGATCCAGCAGCGGAGCGAAGAAGAGCATATACGTCTAGAAATAAGACGCATTCAGAGAGAAGAGAATGTGGCCCGAGACCGAGCAGACAGCCAGCGAGCAGCTGCTGGTGCTCTACGGGACGCAGAGCGCGACAGACAGCAAGCGCAACTAATAGAACAGCTGATCAGACGGACAACACCCTCTCCCTCCGCCAGAGGCTCCAGGAACTCGTCTAGACACACCTCCAGGGCGGCATCCCCTAGCCGAGTAAACAACCCTGAACTTGACCAACAGACGAGGTCTATACCCCCCACAGACCACCTCCCCCCACCGGTCCAAGCGAGACCTAGCAACCGGGAAGGAGCAGCATATCCTGTGGAGAGGCTAAACCAGAGACTACAAGCACTGGATGACCTAACTGAAGACGAAGAGGAAGAGGAGGAGAACCACGCCCGACGACAGCACAGTACTCTACCGGACCAGGAGGTCCGGTACAGCCCAGGCTATACTCCCGCGGAGCTGCGCTACAGACCCCCGACTCTATACACGGGTGAGCACGACGCACGACCCGCACCGAGGAACAGCACCTGGACAAGCGGGCCATGGTACACTGCCGGTACCAGCCCATACCAAGGAGCGGGAGGAGACTCGCCTAGGAGGCCTCTCCCCCAACGCTCGCCGATGTATCCACAGTCAGCGTCATACATTGGCACGCCTATGGTACCCGACTTCACCCAAGAGAACCGGGCCCAGTATACAGAACTCTGCATGTGTCTGGAGACCATGTTGGTGGATGTATTGGATGAACGCCACAAATACGCCATCCTACTGAAGCACTTAAAGGTACCCCGCGCACATAATATAGCGCTCGCCTACGCGACTTCCACCACCCCATACACAGCAGCGCTGGTAGCATTGGACCAGAGGTATGGGCGCATATGGGATTACGTGATCCAGGAGATCCGACACATCGACCGCTTACCCCCAGCAATAGACAATCGAGCACTGGACGACCTGTCCATCAGAGTGCAGTCCCTGGTAGGGATGTTGGGAGCGCAGAGAGAGAAGGGGAGGCATGAACTTTACGCCAACTCAAATGTGGAAAGGATCTTGGAGAAGCTGCCGCCCGCTCGACAGGAGCGTTTTAGGCGGCAGAGAGACCACCGAGACCCGAATGGCCCCGAACCGAACCTCCTCGATCTAGCAGACTTCCTGGCGAGAGAAGTCAGCAGCCTACGGCTAGATACATTCGGACGGAGCACCCCTGGCTCCAGAGAAGGAACCAGACGACTAAATGATGAAAGAAGATCGGTGACTGTGATGCACCAATCGGAGTCAGTACCGAGCAGCAGGAGCCACAGTACCCCCTCCAGAACGGAGAAGTGGAAGATAGTGTGCCCCTACTGTGAGAAAGAACACTGGCTAGCGCAATGTGACTCCTTCCCCAAGCTGAACGCGGAGGAAGCAAGTCAATGGATAAAGTCCAACAAGCGCTGTTTTCGCTGTGCGCGCTCACACATGGCAGCCGAATGCCGCTTAAAGAAAAGGTGCACCAAGTGCGATGGAGCCCATCTGGACATACTTCACGACAGTAACAGACGGCGCCCTTCACCCGCACCATCCAGCAGCAAAGCGAGCGTCATGTACATCGATCCCGCCAGCAGCAGTGGAGCCCGAGTACTCCTAAAAGTAGTGCGTGTGACACTAGGGCGGGCCATACTTTTTTTTTTTTGGAAAATCAATCGAGTGGGGTGTCTAAAATATGTGTTTTTTTGTGGGGAATTCAAATATGGGATTATTTTTCTAATCGGATAACTCCTACCTACATTGTTTTGGATTTCAAAATGGCCGATTTGACCATTTTTCACCCCTTGGCCATACATGGATGCCAACATGAATCTGAAGGAAATCCTAACATGCAAGGTGTCTAAATGATGTGTTTCTTAATGGGGAATTCAAATATGAGTTCATTTTTGGGATAGGATAACTCTAACCTACATAATTTTGGATTTCAAAATGGCCGATTTTACCATTTTTCACCCCTTGGCCATACATGGATGCCAACATGAATCTGAAGGAAATCCTAACATGCAAGGTGTCTAAATGATGTGTTTCTTAATGGGGAATTCAAATATGAGGTAATTTTTGGGATAGGATAAATATAACCTGCATAATTTTGGATTTCAAAATGGCTGATTTTACCATTTGAACCCATTGGTATTGTATTACAAAATTGCAAATATAAAAAATATATGGGAAATCATTTATAATGACAAAGCCATCAAATGTATTAACAAGTGAACTGTATATAACTGGATACAACTCCAAAGATCAATAATAATAATACTAACAATAATAAATTGTATTTGTAATGCACACAAACACCTAAGTGCTAAATCTCGATCTCCTGACTTCTTGAACTTTGCCAGGTTCCAATATCTTGATTGGACTCATTCTTGGATGGCAAGATCTCCTACTGTACTGCTTTAGCCACCAACCTACAAACACAAACTTAAAGTCAACGTCAGCCATAAATAGGTGAGCTCTTTCCAGAACTACTCAGCAGAAACCTCTGTAACCATTTTAACAAACGTCTCAATGTATTGAGAAAATCCATGGGGCTCCATCAATCCTCTATCTTCTTAAATTTGATCAGGTTGCACAAGTCCTGCTTGGATTCATTCTTGGACATCAGCCTCCTGCTGGTCTCCTGAGCCCTGATCCCTCCATCCCTTTTTTCTTGTGAAAAGTACTTAGCAGAGGCCTCAGTCACCATTTTAACAACCCTCTCGATGCTTTGTGTGTGGCAAGGCCAGTCGAGAACCTCCTTGGGGGTGTTGATTAAGTTCTTCACCTCGGCGGTGCTTAGGGAGCAGGTGAGAGGTGGCTCTGACAAATCTTCTGACCAGCTGATTAAGCCACCAATGCTGGAAGCGTCACTATTGATGTGATGTGTTCTTCTGATCCTGACACAGGAGTCTCCCAGCTGAGTGTCTGGATCCCCCTCTCCCCTGATGGCCAGGATTCTCTCCACCCCCTCAATTCTCTCTTTTTGATCCTCAGAGCACAGCAGTGTTTGGAGGATGGCTTCACTGTGGGCATACCAAGCAGATCTTCTCACAGTTGGCATCACAACATCCAGCACCTCCTTCCTCTGAGACTTGAGGCAGTCCAGCTGAAACAGGATGTGCCTAGGCCCTTCGATCCAGGAGTGCTTGACCTTCATGTTGAACCAACATGGATAATACACTCCAATGATGAATTCCACAATGCATTGTAGATTATTCAGGTTCTTTCTTTTAAGTTGATGCTTTGACACCCAGAGCCTGGAGTCTGTTTGCTGTGGTGAGCCAGCGGCTGTGGTTTACCGGTCCAATCTCCAGCAGAGCCAGCCTTGCAGAAAGCACTCCATCCCTGATTGCACAGACCAGCTTATAGCCATAGTGTTGATCAGTTGAGAGATCTTGAATGATCTTCTCAGGCAGCTTGATCAGCGGAGGGCCAAGAAAGATCCTGGTGAAGTTAGGATTGATCTCCAAGTCTGTAACAGAATCAAGGAGCTGTCCTATTGGCCCAGACAATTTGTTGTCTGACAGAGTAGCCCCATCAACTTCAACAATGAGACAGCGCAGTGGAAGTTCACCAGTGTGCAGGTTGCACACCAACCAGACCAGCTTTCTCCCCAGGTGCAGCTCCAGCTTCCGCATTACACCTGCCTTCACTCCAGTGTTGACATTGGTCGAGTCTCCTCCAATGGCCCACAAGGTCTTATCAGAACCTCTCTCTTTCAGCCAGGCAAACAGGACCTTAGCAATCTTCTCTGCATGGGACTCCTCTTTAGTTGCTTTCTCTGGTGTAAAGTGGAACAGATAGTTGCTGCCAGGCTCACTAGCAACACTATAGTGTTCTTCCTTGATCTTTGCAGGAAAAGATTGGTCACTGCCCTCAGCTTCCATCATCACATTGGTCATGTCAATCCGCCCATCAAAGAGGATACAGGAGATCCCCCCCTCCTCCCTGCACTTCTCCTCAAACTCTTCCACCAGCTCTTGCATCAACTTTTCTTGTGCTCTCTTAACCTTGTTCTTATCAATCACTTTACTTGTGTCATCTTCTAAGATGAGTCCTGCATCAATCAGAGCTGCAGTTGCTATAGCTGCAGTTGGCCTTAGACCTATGCCATACCTTACACTAGCAAGGGCGATGTTTGGCGAGATTTTTCCGTAGCTTTGCTGAAGCTGCAGGGTCAGTTTCAGGAATGAGCTCAACTTCAGGGACTGTAAGGAAGCTCTCAACATCCTTCCTGGCAACCTTGTCTGCTGCTGCAAAGCTTTCTTCTTTGCCCCTTCTCCTTTTCTCTGCCTTCTTTTCCATCCCCTGCCTTTCCAATGTTTTAAGACGATAGATGATTGATGGAGCCCCATGGATTTTCTCAATACATTGAGACGTTTGTTAAAATGGTTACAGAGGTTTCTGCTGAGTAGTTCTGGAAAGAGCTCACCTATTTATGGCTGACGTTGACTTTAAGTTTGTGTTTGTAGGTTGGTGGCTAAAGCAGTACAGTAGGAGATCTTGCCATCCAAGAATGAGTCCAATCAAGATATTGGAACCTGGCAAAGTTCAAGAAGTCAGGAGATCGAGATTTAGCACTTAGGTGTTTGTGTGCATTACAAATACAATTTATTATTGTTAGTATTATTATTATTGATCTTTGGAGTTGTATCCAGTTATATACAGTTCACTTGTTAATACATTTGATGGCTTTGTCATTATAAATGATTTCCCATATATTTTTTATCTTTGCAATTTTGTAATACAATACCAATGGGTTCAAATGGTAAAATCAGCCATTTTGAAATCCAAAATTATGCAGGTTATATTTATCCTATCCCAAAAATGACCTCATATTTGAATTCCCCATTAAGAAACACACCATTTAGACACCTTGCATGTTAGGATTTCCTTCAGATACATGTAGGCATCCATGTATGGCCAAGGGGTGAAAAATGGTAAAATTGGCCATTTTGAAATCCAAAATGATGTAGGTTAGAGTTATCCTATCCCAAAAATGAACTCATATTTGAATTCCCCATTAAGAAACACATCATTTAGACACCTTGCATGTTAGGATTTCCTTCAGATTCATGTTGGCATCCATGTATGGCCAAGGGGTGAAAAATGGTCAAATCGGCCATTTTGAAATCCAAAACAATGTAGGTAGGAGTTATCCGATTAGAAAAAGAATCCCATATTTGAATTCCCCACGAAAAAACACATATTTTAGACACCCCACTCGATTGATTTTCCAAAAAAAAAAAAGTATGGCCCGCCCTAGTGTGACACTAAGCTACCAGAATAAAGTCCTGGACACTTACGCCGTCCTCGATGACGGGTCAGAGAAGACCCTTCTGCTCGCCTCCGCTGCGGCCCAGCTAGGGCTGCGGGGAAGCGAAACCCAAATGACAATTCGGACAATAAGACGAGATTTGAAGACGATAAAGGGCGAGAATGTCTCATTCTCTATCGCAGCAAGCGGCCAGCCTGAGCGACGGTACCAGATTACAGACGCTTTCACCAGCCAAGAAATAGGACTGTCGCGGTACACATACCCCGTCGCCAAGCTGATGGAGAAATATGCACATCTGCGCAAGTTACCGATCCCGCTCATAGACAATGCTATGCCGACCCTGTTGATAGGCTCCGACCATGCAGACCTCATTGTCCCGATAGACCGGGTTCATACCGGACCCCGAGGCTGTCCTGCAGCAGTCGAGACCCGTTTGGGATGGACTCTCCAAGGCCCGCTCGCCAAATCTCTCAACCGAAGTACAGCCACTAGATGTCTCCACTCCCGAGTCACAGAGGGAGAAACCGCACTCCTGCAACACGTAGAGCGGCTATGGACCTTGGAACAAATGCCCTTTAAGAACGGAAAGAAAGACATTCGCTCTAAAGATGACATTTACGCCATTCACCTCCTCGAGACAGGGACCAAGAGAGTTCCGGTCAACGGCGTGTTGAGATACGCCACGCCACTCCTGCGGCGAGAAGGAATGCCTACTTTCCACGCCAAGACAGACGCCACAGAACGGTACCTGCTGAACACGGAGCGGCGATTAGCCAAGAACCCCGCCCAAGAGAGTGTATACCGCGCTGAGATTGAGAAGCTCATCACAGCGGGACACGTCACAAAGATGGACATTAAAGAGGCTGACCAGACCACTGAATCGTGGTACGTGCCTCACCACAAGGTCCATCACAACGGTAAAGACCGCATAGTATTTAACTGCAGCTACCAGATCGGATCCCAAAATCTGAATAAAGAGTTACTGCCCGGTCCCACACTCGGCCCCTCCCTACTCGGCGTTCTACTCCGCTTCCGCCAGGAAAAGGTGGCCATCAGCGGGGACATTAAAGGAATGTTCCTGCAGGTGAGATTAGTAGAGGAGGACAAGCCCCTGTTACGGTTCCTATGGAGAGAGAAGCCAGGAGATGAGCACCCAGCCATCTACCAATGGGAAGTCCTCCCCTTCGGAACGACGTGCAGCCCCTGCTGTGCTACATTTGCACTACAGAAACATGTAGCAGAGGACCCAGCAGCGGACGAAGAGGTCCGACACAGCGTAAAGAACAGCTTCTACATAATCAACTGTCTACAAAGCCTTTCAACCCAGGAAGAAGCCGAGGCTCTCCTGATTAAACTCCGCGCCTCATTGATCAAAGGCGGCTTTGATCTCAGGCAGTGGGCCAGCAGCGATCCGCAAGTACTGCGCAGCCTCTCCTCCGAGGACAAGGCAGCCAGCAGCGAGACCTGGATGGCTACAATCCCGGGAGAAGCCCAGGAGATGACCCTGGGATTGGTGTGGCGATTCAAAACAGATTCGCTTCACTACAGACACAAGCCCCTGACTACGGAGCAGGGAAGGCCGGCGGCGGCGCCGACCACCAGACGGAGTGTGTACACAACACTCGCCCGACAATATGACCCGCTAGGATGTATTCTACCGTACACCACCAGGGCAAAAATGATTGTACGAGCATTGTGGGACAAGGACCAGGGTTGGGACGACCCCATTCCCGCACACCTTGCATCCACCTGGAGAGAGTGGGAGATGGAGCTCCACTCACTCCCAGGCGTTAATATGCGCCGAAGCTACTTCCCACCCACGGTGAGGCCAGAGACATGTAAAATGGACTTACACGTCTTCAGTGACGCCTCAGAGGCCGCATACGGATCAGTAGCCTACTTGCGGGCCCAAGAAAGGGAGGGAGAGGTCTACACAGCATTTGTCCTTGCCCGCTCGAGAATAGCCCCACGCAAGCAACAATCTATCCCACGTCTAGAGCTCTGCGCAGCCCTAGCCGGAGCGCACCTAGCCACGCTCATCCAACGTGAGCTCACCATACCGGTGTCTAGAACAATCCTGTGGTCAGATTCCACGACAGTACTCGCCTGGATCAAATCGGACTCATGCAAGTACAAAGTCTTCGTGGGAGTCAGAGCCACCGAGATTCAAGACTTAACCCAAGAGTTAACCGGAGAAACAGAGTGGCGCTACGTTGATACAAAACAGAACCCAGCTGACGTCATCACTTGGGGGATGCCCCTGGATGACCTCACCCGTCGCAATGTCTACAGTGACGGCCCAGCATTCCTAAAGCTCCCGGAAGGAGAGTGGCCCACGCCTATCCCGAGGGAGGCCAGTCAGGAGGAGGCTGAGAATAAGAAGCCTGTGTTCTGTGGATTGAGCACTGTTATCTCCGCAGACCCCAACACACTCCTGATGGGGCGGCTAGATCCCGCGTTACCCCAGACAATGTACCGGCCTGAAGAAGCGAACGGCCGACGAATGTGGAGGTACAGCCAAGTATTAGCCGACAAGTTTTGGAGCAGTTTCCTACTGCACTACCTACCGTCTCTACAGACCCGCCAGAAGTGGGTAAAGGAGAGAGACAATTTGACAGAAGGAACAGTCGTCATGATTATTGATCAATCACTGCCCAGAGCTATGTGGCCGGCCGGCCGCGTAAGCAAAGTGATCACCGGTGCCGACGGCAAGGTCCGAGCAGCTGAAGTGCTTGTCCAGGGTCGCACTTACACCCGTCCCGTGGCGAGGCTCATAGAACTGCCCCGACTCCCAGACACAATCGATGATGACCATGACCCTATAACCCTATGACTTTGTGAAGTTGACTGACCCCTACAGCAAACCCTTATGTGTAAATAGACAACGCGATTAATCTGTCTCTGTTTAACTGATTAGGTCTGGGACCAATCAGGGGGTGGCTGTTGTGAACGGCCAGATTAAACCGAATATATATATTTATTTATATATATATATTTAATTGTATTTGTATATTCTCTAATATTCCCTGATATCCCTTGTATATTCCTTGTACAATATGCATTGAATATCCATTCTAGCCTACTGAACATCCCATAATAGTCTCCATTCTACTATTGGTCGAGACCTTGGTGCCAGGCTGCCATACCCCTCAGACCCAGTTCAAACGTACCGCTCAACATGTACGAACAAGTCCTAGTTCCGCGTAGGAATCTGGCTACCGCACCACTAATGGGACTATTTGTTCATAGTGCGTATATATACTGCGCTACTAAAGTAGGACTTCCTTTTCAGTCCAGTTTCTTACCCTCCAATAGAGTCACAGACGTAAAGCCTCCCCGCGACGCCACGTGTGGGAGTAAGGCCAAGTTCGGCTTACCATCGGTATTGAGACATCGTGTATATTAATATTTGAATAGTCATATTTGGCACTATATCGTCGAGTTGGACGTAGTCTATTAAGCTAATAATAGTCTGTTAATATATAGTGCTTCGTGCGGTGAGAATACTACCGTAGTCAGTACCCCATCGTTTCGGGCAGAGAACTGGCTGCTTATCCAGGGTGGTTGACCCCACGTGAAGCTGCACCCGAGGAGCCCCAGAGCCGACGAGCGAGTGGACCTGTATACCGGATTATTCTACCGACGACAGCCCGCCTTCCCCGGCACGGATTATGCTTTGTATACGTTGATTATTCCATGGATAAAGACCCCCGACACTGCCGTGTGTTGGAACCCCCCCCCCTGGAGAGGACGCAAGGTGAGGAGACGCTCTGCAAGACGAGGTCGCTTCACGTCTCTCCTCCGTGGACCGGAGGACGCCGGCCCACAAAGAGTCCATCTGCTTTCATCTGTGGTCCAAGGATCGCCGGCGCATTGAACGGCACTACAGTGGGTTCACCTGGGATACCCTTGGCCGGATGAGGCAGCCGGATTCTACCCCCCCCCCCTTCCTACTCCTGTCGGCTTACAAGCGACCGGATTAACCCCCCTTAGTGTATCCAGTATATAATCATTAAAGTATCATTGCTTTTATTCCTTAACTATTCCAGGTCGTATATGTACCACCTGCGCCTTCAGAGATTGGACATTCTCTATTGATATACCGACGAATACTCTTGCCATAAAAGTGCATACTAATTCCCATTCATAAATGTGATTGATTTGATTAAGTGCTTGCTCTACACACCATCGCTGTGTAGAAATAAAGACCTATTTCTAATTCGTACATTTGTGTTGGATCCGTTTCATCTACGTGACAGTGTTCATCATAATATATTTATGCCGAGTACTGGGTGGCCGAATATTAAGTACAAAGGTAGTGGTAGTAAGTATCATATCTAGTAATACAGTCAGGGAATTGTACCCCTCAGTTACACAGGGGGTCAGGAGAAGAAGATTCCTGGGGTGACAGCGGAGATGGAGGCGGAGGTGGAGGCAGGGGGTGGGGGTGAGGAGGAGGCAGGGGGTGGGGATGAGGAGGAGGCAGGGGCTGAGCAGGTGGGGCGTGACGGGCAGCGCGACCCTAGGGCCCCACCGGGGGACCCGCAGAGCAGATTAGTGGGTGGCTTTGTGAAGCATGTAATGGTTGCATACAAAGCCACCCCCAAGCAAAAGCTACCGTGTAGGAAATGTCGGTCTGCAGTAGGCGTGGCCTCAGGAGTGAGACCAGATATTTTTGCACATCGTGCAAAGTCCCCCTGCATCGTGACAAATGCTTCGCTCTGTACCACACAAAGAGGGATTTCTCTAAATAGTTTCTTTATTAGTTGTCATACAGAAGTACAGACTACTTCTAAATAATCCGGCACACAGAAGTACAGATTACTTCTAAATAATCCATCATTGTGTGATACAGACAGAACCATGTGTACCGGTACATAGTATAGCTAGCTGAGAGTAGTATAGTATAGTATAGTATAGTATAGTATAGTATAGTATAGTATAGTATAGTATAGTATAGTATAGTGTATGGGTAGTTGCACTGTTTTCTGTACAAGACAAATGCGTTGAACACATGTATTTGGGCCACGGTTGTCGATATTGCATAGGCATGTTTGGACCACTTGCAGATGAGACGTTATGTTAGCGATCTAGCTGTGTCGACTCCATTCATCATTTGCATTGTGTGTATATGGTTTATTTTTTTATTTATCTTTTTCCCCCCTCATTTTTACCATTTGCACAGAACCAATGGTTGCTGACAGTCACCCAGTTTATAAAAGTATATACTGTAGGTAACATACCACACTTTTCTAATGCAGTCCATTGGCCTCTTATTTATATACTTTGGAAGCATGTATTGGATATTTTTTGGTCCACAGATCATCTGGCGATTCATCCATTTATCAATGGACAATGCAGTCATCGATGCGAGAGACCAAGTAAGATATGCCCTGTAGTTGATCATGTGACGTGCCTGTACTGTGAATGTTACCAGCAAACTTCTAAATGCACTGAAACAATGGTTGGTTATCCTCCAGTGTTCACTTTTCATAAGGTATTGTCTTGGTAAATTACCATAATCCTATACTGTGAATGTTACCAGCAAACTTCTAAATGCACTGAAACAATGGTTGATTATCCTCCAGTGTTCACTTTTTATAAGGTATTGTCTTGGTAAATTACCATAATCCTATACTGTGAATGTTACCAGCAAACTCCTAAATGCACTGAAACAATGGTTGGTTATCATCAGCCAGTGTTCACTTTTTATATAAGGTATTGTCTTGGTAAATTACCATAATCCTATACTGTGAATGTTACCAGCAAACTCCTAAATGCACTGAAACAATGGTTGGTTATCATCAGCCAGTGTTCACTTTTTATAAGGTATTGTCTTGGTAAATTACCATAATCCTATACTGTGAATGTTACCAGCAAACTTCTAAATGCACTGAAACAATGGTTGATTATCCTCCAGTGTTCACTTTTTATAAGGTATTGTCTTGGTAAATTACCATAATCCTATACTGTGAATGTTACCAGCAAACTTCTAAATGCACTGAAACAATGGTTGATTATCCTCCAGTGTTCACTTTTTATAAGGTATTGTCTTGGTAAATTACCATAATCCTATACTGTGAATGTTACCAGCAAACTCTTAAATGCACTGAAACAATGGTTGGTTATCATCAGCCAGTGTTAACTTTTTATAAGGTATTGTCTTGGTAAATTACCATAATTTTATACTGTGAATGTTACCAGCATATGTGTCTAATGCACAGCAACAATGGTTGGTACTGATGACTTGTCACCCAGTTTATTGAACATATTTTGAAATAAAAATTTTCATTTCATCAAAGTTTCAAGTTTTCTGCATTGTAAAGTATTCTGTATTTTATAATAATGTTTTCTGGACCTACACCAGTAGTTATAACTTACTTGTTCGTTAGCGCCAGGCATGGTGGTTGATAAGGTAGTAGTATTTCCAAGTGAAACTAATTGATATATTATCAATACAAGCTATTATTACTTTATGAATGTGTTTATCATGTATGGACGAATAAATTGGAAAACAGGTAGGTACAGAGCAACACAGTGTCTACAACACGGGAGCAGATTATGCACAGTACATGAATGAGAAACAGTCAAAATGTTTTTTTTTTTTGTTTATTGCATGCACATGATCTATAATACCTGATCGGTACAATATCTACTAACCTGATCAATACAATATATTCCCACCTGATCGATATAATAGTATTACTGCATTTCAAGTTTGTCAGTCAGTCAGTCGGACTGTCAATCAAACAATAAAACAATAAATCAATCAAACAATAAAACAATCTATCAAACAAACCATCAAACATTCAATCAAACAATAAAACAATCTATCTATCAAACAAACCAATCTATCAAACAAACCAATAAAACAATCTATCAAACAAACCAATAAAACAATCTATCAAACAAACCAACAAAACAATCTATCAAACAAACCAATAAAACAATCTATCAAACAAACCAATAAAACAATCTATCAAACAAACCAACAAAACAATCTATCAAACAAACCAATAAAACAATCTATCAAACAAACCAATAAAACAATCTATCAAACAAACCAATAAAACAATCGATCAAACAAACCAATAAAACAATCTATCAATCAAACCAACAAAACAATCTATCAATCAAACCAACAAAACAATCTATCAAACAAATCAATAAAACAATCTATCAAACAAACAATAAAACAATCTATCAAACAAACCAATAAAACAATCTATCAAACAAACCAACAAAACAATCTATCAAACAAACCAACAAAACAATCTATCAATCAAACAATAAAACAATCTATCAATCAAACAATAAAACAATCTATCAAACAAACAATAAAACAATCTATCAAACAAACCAATAAAACAATCTATCAAACAAACCAACAAAACAATCTATCAATCAAACAATAAAACAATCTATCAATCAAACAATCTATCAAACAAACCAATCAAACAATCTATCAAACAATCTATCAAACAAACCATCCATCCATCCATCCATCCATCCCAGTCTAAATTGCTTTATAACACGTTCAGTACCTATTATCACCCGGGCGGCGCACCTTTCATAAAAGTGCCTGTAACTCCTTTTCTAAAGAATCTACCTGGATTTTTACCTGTGTTGACCTTTTTTAACTTGTAATTGTGAACGAACGAAGACATGCAGAAACAAACGGTTTTTTTCATTGTGTACATCAACTCGTCGTCGTCAAATGAGCCAAACCATTTCCCCATAGTTATAATATAAAATATAGAAATAGCTCCGCTAAGATCATGAGATATGCTAAAATCGCCCAGGAATCCTGGCAATGCACAGTCATTTCCGGATTTCTGGCCGGCATTCAAAGTGTTAATACTAACTACTACTACTACTATTATTATTATTATTATTATTATTATTATTATTATTATTATTATTATTATTATTATTATTATTATTATTATTATTATTATTATTATTAATAATAATAATAATAATAATAATAATAATAATAATAATAATAATAATAATAATAATAATAATAATAATAATAATAATAATACAGATTATGGTAACATTGGGTCTCATTCCCGAACGGATTTACGACCAAAGATTTCCTCTTAGGCAGATTTCTGCCCATTTAAGACATATTAGGGCTGGTAGCGCGATTCCCCAAATTTTCCTGAGATCAGATTTGAGCGTGGCTGAGAGCAGATTTAAGAGTGCTGAGGAGCACACTTATGATTGATTGACTAATTGAACATTTTATTAACTTGACAGACTGTGTTCTCATAGTGATTCCTTCATGTCAACGCTACAGGCCTCCTTGGAATTAATTACTTAATCATAATTAAAATAAATATGACAATATTTGTACGATAAGAAATTACGCATTTGATGTAAATAATATGGATTCATCTGATCACAGGGCAGCTGGATTAACCATATCTGAACCAGCTATTTTGGACAAATGTATAATTACTTTAATTACTCAGATATTCAAACACAATTATTGTGAAATGATTGAAAATAATAATTATTTAATGCCTTCTGTGGAATTTGTATTTCTTATTTGTTACATATCTGTTTTAATGGTATACAATGGGACAGACCTTTGTTTGATATACACCTGCATTCCTTCGAATATATCATTAATCAATTAAACTTATATTGAAATACACTATATAGCCTATACACCAACACTAAAATGACAGTGGATAAATAAATAAATAAGAACTAAAGCTAATCGGTGGAAATAGACTGCATTAATATTCCATAACAAGTCTTGTGTGCACCTACGTGTCTAATGAATGAACAGTATAGACTTAATATATTCCAATTACCTGTTTCATTAGGATCCAGCACCAGGCCCGGACTGGCCATCGGGAGCACCGGGAGTTTTCCCGGTGGCCTGGCCTGCACAGATAAAAAAAAAATTATAAAAAAAAAATATATATATATATATTATTATTATTTTTATTTTTTGCCAGGCCATTGATTCTAGTTGTGGCGGCGGCGCGGCGCGATAGTTAGATAACCTAGGTGGGTGGGGAACAACCAGGATTTCACTGTCTGCGACAGAGTTGGAGAACTATCTGACTCTCTCTCCCTCACGTGGATCTCACACACACACAATGGAGCCGTGCTGCCGCTTGTGATTGGTGGAGGCGGGACCAGGCAATACAACTGATTGACAGCGGAGGCGGCGAATGGAATGGCAGACGGCACTCAGATGCAGAATAACAGCCAGGCAGTGAGCCAGGTAGTGAGGGACTCGGGAGAGATACAGTAGAGCGAAAGTCAATTAACGTTGATGTCAAGATGGACAGTGGAAGAAAGAGAAAGGGTGGAGGAGAGAGGGATAAAACAAAGAAAAAGAAAGGCCCTTACAGGAGAGAGTGGTTAACTGTATTATAATAGTAAATAGAAAAATATGTTGTGCTCTTGCTTTTTCTTTTTGAAGGTGGAGAGAGTAGCATTGCTAGTGCCACAACAATTTTATTTGAGGTCCATAGCAGTACATTGTACTAAGCAATTGTTGGCTCATTAGTTTGTGATTCACATGCACTAAAATTCACCAGAATGCAGGAAATTAAGTCTTTGTAACAAAAAATGTCCTGGTGGGGGACCCCCAGACCCCCGCTTAAAAAGTGGCCTGATTGGGGCTATATTTCGCGCTATATCTCCCGGTATGAATTATTTCCCCAGTCCGGCCCTGTCCAGCACTATACACATGCTCTGCCCCACGCACAGTACAAGCACAGTCCGCATGTATACAGACTGTATATATACTGTACGTAGGGCAGAGCACACATACAGCATCTACCAAATCCTAATGAAACAAGTCATTAATGGAATAACAAGCCATACTGCGTTCATTCATTACGCCGTAGGCTATATATATAATATTTCATTAATTAATTCATATACAGTACTGCGCGCGTGTGTGTGTGTGCGCTTTGGCAGGTGTACCACGAGTTGTACTATATATGATGCCAATACATTAATCTAATCTAATTTTGATGGGTCGCAAGACTCGCAAAGCACTTAAGCCATTCCATTTTCACACAGCTGCGTCACTAGTTGCCTTATAAGGAGCTCTGGAGGCGTTGTTTTGTATGCAAATGACCTGAACGGGGACGTGCTTTCGCGTTTGAGACATATGCCATTCTCCAACGCAGATATCAGATCATATCACAGGTGCGACCGTTTGAGCCACTTAAGACATACAGTATTACCAGCACGTTGGGGACTCAGAGTGAACTTGTCATTGATTCTGTCTCAGTCGGTTCCAAGATAAGTCTTCCAAGAGAACTCTTTGGAACATTTTGGGGAATGAGACCCAATAATAATAACAACAACAATAATAACAGTTAATATTACTATTGCAATGCAGTGTCATATTAATTGTTATTATTATCATTCAATTTATTTGACTGAAATGAACTAGTTGAATTTAAACAGTGATGCCAGTAATTAGTTACTCTAATCTGATTACTTTTTTCAGTAAATAGTCATCTAACTTGTTACTTTTTACAAGCCAGTAATCTGATTACAGTTACTTTTCCAAGTGGCTACTATTTAGTTACTATCTCATAATGCTGATGATAAGAGAGCCAGGGGTACAGTCGCAGCTAGACCGGAGATGGGACGTGCGCTCGCGCACACAGCCACACACACATGTTTACGTTTATAGCTGATTTTAGAATGGATTCAGCATGAAGTTAAATCAACTATCCAGTTCGTTTTAGTGTACTTTGGCTACTTGAGAGTGAGAGAGATTCATGTTACACGCGACTTGCGGAGTACGCACTGAGTCCGTTGTCTCAGAATGGATTAGGTAGAGAGAGAGAGAGAGAGAGAGAGAGAGAGAGAGAGAGAGAGAGAGAGAGAGAGAGAGAGGTATAGGTAGAGAGAGAGAGAGACTGGATAACGTTATCACTTACCTAATGAGACAGGTGATGTTGCTTCGCAGAAGCAAAAAAGACGACGACTTCGTAACCTAGTTACTTTCAAAGTAATCATCAAGTAATCAGTAAAGTAACTAGATACATTTTTAAAGGAGTAATCAGTAATCAGTAATCAGATTATTTTTACAAGTAATCTGTGGCATCACTGAATTTAAACAAAAGGAAATGCTTGTTATAGCAACTGGAACATCAACTGCACTTGATGAGATGGTAGATTACAGAGTGAGGAAAATTACAAACAGAAAAATATAAACAGAACAAGACACATTGGTTATTTCAAATTGGCAAAATTATGCTATTGCATTTAGGCTAACGTTAGCTTGGACATCAATGACCTAAATGATGATTTATGCAAAAATACTAAATAAAAAGAAGAGATATCAAACCAAGGAAAGATTTAGCTGAACAAATCCCTCTTGCTATGTTTTCACTGTCTAATTATGACTTGAAAAATGCTTCATATCGTTTCCTATTTTAATATTGATGACACATGAGGAAAGGTTTGGAGCAAATGGGGCATATTCTGCTCAAAATGTTTGCCCGTGTATCATCAGGTTATTCCTCTGCAGTAGGAGTAGTTTCCTGTGTATAAAAGAACGTTGACAATTGTTTCACAGCTGCTACAGTATTTAAAAAATGTCTGCTGAAAATAAAATGTGATGGTGACTGTGGCAATAAAAAGTACTCTAGTGTGTGTTATCAATTTTATTTCCGGATGGATTAGACATTAGATCCATTTCCAGTGACACTGTGAAATGTTGCCTCATTTTATCTGCAAGAAAAGCATTCTCTGTATTCTGGGCCATTTGAAGTTTCCAGAGTGTGTATTCATTCTTCCTCCATTTCTTCAATACCAAAATGTTCAAACTTATTTACATAAATACAGAGCAGACTGACTTTACTGTATACAAAATTAGAAGTCCCGATAGGTATAAATGAGAGCACTAGAATGGGAAGAATGGAGTAAACATTTTTTTTAAAGGACATACAATTTTGGTTTCATGCTGTAACTGTGACAGCAGCTGTTCCAGCGTCTTGCGATCAATGCCACAGTACAGAGTCAAGTAAGTGCAATCAAACTCTGCTTCTCTCTGCTGTGCTCAGTATATCTTTAGCCGATTATGAAACTCCCCAGGACACTTGCTTCACTGCATCAGTGGAGCCACTGCATCCACATAAAGACACTCCAGTACATTCAGAATAGCACATTTCATTCCCCCCCCCCCCCACAATAAAAATTACTAAAAAAAAAAGAATATAAAAAACACTTGACACCATCGTCACACTTGTTACAATTTCACAATATAAATAGCTGCAAGCCATGTTTATATACTAAGGGGTTCATTGTAGGCTTGTTCGTTGTATTTACAGTAGAACCTTGCCAATCCAAACCCCAGTTGGGACTGGAGGATTTCTTCAAATGAGTGAAATCTGGATTTTTATATGAAATACATTAAAACACTGGGAGGAAAACATAGACACTGCACTTTTCTTTTTTTAAATGTACAGTGCTGTCTAATAATGTGTAGTTGAAAAAAACTAAACTAAATTAAATGTTGCAGGATGTGGTGGTGGAGACATGATTGCTTGTGTTTTTTGTGAAACACGTAGTGTGTGGTTTTAGCAGTTTCCACAGACACAGGTTGCTTCCTCTTAAAGTAATTAAAACAGTGACCTTGAGGGGTGGAGATCATGTTTAGGAACTGATTATAATACAATTAAAAACAATACCCAAATAGAATAGAAGATGTGTTCATGTAGGAGGGATAACATCCTACATTAAGTTATCAAATGTTCTTATTGGAATGACTGGTTGTAAGTAGGGTCACTAATAATAATAAAAAAAAAAAAAAAAAAAACTGTTCAGAAATATACTGTATAAATATAGAACACATTTTTTCAAATAGCTTTGCACATGTTTCAAATGTATGCAAATTCACTTCTAATGACTGCATGCTGCAGACATTGTTTTATATTTCATTCTTTACGCCTGTGCAGTTATTAACCACTTTGGATAAATGAGGTTCTAAGACGAATTCGATCAGAGGCGATATTCTTTAGAAGAATAGTTTTTTTCTTTTACAAAACAGTGTCCCCAAAAATGTCTTCTCAGTCACGGATCAGTGTACAAATCTGCACGAAATCCTCTGAGACACTACAGTTTGCCTTTATCTTGCAATTCATTAGTGCTTTTCTTGGCATGGCCTCGTGTTTCCCAGGCACCCAGGCTTTGGAGATGGGTGGTGGGGCAGCCCAGGCAGTTGAGAGGTGGCTGGCCCACTAAAAGGGGCACACAGTCAGTTCAGAAGCAGCTTGTGTCGGCTCAGTAGGGGTAACTAGAGATGGAGATATAGATGATGAAGATGCTCTGGTAGGTTATGCTGCCCTGCGCTGAAATGGTGGTAGCCTGCACCTTCAGACGCACCAGTCCCGACCTGTCCAAGGCACGCAGGGTGAAGATGATGCCCCGGCCCGCCTCGTCCCTGATGCCAAACAGCTGGCCGACCACCCCCGACTCCCCTTCCTGCTCCAGGATGGTGAAGGATGTACGTTCCTGCAGGACCCCGGACTCTGAGAAGGCAGACAGCCGTACTACGTTGTGACTGGTCGGGATGCCCAGTGGGAGAGTGAGCAGCTTGTACTGCAGGAGGAGAGGAGAGCCCCCGGTGGCACAGTCCAGAGAACAGGGCCTGTAGCACGTCCTGTCATGAGATAAGATCACTTTATTATCACTGTGGGGAAACACAGTCCGGAGAACAGGGCCTGTAGCACGTCCTGTCATGAGAGAAGATCACTTTATTATCACTGGGGGGAAACACAGTCCGGAGAACAGGGCCTGTAGCACGTCCTGTCATGAGATAAGATCACTTCATTATCACTGTGGGGAAACACAGTCCGGAGAACAGGGCCTGTAGCACGTCCTGTCATGAGATAAGATCACTTTATTATCACTGGGGGGAAACACAGTCCGGAGAACAGGGCCTGTAGCACGTCCTGTCATGAGATAAGATCACTTCATTATCACTGGGGGGAAACACAGTCCAGAGAACAGGGCCTGTAGCACGTCCTGTCATGAGATAAGATCACTTCATTATCACTGGGGGGAAACACAGTCCAGAGAACAGGGCCTGTAGCACGTCCTGTCATGAGATAAGATCACTTTATTATCACTGGGGGGAAATACAGTCCGGAGAACAGGGCCTGTAGCACGTCCTGTCATGAGAGAAGATCACTTTATTATCACTGTGGGGAAACACAGTCCGGAGAACAGGGCCTGTAGCACGTCCTGTCATGAGATAAGATCACTTTATTATCACTGGGGGGAAATACAGTCCGGAGAACAGGGCCTGTAGCACGTCCTGTCATGAGATAAGATCACTTTATTATCACTGTGGGGAAATACAGTACACATCAAATGTTATCAAATAAGGGTTAGGGTTAACTACCGTACTTTTCGGACTATAAGCCGCGGCTTTTTTCCCCATTTTTCGACCCTGCGGCTTATATAACGGTGCGGCTTATATGTGACTCGACGTGACCAAACTCGAAAGTGTAAACATCTAAATATTGCTTTTTTGACTGCATTGAAATGTTATTTATCTGTTCCCTTATTTGCTAAACTTAATACAACTTGTAAATGAGTTAATGCTTGTTATTTGTCCAACAGTATTGTGTCCCAATGCTAATTACATATGGTAATTAAACATTAAAACACCTGCGGCTTATAGTCCAGTGCGGCTTATATATGTACACATCATTCAATTTAGCTGCTGCGGCTTATAGTCAGGTGCGGCTTATAGTGCGAAAAGTACGGTAAATGAATACAATTCCTAATTACAGTACAGATTAACAAACAAACAAAAAAATATCTGCAGACATAACTGTATTATGTGCCCAGTGAAAGTAACAGAAAACACTTTCATACACACTAACATACAGCACCACAATAGGGAAAATAATAAAGTATAGGTAGCGCCGGTAGGTTTACATCCTCTTTGGGCAGAGATGTTTGACAGTGGAATGGAAGTGAACGTCATCCAATTATCTGCATAGGAGAAGGTGTGGCTATGGCTATGAACGTTATGTGCACAGAAATATGACTCAATATCAGTCACTGTTGTCTGGTAAAAACCTCCCATCTCCGACTCTGGTCATCTTTTAATTTTTTTTTATCCACTTTTTCTCCTCCTGTTTTTCTGTGTTTTTCTCCCATCCCAATTTTAGTCGTTATGTCAATTCCCCCCTCCCCTTCCTGGTCGTTGCTCGCATGTGCCCCCCACTGGTCGGTCTAGGGAGCCCTGAAGTCTATCAGATGCTTCCTCCGAGACATAGGAGACAGCCAGCAGCATCTTTTCACCTGCCAGCGCGGACTCTCATTGGTGAGGTGTAACGTGTGGGAGGTCACACTACCCTCACCATCTCCCTCCCTCGCTGTGCAGGCGCCCTGACCGACCTGTAGGAGCCGCTGTTTACAACGACCAGAATACCACCCCACCGGCTTCCCTCCCGCTGACTCCGCCAATTGAGCCAGTATGACGGCCGGCCATGCCGGAGGCAACGCTGACAGCCGGATTCGATACCAGTGTCTCTCGCGTTGGTGACGAGCGCTTAGTCCGCTGCGCCACCCAGCCGCCCCACAGCTCTGGTCATCTTCAAGTTTCCATGCTCCTCTGTGTTTCAAGTTTCAGGACCCTCTAGGGCTGATAATACCCATTGGAAACCTAGTGCATAACTTCAAAACTACGTCAATCTGAAAATAAGGTTGTTTTTCTTAATTCCTGTAACAGTTTGTCCGTTTTTGAGATGTGTGGGTTTCTAGCCAACAGCAGTGAACATCTTGTGTTCACGTTAAATACACAGTCCAATACTGTCCAGTCAGGAAACTTACCCTGGGCTCCCTCCTTTCTGATAGGATGCAGGGCAGGGGGTGTCCAGGCACTGGTATCCCCCTCGGGTATTAAAACACATCTGGTTGTGTCCACACTGTATACCTTGAACTGCACATTCATCTATGTCTGGAGGCAGAGGAGAGGATATTACCTTAGCTGTGATAATCAGTAGGTATAATGAAAAGTCGTTTACACACGGTCAGATTATTACCTTTGCAAGTCCTGCCGTTGGGTAACAGCTGGTAACCAGGGGGACAGAGACACTGGAAACTACCAACAGTGTTCTGACACTTGTGCTGGCATGGCTTCCTCAGTAGACACTCGTCCACATCTGTGTACAAGAAAACAATATGAAGAGGTCCACTCGGCTACAGTAGGTGACACAATAGCCCCTTTTCCACTGGTGAAATTAAGCCCAGAAATGTAGGCCCAAGAATCCTTATGCCTATTAGCCATATTCACACAGTGACCATTTTGCTTTTATGACATGCTCAGGTTGGAACAGGGTAGAAGGGAAAGACATAAGAGCAAAATGGCCGCTGTGTGAATAGAATAGAAATACTTTTTTGAATGTGGTACATTTTGTTTCCACTGTGTATTCCGGTTTTCCATGGTGCTTATTTTAAGAGCTTTATGCTCATCTCCATAACTTGGACCAAAATATAACCACTTATTATTAACTCATTGACTGCCATGCTGTTTTCCCATCTTTACTCCCTGGCGCCAGCGTTATTGACCATTTTCACGATGTTTGCGGACCCATCGTGTGTTCTGTATTATAGCTATGGAGACAATAGTATGGCTCATGTGACAGGCATTGTTTATAGTCCAACATTGACAAACCAGTTCATTTCTACATACTTTAGTTTGTGCGCTATTCCACGCTAAACATCGCCCCTTTTGAAAATAATCATATGCCCAAATCGTTCGGGTGGCCCGCCTGAAACCTATATTATTTCCAAAACAAAGGTATATACCATATATAGATGTTTCTTCACAAAATCGTTTTACGAAGCAGCATCGTTACCAAAAGCATGTTTTACTGTAGGTTCGGTAAAAGACGACGCTCTGATCGACACAAAAGCATGTTTTGGTTTAGGTAAAATAGACATAGAATAGACCTTACCTTAGTCAGAAGGTACTCCAAAATTAATAATCCCAGTAATCCCATCGCGATCGCAATTATTCGTGTGCATTGGGTACGGCTATAATACGGGAAACAATATGTTCCAGGCGATCAAATCTCTGACAGATTGTAATTATAATTGGTTAGACTAGAAGTCTTTATTTGTCATGCAGTTTTTTTTAACACACACACGCAAGATGGGCGACCCACAGGAACACACACACACATGCACACATGCACTGAGTCGCCGATGAAATGTCTCTCTGCACTTTTCCCATCCCGTTGTCCTTCCCCCCATGGGCAGCCGGGAGCAGATAGGGCGTCAACGTGAGCCGCGCCCCGGGGACCAATCCAAGTGCTCCTGTCCGTCTTCGTCAAGGACGCCACAGCGTTAGCGAACTGTTGTGCATGTTTTTCCATTGGGTTTATCTTATCGGGGGGGAAACCCTTGCGAGCACGGGGAGAACATGCAAACTCCACACAGAAAGGCCTGGGAGATACCTCACCTGAGTACCTGGCATCATGGAAACCTGGTCCCCAAGCGGGAATCGAACCCTGGACCTTCTTGCTGTGAGGCGACAGTGTTAACCACTACACCACCGTGCCGCTGAGTGTGTTGTGTGTGTGATTCACTTTTAGGCGCGTTCACACCGGGAATAATTGGTTCGGAACATGAAAAATCGGTGCTCAGTGTTTTCTTAGAGAGCCTCCGTCATGTTTCGAACCAATTATTCCCGGTGTGAATGCGCCGGCCGGTTCGAGATTACGTTCGGGAACCGGCTCACAATTTTAACGTAGGCAGCGGTGCAAGGGAGACACAGGGAGGTCCGCACGAGTGTTTAGAATGCAGATCAAAGGAAAAATATCAAAGGATCTAAACCAGAGAAATCTCGCGTATGGCGCTCAACAGTTGGCGACAAAACCCGCAAAATCTCGGGTTTGGCGCAGAAAGAGTTAAGAACGGGTGGAATCATAACAAAAAACTTTATTTCAAGATTTCAGTTCTGATCTTAAGTTCCACAGTGGGAAGATGGGTTATTATTGTGAACTTGTCAAATAGACCAAAATCCTATGTTCCCAAACCATGTAACAGTCCTCCTCACTATAGTATGGATTGCCACTCACCCACACATGTGCCATCCCTGTTGCTGTATCCCACGGGACAACTCTGTCTGGTAATGCGGGACACCCCTTGAGTTCGGGAGAGGATGGGCCTGCCCAGGGACGACACCAGCTGCGGGCGCGGCCTGGTCCTGACACCATACCGGGTACCATTTGTAAAGGTGTGCCCTCTCTCTAACCCGGCGCAGGAGCGTCCGTCCCCGAGCAGCACCGTGCCGGGTGGGCACAGACACCTGAAGCTACCGGGAACGTTGCGGCACTGATGGGCACAGGGGCTTGGCGTCTGCAGGCACTCGTCAATATCTGAGAGACAGAAAGATTGATATGGAGTTGTCTGATCTTTTATTGAACAGTATTGACTTAAACCATTTGTTTGTGGTCATTGGACAAAACTTATTGAGATCATTTTTCTCCATTAGAGAGATCTAACATGACGTCTATTTGCTAAACATTTAAAAAGTTGCTTTGAATTCGGACAAGCTACAAAGAGATCTTGGTGTTGTATTTTTAGATAGGTGTCCTACCCAGACACGGGAGGCCTACTCCCTGGGATCGGTAGCCTCTTGGACAAACACAACCGTAGCCGCCGATAGTATTCTGACAGTTCTGAGTGTAGCGACACAAGTGACTTCCATCCTGGCACTCATCAATATCTGAAAAAAGAAAACATGCAATCAGTAATAACTAAGGCTGTCAAATATATCGCGTTAATATCGCGTTAACTCCCGATTCTATTAATGCCACTAATTTTTTTAACTCAAGATTAACTAAAAAAAAAAAAAAAAAAACATTTTTTTTTACTAGACTTCACCCAGGTGTATTATTGATGCTCTCATTGATACTATGTTTGTTTCTGAAGTGTGTGTGTGTGTGTGTGTGTGTGTGTGTGTGTGTGTGTGTGTGTGATATAGAGAGAGAGGGGGGTGAGAGAGATGAGGAAGGGGCAAAAGAGAAAGAGAGTTGGGAGAGTGTGTGTGTGAGGGAGAGAGGGGGGTGTGTGATTAATCAGCCCTTGTGTGTGTGAATGTAACAAGTTCCTAACGTTTTCTTTACCCTATTATTTCATGCACACTTTATTCATTGTTTTAAATTATTATTTTCTTTTAAGTTATTTTGTGCATCACTCTGTTTTGAATTTGATGCAAATTTGCAATGCATGAGGGTCATCCTTTTGTGTTAAATGGCTGCATAAAGCAAGCATTTGTTGACTCGCATGTTGATAAGAGTATTAAAACTTGGAACTTGAAAAAGATCTGTTTAAGAAAAAGAAAAAAAATGCGATTAATTTGCGATTAATCGCGAGTTAACTATGGACAATCATGCGATTAATCGAGTTAAATATTTTAATCGTTTGACAGCACTAGTAATAACACATTTAAGTTGAGCTAAGGACTAGTATCGCCATGCCTTTAGGACTCGTTAATTCCCACTGCAATTGCTATTTTTTGCGTGCACACACACACACACTCACACTCACACACACACACACACACACACCAAAAAAGAGGGCAGGGTTTGAGATAGGTCTCATATAGGCCTAGCCAATTTGCCAGCTCAAAGAACCATCGATGCTAAGCGACGATGCTAAGAGACGATGCTAAGCGACGATGCTAAGTACGATGGCCTCTCTTACCCATGCAGGCTCCGTTTTCTGCTTTGGTCATGCCAGCTGGGCAGCTGTCGAAACACTGGTATCCTCCCTCTGTGTTGCGGCACTGCTGGTGAGCCGGGCACACGTTTCTCATGCACTCATTGATGTCTGTACAATGGACAACAATTATAATTAGTTCCACAGCACAGGAAAGTTCAATCAATATTTGTGAACATGAGCTACTCTCTCATAAAAGCCAGAAACCAGAGAAGTAAGACTCTGATTCCATATGCTGCTCAGAACATCCCCCTGGGTGCTCTCAGTGTCATCCGTACCATCTTACCCAATTCACTGTCTATGGAGCATCTCCAGATTTTATACTTGATGACATGACAAGTTAGAATTTTATTAGCACTCTTGGTTTTTGGAAATAAATCTATTTATATTTTGAATTCCTTGACTTTTCCTTCTCTTGACGTTAACCCGGTTAACTGACCGAGACAGCGGTGTCCTGAGAGCTGGTACCCAGGGTGGCACACGCAGCGATAGGAGCCCAGCGTGTTGAGACACTGGTGCTGGCAGGGAGAGAGAGAAGACTCCTGACACTCATCCACATCTGAAACAAAATGGTTACAAAGCATTTCTTCATGAACACTGCGTGGGTGCAAAGGATTACGGTATATAACCATAAGAAAATTACAACTGCAAAGCTTAACGGTGGATAACAGGCTTGCCTTCGCAGCTGGTTCCAGTGGTACTGGGCTTAAACCCTGGGCCACACTTAGCCTGGCAGCGGTATGTTCCGACGGTGTTGACACACTGTTGGTTGTAGTGGCACATGTGAGAGCCTTGGGCACACTCATCTATATCTGGACAGAGAGATGAACATGGAAAGTCAAATACAATTCACATCTTCATTTAACAAAAACAACAACTAAAAACAGTTGGGTTGCCGTGGTTGTTGTGGTTGCTGTGGTTGTTGTGGTTGCTGTGGTTGTTGTGGTTGCTGTGGTTGCTGTAGTTGTTGTGGTTGCTGTGGTTGTTGTGGTTGCTGTGGTTGCTGTGGTTGTTGTGGTTGCTGTGGTTGTTGTGGTTGCTGTGGTTGCTGTGGTTGTTGTGGTTGCTGTGGTTGTTGTGGTTGCTGTGGTTGTTGTGGTTCATGTGGTTGTTGTGGTTGCTGTGGTTGCTGTGGTTGTTGTGGTTGCTGTGGTTGTTGTGGTTCATGTGGTTGTTGTGGTTGTTGTGGTTGCTGTGGTTGTTGTGGTTGCTGTGGTTGTTGTGGTTGCTGTGGTTGTTGTGGTTCATGTGGTTGTTGTGGTTGTTGTGGTTGCCGTGGTTGTTGTGGTTGCTGTGGTTGTTGTGGTTGCTGTGGTTGTTGTGGTTGCTGTGGTTGCTGTAGTTGTTGTGGTTGCTGTGGTTGTTGTGGTTGCTGTGGTTGCTGTGGTTGTTGTGGTTGCTGTGGTTGTTGTGGTTGCTGTGGTTGCTGTGGTTGTTGTGGTTGCTGTGGTTGTTGTGGTTGCTGTGGTTGTTGTGGTTCATGTGGTTGTTGTGGTTGTTGTGGTTCATGTGGTTGTTGTGGTTGTTGTGGTTGCTGTGGTTGTTGTGGTTGCTGTGGTTGCTGTGGTTGTTGTGGTTGTTGTGGTTCATGTGGTTGTTGTGGTTGTTGTGGTTGCTGTGGTTGTTGTGGTTCATGTGGTTGTTGTGGTTCATGTGGTTGTTGTGGTTGTTGTGGTTGCTGTGGTTGTTGTGGTTCATGTGGTTGTTGTGGTTCATGTGGTTGCTGTGGTTGTTGTGGTTCATGTGGTTGCTGTGGTTGTTGTGGTTGCTGTGGTTCATGTGGTTGCTGTGGTTGTTGTGGTTGTTGTGGTTGCTGTGGTTCATGTGGTTGTTGTTGTGGTTGTTGTGGTTGCTGTGGTTGTTGTGGTTGCTGTGGTTGTTGTGGTTGTTGTGGTTGTTGTGCTTGCTGTGGTTGTTGTGGTTGTTGTGGTTGCTGTAGTTGTTGTGGTTGCTGTGGTTGCTGTGGTTGTTGTGGTTCATGTGGTTGTTGTGGTTCATGTTGTTGTTGTGGTTGTTGTGGTTGCTGTGGTTGTTGTGGTTGTTGTGGTTGCTGTGGTTGCTGTGGTTGTTGTGGTTGCTGTGGTTGTTGTGGTTGCTGTGGTTGCTGTGGTTGTTGTGGTTGTTGTGGTTCATGTGGTTGCTGTGGTTGTTGTGGTTCATGTGGTTGTTGTGGTTGTTGTGGTTCATGTGGTTGTTGTGGTTGCTGTGGTTCATGTGGTTGTTGTGGTTGTTGTGGTTGTTGTGGTTGTTGTGGTTGCTGTGGTTGTTGTGGTTGTTGTGGTTGCTGTGGTTGTTGTGGTTGCTGTGGTTGTTGTGGTTGCTGTGGTTGTTGTGGTTGTTGTGGTTGCTGTGGTTGTTGTGGTTGTTGTGGTTGTTGTGGTTGCTGTGGTTGTTGTGGTTGCTGTGGTTGTTGTGGTTGCTGTGGTTGTTGTGGTTGTTGTGGTTCATGTGGTTGTTGTGGTTGCTGTGGTTGTTGTGGTTGCTGTGGTTGTTGTGGTTGTTGTGGTTGCTGTGGTTGCTGTGGTTCATGTGGTTGTTGTGGTTGCTGTGGTTGTTGTGGTTGCTGTGGTTGTTGTGGTTGCTGTGGTTGTTGTGGTTGCTGTGGTTGTTGTGGTTGTTGTGGTTGTTGTGGTTCATGTGGTTGTTGTGGTTGCTGTGGTTGTTGTGGTTGTTGTGGTTGCTGTGGTTGTTGTGGTTGCTGTGGTTCATGTGGTTGTTGTGGTTGCTGTGGTTGTTGTGGTTGCTGTGGTTGCTGTGGTTGCTGTGGTTGTTGTGGTTCATGTGGTTGTTGTGGTTGCTGTGGTTGTTGTGGTTCATGTGGTTGTTGTGGTTGCTGTGGTTGTTGTGGTTGTTGTGCTTGTTGTGGTTGCTGTGGTTGTTGTGGTTGCTGTGGTTGTTGTGGTTGCTGTGGTTGTTGTGGTTGTTGTGGTTGTTGTGGTTGCTGTGGTTGTTGTGGTTGTTGTGGTTGCTGTGGTTGTTGTGGTTCATGTGGTTGTCGTGGTTGTTGTGGTTGTTGTGGTTGTTGTGGTTGCTGTGGTTGGTGTGGTTGCTGTGGTTGTTGTGGTTGTTGTGGTTGTTGTGGTTGCTGTGGTTGCTGTGGTTGTTGTGGTTGCTGTGGTTGCTGTGGTTGCTGTGGTTGCTGTGGTTGCTGTGGTTGTTGTGGTTGTTGTGGTTGCTGTGGTTCATGTGGTTGTTGTGGTTGTTGTGGTTGTTGTGGTTGTTGTGGTTGTTGTGGTTGCTGTGGTTGTTGTGGTTGTTGTGGTTGTTGTGGTTGCTGTGGTTGTTGTGGTTGCTGTGGTTGTTGTGGTTGTTGTGGTTGCTGTGGTTGTTGTGGTTGCTGTGGTTGTTGTGGTTGATGTGGTTGTTGTGGTTGCTGTGGTTGTTGTGGTTGTTGTGGTTGTTGTGGTTGCTGTAGTTGGTGTGGTTGTTGTGGTTGTTGTGGTTGCTGTGGTTGCTGTGGTTGCTGTGGTTGCTGTAGTTGTTGTGGTTGTTGTGGTTGTTGTGGTTCATGTGGTTGTTGTGGTTGTTGTGGTTGTTGTGGTTGCTGTGGTTGCTGTGGTTAATGTGGTTGCTGTGGTTGCTGTGGTTGTTGTGGTTGCTGTGGTTGTTGTGGTTGTTGTGGTTCATGTGGTTGTTGTGGTTGTTGTGGTTGTTGTGGTTCATGTGGTTGTTGTGGTTGTTGTGGTTCATGTGGTTGTTGTGGTTGTTGTGGTTCATGTGGTTGTTGTGGTTGCTGTGGTTCATGTGGTTGTTGTGGTTGTTGTGGTTGTTGTGGTTGTTGTGGTTGCTGTGGTTGTTGTGGTTGTTGTGGTTGTTGTGGTTGCTGTGGTTCATGTGGTTGTTGTGGTTGTTGTGGTTGTTGTGGTTCATGTGGTTGTTGTGGTTGCTGTGGTTGTTGTGGTTCATGTGGTTGTTGTGGTTGTTGTGGTTCATGTGGTTGTTGTGGTTGTTGTGGTTCATGTGGTTGTTGTGGTTGCTGTGGTTGTTGTGGTTGTTGTGGTTGTTGTGGTTGTTGTGGTTGTTGTGGTTGTTGTGGTTCATGTGGTTGTTGTGGTTGTTGTGGTTGTTGTGGTTGTTGTGGTTCATGTGGTTGTTGTGGTTGCTGTGGTTCATGTGGTTGTTGTGGTTGTTGTGGTTGTTGTGGTTGCTGTGGTTGTTGTGGTTGTTGTGGTTGTTGTGGTTTATGTGGTTGTTGTGGTTGTTGCTGTGGTTCATGTGGTTGTTGTGGTTGTTGTGGTTGCTGTGGTTGTTGTGGTTGTTGTGGTTGTTGTGGTTGTTGTGGTTCATGTGGTTGTTGTGGTTGTTGTGGTTGTTGTGGTTGCTGTGGTTGTTGTGGTTGTTGTGGTTGTTGTGGTTGTTGTGGTTCATGTGGTTGCTGTGGTTGTTGTGGTTCATGTGGTTGCTGTGGTTGCTGTGGTTGTTGTGGTTGTTGTGGTTGTTGTGGTTGCTGTGGTTGCTGTGGTTCATGTGGTTGTTGTGGTTCATGTGGTTGTTGTGGTTGTTGTGGTTGCTGTGGTTGTTGTGGTTGTTGTGGTTGGTGTGGTTGCTGTGGTTGTTGTGGTTGTTGTGGTTGTTGTGGTTGCTGTGGTTGTTGTGGTTGCTGTGGTTGTTGTGGTTCATGTGGTTGTTGTGGTTGCTGTGGTTGTTGTGGTTGTTGTGGTTGTTGTGGTTCATGTGGTTGCTGTGGTTGTTGTGGTTGTTGTGGTTGTTGTGGTTGCTGTGGTTCATGTGGTTGCTGTGGTTGCTGTGGTTCATGTGGTTGTTGTGGTTGCTGTGGTTGTTGTGGTTGTTGTGGTTGTTGTGGTTGCTGTGGTTCATGTGGTTGCTGTGGTTGCTGTGGTTGCTGTGGTTGCTGTGGTTGTTGTGGTTCATGTGGTTGTTGTGGTTGTTGTGGTTGTTGTGGTTGCTGTGGTTCATGTGGTTGTTGTGGTTGCTGTGGTTGTTGTGGTTGTTGTGGTTGCTGTGGTTCATGTGGTTGTTGTGGTTGCTGTGGTTGTTGTGGTTGCTGTGGTTGCTGTGGTTGTTGTGGTTGCTGTGGTTGTTGTGGTTCATGTGGTTGTTGTGGTTGCTGTGGTTGCTGTGGTTGTTGTGGTTCATGTGGTTGCTGTGGTTGCTGTGGTTGTTGTGGTTCATGTGGTTGTTGTGGTTGTTGTGGTTGTTGTGGTTGCTGTGGTTGTTGTGGTTCATGTGGTTGCTGTGGTTGCTGTGGTTGTTGTGGTTGCTGTGGTTCATGTGGTTGTTGTGGTTGCTGTGGTTGTTGTGGTTGCTGTGGTTGTTGTGGTTGTTGTGGTTGTTGTGGTTGCTGTGGTTGCTGTGGTTGTTGTGGTTGCTGTGGTTCATGTGGTTGTTGTGGTTGCTGTGGTTGTTGTGGTTGCTGTGGTTGCTGTGGTTGCTGTGGTTGTTGTGGTTCATGTGGTTGTTGTGGTTCATGTGGTTGCTGTGGTTGTTGTGGTTCATGTGGTTGTTGTGGTTGCTGTGGTTCATGTGGTTGTTGTGGTTGTTGTGGTTGTTGTGGTTGTTGTGGTTCATGTGGTTGTTGTGGTTGCTGTGGTTCATGTGGTTGTTGTGGTTGCTGTGGTTGCTGTGGTTGCTGTGGTTGTTGTGGTTCATGTGGTTGTTGTGGTTGTTGTGGTTGTTGTGGTTGCTGTGGTTGTTGTGGTTGCTGTGGTTGCTGTGGTTGTTGTGGTTGTTGTGGTTCATGTGGTTGTTGTGGTTGTTGTGGTTGCTGTGGTTGTTGTGGTTCATGTGGTTGTTGTGGTTGCTGTGGTTCATGTGGTTGTTGTGGTTGCTGTGGTTGTTGTGGTTGCTGTGGTTCATGTGGTTGCTGTGGTTGCTGTGGTTCATGTGGTTGTTGTGGTTGTTGTGGTTGCTGTGGTTGCTGTAGTTGTAGTGGTTGCTGTGGTTGCTGTGGTTGTTGTGGTTGTTGTGGTTCATGTGGTTGTTGTGGTTCATGTGGTTGTTGTGGTTGTTGTGGTTGCTGTGGTTGTTGTGGTTGTTGTGGTTGCTGTGGTTGTTGTGGTTGTTGTGGTTGTTGTGGTTGTTGTGGTTCATGTGGTTGTTGTGGTTGTTGTGGTTCATGTGGTTGTTGTGGTTGTTGTGGTTGCTGTGGTTGCTGTGGTTGTTGTGGTTGTTGTGGTTCATGTGGTTGTTGTGGTTGTTGTGGTTGTTGTGGTTGCTGTGGTTGCTGTGGTTGCTGTGGTTGTTGTGGTTGTTGTGGTTGCTGTGGTTGCTGTGGTTGTTGTGGTTCATGTGGTTGTTGTGGTTGTTGTGGTTGTTGTGGTTCATGTGGTTGTTGTGGTTGCTGTGGTTCATGTGGTTCATGTGGTTGTTGTGGTTGTTGTGGTTGTTGTGGTTGTTGTGGTTGCTGTGGTTGTTGTGGTTGTTGTGGTTGTTGTGGTTGCTGTGGTTGTTGTGGTTGCTGTGGTTGTTGTGGTTGTTGTGGTTGTTGTGGTTGTTGTGGTTGTTGTGGTTGCTGTGGTTGCTGTGGTTGCTGTGGTTGTTGTGGTTCATGTGGTTGTTGTGGTTGCTGTGGTTGTTGTGGTTCATGTGGTTGTTGTGGTTGCTGTGGTTGTTGTGGTTGTTGTGCTTGTTGTGGTTGCTGTGGTTGCTGTGGTTGTTGTGGTTGCTGTGGTTGTTGTGGTTGTTGTGGTTGTTGTGGTTGCTGTGGTTGTTGTGGTTGTTGTGGTTGTTGTGGTTGCTGTGGTTGTTGTGGTTCATGTGGTTCATGTGGTTGCTGTGGTTGTTGTGGTTCATGTGGTTGTTGTGGTTGCTGTGGTTGCTGTGGTTGTTGTGGTTGCTGTGGTTGCTGTGGTTGCTGTGGTTGTTGTGGTTGTTGTGGTTGCTGTGGTTGTTGTGGTTGTTGTGGTTCATGTGGTTCATGTGGTTGTTGTGGTTGTTGTGGTTGTTGTGGTTGCTGTGGTTGTTGTGGTTGCTGTGGTTGTTGTGGTTGTTGTGGTTGCTGTGGTTGTTGTGGTTGATGTGGTTGTTGTGGTTGTTGTGGTTGTTGTGGTTGATGTGGTTGTTGTGGTTGTTGTGGTTGTTGTGGTTGTTGTGGTTCATGTGGTTGTTGTGGTTGCTGTGGTTGTTGTGGTTGATGTGGTTGTTGTGGTTGTTGTGGTTGTTGTGGTTGTTGTGGTTGCTGTAGTTGGTGTGGTTGTTGTGGTTGTTGTGGTTGCTGTGGTTGCTGTGGTTCATGTGGTTGTTGTGGTTGTTGTGGTTGTTGTGGTTGTTGTGGTTGTTGTGGTTGCTGTGGTTGTTGTGGTTCATGTAGTTGTTGTGGTTGTTGTGGTTGTTGTGGTTGCTGTGGTTGCTGTGGTTAATGTGGTTGCTGTGGTTGCTGTGGTTGTTGTGGTTGCTGTGGTTGTTGTGGTTGTTGTGGTTCATGTGGTTGTTGTGGTTGTTGTGGTTGTTGTGGTTCATGTGGTTGTTGTGGTTGTTGTGGTTCATGTGGTTGTTGTGGTTGCTGTGGTTGTTGTGGTTCATGTGGTTGTTGTGGTTGTTGTGGTTCATGTGGTTGTTGTGGTTGCTGTGGTTGTTGTGGTTGTTGTGGTTGTTGTGGTTGTTGTGGTTGTTGTGGTTGCTGTGGTTGTTGTGGTTGTTGTGGTTGCTGTGGTTGTTGTGGTTGCTGTGGTTGCTGTGGTTCATGTGGTTGTTGTGGTTGTTGTGGTTGTTGTGGTTGCTGTGGTTGTTGTGGTTGTTGTGGTTGTTGTGGTTCATGTGGTTGTTGTGGTTGCTGTGGTTGTTGTGGTTCATGTGGTTGTTGTGGTTGTTGTGGTTCATGTGGTTGTTGTGGTTGCTGTGGTTCATGTGGTTGTTGTGGTTGTTGTGGTTGTTGTGGTTGTTGTGGTTGCTGTGGTTGTTGTGGTTGTTGTGGTTGTTGTGGTTGTTGTGGTTCATGTGGTTGTTGTGGTTGTTGTGGTTGTTGTGGTTGTTGTGGTTTCTGTGGTTGTTGTGGTTGTTGTGGTTGTTGTGGTTCATGTGGTTGTTGTGGTTGTTGCTGTGGTTCATGTGGTTGTTGTGGTTGCTGTGGTTGTTGTGGTTGTTGTGGTTGTTGTGGTTGTTGTGGTTCATGTGGTTGTTGTGGTTGTTGTGGTTGTTGTGGTTGCTGTTGCTGTGGTTGCTGTGGTTGTTGTGGTTGTTGTGGTTGTTGTGGTTGCTGTGGTTGCTGTGGTCCATGTGGTTGTTGTGGTTGTTGTGGTTGCTGTGGTTGTTGTGGTTGTTGTGGTTGCTGTGGTTGGTGTGGTTGTTGTGGTTGTTGTGGTTGTTGTGGTTGCTGTGGTTGTTGTGGTTGTTGTGGTTGTTGTGGTTCATGTGGTTCATGTGGTTGTTGTGGTTGTTGTGGTTGCTGTGGTTGTTGTGGTTGTTGTGGTTCATGTGGTTGTTGTGGTTGTTGTGGTTGCTGTGGTTGGTGTGGTTGTTGTGGTTGCTGTGGTTCATGTGGTTGCTGTGGTTGTTGTGGTTGTTGTGGTTCATGTGGTTGTTGTGGTTGCTGTGGTTGTTGTGGTTGCTGTGGTTGTTGTGGTTGCTGTGGTTGTTGTGGTTGCTGTGGTTGTTGTGGTTCATGTGGTTGTTGTGGTTGCTGTGGTTGTTGTGGTTGTTGTGGTTGTTGTGGTTGTTGTGGTTCATGTGGTTGCTGTGGTTGTTGTGGTTGTTGTGGTTGCTGTGGTTCATGTGGTTGCTGTGGTTGCTGTGGTTGCTGTGGTTGCTGTGGTTGCTGTGGTTCATGTGGTTGCTGTGGTTGCTGTGGTTGTTGTGGTTGTTGTGGTTGTTGTGGTTGCTGTGGTTGTTGTGGTTCATGTGGTTGCTGTGGTTGCTGTGGTTGTTGTGGTTCATGTGGTTGTTGTGGTTGTTGTGGTTCATGTGGTTGTTGTGGTTGTTGTGGTTGCTGTGGTTGTTGTGGTTGTTGTGGTTCATGTGGTTGTTGTGGTTGTTGTGGTTCTTGTGGTTGCTGTGGTTGTTGTGGTTGCTGTGGTTGCTGTGGTTGTTGTGGTTGCTGTGGTTGTTGTGGTTGCTGTGGTTGCTGTGGTTGTTGTGGTTGCTGTGGTTGTTGTGGTTGCTGTGGTTCATGTGGTTGCTGTGGTTGCTGTGGTTGCTGTGGTTGCTGTGGTTGTTGTGGTTGCTGTGGTTGCTGTGGTTCATGTGGTTGTTGTGGTTGTTGTGGTTGTTGTGGTTGCTGTGGTTGTTGTGGTTGCTGTGGTTGTTGTGGTTGCTGTGGTTGCTGTGGTTGTTGTGGTTGCTGTGGTTGTTGTGGTTGCTGTGGTTGTTGTGGTTGTTGTGGTTGTTGTGGTTGTTGTGGTTGCTGTGGTTGCTGTGGTTGTTGTGGTTGCTGTGGTTCATGTCGTTGCTGTGGTTGCTGTGGTTGTTGTGGTTCATGTGGTTGTTGTGGTTGTTGTGGTTCATGTGGTTGTTGTGGTTGCTGTGGTTAATGTGGTTGCTGTGGTTCATGTGGTTGCTGTGGTTGTTGTGGTTGTTGTGGTTGTTGTGGTTCATGTGGTTGTTGTGGTTGTTGTGGTTGTTGTGGTTCATGTGGTTGTTGTGGTTGTTGTGGTTGTTGTGGTTCGTGTGGTTGTTGTGGTTGTTGTGGTTGTTGTGGTTGCTGTGGTTGTTGTGGTTCATGTGGTTGTTGTGGTTGTTGTAGTTGCTGTGGTTGCTGTGGTTGCTGTGGTTGTTGTGGTTGCTGTGGTTGTTGTGGTTGCTGTGGTTGTTGTAGTTGCTGTGGTTGCTGTGGTTGCTGTGGTTGCTGTGGTTGTTGTGGTTGCTGTGGTTGTTGTGGTTGTTGTGGTTGCTGTGGTTGTTGTAGTTGCTGTGGTTGTTGTGGTTGCTGTGGTTGTTGTGGTTGTTGTGGTTGCTGTGGTTGTTGTAGTTGCTGTGGTTGCTGTGGTTGCTGTGGTTGTTGTGGTTGCTGTGGTTGCTGTGGTTGCTGTGGTTGTTGTGGTTGCTGTGGTTGCTGTGGTTGCTGTGGTTGTTGTGGTGTTCTGGTTGGCTAACCTTGGCAGGTGTTGGACACAGTGGAGATGGTGAAGCCAGAGGGACAGACACAGGAGAAGCCACCCATGATGTTGTTGCAGGAGTGAGAGCAGGGTGACTGTAGGTCACACTCGTCCTCATCTGATAATCAAACCATATGGATATTATTCATCTTTTTTTCTGTTATAATTATAATTTAATAATACTATACAGTCTGAGATGAACGCATCAAGTATTTGGGAGTATGGCTTGACTCCGAACTCTCATTCAATTTCCATACTACCTCTATTGTTATTCAAATTAATCTCAGCATTGGAGTCCTTTATAGAGCTAGACATTGTTTTTCCTTCACTGTTAGAAAGAAACATGCCCAACAACTTATTTTGCCATTAATGGACTATGCTGACGTTGTCTATCAAGCTGCCTCCAAAACCCATCTAGGTATCACCTCTGAATGTGGCTTACAATAGACTCTGCAGATTTGTTCTTGGCTGTCCCTTCAAAACGCACCATTGTACTTTGTATCAAACCTTAGACTGGCCTTCTCCTGCTTTAAGAAGACAGACATTGGCTGCAATTGATTTTCAAATGTATCCATTATAACTATCCTGCCTATCTAAAGCAGTTTATGGTCCCTTTTTCTTGCACTTATCGTCCTAGCTAAGACACTCTGTACAGTATTTCTCAAAAGCAATGGCCAAGAAATCCTTCATGTTCAAAGCCCCTTCAGACTGGAATAACCTACCGGTGATCATTCGATCCATATCTTCATTTTACCTCTTTAAAAACGCTCTATGTTCTAACTTTATGGTCAATTGTGCATGCTTCCTTGGTGGGGCTCCTGCGCTGGTGAGGGGATGTGGGGCATAGCCTTCCTGTATGCGGGTGTTACGGGTTAGCTAGTTGGCTCTACTCCTATTTTTAGGCAGGGGGGGGCGACTGTTTGATCTGGGGCACTCATGGGCGGGATGACTGTGCTCCGCTTCTCCTGCCAGTCCTGGAGCTCAATATCTATTACATCCTGTATTCTACTCAGCCTTTGAATGTTTTGTTGGGCTTTTCTCGCAGTGGCTGCCTGGCGGTGTCATCGTGGGGTAAGCATATTCGTTTGCCCCACGGTGGCATCGTCAGGTGGCTGCCGTGGAGTAGGCCTATTATGATGGAGATTGAGAGACATATCCTCTTATAATGTGTACTTGTTCTGTTGTATGTTTTTGTATGTGTCTTTTATTTATTTTTTGTTGTGTTATGTGTTCTGATTCTGTATTACATTGCACAAAATGTGGGACCCTCTCGAAAACGAGATACTGTATCTTAAGTGATTTTCCCAATAAAGAATTTCAATATATATGAAGAACTGAGACAGTTCTCTCATGATACACCTTTTTGGAACAGACTACCTTCTTGGAACTCACAAAAAACAACTACCGGTAGATTAGATTTAGACAGGAGTGTCTCGTTCAGGCCTTGGTTGAGGGCCATATCAGTTGTACCTGATCTTGTTGCAGGATAGAAAGGCTGTAATCTGAGGCGGTTAGGTGGCCGAGCGGAGATTGCGTTCGTCACCAACCCCGGAGCTGTGAGCTGGATTCGCCTGTTCGAATCCAGCTTACAGCTCCGGGGTTGTCACCAGCTTGGCTGGCCGTCTGCACTAATACAATTGGCTGTATTAGAGGGTGGGAGAAGCTGGCGGGGTGGGTCCGGGTCGTTGTAAACAGCGACTCCTACAGTTCGGTCGGGGCGCCTGCTAAGCGCGGATAGGACTTGAGGGGGATAGTGTGATCCTCCCACACGCTACGCCCTCTCGATGAGAATCCGCGCTGCCAGGTGAAAAGAAGCGGTGATTGGCTGGACGTATGTCGGAGGAAGCACGTGGTAGCCTCCACTCTCCCAGATGATCTGACTGTGGGGGGTAAGTGCGCAGCGACCAGGAAGGGGCTGGGAATTGGCATACGACTAACATTGGGATGGGAGAAAATCGGAGGAAAATGGAGGGGGAAAAAGATTAAAAAAAAAAAAAAAAAAAGAAAGGCTGTAATCTGATATATTTATTATGGAATTGTTTTGATTGTTGCCATATTATTGGACTGTATTGTACTGCTGTTGTCATTTTTGTAAGTACTGTACATGCATGGTTTTCTTGTCAGGACACCTTTTGGTTTACTAACTAGGTTTACTAACTAAATAAATAACTAACTAACTAAATAAACAAATACAAGTTAAAATATTAACTAAATATATAAGACACAGAAAACCCTACCAGAACAATAGGAGGCTGTGTCCAGCACGGAACCTACCAGAACAATAGGAGGCTGTGTCCAGCACGGAACCTACCAGAACAATAGGAGGCTGTGTCCAGCACGGAACCTACCAGAACAATAGGAGGCTGTGTCCAGCACAGAACCTACCAGAACAATAGGAGGCTGTGTCCAGCAAAAAACCTACCAGAACAATAGGAGGCTGTGTCCAGCACGGAACCTACCAGAACAATAGGAGGCTGTGTCCAGCAGAAAACCTTGAGGACACGTCTCTCCGTCACCATCTGCAGACAGAAAAGATCACGTTAAGTCCATTATCAGGTTCAACATTCAGAAACCCTACATCCTACAATCCACTGACAATGAACCGTTAGATTAAAGGTTAAATGTAACGTAATGTAAATGTAATACCTGGTATCATAAGGTTGGCTGTGATGTGGAAGTCTAAACTGAGAGTGAACATGCTGTAGGCGCTATCCATCCCGGAGATCTTGAGCAGCTGGAGCAGAGGCCCCTGGCGCTCCTCCTGGCCCTCGTATATGATGGTGTGGTTGCAGCGCAGCACCATGGGGCTGCTTCCTCTCTGGTGGCTCTGGGACGACCAGGAGTACAGCTGCCCCGGGCCTGTCTGCACGTACGACTCGTCAAACTCCTGTGGGACGAGAGAAGAATGGATACTGTTGTGGCAGAGCTGTCTAAGACGTTTATTGTCCCCAATGAATAGGACAGAAAGAAATGTGTAGTAGACATATACTGACACTGAACATAATAGGCCTATCTCAAACCCCGCCCTCTTTTCTTGATCCTCCTAACACAACTGTTGCTTTCCTCTGGCAAACAACATTTTAAATTGTCAATTGCATGCAATTTCTACTTCTATTTCAATGGGGTATGTTTGAGGCCTTTATATACATATACTGCTCTAATGAGGACACAGTGAACCCACCTGTAGGCTCAGGTGAGAGGTTGTCAACGATGGAGGGACATATCCATTGATCACAATGTCAATGAGTAAAACTCCCTCAGAATCCAGACCTTTAGCAACATGGGTCAAACGAAGGATCTCCCCTGTTTGAATGTGGTGACAGCAGGACATTTTGATCAGTCAGTTATTCACAAAGGAGTGCTGATTCAGTTTGAACTCCTGCGAGTGGCAATTGTGGTTAGCAGTGCCACCTGCTGATTATTTTTTAAAACTGCAGAGAAACAGAGTACAGATGAAGTTACAAGGTGAGTTACAATTCAGCATTTGTTGATGAATCAAATGCTTACAATGCCATTCAGCCTACATGTATGCTGTCTGTGCCTGTGCATGTTGTTGTTGTGTAGCATACAGTAATATCCGTGTGTGTGTGTGTGTGTGTGTGTGTGTGTGTGTGTGTGTGTGTGTGTGTGTGTGTGTGTGTGTGTGTGTGTGTGTGTGCGTGCGTGCGTGTGTGCATGTGTGAGTGTGTGTATAGCGCTCACCTGTCTCAAACTCCAGCTGAGACTCCTGTTTGAACAGACCCTGGGTGAGAGAATAGCCATTCCTGGCTGCTCCGCTCTGCAGCACAGTGGTCCAGTAGACGGGAGCGAACACAGACACCAGCACCCGCAGCAACGGACCTAGAACACAAACAAGCCTTCATGTCTCTAAGAGCTCCAGAGAGAGGTACAGACACAAACTGGCCATAGACTGCAATGGGGCGACAGTGGCCCAGGTTGTCTGGTAATCAGAGGGTTCATTTGGTTAATCTGGCTCCTCTCGGCAGTGTGTCGAAGTGTCCTTGAGCAAGACACTTAACCCCTAACTGCTGCTCCGGTGAGCAGGTCGGCACCTTGCATGGCTGCCTCTGCCGTGAGTGAATGTGAGAATGTGAGGCATGAGTTGTAAAGTGCTTTGGATAAAAGCATTATATAAATGCAGCCCATTCACCATTTACTCAAATAATGTCTAACAAAAGAGGAAATATTATTTACCTTACGTTCCAGAAAAAAATGTATAAACCATAAAAGCATTGTATTGATATCAGCTACATTCTTTTTTTTTTTTTTAAACTTTGACCAGTCAGCTGGTTCTTTTAGCGTTTATCGCTTTTTTCTGGTCAAGCATGACCGACAGAAACAGGTTGAATGGGGTATAGATCGGGGGAAAGACACTCTGAGAAAATACGGCGAGTCCGGGAGTCGAACTCGTGTACCCCAGATCCGTGACGCGCACGGTTGTCCCCGACGCCGAAATAGCGTTCGAGGTACGCGGTGAGCTACTGGAGCTCCCCCCATCAGCTACATTCTTATTTAATAGAAAATGTTCTACTCACCCACACTGGGCGGGATGTTGTCCAGACGTGCCTGCAGAGTGCTGATGCCCTCATCCATATTGTCTGTAATGTTGGCGTGAAGGATGGACACCCCGAACTCCCTTTCATTCACCATACCAATCAGACTGCCCCTGGCCTTACGGGGGGATTCACCTTTGACCCCCAAGCACAGCAAGGAGACAGAGGACGGGTCAGCATATGGTGAGAAGGTAGAGGTAATACACAAGAGACAGAAACAGAGGTTGATCTTACCTGGGCAGAGACCGACATGGCACTTCCTGGAGTCAATACTGGGGCCGTCACATGATCTGCCCCCATTGGCTGGCTCTGGGTTGTCGCACAACCTGATTCGCTCCTGGTACCCTCTCCCGCAGGTGCTGCTGCATGGACCCCACTCCTCCCAGTTGGAATATCCTCCATTGACTGCGTCATTGTGAGAAAGAGTAATGTTCGAATGAAAAATGTTCTCTATGAATTCTTGGTATTTCATGTCCACTCTATATCACATACTATTGTAACTCACTCTGAATGCTGAGGGTGATGGTCCTCTCAGCCACTCCAGCCTCGCTCTCTGCCACACACTGGTACTCCCCCGCATCTCCAGCCTGACAGGAGGACAAAAGGATGAAGCCTATAGACTGACAATCTGGAACATGGAGAATGATTGATTGAACCCTTGCACTGAAGAACCATATTTACCAATAAGAACCAAGTACATTTCTTTGGATAGCCCATGTATTTGCATTTTTTTTTAATCAATCCAAATCATTTGGAGTGTTAATGTGATATATCACCAGAAAGTACTCAGCCTCTACTCTAACACAATACTCTAACTTACCATATCTAGATAATAAAGTTTGAAAACGTCAAACAGACTTATGTGGTTATTTTCGTCTAAGGTACTTGATTGACCAATCACAAGCAACGCTTGTGATTGGAGGATCAAGAAAAGAGGGCGGAGTTTGACATAGGTCAAGTAGGCCTCGGGGAAGAAATATAAAAAGGAAGTCTGAGACTTGAACCCCCCCCCCCCCCCCCTCGTCTGACACATGTAGGGCTAATACAAACGCTTCAAAGCTTCAATCGCTGCCATGTTTACCAATGTCAAAGTCACTATTTGAATGCTTTGTTTTCTTGATTTCTGGTTGTGTTCAGCTGATCAGCATAAATGGCTTCTAGGAATAATCCAATATTCATTTTGAGAATCAGTTCTTCTCAGACAATGACATCATACGGACATAGACAGAAGACCTGTCTGTCTACCCCACAGCTCTCATTTACCCACTGCATTGAAACTTGCATGTGAGAAGAATCAAGCTTCCATTATTCAATGATAATTACTACTGAGTCTTTGGAGTCCAAAAAAAAGGTAATCGGGACAGCCCTAGACACATCTTCCACAGGCCAATCAGGGGTTTATTCCATTGAATTGTGATGACAGCAATCATGTCTCTCTCTCTCTCTCTCTCTCTCTCTCTCTCTCTCTCTCTCTCTCTCTCTCTCTCTCTCTCTCTCTCTCTCTCTCTCTCTCTCTCTCTCTCTCTCTCTCTCTCTCTCTCTCTCTCTCTCTCCCTCTCTGTAGGAAGGAGATTCATGTGTTGGGGATGAGGCCTCAGCTGCAGGGTGTTTGCACCAGCAGTTAGAGAACTAACAAGGTTATCACAGGGAGAGAGATAGAGTCTGGTAACATGGAGCACTGTGCTCTGCTGTTCTGCTCCTCCTCCTCCTCCTCATCCCACTGCTGCTAATACTGTTATCTTCCCTGACTGAACTGCCTCCAATCTGATTTGGGGCCATGGCGAGAGTTGCACCCTGCTCCAGCACACAAGGGGACTACAGATGGAGCTCGGCTTTCATTCTCCTTCTTCTGCTCCAGTATTGATGAAAATCTTTATTATATTTATATATATATATATAGCCATCAGACTATATAATGCATCACTGTGCCTCACTGCATCACTGAGCACAGAGCGGCAGCTCAATAGTGGCAGGAGGCCGCGACTAGCGGCCTCCAGGCTCCACAACAGGGGGCAGCGACGGCTGCCAGACATTGATCTTATTGGAACCCAAGGAGGTCAATACACTACCTAATACATACTGCACCTAGTTACACTGAATACTGGAATATATATTTCATATTTCATTTAGTTAGATTTAGATTTAAATTATAATTATAACCAAATTGTTTACCTTATGCTCAGTATGCTCAGTATATTCTTACTGTATTTATTTCTGTATATATCATTTCATTTCATTTTATCCTATTTTATTTTACTCTACTCTTATCCTAGGCAACTTGATTTGATTTGTGTTATTATTCTAATTTGTGACCTGTCCTGTCTAAATGTTTAAATGTTGAGCGATTTGCAGTGTCTAATTTCCCACGGGATAATAAAAGTATTTCTATTCTATTCTATTCTATTCTATTCTATTCTAGTCTTTGTTCTTGAACAAGTTGTATCTTCTGACTGGATTTAATTGGACAAAAGAGATGTACAAGGGAGTAGGTGATGAGAAAGTGAGTCTGAAGCTAAGTGGAGGCTGTATGTATTTACTGTGATGCTGTAGATGACCAAGGAGCCATTGTGAAGTGTTTGCAGGCGGAGGGAGTGGAGGAGGGGTCTTCCGTCTCTGAGCCAGCGGAGGATAGGAGTGGGGTCCCCATGGACGGGGCAGTCCAGCATAGCGGTGGCACCTTGGACCACCGTCTGAGACATGTGGGCATCACCCTTCAATACTGGAGGCTCTGGAGTGAGAATCACAAACACACATGCATAAGCCCATACGTTACAGTGCTACAGTTTTGTTAAGTCTGTGTACAATACATTTAACACCTTATTTAATGCTTATTTGGGTCCAATGTTTCAAATGTACTCTGATATGGTCAGATATACAGCGTTTTGAAGAGTGGTGTCAATAGATTGATAGACAAACAAACACACAGACAAACAGATAGATAGATAGATAGATAGATAGATAGATAGATAGATAGATAGATAGATAGATAGATAGATAGATAGATAGATAGATAGATAGATAGATAGATAGATAGATAGATAGATAGATAGATAGATAGATAGATAGAATGTGCTGACCGCTCACCTCTGATGCGGACAAATGAGAGGGCTCGGATAGAACCAACACTGTTCTCTGCTACGCACACGTATGTCCCTGCGTCACTCATAGTCACATTCTCAATGAGCAGGGAGCTCCTGCCAGCATCATCTACACTGGCACCTGAGAGAGAGAGAGAGAGAGAGAGAGAGAGAGAGAGAGAGAGAGAGAGAGAGAGAGAGAGAGAGAGAGAGAGAGAGAGAGAGAGAGAGAGAGAGAGAGAGAGAGAGAGAGAGAGAGAGAGAGAGAGAGAGGTGTATTAGTGTCAATATTACAGACTGGAACTCATATCATTGCACTGATATTAGTCAGAAAAATTCCGAAATATTCATGCAGTGTTGCCATTTCCTGTCCGTACTACTGATAAGGCCTAAGGCTCTACTAAGTGAGATGTATGTTGCTTTGTGGTGTTGCCTACCTTGAAGATAAAGTCAGATAACTGTGTGAGATTCAACAGCACATAAGGACACTGTAGACTAGAGTACCTGGGTAGGGGCCGTGGTTGGCCGTCCAGGAGATGAGAGGGGTGGGTGTTCCCTGGGCGTGGCAGGACAAGACCAGACTCTGCCCTTTGTTCAGGGTCACGTCGCCTGGTAACTCCTTGAAGGCGGGTCTCATGTTGACGGACAGACGGATGTCCTGTCTTGCGGAGCCTGCCGCGTTGGTGGCGACACAGGTGAACACCCCGCCATCACCTGGCTGTGAAGGGCCAATCAGAAACCAAAACTTAAGACTTCAACGGAGGGCTGGGCAATATAATGATATATGATGAATATTGTCTAACTGGGATGTCGTATTGTTGATTTGTTTTCAATATTGAGAATTGTGATACACAATTTTGCAGTCTAAAATCAATGCTAAAAAAGCAAATAGTGGGTGAGACTTCTCACAAAATGATTTCAGAAATGTTTGAGATGTCAAGTGAAAATTACAGTTGCAATGGATTTGATCACACTTCCCATTACCCTGCGGGACTAATATGATAAACATTGGATATATTTGATTATCTGACATGTGATTTTCCATATCTAAGCACTATCGTGATGCATATCAATATCGGGGGGAAAAAGGGCTTTTGAATATCAGAATGTTTTTGCTTCCATATCGCCCAGCCCTGCTTCAACGACTGCAGTACATAGTGGAGTACTGAACATAAATCATAGTCTTTCTAACCTCTGCTCTCTCAATGATCAGCTCCCCTGATCGTAGGACAGTGAATTTGCCAGGCAGGTGGGGCATGACGGTACCATCCTTCTCCCAGGACACTCTAGGTTCAGGGGAACCCTGAGCAGCACATGGCAGCAAGGCCTGGAATCCCTGGATGACTGACAGCTCTGGCTGGCCAGCAGGAATAATAGGCGGGACTAAAAGGAACATTATGATTAAGTCGGTCCATTTAACAATTCAATAAATTCAATATATATCATATAACCTTCATGCCATCTGAAATGATAATGAGGTAGACAACGCTGACTCACTCTGAACGACAAGTCTCATGTCATGGCTGGCTCTTCCCGCCAGGTTCTTGGCAGTACATGTGTACAGGCCTGCATCGCTGCGCTGGGTTGCGGTTATTGTTAGGGTTCCGTTGGCGAAGATGCGTATGTGAGCCCCATCCACCAGGGGCCTCCTCTCCTTGTGCCACGTCACCTCAGGCTGGGGCTGCCCGTCAGCTGCACACTCCAGACTCACTGGCTGGCCTAGCACTACACTGTACTCCACACGAGGCACGCTCAGGACTGGAGGAACTGAAGAAATATACAGTACATTTATTATTTGTAATTCTAAATATCAAACTGAATTCGGGATTCTTAAATGATCTTCCTTAAAATAAACTGTACTGTTACTGTAGCGACTATCCTGATGTCCTGGTAGGCGCTCGGCTGGGTGAGGGAAATCCTCGTCTTTGCGCAATTAAAGATAAAAGTAATGTCCAGCCGGTCTCACTTGCCGTTGGGTGAAGTTCCCATTTAATTCAAGTATTTAACGTAATACATAATACATGGTTGCTGAGCCAAACAATAGTTTATAGAAAATTATATTAATAATAGTGAAAACGAGCGAGGATACATGCGGTAAAACCATGAGACCTCTCCGTCACCCATACTAACATATATATATTAGTTTAACAGGCCCTGGGCAGGGCCGCTGCAGGGGGTGTGCGAGCAGTGCGGTCGCACAGGGCCTCGCGGGAAGGGGGGCCTCGCACAAAAAAATTTTTTTTTTTTTTTTTTTTTTTTTTTTTTTTTTGCGAGGCCCCCCTTCCCGCGAGGCCCTTTTTCATCACAGACCTAAAATCTAGTTTTGCTTATATGCTTATATATTTCACATTAGACACGTTTGTAGAATGTGTCTGACTTGTTCCTGGGTCTGCAGACATACTCACTATTGGAGCTCTGGGGCTCTGCAGCAGACATACTATTGGTTTCAATGAAGGGAGTGGTTATATCATGTGTACGCCGGCGACGGCGTGCGTCAGCTGCGTTTGACTATTTCGCGCGTGCAGCTTTGGAGGTTATGCTTAGTTATGCCAGCCAAGACGAAGAGGTCGGTCATTATCAGTCGGTCGGTCACCAAGGAACGTTGACGAAAGGCCTCTCGCTGGCGGGACAAAAAGAAGCTATGGCCAGAGCCTTGTCATGGTGCAGTCGGGATATAGCCATGATGATGTCGGCTAGTAGCTAGCTTAGCTAAAGGCTAACTAGCGTTAGCTAACCTAGAGACAGCGCATGCAGCCAAGATGAAGAGGATGGTCGTTTGGCAGATGAACTTCGTCAACTCCACGCGGTTGTCTCCATCCTCTTGGACGTTTGGTGAGTTTTTAACCTATTCTATTAACTCTATTCTATTCCCGCCGTGGATCTCTCTCTCTCTCTCTCTCTCTCTCTCTGGAGCCAAACTGGCCGACTAGCTGTTGTAGTACTAGTAGCTAACGGTGTGTGGCCTGGTGTCAGCACCTGTATTGGTTTTCTCACGTTGTACAGTTTTTCAGTGGTAGCCGCATAGCTTGCTTCTGCGTTAGCTAATGGTTAGCGATAGCCGGGTTGAGCTAACTGTTAGCCAGTTAGCTGTTTAGCTACGACGTTAGCTGCCGGCTGCGCTCGGCTGGGAACGTTAGCTTGATGCTATCAGTTAGCCTAGAGTTAGCTGTTAGCTTGTGCTACGACCATTGACATTAGCCGTGAGAATAGCAGGGGGTTCTGGCACTCTGACTACGACATCATCTTTGACAGAAGATGTAGTCGGGCCTGCACCATGACAAGGCTCCGGCCATAGCTTATTTTTGTCCCGCCAGCGAGAGGCCTTTCGTCAACGTGGAGACCTGTGTTGCGGCCTTTCGCCCTGCGTTCCTTGGTGCAGGTAAGATGAATGAAAATGTCATGACATTACCCCACTCTTCCTTCCTTCCCCTCCCGAATGTTTTGTTAATAACAATGTTTTTTTCCAGGCAAAACATATGTTACTTCACAACATTTGGAGATACGACATGTGCTGTGTGTGATTTGTCTTGGTCGTTTGTGTAGCTTGGGTAGCGTTGGGCCGTTGGCCAAAGCTGTGTGTGGCCTGGTGTCAGTAGCCTACCTGGCTAGCCTATTTAGCTGATGTCGGCCATTGGCTCCTTGCTGCTTTGTTTTCTCTGGTATAGACCCTCTTCTCTTTGGATTTAAGTGTTGATCTTTGTCCTTTTGGATCTATGTATATTCATGTTGCCTTTGTGAAGTTATCTTTTCCTTCTGTTTTGTTCTTTCATTAAAAGTTGAATATCCTTTAGGGGGTCATCTTTGCTTATCTCTCTCATACATGCTCTCTCTCTAACACACACACACGACAAACACACATGCTCTCTCTCTCTCTCTCTCTCTCTTTCTAACACACATAGTCTGCCTATGGCGGCCTTTCTCGATGGCTAGGCTGTGCTCGCTGAGTCTGTACCTAGTCAAGGATCTTCAGTCACAGTGCTCAGGTATTCTGCCACTGTGTACTCTCTGTTTAGGGCCAAATAGCATTTCAATTTCTTTCCAATGTGTCTCTCTCTCTCTCTGTACACTGTATATTGACTGTAGAACGGGAGCTCTCTCTCGCTCTCTCTCTTGCTATATGTTGACTGTATCATGCCCAGCCTCGGGCAGCGCTATTATTTAAGAATATGTTGACTGTATTATGGGGGGGGGCTCGCGTTTAAATCTCGCACAGGGCCTCGCATTTCTCCCAGGCGGCCCTGGCCCTGGGTGTGGGGGGGTGTGTGTGTTATAACTTATAATATGAGGTACGTAGGTAAAAACCTTTTAATTAAGGTAAAGTGGGGTTTAGCCTCTCTCCTACATCAGTATTAGACTGAGGGACACACTCTGTCTAGAAGCAAGCGTTTGAGATGAGAAGCTGGAGAGAGAGTCAAGGTCATTCCTGCTAGAAATAATGTCCGCAACCATTAAGAGATAGCTAGCCCGTAGCAACGTCTGCATTGGGTCAGAGGTAACGAGCGGCTGGCGTCGCATCGCTTAGTAACGAGAGATAGAGTTAGATAGGGCGTTGCTATGGGCTGGCAGCCGTTGCTAGGGAATAGACTTTATAGCTGTGAGTTCTACCGGTTTGAGTCAGACAAGGTTGCGACGGCGAGACAGATCACACCGACAGCTGAGCTGAGCTCCCAGCTCTGTGAACGGGGGTTGGGAGGGGGAAGGGAAATTACCACGAGGACAGAGCTAGCTACCGGCTAATAGAACAGATAGCTACAGGCTAATAGGCCGCAACCATCGAGCGGGTATCGAGAGATGAATCTATTAATCTAGGTCCATTAGACCATCAAAGACTTTCCATTTTGTACGAGATGCTATGTTTATGAAAATAAACATCCTGTTAAGAAAAGACAGACCACGTTTTATTTTGTTACGGATGCATCAACGGGGTACAGACATAACACACACAAAAAAAATGGCTCCTACAGTTACCTTGAAGGACTAGTTTTGTCCTGCCCACGGTTGTGCCAGCGTCATTCTGTGCCAGGCACTGGTAGGTGCCCGCATCACCCAGAGTGACTCGTGAGAACTTCAGAGCTCCATTTGAAAGCACAGCCAGCCTGTGACCTGTTTCAAAGAAGCAGTCAGGCAGTTCAGTCAATATTAGCATTTGCAGCACATTAACAATGCATTTCTACTGATACTATTTGATACAGTATACGGTACAGAGCTTCAAGTCATGCTATCATTTCATATTGTCACCTGCTGCTATGGGAACTCCTTCTCTTTGCCAGGTGATGGAAGGTCTGGGGAAGCCTTGGGCCTCACAGGGCAGAACAGTCCCATGATGCAACAGCACTTGTACCTCCTCTGCCATTGGTCTAATCTCTGGAGGCTCTGAATGCATATTAAAAGACAAATGCAACATTGACATGGTTTACTATGAGCATTTCAACAGCTATACTTTTTAAGTCACAACTCTCCCAGCACCCACCTTGCACAGTGAGAGAGATGTGTTTGTGGACCACCCCGGCCGGGTTCCGGGCAGAGCAGGTATACCTGCCGGCATGACTCAGCAGAGCCGCCGTTATCTCCAGCACTCCTAGATGGAAAGAAAAACATAAATACATCATCGCGAATACCACATTTCCTCTCTATTTAATTGAACCCTTCAGATGAAGAACCATTTGAACTCTGTTTTTGAAGGTTTTGGAGTCAAGCCAAATCACTTGGGCGAGTGGATGTAATGTAACACACAGCGCCCGAGTTGAACAGTGAAGCAGAGCTCGCTCTATCTCTGCTGGAAATGTGGGCTCACTCTTGCTCATTTCTTTTAAATTGCCCACCAACTTGTTCAAAAGACAAGGTAGTAGTAGCCTACCAGTGGACCGAACACCCTAGCCAAAAATATACTATAATCTCACCAGTGGGCAGAACACGATAACTCCCCCCTCTGGAGCCCAGCTTGGCTCCACTCTTGGTCCAGCTGACAGTGGGCTGAGGACGTCCCTGGACGTGACAGGGCAGAACCACAGGTGACATTTTCACCACTGTGATGGCAGTGACATCATCTTCAATGGATGGAGGGACTACAAGAAAAAACAACAACGAATGTCCATCACAATGTGAATCTAATTTGAAATTAATTTGTCACCCAACAATCAATGCAAACACCAAAAAAAACTGTACCTTGCAGGATGACCTCAATTACCCTACGTTCCTCTCCAACCTCATTGGCTGCAGTGCACTCAAAGTAGCCCTCATCCTCATTGGTTGGGGATGACAGAACCAGGGATCCAGAAGGCAGTAACCTGGACAGAACAAGTATGTCAGCCTTTAAGCAGAGATGTTTAGAAGACTGATTGATTGAATGAAAATGTTATTAACAGATTGCAGAATGGGTACAATACAGTACAGCTCAATACACACAATTGTTAAGGGGATGCAGACCAGAGAAAGACTTTTGTCTTGTTTACATCAGGGTCCCCCATTTTCATTTCATAATGAATTGTAAGTAAGGGTGCAACTTGCTCCGTGCAATCCATTCTTTGTGGATTTAGCCCTGAGATGGCAAATAAGTGTAATTGTTTTTAGACATTTGTGACATTGAAAGTGTGAGTTTGTCTTCCAGTCTGCATAAGTGGGCAGCATTAAGCCCATGCAGAAAGTGGCCAATTAAGTCACAGCTAATGCAGGAATTGTAATCAGTGTGAGCAATATTCCGTTTAGTAAATCTTGTTAATATTTCAATAATGTTGTGTGCATTACTTCAAGAAGAATATGTTATTTTCTAATGAAAGCTTAAGAGTGGCTCAGAGTCAGACTGCATTGATTGCCCCAGACTGTGCTGATTGCCTTAATAATTAGAAGAGCGTGCAGTATGCCAAAGACTGTTAGCGACATAATCATGTACAGACCACAAACAAAGATGTTGTCGTCAAATAACTATTAATCACAAAACATAGCTACATAGCGTAGGTAAGAATGCTGACGACACTTCCAGCATGTGGAGAACACAAATGAGCCTCAGATGTTGTTACCAGGAGATATTTGCAATAGTATGTCATATCTCCAGAGGTGGGACCACGTCATTACAAGTTCCAAGTAAGTATCAAGTCTTTACACTCAAGTCCCAAGTCAAAACCAGCAATTCCCAAGTCAAGACCGGAAAGTCTTTCACAAGTCTGAAACGTTGGGGTTCGAGTCCTAAACAAGCCCTAATGCGTTCTTTACAAATGTAATGCATTCAATCTTCATTTCATCTCAAAGGATCATTTCAACATTTTGAAGCCAACAGAGTAATAGTTAGTAGTATATTACATTTAGATGATTCTGCACTGACACACAACTTCCTTCTCTGCTCACTCAACTTGATTGGTGGCTGATGGATTGGTCCAAAGTGGAACTGATATCAGGGAAATGTATTGATTAGCTTGACACTTTTTAGGGCATAGTTTTTACAATTTTGGGCTTGGGGAGAGTATCAAGTGTTTCAAGTCATAAGGCTCAAGTCTGAGTGAAGTCACGAATCACTGGTGTTAAAGTTAAAGTCGAGTCACAGGTTATTTATGATTTTGTTGAGTTGAGTCTGAGGTCATGAAATTTGTGACTCGAGTCCACACCTACTGTATGCATGTCTCTAAACCTTTCCCATTTAACGCCAATACATTGAGAGCACACTGTCGTGGTGCCTCGCATTGCAATGATGTTGCGGCAGGAAGTAGGGGGAGGTGAGCAAGATATCTTGCTTCGTCCTCATCTCCATCTTAAGCGTTGATAACCTTCTGACCTGTGATGTACAGTAATACATGCATAATTCCATCTTCACCTGTACACTCCAGCCTGCTGGTTGACATCGAGCGGAGTGCCGTTCCTCTTCCAGGAGACTTTAGGGGCAGGTACCCCAGTGGTATCGCAGCTCAGCACAGCTCTAAGCCCTGTGGTCACTGTCACGTTGAATGGTCCGGGTCTGATTGAAGGACCCACTAAGGGACGACAGCAACACATCAACATCATTCAGTCGGGACAGATCTAAGCACTGTGCTGCATCAAAGATTGGGATGTTGTCGGTCTGTGTTATGGAGTTATGTGGTATTCACCAAACACCCGCAGGTCCATTCCCCAGTGGTCTGAGCCAGCCTGGTTGGATACAGTACAATAGTAGCGGCCCGCATCATTCAGCTGAACCCCATGTACGCGCAGAGAGCCCTCTGATAGCATTGTGTACCTGAAACATGTAATTATAGTGGGTGTGAGCATAGCTTAAATGTTTAGCTTAAATGTTTAGACTAGTCTCTCACTGGGTGGTGCACTGGGTCTTGATTAGTACAGTAGTGGAAGGAAACACATTATACACTACATCAACAAATAAAGCATAATACAGACCATAATATATCAACCGACCATTATAAAGCTGGGACCTACTTGTTATTATCGTGAATTAGTGGGAAGCCATCTTTCCTCCACATGACAGTAGGAGAGGAGTCACCCTCGACTTCACAAGGTAGAACTGCGTCTTGACCGACATGTGCCGTCACCACTGAGCTGCTCTCCTTTATTACCGGAGGCACTGGGGGAGGGAGAAAGTGACACGTGCATGTAGTGATTTAGGTTGACCATGATGTAGAATTGACCTATCTCAAGCCCTGCCCTCTTTTCTTGATCCTCCAATCACAACAGTTGCTTACAAAGTGTGTCCAAGGGAAGCAACAGTAGTGATTGGAGGCTGGAAAAAAGAGGGCAGGGTTTGAGATAGGTCAATTGTTTGAGATAATTATTTAATTTAAACTATTCTGTATGTCATTTGGTTAAAAGAATAGTTTACATCTCCATTTTTGCTGAAGCCTATCTGATGTGTCACATGATGAGCCCTCCAAACCCTTCAAACCCTCCTAACCCTTAAAACCCTCCTAACCCTTCAAACCATCCTAACCCTCCAAACCCTTCAAACCCTCCAAACCCTCCAAACCCTCCAAACTATCCAAAACCTTCAAACCCTCCAAACTCCCCAAAACTCCCAAACCACTTTTTCCAGTATGTCAGAAATGAAAATAGCTTTTTTTTTGGGTGGACACCTCCAGGCTGTGACAAATCAATTAGGCTTCTTAAGAGAAAAGTGGACAATCCATTTTGACTCACTGAGAATCTCCACGGTGAAATAGAGGCTGTTGCTCCCGGCTATGTTGGTGACCACACAGCTGTACTGGCCGCTGTCCTCTGACCTGACATCCTGTATCTCCAGGTACTGACCCCCGGCCAGTCGCTGGATACGTGAACCCAGCTGCCGGGAGGAGGAGAGGAGGAGGAGAAGAGAAAAGAAACAGCTGAGTAAAACAAGATGACATTGGTTAATTCCCTGGCATCCTCCTTTTTTGATGACTTCTCCAAGCTCTTTATACCTGCAGCTTAACTTCATCCTTGTACCATTCTATATCGGGAGGGGGGTCACTGTCGGCCAGGCACTCCAGAGTGAGATGTCCCTTAGAGGGTACCGACACCACTCTCACATCACCTGAGCCGAGGAGAGTGGGCGGGACTGGAAGAGAGAGATATACAACCATTGATGATTACTGTAACATGGAGAGTGGCTTTAGTCAATGCATGATTCAAACTAGTCTCTGTGTACATGTCCTGTAGATGTCAGTACTTGGTATAGATATAGATAGATAGATAGATAGATAGATAGATAGATAGATAGATAGATAGATAGATAGATAGATAGATAGATAGATAGATAGATAGATAGATAGATAGATAGATAGATAGATAGATAGATAGATAGATAGATAGATAGATAGATGTCCTCATGAGGAAATTATTTTCCACAGTAGATGCATACACAACACATACAGAGTTATACAAAATACAGGATTTACAGGAACATTTAATTACAGGGTGAGGGGTCACACAGCAGATACATGGATTGACACTACATACCACAGACTGGATTTAATGTAACTAAAAAGGTTACTTGTTTACAGCTTGTATGGCTGTAGGATAGCAAAGTTATTTTGATCTTTATCATCTCATCTTCGCTGATCAACAGTGTCTGGGACGTGTCACCTTGAATCCGGACCCAGTGGTTTTTTCCATCTTCTCCAGCAGGGCTGCTGGCCAGACAGGTGTAGAGACCGGCGTCCTCCACCTGGAAATAGAGACCATAAATCAAACTTGAGAGGGTCTCACAAAGCAATGTTACAGTGTGGCCTTCCAACTGTTAACCTTTAGTGGTAACCTGAGAACCACAGAAACTAGCGGTAAGTTGTGTAGTGCGTGAGAGCTTTTGGTTGTAACATATTGACCTGGTGCACAGAAGTTCAAGAACTCAAAGGGGGAGCTACTAGCTACTTAGCTACTATACATCAGCCTCTGAGTAAGACACTAACCTTGTGAATGATGAAGTGTGTGAATTATTTACCTGTACTTTGCTAATCCTGACAAAATGTCCATCCTCCTGCACTATGTCAGTCCCCTCCAAGGGTCGTCCATCCTTGAGCCAGCTGATGGTAGGGGGAGGAGTGCCCACAGCAGAGCACTGCAGCTCCAGGGGGCTGTTGACTGCTATGGTCAGCTCGTCCGGTGAGCCAGAAATGGATATCTTTGGGGGCTCTGGATTAGAATAGACAAATAAAACGGTATTACATATCTATTTCCGACTGGCAAAAAAAAGAGAAAAAACTTAACATTTGATCTAATCTTGTGTTGAGTCTTAAAATCCTAGTGGAAAAACTGCCAGTGGAGTGATGATTTCACTTGATGTAACACGACTAAACAAGAGACAACATTTAGAATGAAGGCAGAAAACTCCACTTGTTTTCAGATCATGTTTTCAAATTAAATCCTTGATATAAACAGAACTGGAAACAAGTGAAATCATCTCAGCCCCATTGGCCCGTGTTTACAGCTGTTTCAAGAACAAGCAAGCAGACCCACGGCGCTACCTGCACATGCATCTGACAAAACATCCCTGTCAGATTGTGAGTGAGTGAGTGAGTGAGTGAGTGAGTGAGTGAGTGAGTGAGTGAGTGAGTGAGTGAGTGAGTGAGTGAGTGAGTGAGTGAGTGAGTGGGTGGGTGGGTGAGTGAGTTTTAAGACTCAGTACAAGATGAATTTATTTGCTAAGATGGAGTCTCTTTTGCAGTGTGGATGAGCGAGGTGCAGTGTGGTATGGTATGGTATGGTGTGGCATGGTGTGGTATGGCATGGTATGGTGTGGTGTGGTATGGTGTGGTGTGGTATGGTATGGTGTGGTATGGTATGGTATGGTATGGTGTGGTATGGTATGGTATGGTATGGTATGGTGTGGTATGGTATGGTGTGGTATGGTGTGGTATGGTATGGTGTGGTGTGGTATGGTATGGTGTGGTATGGTGTGGTGTGGTATGGTATGGTATGGTGTGGTGTGGTATGGTATGGTATGGTGTGGTATGGTGTGGTGTGGTATGGTATGGTGTGGTATGGTGTGGTGTGGTATGGTATGGTATGGTATGGTGTGGTATGGTGTGGTATGGTATGGTGTGGTATGGTGTGGTGTGGTATGGTATGGTATGGTGTGGTATGGTATGGTATGGTATGGTATGGTATGGTATGGTGTGGTGTGGTATGGTGTGGTGTGGTATGGTATGGTGTGGTGTGGTATGGTATGGTGTGGTGTGGTATGGTGTGGTGTGGTATGGTGTGGTATGGTGTGGTGTGGTATGGTGTGGTATGGTATGGTATGGTGTGGTATGGTATGGTGTGGTGTGGTATGGTATGGTGTGGTGTGGTGTGGTATGGTATGGTGTGGTATGGTGTGGTGTGGTATGGTATGGTGTGGTATGGTGTGGTATGGTATGGTATGGTGTGGTGTGGTATGGTATGGTGTGGTATGGTATGGTGTGGTATGGTGTGGTATGGTATGGTATGGTATGGTATGGTGTGGTATGGTACGGTATGGTATGGTGTGGTGTGGTATGGTATGGTGTGGTATGGTATGGTGTGGTGTGGTGTGGTATGGTATGGTATGGTGTGGTATGGTATGGTATGGTGTGGTATGGTATGGTGTGGTGTGGTATGGTATGGTGTGGTATGGTGTGGTGTGGTATGGTATGGTGTGGTATGGTATGGTGTGGTGTGGTGTGGTATGGTATGGTGTGGTATGGTATGGTATGGTATGGTGTGGTATGGTATGGTATGGTATGGTGTGGTATGGTGTGGTGTGGTATGGTATGGTGTGGTATGGTATGGTGTGGTGTGGTATGGTATGGTATGGTGTGGTATGGTATGGTATGGTATGGTGTGGTATGGTATGGTATGGTGTGGTATGGTATGGTGTGGTATGGTATGGTGTGGTATGGTATGGTATGGTGTGGTATGGTATGGTATGGTGTGGTATGGTATGGTGTGGTATGGTATGGTATGGTATGGTGTGGTATGGTATGGTATGGTGTGGTATGGTATGGTGTGGTATGGTATGGTATGGTATGGTGTGGTATGGTGTGGTATGGTATGGTATGGTATGGTATGGTATGGTATGGTGTGGTATGGTATGGTATGGTGTGGTATGGTGTGGTATGGTGTGGTATGGTGTGGTATGGTGTGGTGTGGTGTGGTATGGTGTGGTGTGGCTGGTATGGTGTGGTGTGGTGTGGCTGGTGATCACCTAGCACGGTGAGGTTGAAGCTCTTGGTGCTGCTGCCAGCCTGGTTACTGGCCACACAGCTATAGAGGCCTGCATCTGAGGGCGCCACGTCAGGCAGCTGGAGACGCGTCTCCTGGCCGTCCAGCAGCAGGTTACGGTGCAGGGACAGGGGCTGTCCGTCCTTCAGCCAAGTCAGAGAGGGAGGGGGGACACCCCGCGCCTCACAGGTCAGCGTCACCAAGGACCCCAGGATCACTGTGACGGGCTCCACTGGTTCAACATGGTCCACAGCAGGGGGCACTGAGGCACAGACAGACATAATATACACATGGAATGAGTTAAAAATACAACTCCACTGAGTGTATGAGGAGGCAGTGACCAGGGCTTACAACCATTCCGAAACGGTCACAAGTTAAACTCTGAACTCTGACATTACACCCTAGGCTCCGTTGCCTATACTCAATTTATACCTACCTACTGCTTCTGTCTACCCATGTACTCTTTATATTACTGCATATATATATATATATACACACACACACATATATTTGTCTGAATATACCTGCATATAACCCCTCTATATACTTGCGTGAAGGTGTCTGACCCGGCTGTTACATGTGAAGGTGTCTGACCCGGCTGTTACGTGTGAAGGTGTCTGACCCGGCTGTTACATGTGATGTTACATGTGAAGGTGTCTGACCCGGCTGTTACATGTGATGTTACATGTGAAGGTGTCTGACCCGGCTGTTACGTGTGAAGGTGTCTGACCTGGCTGTTACATGGAAGGTGTCTGACCCGGCTGTTACATGTGATGTTACATGTGAAGGTGTCTGACCCGGCTGTTACGTGTGAAGGTGTCTGACCTGGCTGTTACATGTGAAGGTGTCGTGTTACGTGTGAAGGTGTCGTGTTACGTGTGAAGGTGTCGTGTTACGTGTGAAGGTGTCGTGTTACGTGTGAAGGTGTCGTGTTACGTGTGAAGGTGTCGTGTTACGTGTGAAGGTGTCTGACCTGGCTGTTACATGTGATGTTACATGTGAAGGTGTCTGACCCGGCTGTTACATGTGATGTTACGTGTGAAGGTGTCTGACCCGGCTGTTACATGTGATGTTACATGTGAAGGTGTCTGACCCGGCTGTTACATGTGAAGGTGTCTGAGGTGTCGTGTTACGTGTGAAGGTGTCGTGTTACGTGTGAAGGTGTCGTGTTACGTGTGAAGGTGTCGTGTTACGTGTGAAGGTGTCGTGTTACGTGTGAAGGTGTCGTGTTACGTGTGAAGGTGTCGTGTTACGTGTGAAGGTGTCGTGTTACGTGTGAAGGTGTCGTGTTACGTGTGAAGGTGTCGTGTTACGTGTGAAGGTGTCGTGTTACGTGTGAAGGTGTCGTGTTACGTGTGAAGGTGTCGTGTTACGTGTGAAGGTGTCGTGTTACGTGTGAAGGTGTCGTGTTACGTGTGAAGGTGTCGTGTTACGTGTGAAGGTGTCGTGTTACGTGTGAAGGTGTCGTGTTACGTGTGAAGGTGTCGTGTTACGTGTGAAGGTGTCGTGTTACGTGTGAAGGTGTCGTGTTACGTGTGAAGGTGTCGTGTTACGTGTGAAGGTGTCGTGTTACGTGTGAAGGTGTCGTGTTACGTGTGAAGGTGTCGTGTTACGTGTGAAGGTGTCGTGTTACGTGTGAAGGTGTCGTGTTACGTGTGAAGGTGTCGTGTTACGTGTGAAGGTGTCGTGTTACGTGTGAAGGTGTCGTGTTACGTGTGAAGGTGTCGTGTTACATGTGAAGGTGTCGTGTTACGTGTGAAGGTGTCGTGTTACATGTGAAGGTGTCATGTTACGTGTGAAGGTGTCGTGTTACGTGTGAAGGTGTCGTGTTACGTGTGAAGGTGTCGTGTTACGTGTGAAGGTGTCGTGTTACGTGTGAAGGTGTCGGATGAAGAGCAGGTGTTACTGCTAATCGGTGCAATAAACAGGTGAACATTGGAGCTGCAGTGTTTGCGAGCTGTTTATTCATTTGTTTATTTTCGGTACCTTGGACCTGGACATCGTAGCTGAGCTCAGCAAGGCCGGCGCGACTGCGTGCAACACACGTGTAGACTCCAGAATCAGACAGCTGAACAGGAGAAATCCTAAGAAAAGGAAGCACTGTGGTTATTATCTAACCTGAACCAGCCTGTGTTAACCCTTTCAGGTGGGCAACATCTATGAAAAGTATGACACTATGGCGCGAGAGAGTTCTAGAGAGAAAACATGAACAAAATATACATGTGAAAGGGTTAATGGTCAAGGTGTTTATCACTAATCTAAAACTGACCTAAGCACAGAGTCGGCAGAGAGGAGGCGCGTGCGCGGAGAGAGGAGCAGGGGCCGTCCGTTCTTCAGCCAGCTGATCTGGGGCGGGGGGTTCCCTGCTGCCTGACACTCCAGGGTCACCACGCTGTCTTGGGTGGTCTGCACCTCCCTCGGGACGGTGGTCTCACCGGAGATAGACGGAGGCACTGTGAGGGTGGTAGGAGGAGCAACATCACAATAACTAGTCTGGTCCAGATGGTAAGAAGCTACTGAAACACGTCACTATACCGGTGGACTTCTAAAAGTACTGACCGAGTACAAAGAGGGTGTAGATTTTGGTCTCCTGACCAGCAGGGCTGACAGCCAGACAGGTATATGTCCCAGAATCCTCAGGACTCAGCCTCAGTAAGGTTAAGGTGCTGCCGTCTGGGTTCATGCTGTGAAATGTAAAATAGTACACAGAACTCGCTTCCTTTAATTACTACTACAATCACACAACACTATATATATATACATTTAGTAGTGAAGGTTCAGAGTGTGAATGAGAAAGACCTACTCTATGTGCTGGCTGTCGGATCCCTCCAGAGTCACTCCGTTCTTCAGCCAGCTGACCCGGGGGGCGGGGGTCCCCGTCACTCTGCACTCCAGCGTCAGCTCATCTCCCAGCGGAGCGCTCATGTCAGGCGTGTGGCCAGAGTCCAAGATGGTGGGTGACACTGGGAAGTCAGTGGGAGCAAGGGTTTTATTGTTTGTATAGCCTTTGAATTGTTGCTATCTGGGCGACAATACCCCCCCCCCCCCCCGTATTTGTTCCACAAGCCATTACATTCTTAATCTGGTAATGCACTAGCACTCTATCCCCCTTGACCTTTGACCTACTCCTTCCTGGTTACACAGGATGTCCAGCTGGTCTGGGCAGGAGTTGCTCCCATGCTAACTATTGTTCTTATTTTCCCCCTTTCTTTAGACCCTATTTATTGCAAGGTGTCAGGTATGTGTATATGAGTTTGTCTATTGGTCATGTTTGTGACATTGTGAAGAAATGCCTTGTGATGCAAACCTATTTCCCCACAGGGACACACAGACAGTATCTACTGTATATATATATATATATATATCTATCTTTAACCCTTTCACTACCACACTACCAAAGGGTTAACCCTTTCACCGCAACAATACAGAAGGTTAACCCTTTCACTGCCAAATGACAAAGGGTTAACCCTTGCACAACCGCACTACAGAAGGTTAACCCGTTCACTACCACTTAACCGTCTGTAGTGTGGTAGTGAAGGGGTTAACCTTCTGTAGTGTGGCAGTGAAAGGGTTCATTGTTAGTTACCAAGTTACCAATCTCAAATGGCAATGGAACGACAACCCCCGACCTTGACCCCTGTGTGAGGTTTGTGGTGTGTGTGTGTGTGTGTGTGTGTACTGATCTTTACCCTGCACTGTGAGCGTGTAGTCCTTCTGCGTTTGTCCATCGCTGTTCTTGGCCAGGCAGGTGTATGTTCCAGCGTGAGACAGAGTGAGAGGGCCCAGCTCCAGCCTGTTGCCTCGAACCGACCACTGCCACTGCAGACTGCTCTCTGGACAGCAAATACAAATCATGTCATATACTTGACAAAAAGTACATTTATATATATATATCCTATTCATATTTGCTTCCTCCAATCCTATTCCATCCCAGTCCTCTCTCACCAATAGGAGTTCCATCCTTGAGCCAGGTGATGCTGGGCACCGGGACCCCGGAGGCCTCACACAGCAGGCTGATGTGGGAGCCCAGGGTCTGGGTCAGGGACTGCTGGACAGGCCCGTCCAGGGCAGGGGGGACTGAGGAAGATACCAATGGTATTATGGTGAAAAATTGCATTCCTCTCAGTACTATACAGACCGGTGTGAGAGTGGTACTGTTGAAGCACTTTTAGGCGATGTCCTCCAAGAAATTGCCGGCTAATCGATTCGTTGATTTCATCCACAAAATCTGTAAAATTGTGTCTCCCACATGCAATCACACGGACCTCTTCAAATCTCCAGTTACCAGATGTGTAAACTATGTTTTTATTTGTTTTTATTTATTTGGGGATAAAAATGCATAGATATAGAGACAAACTTGAGACTAAATCGACAGATTAATCAACTAAGTGGGGGCAGCCGCAGAAGGCACAGTAGAGGTTTGTCTCACCATGGACTGTCAACCTGAAGGTCCTGTCCACCTGTCCAGCCACATTGGACACCTTGCAGGTGTAGGTGCCACCATCAGCCACCTACAGACCGGGAGGTTACAAAAAAGGCAAATATTTAATATTTCAGTCTTCATCCATTATGAAGCACCGTAAAAGTTTGAAAGTTGAAAATGCGGGTCACTGACATGTACTCCTATGATCTCCAGCTGTTGACGATCCATCTTCAGTCCGTTCCCTGATGCCAGCTGCAGGCCGTTCTTGTACCACGTGACCTCAGGCTTCGGAAAGCCCCTGGCCTCGCAGCGCAGGGTGACAGAGGAGCCTACCTGAGGAGTCACCAGGTCCGATTCCGAGTCGAGATGGGGCTTCAGGGTGGGCAGGACTGTTGACACACGGTGAGAAGGTATGACCTCAGCATGACTCATTTCTTATGAGGCATGATTCACTTCCGAACAGCTGGTTTGTATCAGGTCACTTCCAGGTGCGATGTGATGCTCATTAGATGACGTGAGTTTTTCCGATGCGAAGCACTTCGCAGACCTATGACGCCACTGACTGACTCACTCAATCATTCAGTGATTCATTCACTCGTGGTTCGCCACTCTGCCCCTAGTGGCGGCTCACAGGTATGACACTTTGTGTTCAATCAAATAGAAGATGAATGCTTCTATGACACTGCTGTGTCCTTGTTTCCATACAATGTTTTATAGTAGCAATCATCGATACATTTGCCGAGTTGTGCAGAGGGCATCACAGTGTTTCTCACCATGAACACTGAGCAGGATGCTCTTCTGGTCCTGGCCTGCTGAGTTGGTGGCTGTGCAGACGTACTGTCCTGCGTCTTCCACTCTGGCCCGGGGGAGCTGCAGCATCTGGCCCCCTGCAGTAAGATACAAACGATGAAATGCATTACGAGTGCAGTTATTCAATTGGAAACACATGCTTCTGTTAAATTCTGATTAAGATTAAGAAGATATCAGATCACAGACCATTGCTAGAGACGTCTGTAATCGTTCGTTGTTGCATTTTCTTTTGCTTTTGATCACCTTGTCACATTGTAGATTTTACAACTAGCGATGGCTAAGCTACAAAGATGCTTTTTGCACAGCCAACTTGATTTGGTGTCTTGCGATCCTTAAAGCATTAGGCTCAAATGTAACAAGTGTCTCCAGTGATGACAAGTGTCTCCAAAAGTTTTTTTACGTTTCATTGACTGACGTGTGCACTTTTGTTGCGTATTGTGTTTTATTTAGACTTTGTAACGTGTGTTGTTATCACACAGACGGTTCTGACCTGGTAGGATGTGGAGGCCGGTGCTGAACTGGAGCAGCTGGCCGTCCCGGGTCCAGGTGATCTCTGGGGGAGGGTAGGCCTGGACGTCACACAGCAGAGACACCATGTGACCCTCGATCACGCTCACCTCCTCCTCCTTCTGCCCAACCATCCTCGGAGGAACTGAGGACAAGAGACAACGGTGTTTAACTACAAGCCGCAGGCCAACAGTCTGTCCTCTCTAGGGACAACCGGTTGTATAACAGAGTGGAAGACTCTCAGTCCTTATGATGTGAACTGAAGGAGGTGGACAGAGGTAGAGTAGTGACTTGGACGTGTCTCACCTTGCACAGTGAGACTAAAGAGCTTCTCAACGGCTCCGACCTTGTTCTCAGCGACGCAGAGGTAGCCGGCCATGTCAGAGACCTGTACACTGAGGAGCTGGAAGACAGGAAGGTGTGAGCTGTAGTGAGTGTCTTTGTGTTCATGTGTTATTCCCATGTGTGGGCTATTTGAGCGTGGGTTTAAGCATCACATTCACAATAAACAGCGCAAGTTATGAGATGAAAGATGAGAAATCTGAATCTGACTATGAGATGGAATATGCTCATATTATTCAGGCATATTGGGGCATGTTGCATAGTTCCACTTCCCTAGTAATATTCAGAATATTCTGCTCACTGGTATATTTTACATGGGGATATGCATGATTGGTATATGAAGAGATGCACCGTATACTGACTAAAGACCTTAAACTAAGATATGAACTAGCCGAATTCACGCAAATAAATGCATGCTCTCTCTAGCTGACCTGGAGCTGCCTGCCGTCCTCAGTGACGTGGTGCAGCGTGTCTGTGTACTGACCTGGAGCTGCCTGCCGTCCTCAGTGACGTGGTGCAGCGTGTCTGTGTACACCGGCTGGCCGTCCCTCAGCCAGGAGATGGCTGGCGCCGGGTGACCCGTCACATCACAGTGCAGGATGACGGTGCTGTTGACCACCGCCGCTATGTCCTCCATGAACTCCTCCAACGAACCCATGATCACAGGAGCGACTGGGGAATTCAAATGGGGTATAACCGTCCCAAGTGACGTATTCAATGTCATGTTCATTATTCCAAATAGAATTATCGCATTTGATTTTCAACTATGTATCTGGTTGTAGATGAAAGATGGCCATGCTTACCCAGGACGTCCAGTTCAAAGTGCATGCGGTCCTCCCCTGCCTCGTTGACAGCCTGACATGTATATTTCCCAGCATCCTCCTTCTGTACTCGGGAGATCTGTAGCACCTGTCCACCTGAGAGGACAAACCCACACAAGAGAAGATGTATGTGTGAATGAAGCTACGTATGTGAATCGAAATATTCTCGTGACATCAAAGGTTAGAATCTGGCTCATGACCTTTGTCACATGTCATACCTACTCTGTCTCCAATCTTTTCGGTGACTCTCCACTGTATTCTATTGAATAATGCAGAAATACCTCGGAAATATTCTTTAAACAAGGACACAATTGTAATTGATGCATAGCATTGCACTGGCCTGACACAAGTTGCAATGCACATGAGCTGCCACTAGGGGCAATGTGCCACTCGCTGAGTGAGTGTATGTGTGAGTGAGTGTGTCAGTGAGTGAGTGTGTGAGTGACAGCAGGAGTTAGTGACAGCGTCGGTCTCTCTCTCTCTCTGCATCTCAAAACAGACATCATCCAGGTGTCCTCTGACCTGGAAGCAGTACCACACCGTCGGCGCTGGTGAGCTTGCGTCCCTCTCTGTACCAGCTGAGCTTGGGCGGGGGGATGGCGTTACTCTCACAGGACAGGCTGATGGGATGGCCCAGGAACACTTCTCTCTTCTCTGTCATCCCTTCCTCATCATCCCCTTCCTCGTCATCCTCTCCAAGACCCCAGGCTGCAGTGTTACTCACCCTGCGGAAGATGGGAGGAACTAGGGGGAGAGAGAGAGAGAGAGAGAGAGAGAGAGAGAGAGAGAGAGAGAGAGAGAGAGAGAGAGAGGGGGAAATTATTTATGAATTGCTCATATAATTTCAGTATCTAAAATCGTAAATGCAAGCTATAGGAATACATGGATACATAAAGCATGTAGAAACACCACCATACTGTGTAGAGGCTCATTAAACAAACATAGGCAATAGAAGATGTACACACACCAGAACACCATATACATCATCACATACATACCATGACACAGCGATAAATCAGTATAAGGTTTATCTTTTGTTTATCTTCCTTGCCTAGGAATCCATTACAAACAGCGTATCATTGTCTGCGCCACTTCTAGGCTGCAGTTTTCAAGTACCAATGCTACTCAAAGCGCTTTACAATGGAATGACCATATACATTTTTAGGATGGGTGTAGCCCCAGTGAGTGAATGATCATTGCATTTATATAGTGCTTTTCTAGACACACTCAAAGAGCTTTTTACAATGTAGGGTCGAAATTGCTTCCTTCACCACCACTGTGTAACAACCAACCTTGGGCTATGCAGGCTCAATGGCTGCCATAATTGAGTGTAACTGACCCAATTGACCTCATCTCAAGCCCCGCCCTCTTGAACGATGACATTACACTCACCTTGAACAGTAACATGGAAGTCCCTCTTGTCTTCTCCTGCTGTGTTGGTGACCACACAGGTGTAGTGTCCCTTGTGGGACATCATAACGTTCTCTAGGTGGAGGACATGACCGTCCCCTTGAATACCGGTGTGGAAGTTTCCATTCAGCAACTACAGGAAGGACACAGTCAAGATTATAAAATGCTCTCACGTTTACATCACGTTTGCCGGAATTCGCTACACGCGACAGGTGAAAGTGAGTGTTTAAACCATCCACCACACCAACCTGTCCATCTTTGAACCACTGGGTCTTGGGTTCTGGAAAGCCTTTGGCCAGGCAGGAAAGGGTTAAAGTACCATTGATCCGTACTTTCTCCTCCCGGCCACCGAAAATCAGAGATGTGGAGTCTCCTTCTATCTGTGGTGGAACTGATGAGAGAAAACACATAGATGTGAAGCAGGCTGGTCTCACACAAAGCAATGTGCCTATGAGCTGCAACTAGGCGCTGAGTGAGTGAGTGAGTGAGTGAGTGAGTGAGTGAGTGAGTGAGTGAGTGAGTGAGTGAGTGAGTGAGTGAGTGAGTGAGTGAGTGAGTGAGTGAGTGAGTGAGTGAGTGAGTGAGTGAGTGAGTGAGTGAGTGAGTGAGTGAGTGAGGTCATAGAGGTGCTTTGCATCTAAAAACACGTATTTACGTGAAAGGGTTTTTTCTCTGTAAACAGTAATGTGAGGTAAGGACAGACTTATTCATAGTATATCTCTTACCCAGCACAATGAGTGAATAGTGTTTGACGGCAGTGCCGGCCGGGTTGGTGGCTCGGCATGTGTAGAGGCCTGTGCTGTCCCCCTGTGCTGACCCCAGCCTCAGGGCCTGCCCGCCGCGGGTGTAGGTGAGCTGGGCGCTGGACACGATGGGATGGTTGTCCTTCAGCCAAGTGATGCTGGGTGTAGGAGAGCCCTCCACGTCACAGGGCAGGACGGTGGAGAAACCCAGCACTACCTGCACCTCCGAGGTCTCGCTGGGACCCCTGATAGTAGGGGGAGCTGATAAATGCATACAAATATGAAAGAATTAACAATTAGTCTAAAGGCAGAATACCTGAGTGTAGGTTTATTAATATTATACTTTATTTTTTTTTTATTATTATTATTTTTTTATCTTGAGTTGAGTTGTTGTTTGTGTCAGAGGATGAGGCTTTACCTTGTACTGTGAGTCTAAACTGGCGTGTCTGAGTTCCTGCATTGTTACTGGCCATACACTGGTAGAGGCCCTGATCCCGCAGTCTGACTGACTTCACCTTTAACACCTGGCCATCTTCCAGGAACTCTACATGGGGGTCCCCATCCCGGGACAGAACCCTGCAAATCAAATCAAAGTTGATGTGTGTATCATATGTGTGTATGTGATTAGCTGAACAGAGTCTATCCTGGTGTGTATCATATGTGTGTATGTGATTAGCTGAACAGAGTATATCCTGGTGTGTATCATATGTGTGTATGTGATTAGCTGAACAGAGTCTATCCTGGTGTGTATCATATGTGTGTATGTGATTAGCTGAACAGAGTCTATCCTGGTGTGTATCATATGTGTGTATGTGATTAGCTGAACAGAGTATATCCTGGTGTGTATCATATGTGTGTATGTGATTAGCTGAACAGAGTCTATCCTGGTGTGTATCATATGTGTGTATGTGATTAGCTGAACAGAGTCTATCCTGGTGTGTATCATATGTGTGTATGTGATTAGCTGAACAGAGTCTATCCTGGTGTGTATCATATGTGTGTATGTGATTAGCTGAACAGAGTCTATCCTGGTGTGTATCATATGTGTGTATGTGATTAGCTGAACAGAGTCGATCCTGGTGTGTATCATATGTGTGTATGTGATTAGCTGAACAGAGTCTATCCTGGTGTGTATCATATGTGTGTATGTGATTAGCTGAACAGAGTCGATCCTGGTGTGTATCATATGTGTGTATGTGATTAGCTGAACAGAGTCGATCCTGGTGTGTATCATATGTGTGTATGTGATTAGCTGAACAGAGTCTATCCTGGTGTGTATCATATGTGTGTATGTGATTAGCTGAACAGAGTATATCCTGGTGTGTATCATATGTGTGTATGTGATTAGCTGAACAGAGTCGATCCTGGTGTGTATCATATGTGTGTATGTGATTAGCTGAACAGAGTCTATCCTGGTGTGTATCATATGTGTGTATGTGATTAGCTGAACAGAGTCTATCCTGGTGTGTATCATATGTGTGTATGTGATTAGCTGAACAGAGTCGATCCTGGTGTGTATCATATGTGTGTATGTGATTAGCTGAACAGAGTCTATCCTGGTGTGTATCATATGTGTGTATGTGATTAGCTGAACAGAGTCTATCCTGGTGTGTATCATATGTGTGTATGTGATTAGCTGAACAGAGTCGATCCTGGTGTGTATCATATGTGTGTATGTGATTAGCTGAACAGAGTCTATCCTGGTGTGTATCATATGTGTGTATGTGATTAGCTGAACAGAGTCTATCCTGGTGTGTATCATATGTGTGTATGTGATTAGCTGAACAGAGTCTATCCTGGGACTTACTCTCCATCACGGCTCCACTCCACTCTGGGCGCTGGACTGCCGCTGACCCGACACTGGAACTCCACCTCCTGACCCAGAACCACAGACAACTCCTGCAACCTGGACGTTCCGGAGATCACCGGTGGAGCTGTGACAAGGCACACCAGATCAAACCAGGACAATATGAATAAATTGGTTATATACTGGTTACCACCATATTGGGGTCCAGGGAAGCCCCCTCCCCTAAACTGTTTGGGAACCTGTGGTTTAGCATTATAGGTGGTGTTTATGAGCTCACCTTGAACCACTATGTTATACTCCCTCCGGGCCTCCCCAGCTGTGTTGTGGGCTGTACAGGCGAATTGGCCTGCATGGTCAGCTTGAACTCTGTATATTTTCAGCAGTCTGTTCCCGTTCTGCAGGTAAACTCCAGGAGCATCCACCTGTACATACAATCCAAAAGAAAGTGACACCATAATGCCAGATTGCAATTAGCTCTGTGACCACTTGGTGGCACTGCGCAGCTAGCTTTGAATTAAGATGTGAAAACGGGATAGCATGGATAGCAGTGAGGTAACGAGTAACTCACAGGTCGACCGTCTTTAGTCCAGGTGATCGATGGGGAGGGGATGCCGAAGGCATCACAGCCGAGGGTGAGAGGCTGCCTCAAGGTGACCGTGAGGTTCAAGGACCGGCCATCATCCTGGATCTCAGGGGGAACTATGTAGGAAGAATAAGACATTTCATTGCAATGTCAAAAAATAGACCAGCAGACTGAACACCGAACGAGGTGCTGACTATTGGGAATGATGCTGCTAAAAAGGAAAAAGGTCAGGCTCACCTCTCCACTCGCTGTGTGACAGTCATTAACTCAACAAAGTGGCAGCTACTCAGCAGGGTGTGCAACTGTGCAATGTACCAGTTGTAGCCATTACTAACAAAAAAGTTGTCTCACCGTTCACTTTCAATCTGGTCTTCCTCTCAACAGAGCCCGCCTCATTGCTTGCCACGCACTTGAAGTCCCCACTGTGACTGGCAGTTGCTGAGCCAATCACTAGAGAGCCGTCGTGGTCCACATAAAGCTCTGGTTGGTCAGGGTGTATCTCCAGGCCATTCTTGAACCAGCGCAGCTTTGGAGGGGGTGAACCTGCAGGTGGATAGACAAGATGGGATGAGATGAGTCACAAAACGAGAGTCACAAGACGAGAGTCACGAGAGGAGAGGAGAGAGGAGAGGAGAGGAGAGGAGAGGAGAGGAGAGGAGAGGAGAGGGGAGGGGAGGGGAGGGGAGGGGAGGGGAGAGGAGAGGAGAGGAGAGGAGAGGAGAGGAGAGGAGAGGAGAGGAGAGGGGAGGGGAGGGGAGGGGAGGGGAGGGGAGGGGAGGGAGGGAGAGGAGAGGAGAGGAGAGGAGAGGAGAGGAGAGGAGAGGAGAGGGAGGGGAGGGGAGGGGAGAGGAGAGGAGAGGAGAGGAGAGGAGAGGAGAGGAGAGGAGAGGAGAGGAGAGGAGAGGAGAGGAGAGGAGAGGAGAGAGAGGAGAGGAGAGGAGGGAGAGGAGAGGAGAGGAGAGGAGAGGGGTTGGAATGAGTAGTAAGAGCTTAAATGAGCTTTATCCATCATGTCTGACAGGAGGAAAAGTAACTTGTGTCCCTCTGCCTCTCTCTCTACAGGCTGGAAAAAAAAGTTGGCTCTACATTTATCTATTGGACAGCAGAACAGCAGGAAGAACTTTGCCAAAATGATCACCGATCCCTAAAGCTTAAGACTTCAAGGTCAGAGTACAGTACGCTCAAATGCCAAAAACAATATATTGGGTAGATGTCAGATTTAAAGTGCCTAGCATCAAGATTTATTGCCGGAATCAGAGGTGAGGGTCTTTGTGCAGTAAGAATAGGAGTGGTTGGAGCAGTAGTTCAAAGCCACTGGTGTGTAAACTCAGGCACCTAAAAACAGATGTGTTTTGAGGTTTACTGTGTAGAAACAGGACTGGGAATGGAGAGGAAGAGGAAGAGAGAGAGAGAGAGAGAGAGAGAGAGAGAGAGAGAGAGAGAGAGAGAGAGAGAGAGAGAGAGAGAGAGAGAGAGAGAGAGAGAGAGAGAGAGAGAGAGAGAGAGAGAGAGAGAGAGAGAGGGTAATAGAAAAGGTTTAGCCAGGTTCCATGGTCTCTCAGGCTAAGACTGACAGAGCATCGGAACGGAGATTTAAATGCCATTGCTCTGACTATTTACAGAGGTGCTACATATCCCAACACCCCGGAGGAGGCAGTGGAAACCAAACACAACACTCCCCAGCCCCACCCCCGGTCCAAAAATACTAGAACCCAGAGAGATGCAGGAGAACCGAAGCTGATGCTATCGCCTATAACAGCTTCCCTCGCGGAACACATGTTTACAGTTTAGGAGTCTGACTCAAATTCATTATCTCATTGCTGGGAGGAAATGTGTACAGCTGTCCCACTTTTACATGTTAACTGATCTCATTAGAAGCCGTTGCATTTATTTGCCGGGGCGCAGTCTAATATTATCTCCTCCATGTGTTCTGGAATATCTACCTCTACCCAACAACACAACGTTCTTGTTTAACCCCCTCGTGGCACAGTCTGCATGGGTACGGATACATGGCCAACCACCAACGAGGGAGGGACCCGTCTCCCGGTCTGGGCCAGGCTTCTTCGGGACCGCTAAGCGTTGTGAGCATCTCCGCATGGTGCTCTGCAAGACGGCCCGGTGCCACATCTCCCAGCCTGCCGGGCCTGCGTGTCCGACATAGGGGAAAAGGGAGGGATAGCACCGGGGCTCTTCCTGAGCTCCGTGGTGCAGCAGCCCCAGACATCTCTCCATTATCTGCCAGGAGCAGCCTGTAATTAGGATTCCTCTCCCAGCAGGCCCCCCTCATGGAGGAAAGCAGATGTGGCTCTCCGAGGCAGCAGGCAGAATGATGTTCCAGCTGTTGCCTCTCGTTAGTCCCACTCCTCACCTTCTCAAACATACCCTGTTGCCATGACGCGCCCCCAACACAAACACAATACCTGTTTACATGGCCGGTCTGAGGGAGGTTCAAACGCTCCCAGCACAGGAACCCACACGCACACACACACACACACACACACACACACACACACCACACACACACACATACATTACACACCTCCACCGACAGGTTTGTATGCAGGCACAGACACACAGACACAGACACACACACACACACACACACACACACACACACACACACACACACACCTCCACCGACATGTTTGTATGCAGGCACACACACACACACACACACACACCTCCACCGACATGTTTGTATGCAGGCACACACACACACACACACACACACCTCCACCGACATGTTTGTATGCAGGCACACACACACACACACACACACACACACACACACACACACACACCTCCACCGACATGTTTGTATGCAGGCACAGACACACACACACACACACACACACACACACACACACACACACACACACACACACACACACACACACACACACACACACACACACACACACACACACACACACACACACACACAAAAAAAAGCTAACTTTCCCACCTGTGCTGTACATTGTTTTAACCAAGATGTTAAAATACAAAGGCTGTATCTGAGCGCTGCAGGGAGAGAGAGGAATACCTTCCAAGACGACGGGGATATTGAAACGATTTTTCTGCTCTGACAACCCGAAAGCCTACGGCAATAGAAGAACATCGCTTTAACGGTCCGCAAATCCACACATCTGTCTGGATATTATTAACAATTGTACCTTCCTCGCGTGTGGTGTAAATATTGTCTTCTCTAAATGCCAGGCCTGACGTGGTGGTCTGCCTCCTAGGCTGGTTCATCTATGAATCATGTCCTACCTTGGGCAGGGCAGGGGATGACGACCTTGCTGTTAGCTACTTTTTCCATGATGGCATCGCCAGGCTCGGCAAAGGACGGGGCCCCTGAGGACAGATGAGAGAGAGCCGTGTATCATTCATTAAATCTTTATTTAAACTCGAGAATTTCCAATGACGTCGGGCATCATACATAATAAATACATTGAAAATACAATAGATAAAATAATGCAAAAAACTAAGTATATACAATCATTTACATTTGTCACACACACATGTTGTCATTTGGCTGCTACGCTTTTATCCAAAGCGACTTACAAGTTCTGTACGACAGGTCAGCAGGAAGGTTACAGTACAACTCTTTACTCAGCTGAGTAACAATGTTCGTCAAACAGTGTTGAACCGTGGTGGGTGCTAGCTACAGTCTTGAGTGCATAGTAGTAAAGACATATTGGCATAGTAGGTAGTAATATATAGGCAAGGAAGATTATTTTTTATTATTTATTTATTTATTTAAGTGGCACGATAGTAAAAGACCAAAGGTTTGTTTTAAATGTTTTCCTTCATTTCAGATATTGATTGAAGACGTGTGTTAAAACAACTGCAGGTTATGGTAATATGATTGATTAAATTAAGGATTTAAACTGACTAAAGGATACCAACAAATTGAGTTTTAGACTCTGTTAGGACTGACATCTGACAAGCTATATTACACAGAAGCTAAAAGCAGATTTCCTGAGTTCAGTACAGACTAGTTGCTAATCATTGGATTATGTACCATAATGTCCACTCCAATAGCGATGTGACATAATTTGGGCAATCTCCAATTATGGCTTTATATGGAAACAAGGTGTTCAGGTGTTCAGTTTATTTGTATCAGGTCAATGTATGAAGGCAATTGATACTAGGGACGCAGCAATATGAAGGCAGACAATCAGTATCGACAAAGCACAATCAGAATCATTATTGTTACTGTTTATTGTTATGGCTCATGTTTGTAGAATTGCCATTTTGTGAAATTTTTCCTGTGTGTTAACAGGCCACAGTAATTGTAATTGTCTAGTTTCTATTTGTTAGAGTGTTGTGACCCTGTCACACTCATCAAGTGATCATCTGAAGATAGGCCTGTCTGACGAGCATAACCTGGATTTGGACAAAAATTCTTTCAACAATCAGTATCATTATCAGCCAATATAGATGCTTGAAAATGTGACTTTTCGGATTAGTAAAAAAAAGTTGGACGTTTATATTTCTGTAAAGATGAGAGAGGAATCCCTTGGGCGTCTGTAAGTCTGCTGTAGGTGTGAGATTTGAGACCTCTCCCTGACAGGCTTAAATCAAGCTTGTTTGACTCCAGTAAAAAACAACCTGAGGCTGAGCATTAAGGAGAAGGTTAATCTGTGGGGTTAGGAGAAAATTACGCCTATTTGCACTGACAATCCCAGTGATGGGTGTTGACTCCTGCCCCCTCTCGCTCGTTAACCTTAAGCTCGGACATCCTCCAACCAATCCCTTGGCAAATAGATTGACCTTTGAGGGTCAAAGGGCACCTACATCAATGGCTAACACCCAAAACCTGGGTGACCCCTTACATTGGCCAGAGAGAGAAGGGGTAAAAGCAGCTTGTTCTCTGGCAGTGTGGAACAACCTCAAGAGAATGCCCCACTAAAGACTCTTAACAGAGCATAAAACTGGGGCATGGTACACTTCCCAAATGTTCAAAGCACTCACTCTAGGCGAAGGTTACCTTAATTAATCTTACTAAGCAAGCATAGTTTACTTTCAGCATTTTTGCTGCATTTTCTTCATGTTCTACTTATTCTGAGGGTTAAAGCTAATGACGGTTAAACACAAGGGGCAAAGCAGTGCTGAAGATGTTCACCTAGTACTTCTAGTTTGATCTCCAAGGTGTCTTGGCCAGCGTTGTTCTTGGCCACACACTGGTAGTTGCCCTGGTCAGCCATGTTGACACTCTCGATCCTGAGCGCTGCTGTGCCCCTGCCTCCAATGGGACGCCCGTTGTGGAACCAGCTAAGTTCAGGGCTGGGCTCCCCCTGGACCACACATGGCAGAGTCACCGTCTGGCCAATCAGGGCTTTCAGCAGAGAGGGTGCTGCCTGAATCCTAGGCTTAGCTGGGGACGAGGACACAAAATAGAAAACAATGGGGACACAAAACAAAAAATCTGTATCGAACCTATTATTAACCTATTTAGCTACAATAGTTCACATATTTTGGTGCATAGCAGTGGCGGTGAAGCACAACATTTTTATATTATATTATATATTAAATTATATTTTTTAAACATCCCCAATGCTGCAACACCCCCATTCCTCCCAGGTGTCAGGCTCCTCATTCGCTTCCATTCATTTTGGGGACCATGTTTAAATATCATACTTCTGAAGTATAAACAAACTATACTGCTGTGACGATTTCAATAAAACAGACCATTCTGAGTCAATGGTACAGCAAAACTGTACATTGGAATATTGGTAAACATATCGCAACATATCGGAATATTGCAGCTTCTCCATCGTGACAAGTCCGACTTGAGTCAAGACACGTTCTTTTATCCCATGGAAAGTGTAAACAATTGACCACCTATAGTAATCTATAATCTTTTTATTATTCTTTATTCCGCCGATTTTTGCCAAACTCCTCCCAGAGCCTTCGCACCACATACACGTGAAAGGTATCAAAACGACTGGCTTGCTCCAACTCGAGTTGCTATTACTTTTCGGAAAGTACTTCCGGTATTTTTAGCTCATGGGAGGTTCGGGGGGAAGGCAGCGCATTCATTTGATTCCCTCGCGCTCTCGTCCCCCCGCCCCCCTCCTCCTCACGAGCTCCATGTAACGCGGAAGTGCAGTGGTCTATGCCTTCTCACGCAGCTCCTCTCTGATTGAGTCTCAGACCGTCGAGGGCTGGCAATCATTCAACCCGCGTTCGTGAGTGGCGTGCGCAAAGTTGCACGGGCGGGGCTTAGATGACTCAAATAGCCTATTTTGATTGGATAATAGAATAAAAAGATCAACCCGTGCAGGGAAAGTTGCACTTGAGTGATTGACAGCTAGCCATTACTGACTGCAGGCCTGATCAGAGAGCTCAGAGCTGTCACTTTTGGCCATTTTTGAAAAAAGAAAAAAAATCACTGGCATTTTTTTTACAGAGGAAAACATTTCTAATACAAAAAATAATAATAATAATAATAATAAAAAAAGAAATATATATATATATATATATATATATTTTTTTTTTATCTACTTTTTCTCCCATTTTCTATTTTTCTCCCATCCCAATTTCATATTGTCCAATTCTACCCTCCCCTGTCTCGAACGCTGTTAGGCCATGCCTCCCACAAGCCGGCTGCAATGTGGACTAAGCCTTACATCACGTGTCCCCTCCGGTACTAGAGGAAGCAGCAGTCGCATCTTTTCACCTGCACAGCGCGATCTCTCAGCGTCGGGGGTCTGCGTTTGGAGGGCACACCTCCCCCGTCGCTTCCTGATTCTGCTGCGCAGGCGCACCAACCGACCTGTAGGAGTCGCTGTCCGCAACGTCCGATCCCCACCCATCAGCTTCCCACCCCCTAATACTGCCAATTGTATTAGTATGAACGACCAGCCAAGCTGATAGCAATGCGGAGAGCTGGGCTCGAACCCAGCGTCTCCTGCATTGGTGGTGAGCGCCATACCCACTGCACCACCTAGCCGCCCTTATATATATATATGTAAATTAATAATAATTATTAATTATGAGTGAATTTGTGTTTCACGTGTTGTCATGTAATAACCTCCACTGGTCCATAGAATGTCATGTCATGCCAGCATCTTGAAATTAAAACGAAGAAAGTTCCTGAATAGTTCTTGTTGAAAGGTTGTGAGGAATTACCTTGAATGTGTAAATTGTAGCTTAGAGACACATTGCCTGCTGGGTTGGCTGCTGTACAGGTGTACAGTTTACTATCAATCAGTCGCACATCGGTGATCTTGAGAGAACCTGAAGGCAGAACAGTGAACCTGGAGAGGGGTCAGGGGTCAGGGGTGAAGAGATGGGAGAAAACACCTACATGAGTCAGTGGAGATCTACAACCTAGTTTATGTTTTGGGAGTGTGTTGTTTACGGTGATATTTCACTTTACTAGAACATTTAAAGGTCCCATATTGTAGTAATTTTCAACAAGTTAATATAGGTGTTTGAGGTCCCCTAAAGTCTTTGATGTTTTTTGCTGAAGAAAACACTCAACTGGCTCTTTCTGTGCCTGTAACGTACAAATAAGATAATTAACCCTTTGAGTGCCACAGAGGTGTTATGTCGTTATTTCATGCCCCCCATTGAGTGCCGCTGACGCTAATTGTCGTTTTCTTTTTTTTATTAGTGATCTGAATTCATATTTCATCAACCGAGTCTCCCGTTGGTACAGCAGCCCCTCTAGGAGCTCCGATGGGAAAATACCTCCCCCTATCGTCTATCCCTGTGTAACTGCAGGCCATTCGATTAGACTGGTGGATGTGTGGGGGGGGAGCCTACTGGCTCCACTATGCTGGCGAGCCGTCTGATGAAGAGGGAAGTGATCGCGAGATGGAAAGCAGCCTGGAATATATATTTACAGCAGCCAATAATCAAACAATAAACGCGATCGATATTTGGAATGGCGTTCGGGAATTGGAATAATCTTTTTGGAGAACATCTGATCTAAGGTAAGGAGTCTATGTTACCAGTTTTAGGATAATCAGAGCTGTTTTCACTGAGATAACAGCGTGTTCCGTATGTGTATATGTGTGTGTGTGTGTGTGTGTGTGTGTGTGTGTGTGTGTGTGTGTGTGTGTGTGTGTGTGTGTGTGTGTGTGTGTGTGTGTGTGTGTGTGCTGTTGAGGAAATAAGAGAATCGATTTCTCAGCTCTCTTCTATAGCGTGCATAAGTACACATATACTATTGATAATCTAGCGTTTATTTGAAAACGATTCATAAATAGGCCGACAAATGACAACGTGTCTAGTGTATTCGAGAATATTCCAATAAATGCCGTTTATGATGGTATCTTTCTATTTTCCTGAAATTTTCAAGAAAACGATAGCTTTTCGAAATGCTATAAAAAGGATATGATCAGATTAAAAAACAATCCGTTTCGACAATGTTGACTGCAAACAAGTCATTGATAAGCGACGGGCAGATTAGACACATAGCCATAATTTAAAACATAGATTATGCGTTTTTAACGCTATCATTGAAGTGGGTGCTGGCATTCAACAGGGTTTCCCATGTTAAATGGCCGGCACTGAAAGTGTTAACCTACTTCTAGCTATTTCTATGGAATTCGGATAAAATTGTCAAAATAGGTGCAGATCAAATATGACTCAAGATCCAGTAATATCATTTTAAACTTAGTGTTAAGAAATTTATATTATATTTTATAATAAAAAAACACATTTTAGTTTAAACTTTAGGTATAAAAGAGAGGATTATGAGCGATCCGCCATTTTGTACACAAGTATTTTTCTGAATGGCTCGTTTCTATAGGGAGGGTTCTTGTCACAGCTCAAATGCAGAAACTGCACTATGTACATATTTCACAATTGCTCAGTGTTGAGACAACTTCTCCTTGTGTAAAAACAATGCAAACCACAGGAAAATGGCACTTTACAAAATGGGCCCTTTAAATGTTTCATACACATGTCTCCATATCAACATATGACCAGGTGACTACCATTACTGGCCAGTCAGTACTACTGTGCTACATTGCGATGACGTCGGTGTAAATGACTCTTTAAAATTACTTTCAAATTACAATGTTTGTTCTTCATTTGCAATTAGTATTATGTGGGTTTTGGCCACCCTTATTTTTCTATTTGTTTTTTACATTGCATTTGGGCTTTTATCTTTAAGGCATTTCTTCTTTGTTTCGTCTTCCCACACTCCTTGGCAAAACCGGGACTGGAGAGAACTTGCCAGAAGCCTCAAGTGTGACTACATACATATGTAAAATGTTCTTCAGTCAAATCTATAGCACCTAGTTAAAAAGGGAACAAGTTCTTATGGTGTGTCCATGCCATGGATGCGGTGATGTAAACACAATGAATGCCATGTGAACCATCAGTTTGGGAGTTTGCCAATAATTAAGCTGGGGATGCTACAGTGAGAGCTTGACACTCATCAAGCCTGCCGCCCTGCTGCATTCCTGGTGAATATAAACGGTTGTTAGAGGAAGAGAAACAAAAGAAACAGATACAACACTTAGAAGAACAGCAGAGGAGGGATCTTGAAGCACAACCCTCCAATGTAGCATCGTCTCCACATAATGGACATGTCCTCCCTCGCTCAGGTCTTCCAAGATAGTATAGCATTGAATAGACTGCCAATGCCTGAGCCATCTATATTCAATGGTGATCCAATCCAGTTTATTGAGTGGAAAGCTTAATTTGTGTCACTCATCAATCGAATGGGCATTTCTTCATCTGACAAGCTATATTACCTGAAGAAATATGTGGCCAAGCTCGTAAGACCCTGGATGGCATTTTCTATAGAAAATTATGATGAAGCCTACAAGGATGCTTGGAATAAACTAAATGGCCGGCCATTTGTCATACAGAGAGCCTTCAGAGAGAGAGCCTTCAGAGAGAGAGCCTTCAGAGAGAGAGCCTTCAGAGAGAGAGCCTTCAGAGAGTCATACAGAGAGAGTCATACTGAGTCATACTGAGAGCCTTCAGAGAGAGAGCCTTCAGAGAGTCATACTGAGTCATACTGAGAGCCTTCAGAGAGAGCCTTCAGAGAGAGTCATACAGAGAGAGTCATACAGAGAGCCTTCAGAAAGAGCCTTCAGAGAGAGTCATACTGAGAGCCTTCAGAAAGAGCCTTCAGAGAGAGTCATACAGAGAGCCTTCAGAAAGAGCCTTCAGAGAGAGTCATACAGAGAGCCTTCAGAAAGAGCCTTCAGAGAGAGTCATACTGAGAGCCTTCAGAGAGAGCCTTCAGAGATAGTCATACTGAGAGCCTTCAGAGAGAGAGCCTTCAGAGAGAGAGCCTTGAGAGAGCCTTCAGAGAGAGCCTTCAGAGAGAGAGCCTTGAGAGAGCCTTCAGAGAGAGCCTTCAGAGAGAGTCATACAGAGCCTTCAGAGAGAGTCATACAGAGAGCCTTCAGAGAGCCTTCAGAGAGAGTCATACAGAGAGCCTTCAGAGAGAGTCATACAGAGAGCCTTCAGAGAGAGTCATACAGAGAGCCTTCAGAGAGAGTCATACAGAGAGCCTTCAGAGAGAGTCATACTGAGAGCCTTCAGAGAGAGAGCCTTCATACAGAGAGCCTTCAGAGAGAGAGCCTTCATACAGAGAGCCTTCAGAGAGAGTCATACAGAGAGCCTTCAGAGAGAGAGTCTTCATACAGAGAGCCTTCAGAGAGCCATACAGAGAGCCTTCAGAGAGAGAGCCTTCATACAGAGAGCCTTCAGAGAGAGTCATACAGAGAGCCTTCAGAGAGAGAGCCTTCATACAGAGAGCCTTCAGAGAGAGTCATACAGAGAGCCTTCAGAGAGAGAGCCTTCATACAGAGAGCCTTCAGAGAGAGTCATACAGAGAGCCTTCAGAGAGAGTCATACAGAGAGCCTTCAAAGAGAGAGCCTTCAGAGAGAGTCATACAGAGAGCCTTCAGAGAGAGAGCCTTCATACAGAGAGCCTTCAGAGAGAGAGCCTTCATACAGAGAGAGAGCCTTCAGAGAGAGCCTTCAGACAGAGAGCCTTCAGAGAGCCTTCAGAGAGAGTCATACAGAGAGCCTTCAGAGAGAGAGCCTTCAGAGTCATACAGAGAACCTTCAGAGAGAGAGCCTTCATACAGAGAGCCTTCAGAGAGAGTCATACAGAGAGCATTCAGAGAGCCTTCAGAGAGAGAGCCTTCATACAGAGAGCCATCAGAGAGAGAGCCTTCATACAGAGAGCCTTCAGAGAGAGTCATACAGAGAGAGAGCCTTCAAACAGAGAGCCTTCAGAGAGAGAGCCTTCATACAGAGAGCCTTCAGAGAGAGTCATACAGAGAGAGAGCCTTCATACAGAGAGCCTTCAGAGAGAGAGCCTTCATACAGAGAGCCTTCAGAGAGAGTCATACAGAGAGCCTTCAGAGAGAGTCATACAGAGAGCCTTCAGAGAGTCATACAGAGAGCCTTCAGAGAGAGAGCCTTCATACAGAGAGCCTTCAGAGAGAGAGCCTTCATACAGAGAGCCTTCAGAGAGAGAGCCTTCATACAGAAAGCCTTCAGCGAGCCTTCAGAGAGAGTCATGCAGAGAGCCTTCAGAGAGAGAGCCTTCATACAGAGAGCCTTCAGAGAGAGAGCCTTCATACAGAGAGCCTTCAGAGAGAGAGCCAAGAGAGCCAAGAGAGACAAGAAATTCCAATTGGCTATATTAAAACTATTCAATTTGGTCCTGAGTGTAGGATATTTTCCTGACACCTGGAATCACGGACTCATAACCCCAATCTATAAAAGCGGAGACAAATTTGACCCTAATAACTACAGAGGCATCTGTGTGAACAGTAATCTGGGGAAGGTTTTCTGTAGTATTATGAATACCAGACTTTTAAACTTCCTTACCAAGCACAATGTCTTGAGTAAAAGCCAAATTGGATTTATACCAAAACACCGCACAACCGATCATATTTACACCCTACATACCCTAATTGATAAACATATAAACCAAAATAAAACCAAAATATATGCCTGTTTTATTGACTTCCAAAAGGCTTTTGATTCTATTTGGCATACAGGACTGTTCTATAAAGTTATAGAGAGTGGTGTAGGGGGTAAAACATATGATATTATTAAATCAATGTACTCTGGTAATATGTGCAGTGTAAAAATTGGCAAAAAAAGAACAGAATTCTTTACCCAAGGGCGAGGCGTTCGTCAGGGCTGCAACCTCAGCCCGGCACTCTTCAATATCTATATTAATGAATTGGCTAATATACTAGAAAAGTCCTCTGCCCCCGGTGTAAGTCTCCACAATCGGGAAGTGAAATGCCTGCTCTTTGCAGATGACCTGGTTGTGTTGTCCCCCACAGCAGACGGCCTACAGCAGAGCCTGGACCTGCTAGAGCATTACTGTCAGACCTGGGCCCTGGCAGTAAGCCCCAAAAAGACCAAAATAATGATATTCCAAAAAAGATCCAGATCTCAGGACGTCCTACCAAAGTTCTCAATTGGTACAAAACATGTAGAGTACTGCACACATTACACCTATTTAGGCCTAAAACTAAGTTCAACTGGACATTTTAAGGAAGCAGTCAATGAGCTGAGAGGGAAAGCACGCCGGGCTTTCTACGCCATAAAAAGAAATATACAAACAGAAATACCAATTTGAATCTGGTTAAAATTAATTGAATGTGTTATTGAACCAATGGACCTGTCTCAAAACCCTGCCCTCTTTTCTTGATCCTCCAATCACAGCTGTCGCTTGTACGAGGAAGTCAGAGGTAAGCGACAGCTGTGATTGGAGGATCAAGAAAAGGGGCAGGGTTTGAGACAGGTCTATTGCACTCTATGGCAGTGAGGTGTGGGGTCCACTTACAAAACAAGACCTTACCCAGTGGGACAAACACCCCATTGAGACCCTGCATGCAGAGTTCTGTAAGATTATCCTACATGTCCAGAGGAAAACTACAAACAATGCATGCAGGGCAGAATTAGGCCGTTACCCACTAATACTAAAAATACAAAAAAGAGCAATTAACTTTTGGACACACCTAAAACGAAGTGACCCCCTCTTGTACCATTATCAAGCCCTGCAGTGCCAAGAGCTGAGGAGCATCAGGAACCCCCTTACCCAGCTGGTCCTGAGGCTGAGTCCACAAACCTGCTCTCTTAACACACCTCAGGAACAGAACACGTCACCAATCAGAATAAATCAAATTACTACACAGCTAAAACAAAACTACATCACCTATTGGAAAACACAAACAAAAGCACAGAGCAAAATGCAGTGCTATCTGGCTCTAAATCGACAGTACACCATAGCAGATTACTTGAGCATGGTGACTGATCAACAACTAAAAAGAACCTTGACAAAATACAGACTGAGTGAGCACAGCCTCGCTGTTGAAAAGGGGAGGCACAGGAAAACCTGGCTCCCTGCAGAGAAAAGGCTATGCAGTCATTGCATCCTCAGTGAGCCTGAAACTGAGTTGCACTTCCTCACCAAATGTGAAAAATATAAAGATATTAGAGAAACGCATTTTAAAAAATTTGAACTAATAACAAAAGGTTTTCTTGCACTACCAGATACAGGAAAACTACCAGTCCTACTAGGGGAGGACTCAACAAGCTGTGAGCTAGCAGCAGCCTATGTTGCTGCCTGCCACAAACTGAGGGACAGTGAGTGACAGTCACCTGACATGTTTATGCCGTAATATTTTATGTTCTATTTTATGATGAACATTTTTGTATATACTATGACATTAATATGTGTTTTGTAATCCATGCTTATGTTATCAACCATTTGCTTTGGCAACATGTACAAGCTGCGTCATGCCAATAAAGCCACTTGAATTGAATTGAATTGAATTGAGAGCCTTCATACAGAAAGCCTTCAGAGAGTCATACAGAGAGCCTTCAGAGAGAGTCATACAGAGAGCCTTCAGAGAGAGAGCCTTCATACAGAGCCTTCATACAGAGAGCCTTCAGAGAGAGTCATACAGAGAGCCTTCAGAGAGCCTTCAGAGAGAGAGCCTTCAGAGAGAGAGCCTTCATACAGAGAGCCTTCAGAGAGAGTCATACAGAGAGAGAGCCTTCATACAGAGTCATACAGAGAGAGAGCCTTCATACAGAGAGCCTTCAGAGAGAGAGCCTTCATACAGAGAGCCTTCAGAGAGAGTCATACAGAGAGCCTTCAGAGAGAGAGCCTTCATACAGAGAGCCTTCAGAGAGAGAGCCTTCATACAGAGAGCCTTCAGAGAGAGTCATACAGAGAGCCTTCAGAGAGAGTCATACAGAGAGCCTTCAGAGAGAGTCATACAGAGAGCCTTCAGAGAGAGCCTTCAGAGAGCCTTCAGAGAGAGTCATGCAGAGAGCCTTCAGAGAGAGAGCCTTCATACAGAGAGAGAGCCTTCAGAGAGAGAGCCTTCATACAGAGAGCCTTCAGAGAGAGAGCCTTCATACAGAGAGAGAGCCTTCAGAGAGAGTCATACAGAGAGCCTTCAGAGAGAGCCTTCATACAGAGAGCCTTCAGAGAGAGAGCCTTCATACAGAGAGCCTTCAGAGAGAGAGCCTTCATACAGAGAGCCTTCAGAGAGCCATACAGAGAGCCTTCAGAGAGAGCCTTCATACAGAGAGCCTTCAGAGAGAGAGCCTTCATACAGAGAGCCTTCAGAGAGAGAGCCTTCATACAGAGAGCCTTCAGAGAGAGAACCTTCAGAGAGAGTCATACAGAGAGCCTTCAGAGAGCCTTCAGAGAGAGAGCCTTCAGAGAGAGAGCCTTCAGAGAGTCATACAGAGAGCCTTCAGAGAGAGAGCCTTCATACAGAGAGCCTTCAGAGAGAGAGCCTTCAGAGAGAGTCATACTGAGAGCCTTCAGAGAGAGTCATACTGAGAGCCTTCAGAGAGCCTTCAGAGAGAGTCATACTGAGAGCCTTCAGAGAGCCTTCAGAGAGAGTCATACAGAGAGCCTTCAGAGAGTCATACAGAGAGCCTTCAGAGAGTCATACTGAGAGCCTTCAGAGAGAGTCATACAGAGAGCCTTCAGAGAGAGTCATACAGAGAGCCTTCAGAGAGAGAGCCTTCAGAGAGAGAGCCTTCATACAGAGAGTCATACAGAGAGCCTTCAGAGAGAGTCATACAGAGAGCCTTCAGAGAGAGTCATACTGAGAGCCTTCAGAGAGAGTCATACTGAGAGCCTTCAGAGAGAGTCATACTGAGAGCCTTCAGAGAGCCTTCAGAGAGAGTCATACTGAGAGCCTTCAGAGAGAGTCATACTGAGAGCCTTCAGAGAGAGTCATACAGAGAGCCTTCAGAGAGAGGCTAGAAACAGAGAGCCTTCAGAGAGAGTCATACAGAGAGAGCCTTCAGAGAGAGGCTAGAAACAGAGAGCCTTCAGAGAGAGTCATACAGAGAGCCTTCGGAGAGAGGCTAGAAAAATGGCCAAGAATCCTACCAAAGGAGAAGCACTTTTGTGATACAATTATCTGGTTGATATGTGAAGGAGAAGAATCTCTGTTATGGGTGCACAAAATCTGGCCCCAGTGTAAAGGACTGGCGTCACCATCACTTCTGTGACACCTGCGAAGAGAAACATCCCACGTGTCTCCACGATGACAACTTTGTGAAAACCCAAGCGTCAAAAGACTCGTTTATGCCCCTTTTTGACACACAGTGTCTCAGGATTAAATCCTTTTCCTGAACAAGCTGAAAGCGGGTATAAAGAAAAAACAGTCAAGGCCAAGGCTATGAAATGCCCTTACCCCTTTAAGGAAAGATTCAAAAGGAACATCTAGGGACCTCAGGGAATGTATACCCAGTGTCAGAAATAGTGTGCCTGTTACTAGGCTTGAGTAAATTGTGATGAAACAAAGCAGAATATAAATTATGAATTTTTTGCATCTTTGCCGGTGAATAACACCATGCTAACATTGAGGTTCTTCTGAATTCACTCACTGAGCTCATTCAGCACCTTCTTGAGATCAAGTTTACAAATCTAAGCAAATGAATAAATGGAAGATCATTAAACAGAAAGATTTGTAGATACAGTAATTAATTATAATCCATTTGAATTATACATTCAAAATTGAATTATGAACTATAAATTACCTTATTATGGCCAAATCATACATCTATGGATAGGGAAAAAGCTCCTCTTTCAAATGGCAGTTAAATCTGGATTCAGTCATTTCCTCACGGTTTTTCGATAAAAGAGAGATAGAATTAGCATTTTTCTGATAAATTCTTATTTTCGGTCAATCTTAAAAACATCTGTAAATAAATGTAGTGCTGATTTGACAAATATACACTTTGACTGCTGTTTTGATAGGGTTAAGTTCTTTACTCTTGGCTACATTTGAAAAAGAAACAACATTAATTAATATGATCTGTATTGATCGATTTATGATAAAGACATCAGGGTCCAGTTTAACCACCCTGCGGTCAGTCCAAAGGATCATCCTATCACTAAAATGACAATTGCACATTATCATGACAAGGTAAAATACCAAGGAAAGGGCCTCACTATTAATGAGATCAGGGCAAACGGCTACTGGATCCCAGGGATCAACTGAGCAGTAGCATCTCATATACATACTGTGGAATGGACTGTTTTAGGCTGTTTCTGACTAAACAAGGATGAAAGGTGCATAAAAGGTATGCTCTTCTCGTGTTTTTGTTCTTGTGCCATACATATGGAAACATATGGATGTGTCAACAGATGCCTTTATCAATGGTCTATGCAGGTTCATCGCCGCACACAGTTCGCCAGATCAAAAGCGACCAAGGAAGCAACTTTGTTGGAGCCCAAAACAAAATGACAGAAGCTCTCAAGGAACTTGATACGGACGTGCTGACTGTGTGATTTCGGTATGAATGCTCTCCATTCAAGTCATGTATGTATGTACAGTATGTGTGGGAGCGTGAAATCCGGACAGTGAGTAGTATCCTTCGCTCCACTTTGTCACTCTCTTCAGGAAGGCTAGATGTTTGTTCTTCATCTGAAATTAGTATTATGTGGGTTTTGGCCACTTTTATTTTGAAGGGCGCTTTTTCTTCGTTTCGTCTCCTTGGCAAAAACGGGACTAGAGAGAACTAGTGAACAAGTGTGACTGCATACAGTATGTTCTTCAGTCAAATCTATAGCACCTATCTAAAAAGAGAACAAGCTCTTGTGGCGTGTTCAGGCCATGGATAAATGGCATGCGAACCATCAGTTTGGGAGTTGGCCATTAATTAAGCTGGGCACGCTACAGTTTGAACAAGCTAAACGATTGTCAGTAACCTTCAAAGGGTTCACATACACACCGATACAGTATCTGAACAGCACAGAAACAGTATCTAACCTACCCGCAACCTCTTCTGTTGCCTAGCAGACAGACTTTTCGCAAGACATGTGTTTACATTTGTGCATTATATGAATTTATACACTTCTCCTGCACAGTTATTTAGGCAATTTAACAGGCCATTGATCTGAATCCAAGTAATAATGACCTATTTAGGAGACAGGATATACATTTTTACCAATTTGCAAACATATTTGCTTTTGTTTGAAAGTTAATATAGAATAGGAAAAAATAGGAAAATAAAACAACAATTGAGAACAATAATTGCTGAGTTGAAGTCTTGAGCTGTTAATACCATAACCTGAATCACTCCAGCAACCCAGCTGTATAGAATCATTATAATGCACTTGTAAACAGCTCTGCGATTTATCAAAGATGAATGCGTCTAAACTATAACAATAACCTGTTTGTTCAACTGGAAACAAGCTACAAAAAGCTAAACAGAAAAACAAAAAGACAAAGGCTCTTCTATTTCGACAGACAGCACATGTGGCTGAAAGCCTCTGCCCCACTTCTTAAAACAGCCTCAGGAGAATCAGCGGCATACATCATTGGAACCAAATGACAAGGAGCTCACACTACCAGCAGCTCACACTACCTATCAAGAGCTCACACTACCAGCAGCTCACACTACCAGGAGCTCACACTGCCAGCAGCTCACACTACCAGGAGCTCACACTACCAGGAGCTCACCCTACCTACCAGGAGCTCACACTACAAGCAGCTCACACTACCAGGAGCTCACACTACCAGCAGCTCACACTACCAGGAGCTCACACTGCCAGCAGCTCACACTACCAGGAGCTCACACTACCAGGAGCTCAAACTACCAGGAGCTCACACTACCTACCAGGAGCGCACACAACCAGGAGCTCACACTACCTACCAGGAGCTCACATTACCAGGAGCTCACACTACCTACCAGGAGTGCACACAACCAGGAGCTCACATTACCAGGAGCTCACACTACCATGAGAAATGAACTACTCTTCAGACTCACCCATCTCCAAACTCCAGAGAGAGGGTAGACTGCTCATTGCAGAACAGAATGATACAATGTGACACATTGTACTGTTTTTATTGTGTGCTTTTATTAAATGTTTATGTTTTTATGTTTTATCCTATGTTTGTGGACTTGTACAGCACTTTGGTCAACTTTGTTGTTTTAAATGTGCTTTATAAATAAAGTGGATTGGATTGGATTGGATTGGATGTATATCTTATGTTATTTATGGTGAGAGGGTAGCCTGCTTGTTGCAGAACAGAATGATATATGTATATATTATGTTATGTACGGTGAGAGGGTAGCATGCTCATTGCAGAACATAATGATATATGTATATTATGTTATTTATGGTGAGAGTGTAGCCTGCTCATTGCAGGAGAGAATGATATGTATATATTATGTTATTTATGGTGAGAGTGTAGCCTGCTCATTGCAGGAGAGAATGAAGTTCTCTCTACTTTTCCGCAGGCTCTGAGAGCGTAAAGCGTGGTGGAGTGAGGGGGGTTGTTCATAGAGTTGTGTTATCCTCATCAAATAGGACTGGTTAAGAGTCAAGATGTTGTTTTATGGCGGAGGAACCCCAGGGAACCTGAATGTCAAGCAGACAGGACTTGTATCTCTTCTTCAGTCTGTCGTTTTTTTCCGTCCCCTCTTCTCTGCACACAACCCCCCCCCATCCCTCCGCAATTCCTTCTCCCTGCCCCCACGCCAGCATATCTGATTCAGCCACCACCACAGCTATCAACGCCTGTCCATCATCTCCTCATCCTCTATACCTACTTAAAGCCATTCAATCTAGCCCAAAAGAGTCTCCTTGTCATCTATGAAGTCTGTTTCCCTGCAGCAGTATGTGGGCTAGACGTCCTCAGCCAGCCTCCCTGTCTGCACCCAGAGTGACCACACTAGAGAGCCGGGGGGAGCAGTGGGCCATGTGGGACCAGATGTTCTTCTTCAGAGCTCCCCCAGCTCGGCACATAGCTCTGCACTGCACTGCCGCGTCCGCCTGCCTTCAAACGGCACCACTAAATGAACTCCAACTGTGAATGGCGGCGTTGGATGGCAGCCGGCTTCAATCAGAGTCCCTTGTAAAAAAGGAGTGTCTCTGTTAAGTCCGATGTAAGGTAACAGCCGTGGCATGGTGAGAACCCTGTCCTTTATTGGCTGTTTACCTGTTTTACTGCACTATTGTTACATTGTGAAGATAAGACTTCCTCTTACCAGGCTGTGACGGGAGGGATGGGCTGTCCATTCCTGCTCCATGTGACCAGAGGAGAGGGGTTGCCCTGGACCTCACAAGGCAGGATGACCTCTGACCCAACCTCGGAAGCCATCTTCACCGTGTTGTCATGGCCACTCACACCCATTATCTTGGGCATAGCTGGGGAGAGGTGGAAATAAGAATTGTGTCTAGACGGTTTCAAAGTCACAACAATAACATTCAAAAAGGACCCAAGTGTATTTCCTGTTGCAATGTTAGCTAATGCAATAACTGACAGGGAATACATCTGGGTCCAGACTGTTACCTAGCAACATCATTTTGTTTTGCCCTTTGGCCATTCTGCTAGTATTTCAAAAGCTAAGGAGAGATTTGGCCTCAGAACCTCACCTTTAAATGGTCATTGTTATTTTTAATACTGAAAAACATGTCTGTGTTTGGGCAGATGTGGTTGAATGTTTAGGCCTTACTGTTGACACTTAGTTGGATTTCTCGGCTGGCATAGCCCACAGAGCTGGTGGCTGTACAGATGTAGATGCCTGCGTCCTCGGCGGTGGGCTGGAGGATGTGGAGGTATCCATCAGGGTCAGACTGAGGGGAGGAGCGGTCTCTAGGTAGGGGTTGTCTTCCCTGGGGGGGGACAGAGCAGGCAGCATAAGGTTAGACACACGCTACAGCACAGGGGCCCTAAACTCGGCTAAACTAGGTTAAAAGGGCTCAAAAGCCCAACAACTCATGTCTAACATAATTAATCCCCCCATCCCGCCCCTTTCCCCCCCTTCCCTCAAACTCTCCCTCTCTCTGACACACATATGGAAATATACGGTAGCCTGCAACACAAGTTTTCCTTTCTACACAAGATGGCTTTTGCAGATTCACTTTAAACTGACAAGAATAAGAAATCTACTTGACTGTAGTGCACTTATCTAAGGATTTGTGGAACAAAGCATGAAAAAAACATATTCATTGACACTCTGCTATGATATGCAGGGTGAAAACTAGAAGAATGCACTAAGTAGAATGCAGACTCCATCAAGGCCTAACAGTCACCTCATGTTGCAGTTACTTTAAGATGCAACATTTTACTGGGAAGATGACAGAAACAATAGTAGTAGCCAATATTGCCAGTCTCAACAGACCCAGGCTATAAATCCATATGGTGGCCCTAGAGCAGTGGGACTTTTTAATGTCAAGGACCCCCAAATGTATATGCAATTGGCCAAGGACTCTTATTTAATAGGTTTGTGTCCCAGGAACCCCCACCTAAGAAGGGATTTGCTGTTGGATATGGTTTAACCAAGAATTCCAGAACTGTTCATACTGATAGCAGAGGAGAGAGCATAGAATAGTTATACACTCTCTCACAGTAATAACTTCTAGTGAAGAAAATATGAGTGCAATGAAACTATTCCCCATTTAGCTGGGGACCCCCTGGAACCCCCTTAAGGACCCCCCTTTGAGAACCACTGCCCTAGAGAAAGGGTCATGGGGTCGCCAAAATCTATTTAGTGATAGAACAATATGGATTTTAGCTGATACCAATACGATTAATAATACATTAAAGCACATATATCACACAGATCCTCAGCTATTATTATTACAAAAGATTTGATGACAAAGGGAAACATCATACAACGAATTACACAGGGCATATACTTACATTTTTCTGTCAACTAACTGTTTTGAAATAAATCCACTTGGGTCCTTTGCTATTTTAACCCATTTGTGTGCTTAAAAACTTAAAATGGAGTTATATGGTTCTTCATCTGAGGCATGACTGGATTATGCCACTATGAGGCCCCGGGGCAAGACAGTACTATGAGCTCCCCTGTCCCTCAGGAAGGAGACATCAATATTAGGCTCCTGGGGTGCATGGTCCCCAGGGAAGAATCTTTTCAAAATACAGTTCTGGAATACACATTTCTGCTGCCTTTTGATGAAGGATATCAGACTAAATTGGTGCCCTTGTACTTTAAACAGTATATACTGGGCCCCCTTCAAATAAAATCACGTTTGCATCCACACACAAACCTGGGGCTCTCTGGGACTTTGGTAGTCCAGGACGCCTGATGGTCTGGGGAATTTTCCCGGTATTCCCAGTCAGTAAACCAGGCATGATCTGAGGTACTCAATTCGTTGTATAACTCATTTGATTTAATTCCAAATCTCCTCACCAGTATGGAATGACCCACCAGAACCCACCACTGTGGAGGGACTTTACTCTACGTTAGTTACGTTGGTGTTTCTTTTGACCACATCAAATATGATACTTTTAAATAATTTATATAAATGGATCACAGGTTTGATCCCCACTAGATCACAGGCGTTTTCAGGCCGGAGGGACTTTTTCATAGTTCAGGAACATTTTGTTGTGTTCACACTGCAGGAACTGAGGACGATCAGAGTTCCTGAACCCTGTTTTGAGGTTGTGTTTTAGCTCCCATCTCCCAGCAACCATGAGTGATGCAAGTGTACAGTGATTGGTCCAGACGTCAAGTTCATGGTCTCAGACTAAGCGTGGACATGCCATGCTAAAATCAACCTCGTATTGTAGTTGAAATACCTATGCATTACATTTTTCAAGCAAATCTCTTAGCTACATCAATATTGTGCAGTCAGAACAGTCTCATATTTGTAGGTTAACTATTTAAAGTTAGCTAGTGGCCATTGTAACACTCTCATCTTGTTATAAATCAAGGAAATGCTTAGTTGTAAGTTGATCAATCTAGTGAGATCTATGCACAGTGGATCTATTAGTTACAACAGGATTGTATAAGTTAAGCAATGTTGTTGAGTTTATATTGTGAATGTTATTTCCAATGTTCACTATTTGGACAAACTGGAATGCAGCCAAGCTTTCTCACTACAAGCCCAGCCACTTCTCCAGGGAAGACACAGCAGAAACATGTTGGCTTGCGTCACTTCAGTGTTCCTATTGGTGATGTGAATGCAAACAGAAAAAAGCCCTGAAGGTATGTAGTTCTCGAGGAAGATCCCCAGTGGGTAGTTCCTCTTAGGGAGTCCCCAGAATGCTCAGAAAACGCCTCATGTTTTTGAGAAACAGAAACTTGACCATTAGTCATTCATGGGATGGGGCCAAACCTGTCATTAACAGAAGGAGATTTGGACTGAAAAGTATGTCATCCTACCTTAGACCAGACAATAGTTGGCTTGGGAACTCCGCCAGCTTCACACGATAGTGCAACGGCTGCGCCCTCGTTGGCTATGTAGTGGTAGGGACCAGCGCTGATCTCAGGGGGAACTGTGGAAGAAGTAGGTCACAAATACAGCTGTCGGACTGGCCATGGACAAGCATGCCCATAGAATTATCACAGGCCTTCATCGGCGGCATCAGTGTTCAAGGCATTTCTTCATTACAAACTGATGATGAACCCTAATCTGGCCTGTCTGTCATCATGGGCCAGTGTCGAGAGAATGACCCCATTCATCAAAGCATGCTGTAAATGAAACTGTCTCACTATGATGACAGCGGGTGGCCAAGTCATTGATGTGTTGTTGTTTTTAATGCTGAGTCAGCGTATTCTTGGCCCGTCTAGATGGGCCTCTAGTCTCCAATCTGGAAAACATTTACAGGGAGTTGACAATGGAAATTTACACATGTTCTCTCACCATGGACCTCCAGGCTGATTGTTATATTCATGGAGCCTGCTACGTTCACCGCTGTGCAGACATATATCCCAGCATCCTCTCGAATGGTTCTCTCAACATACAGGCTGCCATCACTCCTTAGGAAGGTCCTCCCACTCAGCCGCACCTACAGTATAAGGAAGAAGTGACTACTGTGTTGAACAATGACAGATATTCCGTATGCGTAATATGCTTGAGTATTTAGTGTTGCCCAGTCTTACAGGTTTTCCGTTGTGGGACCAATGTCTATCTGGAAGGGGTATTCCATCCAATAGCATGCAAGGAATGCTCAGGGACTGACCAATCCCGGTGGTGATAACAGGGGCGCCTTGGGCCAAAACAGGGGGCTCTGTGGATAAAAGGCAGGGATATCATTATACATCAGCAGAGATCTAAAAATACCAGACAGCTGCTGTGGAAATAGAGCAGGAGCATTTGAAACAGTCAAGGCTAGAGCCAACGATGGGATTGTTCACACTGTTTCTCACACATTAAAGCACAAAGACAAGCCTACCCAGTCCAGTGACACTAACTCTTGCCTCTGTCCTGATGCTCCCAAACTGGTTCTTGGCCTCACAGATATACAGTCCTTCATCGTCCAGCCAGACACCTGAAAAGCACACAGTCTCTTAGCACAGAGGACATTTCTCAAAACCAGATATACAGAAGTGTGTGAAGTAGTAACCATGATATCCATACATAGTGTACACATTGAGAAAGGATGGCAGATATTTAAAATAGATGACAAGTCTACACTAACAACATATATATGATTCGGACTCAAAATAATCCACCATAATCCCCCGGGTATTATTGGTTTGACTGTCCTGAAATAGTATGTATAAATAGGACATAATGGAATGAAGGTTTGGTTAAGCTGCCTGCCTGCTTGCCTGCCTGCCGACATGATGGCAGATCAACATATTAATCAATGTATGAGTGTGGATAGTTCAGCTTATGTTTAAATAGCTGACGACAACATCTTTATACAGTGAAAGTTAATAGTGAGGGACAGAAGGGTTCGTGTGAAGGTGACACAGTACCGTTAGACACACTATCTCAAACAACGGCAGGTGAAGAAAGAGCCATCTGTAACAAATCAGGCAAATCAGGACAGACTGCAGCCACATTATGGAGCCAGTGGTGGAAGTGTTATACTTATCCTTGCAAATACCGTACTACTGGATATTAAAAAGAATAATAAATGACGAAAAAAGCTGAGACTGAGACAGAGGGGGTATATAGAGGCATGCTAGAATGCATAATCTGAGCACAAAACTTAAAATACATGTTATGGGGACCTCAAAGACGTACTTAACTTGTTGAAAAGGACTACAACATGGGACCTTTAAAGGGGGCAATTGCGAGAAGTCTAAATTAGACTGGTATGGTCCTTTAAGAGATTTCTCCAAGCAGCAGGGAGGGTGAAGTCTGTGAGCAGTTCCCCAATGGGACCTGTCCATGGTCCTGAAAGCGATGTCACAGGCCCCCTTTGTACATAGAGGATATTCCTCTTGTGGTTTTATCCTTGAAGCTAGCGCTCCTCTTATTAGTCACTTCAGCTAAGAGAGTGAGCGTGAGTAACCTACTGTATGTGCTCTGTCAGTCCCTGCTGATTGTACTCTCATCAGGCATGACTTGAGTGGAGCGGTGCTGAAACCAAACCCAGCCTTTGTACCTAAGAACATTAACAATTCTTTAAGGTCAAGGGTTATTACCCTTGGATGCCTTTCTACCGCCTAATCGTTGCAGTGAGGAAGATAGAAAGATACGTGTACAGTCGCTGTGTTTGATCCGAGCGGTGTCATGCTAGATTAGATGCGCACACAGGACGTTTTGGAAGACGGATCAGTTGTTGAACTATTTTGGAGGAGCCAACATAGATATCAAACATAATCGAAACAGAGGTTGGCCCACTGGATTAAAGACACAATCAGTCTGGTTTATTCTAGTTTGGGCCAGACCCTTCTGCAGTATGTCAGGGCACACTCGACCAGGGCTCTCCTCTACGTCAGTGGAGCTGCACGCGGGGCTAAGTGTGAAGAACATGCTTGGCGGCACGTTGGCGTCCTCTTCCTTCTCGCAATCAGTGTTGGAGCTTGCGAAGAAGTGAGGGTGCATAGAGGGCCCCTGGAAGTGTACGGTGGTGATGTACTTATGTAGGATTGGAGACCCTCTCGTTTCCACTTTATGGAGTGAATGTGAGGTAAGCTGTACAAGGAGTCTAGCTCAGCCAGCTGTTATCCTGCTTGAAATGATGTGATATGTGTTTGGGTTCATGGCTGCTTTTTATATAAATGGCTGCTTTTTTATATAGCGCTTTTATCCAAAGCGCTTTACAATTTGTTACTCACATTTTTACCCATTCACTCACACATTCACTCACACACCGACGGCGGAGGCAACCATGCAAGGTGCCAACCTGCTCATCGGGAGCAATTAGGGGTTAAGTGTCTTGCTCAAGGACACATCGACATGCTGCCCGGGAGGAGCGGGAATCGAACCGGGAACCTCCGGATTGCCAGACGACTGCTCTACCTCCTGGGCCACTGTCGCCCCATAAAGTTCAGTGGGAGGTACTCCTTCGCATTATACCCATAGTGCTAGCTTTGAAGCAAATTGCTAATAATACATAACAATGGTTTACGGATGTAACTCTAGTGGGCACGGTGGTGCAGTGGTTAGCACTGTTGTCTCAAATCAAGAAGGTCCTGGGTTCAAACCCCAACAGGGGGCCTTTCTGTGTTGAGTTTGCACATTCTCCCTGTGTTTGCATGGGTTTCCTCAGCGTACTCCGGTTTCACCCCACACCACAAAAGACATGCATGCTAGGTTTCCTGCCATTGCCCTTGAGCAAGATACTGGCATTACAACTGAAGTCGGTCCCCGGGCGCAATCATATCCTGTTGCATTCCCTCGCTTAAGAAAACGTTTACTGAATCTGATCCGCAGGGCTGCTTCTTTTCTATATATATATATATATATTCTGTCCGAATTTCAGTCACGCCACTCAGACACTGCAAGGCAAACATTAAGCGAACTGCAATAGGCCTCTCTGTTGTTGTGACGGTGTTAAAGACTCACTGTATATCAGAAGATTTCCATTCTCCAGCTGCATGGTTCTACTGTGGCTGTCCGTCCTCGTGAGTATACGCCTGCCATCCTGTCTGCGCCAGGTCACAGTGGGCAGTGGGAACCCACGGGCGACACAGGGGAGTGTTATGTTTTCCCCGACATTCGCTGTGACGTCGACTGGTGCCTGTGAGAACAGCGGGCCCGCTGTGGTGGGAAGATTGGTAACAGACGGTGAGCTTCATTGTCAAGTTTGTTGACAATATGGGGGGGGGGGGGGGGTCTATGTGAGTGTACACTGGAAAATGTAGGGGGGATACTATTCCCCATTCTTTTTTTGTATCCACTTTTTCTCCTCTTTTTTTCAATTTTCTCCCATCCCAATTCCACTGTGCCAATTCTCCCCTCCCCTGTCCTGAACGTTGCTTGCATATGCCCCCCACTGGCCGGTTGTAGGGAGGATAGAAGCCTTGCATCACCTGTCCCCTCCGATACATGTGGAGGCAGCCTGTCACATCTTTTCACCTGCCAGCGCGGACTCTCATTGGCCAGGTGTAACGTGTGGGAGGCTCACACTACCCTCGTCATTTCCTGTCTCTGCTGTGCAGGCGTCCCCCAACCGACCTGTACGAGTCGCTGTCCACAACGTCCAGATTACCACCCATCGACTTCCACCCGCTAACTCTGCCAATTGAGTTAGTATGACGGCTGGCCCAAGCCGGAGGCAACGCCGACAGCCGGAGTCGAACCCGGTGTCTCTTGCGTTGGTGACGAGCGCAATGTCCGCTGCGCCACCCAGCCGCCTCCCCACTATTCCCTATTCTGTAGCAAGTATTATTCATAACCTACAGTAAGTGCCGACTTAGAACAGCGGTCCTCACCTCCGACCTCCAGAATGACATTGGCAGAGGAGGTCCCTGCAGAGCTGCTAGCCACACAGCTGTACTCTCCAGCATTGATCTCCTGGACCCCTCGGATCTGCAGAGTCCCACGGTATACATCCTGCTGAGCAAAAGGAGCGGAGCCCATCTCGAGATGACCTGGAAACACATACAGTGAATACATATATACAATCTCAAACCCACCCTCTCCAATCACAACTGTTGCTTCCCTCGGACAAAGGTCAATTGGTCTAGCGTGAATATTACATCCAAATGTTAAATGTATCTATTGTTTGTGATCAGTGACCAGCATTTACCTTTGTGCCACTGGACCAGGGGAGGCGGGACACCTGTGGCTTGACACTCCAGCGTAGCATCACCACCAACGGCCACCTGAACAACCCGCTGCACCACTGTTATACTTGGTGTCTCTGGAAGAAAAAAAGCCAAGATAGACCCTAACTAATAAACATGATCAAAAGAAAAGAAAAACATCTACCAAATGACTAGGCATGCAAACACTGCTGTATGTGATAATAATAGCGCAAGTAATGTGAATTTAAATCTGTAAATTGACTGGGCAGCAGCCAGGCGTTGGGGTAAATATAGAAGGTGCGTTGACATTTCACACACACTGTGCATCAACAGAGCGGGGACAGACGCTCGAGAGGGAGGAAGACAGCTGAGCTGGGAGGATGAGATGATGCGTCCTGCCAGGCTGTCGCTGTTTTGACAGATCAATGTTGTTAAAAATGACACTGGGAAACAACAGGGTGTACGATACCGGCATTCCCCCGGGGAGAAGCTGCCATTGCCTATCACTGTGTTGGAGACAGGGCGATATGTAACACTGTCACCCCCGTGGTGCCACTCCGTGACACTACAGAGCACCACCGGTGCTGTGAATCAGTCAGGATCTTCCTTCAGATCACACAGAGACAAAGGACGAATCTCTTCTCGCTTCTCGAATAACGAGCTCAACCTCCCGTCTACAGTCACATCCCGGCTTACCTGCATACGTGAGAGAGGCAGATTGCGAGCCGGTCCCGGCGTGGTTAGTGGCCAGGCATGTGTAGTTCCCAGCGTCCTCTGGCAGGGCCTCTCTGATGGTCAGGACGCCATGCTGGTTAAGACTCAACCTGCATCACGTAGGACAAGATATTGTCATCTGTTTGGAATTCATGTTTGTTGACTCTTTGTTGATTACATGCACAGATGTCTCGGCGAAGAAAAGTCTGGACTGCCAGAGGCAGATTTTTCAAATCTTTGTATATGCATATTCGTCATATCCATCATATAATTGACTACGGGTCTTGGACAAACATACTGTGTTGTAAAATGTAAATCAGTCAAAAAGAAAGTGACACAAACGAGATGGCAATCGGTGTATTTCCAGTTTGCGGTTACGGATGAATGGAAGGAGTCTCGGAGGCCTCTGTGCCGGAGGTGTTGAGTGGGCAGAGAGTTCCTTTACCTCGGTCGATTAGTGAGGAACATGTTTCCATGACTCCAGAAGAGCTTGGGAGGGGGGGATCCGGAGGCTGAGCAGACGAGGCGGATCTCGTCCCCCAGGGAGAAGGCCTGGCTCTGGGGGCTGACGAGCACAGAAGGAGCCTCTGCAACGGAAACAAGCGGAGGAGGAAACGACAGCTGATGACTCAACACCTTGTCACGGCTGTACGATAAGTCATTTAAATAACACAGCTCTACTCATCCGGGCTAAGCCTTAGTCTGCATCACTAAACTCGACATCGTGGTGGCAGATCACACAGCAAGGGAGCGTGTTTCAAATTTGTCTGGTTGTTTTTAAAAACGCGTTACAAGCATCTGAGACCATGCCCGCGTGATAGAAGCCGCAATTTTCAACATGCATACATTTTGGGCTGATGTGAAACACGCTCTGAAGCTGTGGACCAATAATGGAAACCAGATGACAGAGGGCCTGAGGGGGGTATGGGGGGGGGCCACAGCGTGTTAAGCGCTTAAGCAGACGACCTGTGGCTTTTCAGCTACACTACCTGGGACGAGGAGCCACACAGCGATCCTGCTGTCCCCCTGGTTGTTGGTGGCCACACAGTGGTACTCCCCCGCATCCTGCTGCTGGACCCCGGTGATCTGGAGGGAGGAGGAGTCCGGGAGCAGCCTCACTCTCCCCGAGCGGGCCGCCATGACACGGCCGGCCCGGCTCCACGTCAGGTTGTGCCGCATGGTGCCCTCCACCCGGCAGGACAGCACGGCCACTGCTCCCACGGACGAGCTCACGTTGACGGAGGCTTTCAGGACGGGAGGGGGCTCTGTCTCGTTGGAAAAGCATCAAACACAAGTGAGATCAAAAAGGCATTTCTGAGCAGTGAACAAACAGTCCGGGAATAGTTTACTCCCAATGCAAATGTTTGGAGTCGCTTTGTCAGGAGATGTTTTGTATCAAGTTGACGTTTTTAGCTATTAATCTGAGATAGGGTCTGTTGGAAAGTATTTCAAAGCTTTGGTAAGACTGAGATATACGAGTACAGGAGGAGAGACAGGAAGTTTGTGCCAGTATGTCTGTACGTGTGTGTGTGTGTGTGTGTGTGTGTGCGTGCGTGTGTGTGTGTGTGTGTGTGTGTGTGTGTGTGTGTGCGTGTGTGCGTGTGTGTGTGTGTGTGTGTGTGTGTGTGCGTGTGTGCGTGTGTGTGTGTGTGTGTGTGTGTGTGTGTGTGTGTGTGTGTGTGTGTGTGTGTGTGTGTGTGCGTGTGTGCGTGTGTGTGTGTGTGTGTGTGTGTGTGTGTGTGTGTGTGTGTGTGTGTGTGTGTGCGTGTGTGTAGTTATGAGTCATACCTCTCACAGTCAGCTGGCTTACAGCACGTCCCAGCCCTACGCTGCTCTGCGCTACGCACTCATAAGGACCCTCATCGTCCCCAGAGGCGTGGGCAATTTCCCATGATGCTCTGGCAGAAGTCCTGAGGACAAAGATGTGAACAGGTGTTTGATGATGACAACAGGATCCTATTTTAGATTACATATAATTAACCCCTCTGGCAAACACTGAGAATAACGTTCACCCTGAGCCAGCTGAGTAGGGGTTTCTGGTACAACTTCAGCTACTTCCAAGGTGCATAGAGAGGGGAAATAAAGTTGAGAGGTCAAAACTCCAGCAACACTTTTCGCAATTATGCCACAATAATGTGGAACGCCCCACAGCCGTAAAATAATGTGAATCCCTACCCTCCTTCAAAACCTCTCTCAAAGAGCACCTACGGGTGGCTGCAATTAGAAACTGGCCCCGGTAAATTTCCAAATCCCCCCCACCCACCCAACCCCCTCCAATGTACAGTTTCTTCCCCTTCTGATGTATATATTTTTTTATGATCTCTTTTTCTTACACAGTACCGTATATTTGTATGTCATAGATGTCTTGATGAATTGAAAATGGAGGACCCTTATGTAAACAAGACGAAAGTCTTTTTCTGGTCTTCATCCTCTTAGCAGTTGTTAGTATTGAGCCATACTGTATTGTACCCATTCTGCAATCTGTTAATAAAGTTTTCAAACAATCAATCAATCACTTCCAAGGTGCATAGAGAGGGGAAATAAAGTTGAGAGAGGTCAAAACTCCAGCAACACTTTTATTAAATATATATGAACACGTTGAGTCTAACAATAAAAGTTGTTCTATATGCTAGAAGTGTTGCTGGCATTTTGACCTCTTTAGACCATGAGTCACTCCATGAACGTAACTCAAAACAGAGCGTCAGCACTGAGCAAGAAAGCACGCTTTGTTAATTTTCCAGGATGACACAATCAAATGTGTTATATATATACAAAACCCACTGTGTATACCAGCGTCCTGATTGATGAACCAATCAAATGCAACAGAGTCGACTGCCGATAATGCTTAACAGACCCACTAAATGGTAACAGCCCACTGCATCTCACTGAGTGACCTAATTAGTGGTTTTTACAGTGGGCTCTGGGTGCATGAGACTGTAGCATCCAAGAATGTGGGCAAGCCAAGCATTATAGAGTGCTCAGCAAATCGAGGAGAGAGACTCACTGAAAAACCTTCTCCTCTCCGAGGGGTCTCCCACTTCTGGTAAATCGCAGCCTATAGGGAACATCGCTCTGCACCGAGCAGCCAATCACAGCAGGCTGCATGTAGAAGCCCCTCACCACACTGGGCATACTCACTGCCGGGGGATCTGTGGAAAGGAAGGAAACAAAGGGTCAGGGGTCACAAGGCAGATTGATGATGTGTGAACCACACAAGAGAGTGGTTATGGTGGTGGGGGGGGGGGGGGGGGGGTGTCTTGCCTGGAATGATGTTGGTGTAGGAGACGCTGGACAGCCTCTGGAAGCGGTATCCCTCCTCGTCTTTCCCCGTCACCTTAATGAAGAAACTCTGAGTCGGGGTGCGGAACTCTGGGAGACTCCACAGTCCTCGGCTGCCAAGGTCAGAGGGCATGGGCACTGGAAGAGTACGTAGGGAGCGTCCTGAACCTGACACCAGCTCCACGTGGCTCAGCTGACCCGGGGGCTTCAGGCCCGTACACTTCAGCAGAACATGGGCTGGGAGTCCTGACAGAGGATGAAGAACCACCATGAGTCAACATCTATCTACACATAGCCTCAGTCAAAGACGATTTAAGAAACACACACACGCTCACACGCTCACGCACGCACGCACGCACGCACGCACGCACGCACGCACGCACGCACGCACGCACGCACGCACGCACGCACGCACGCACGCACGCACGCACGCACGCACGCACGCACGCACGCACGCACGCACGCACGCACGCACGCACGCACGCACGCACGCACGCACGCACGCACGCACGCACGCACGCACGCACGCACGCACGCACGCACGCACGCACGCACGCACGCACGCACGCACGCACGCACGCACGCACGCACGCACACACACACACACACACACACACACACACACACACACACACACACACACACACACACACACACACACACACACACACACACACACACACACACACACACACACACACACACACACACACACACACACACACACACACACACACACACACACACACACACACACACACACACACACACACACACACACACACACACACACACACACACACACACACACACACACACACACCCAGAGGTCAGTAAGTACACAGCACCTTTTATTGGCCTCTCTCTGGTCTGGTTGAACTCAGAAGCAGGTATACTGGAGAAGCCGGCCCTAAAGTCCAAATTGCTGACACCTGTTACCCTCAGAGTATGGCGCCCACTGCAGCTCACCTGGGCAAACACAGTACAGTAAGGTATTCGGTTGTCCCTTAGCCATCAGGTGGTTTATACTGGTCAGAAGGATGAAATTAAAAGCAATGGTTTTAATACCTTCAGAGTCCAGGCTCCAGGTCTGGGGAACTTCATGTTGACAACACGTGCTGAGTTGGGGATGTTCATCAGCTCTGTGAGGCCTTGCTCCACACCGACAATACGACCTACACAAGAAAGACAACATGAAGAGGAAATATCAGAATGTAAAGAAATGTCTTCGTCTGCATAATGGCAGTCAAAACTATTATTCAAATATTTGAGAAAGAACATAGTATAGTATTATATGGGTGGTCTACCGAGTGGATCTCGAAGCTCGATCTGTGGCGCCGGTCCACTGAGTGACACGGTGACCTCTCTAAGACTGGGGTCAAAGGGCACCTCCCATGTGTTGTCCTGGGCACTGTCGTGGTTGGAGGACAGCAGGTTGACCTTCAAGGCCTGAATGGTCTCCTCAACCCACTTCAGAACCTGGCACAGGAAGCGAAGAAGAAAGAAGAAGAAAAAACGCCATATCAGCATCTTTATGAAGCAGAATATCATTCACAGCTGGACCAGGAAGGGCAGAACAACTGCTTGGTAATGAGGCCGGGCCTGTCAAAAAAGAACACTGTCGGGGACCCCCTCTCTCAGCCTGTCAGGGACCCCCTCCCTCTGCCCTAGAAAGACAAGACAAGGCCAGGACAGGAAGGATGTGGCTGTGAGTCTGTGGCCTTGCCCCTCAGACATCCCCCCTCCCCTCCCCAACCAGGCAAGCTGCTCTTTGTCTTCGGTCCTCATGCCTCCATCGTTGGAACTATTCCTTGGGGGGGGATTTTGCCTAAACAAAGGAAAAGTGAAACAGCTTGACTGTCAAAATGATAACATACAGTTTTCTGCGCTCTTAAGCGTGAATTCCCAGCAGACTATCTCTCACCATGAAAAGGTCTGTCAAAGGTCTTGTGGTCTGCTTCCCAAAAAACACTGCTTTCGTGAATCATATGGCTCTGTTCCTCGGAATAGAGAACTGTGGGGGATGTGTGTGTGTGTGTGTGTGTGTGCGTGCGTGTGTGCGTGTGTGCGTGTGTGTGTGTGTGTGTGTATGTATGTATGTATGTATGTATGTATGTATGTATGTATGTATGTATGTATGTATGTATGTATGTATGTATGTATGTATGTATGTATGTATGTATGTATGTATGTATGTGTGTGTCTGTGGGGGGGTGACTTTGTTTCCATCATACCTTATACGCTATAGATATTCCCATTTTGGTTTATCAGTCAAATTGGTTGCAGGGGCTTGAAATGGCAGATAAGGATGGAGAGGAGTGACGTGTTGGGATTACGTCTCAGAGTCATTATCCACCTCTCGGAGCGATTACCTAAAGCCTGAAGTCATGGTGGACAGCTTGATTATATTTAATGGCAAGGGCAATCATCACCTAAGAGTACGATTTTCCCCCATGACTATTATAGAAGGATATTTGACGATATAGAATTCCAGGTTTTGCATGTGCCTGACCCCTCTGGGCAACATCATTCTTATAGTATCAATAAAGAATGTAAAAATATATATGCCTTTTGTTTTCTCTATGAGGAAGAGCAAACCCGCAACACACAATTTCATTGCAGCAACCACACTTGACCAAACTTTTTCCAGATTCTAAATGTTTAAACATTAAACAGCGACTGTGGTCCAATATTTTGACCTTGTAATTGGTAGTGCAGACATTATGACTGCGTTGTGTCCCGTCGTAAAACAAACTGAAAGCATTACCTTGTCTGTACAGTAGGCCCTCTGAGGAACGGCCCAATACAACAACACATCTTCATATATTTAGGAATAATGGAGAAGATTGGAGCGAGCAAAGGCTTTGATAATTTAATTAGCAGGCATCCCCTTTCTGTGTATCGGCCCACTGGGTGCTGACAGCAGCTGGTTCCTCTCGCCATTTATAACTGGAAACAGCTGTAATGGCTGCCACATGTGTGTGCAACCATCCCCGGCAGAGCAGGAGACTTCTTAGAGGTGACCTACATCTGCCCTCAGGACAGCATTAGGAGAGGGCTGAGTATTAACCTGCCCTCAGGACAGTGTCCGTTTCACCCGCAGCATTAGGAGAGGGCTGGGTATTAACCTGCCCTCAGGACAGCATTAGGAGAGGGCTGGGTATTAACCTGCCCTCAGGACAGCATTAGGAGAGGGTTGGGTATTAACCTGCCCTCAGGACAGCATTAGGAGAGGGCTGAGTATTAACCTGCCCTCAGGACAGCATTAGGAGAGGGCTGGGTATTAACCTGCCCTCAGGACAGCATTAGGAGAGGGCTGGGTATTAACCTGCCCTCAGGACAGCATTAGGAGAGGGCTGGGTATTAACCTGCCCTCAGGACAGCATTAGGAGGAGAGGGCTGAGTATTAACCTGCCCTCAGGACAGCATTAGGAGAGGGCTGGGTATTAACCTGCCCTCAGGACAGCATTAGGAGGAGAGGGCTGAGTATTAACCTGCCCTCAGGACAGCATTAGGAGAGGGCTGGGTATTAACCTGCCCTCAGGACAGCATTAGGAGAGGGCTGGGTATTAACCTGCCCTCAGGACAGCATTAGGAGAGGGCTGAGTATTAACCTGCCCTCAGGACAGCATTAGGAGAGGGCTGGGTATTAACCTGCCCTCAGGACAGCATTAGGAGAGGGCTGAGTATTAACCTGCCCTCAGGACAGCATTAGGAGAGGGCTGGGTATTAACCTGCCCTCAGGACAGCATTAGGAGAGGGCTGGGTATTAACCTGCCCTCAGGACAGCATTAGGAGAGGGCTGGGTATTAACCTGCCCTTAGCACAGCATTAGCACAGCATTACCTAACCTGGGTATTAACCTGCCCCCTGGGTATTAACCTGCCCCCTGGGTATTAATCTGCCCCCTGGGTATTAATCTGACCCCTGGGTATTAACCTTCCCCCTGGGTATTAATCTGCCCCCTGGGTATTAATCTGCCCCCTGGGTATTAATCTGCCCCCTGGGTATTAACCTGCCCCCTGGGTATTAATCTGCCCCCTGGGTATTAACCTGCCCCCTGGGTATTAATCTGCCCCCTGGGTATTAATCTGCCCCCTGGGTATTAACCTGCCCCCTGGGTATTAATCTGACCCCTGGGTATTAACCTTCCCCCTGGGTATTAACCTGCCCCCTGGGTATTAATCTGCCCCCTGTTGTATTAACCTGCCCCCTGTTGTATTAACCTGCCCCCTGGGTATTAACCTTCCCCCTGGGTATTAACCTGCCCCCTGGGTATTAATCTGCCCCCTGGGTATTAACCTGCCCCCTGTTGTATTACCTGCCCCCTGGGTATTAACCTGCCCCCTGGGTATTAATCTGCCCCCTGGGTATTAATCTGCCCCCTGGGTATTAACCTGCCCCCTGGGTATTAACCTGCCCCCTGGGTATTAACCTGCCCCCTGGGTATTAACCTGGCCCCTATTGTATTAACCTGCCCTCTGGGTAATAACCTTCCCCCTGGGTATTAACCTGCCCTCTGGGTATTAACCTGCAGGCTGGTGTGGAGGAGTTCCCGGAAGGACCCCATCTACTATTCTTAGAAGCATGAAAGGAGGATGAGCAGGGGGAGGTTATCTAAGGCTGCATGGGCTGATGCTCTGTTCTGTTAATTCCCCTGCTTGCTCCCTGCCTTTGGGGACTCATGACAGTCTTTGAAGCCCTCAGCATACCATGCAACCTGAGAACTTGGTCATCCCACTGTGGTTAGTCAGCACAGCAATACGGAAGACCTCACAGCGATACGGCAGACATCACAGCGATACGGCAGACCTCACAGCGATACGGCAGACCTCACAGCGATACGGCAGACCTCACAGCAATACGGCAGACCTCATAGCGATACGGCAGACCTCACAGCGATACGGCAGACCTCACAGCGATACGGCAGACCTCACAGCGATACGGCAGACCTCACAGCGATACGGCAGACCTCACAGCGATACGGCAGACCTCATAGCGATACGGCAGACTCACAGCGATACGGCAGACCTCACAGCGATACGGCAGACCTCATAGCCATACGGCAGACCTCACAGCGATACGGCAGACCTCATAGCGATACGGCAGACCTCACAGCGATACGGCAGACATCACAGCGATACGGCAGACCTCACAGCGATACGGCAGACCTCATAGCGATACGGCAGACTCACAGCGATACAGCAGACCTCACAGCGATACGGCAGACCTCATAGCGATACGGCAGACTCACAGCGATACAGCAGACCTCACAGCGATACGGCAGACCTCACAGCAGATAGGGTCACCTTAGTCTTCTTAGCTCTGGTTAAAATACCACAACCACCACTGTTTGCAGGGGGATGGACTTCCCTACTCCTACCCCTACCAAAACACCTGCTCAGTCTTCCTCTCTCAACCCACTGGAGACCACCCAGAGAAGACCCAGAGATAGAATTAGAAAACTACTCAATAATCAGGAATGATAAGAACTGACCTGAATCATGAATCAATTGAAACTGTATGGGTTGAAATCCTGTTCAAAAGGGTGAAATCCATACTAGTTGGCTCAATCTACAGACCGCCAGATCATAGTGGCTTTTATGATACACTTGACAGATGTTTAGCTGGAGTTGAGGATGTAAAGAAAATTCTTATTGGAGACTGGAACACGGATATGCAATGAAAAGATTCTCCCGTCTTCAAGTCTTTCAGTAGGTTTTGCGATCTGCATGGTATAGCCAGCTAATCACCCAACCCACACGTGTATGTGAATCAACACAGACTACCATTGACCTCATTCTGACCTCTGACAAGTCCAGGATCTCCAATAAAGGGGTTATAGCATGCGGGTTAAGCGATCATTATATGATATTCTGTACCCGCAAAAAGCTAAAACAAAAGGCCGGCTGTCACAAAACAGTCACATCTAGAGACCTCAAAACCTACTCTAGCAAGGCCTTTAACCTAGAACTGGAGAGCCTGGACTGGTCAGAAGAGCTCAGTGGTACAGTACACTAGTTGAAGAAACATGGCTTGGTTTCAAAACCAAATTCTCAACAATACTAAACGACATGGCCCCCCTCCAGGGTAAAAAATTGCGCTGAGCCGTGGATGCACTCCGAAATATTGACCACTATGAAAACCAGAGACAAAAAATGCTCTGAGTTTCGTAAAAGTCAATCAAAGCTTACCAAAAGCTCGAGCAGTGAACTCCAAGCCCACGTGACCGAACTCAAACTGCAAAGAAACAGACTAAGAAATTATCAAAACTGCAAAAAAGAATTTCGTCAATGACAAAACTGAGGAAAACAAAAATAAACCCTGTGAACTTTGGAAATTACTCAATAATCAACTAGGCTGCAGTAAAAAACTTAAAAGATTTTCAAACATAAACATAAAGACAGATAACACGCTCATCACAGACAAGCTGGATGTTCACAAACATAGCCACAACACTGGTAAATAAACTACCCTCCCACTCAGGGCATTTTTGGGTAGAACACATCATAGCCTACTACAATAACCTAGGGGTCCGCAAAGATGACTTCAAACTAGAAATGGTAACAACAGCTGAGGTACACAAAAAACTGAGCGCCCTCCAACCTAACAAGGCCACTGGCCATGACAATATCCCCTCCAAATTCCTCAGAGACTCAGCAGCTGCCATCGCCCCAGTCATCACACACATAATAAGGCTATGTCCACACGATCACGGGTATTAATGACACCGAAGTTTTGAAAAAAATAAACCTCTGTCCACACAGGTGAATAACCGCGTATAACCGCGTACTCACGGCGGCTGGAAAACCAGCAACCGATACATGTAGTACAATGCCAAAGCAGTAGGCGGCAATGTTGTTCAGACATGAAGGCCATTTCAATCAATCACTACACTTCCTGCTTAAAAACAACACAGCCACCATCTTTAAATACCTCACGTTAGTCATTTAGCCAACGGAGCATATATTTTTCAGCAAAGAAACTGCAATAAAAGTGCAATAAACAAACAGATACATTCACTGTGTGTTCTGCCTCTCATTTGTTGATGAAACAAAACCAACAGCAACACAATTTACCACCAAGAGCGGATAGTTTAGTCTCACAAAAAGATCTCCAGTGTTGTTAGCTACATGCTAATGTGAATGGCATTCTCTATGTATAGTATATAGCTTACATGCTAACGTAATAATGTGGTAACGTTAACGCTAGTATAATGAATGGATGCAAATGTTATTTAACACATTGCAGAATGGGTACAATACAATACGGCTCAATACAAACAAATGTTAAGGGGATGCAGTCTGGACTGGGTTCCTTATAACTCCATTCCAAGTTACATGCCGCCTGGGCATAACACTGGATCACCTGAGGCCAAGGGCTTGCTCTACGAGGGCATGATGAGACTGAGTCAGAGTTAATCAAACCGTGGAAACTTTTTAGAGCTACTATGTACATTTTCAAAGCATGATGAGATCCAAATTATGGAAAACGTTTCCTTCATTGCCGTCGGCACCGCAACTTGTGAACGGCCTTTCCCAATGAGGCGCATCCGAAACTTTTGCTGCATTAAGGTAAGACAATGGTTAATCATATTGGATGCCTTCATTTGAACAATTAATTTGCACTATATGAAATGAGTGGGGCTCGCTGTAGTAGCCTAGATGTGGGTGTGACATCAGAACCTGGACAGCACCGTTTGCGTGCAAGCAAAAAAGAAAAAGGGAAAATGTTGCGCGCTACACGCGAGTCTCATCTGATCTATAGCCTACCCTAATGTCCAGCTCACCCGCCGCCTATGGGTGGAGGTAAACAGTACCCTATCCCCCGCCCTCCCAGTGAGCTGTGGTGTTCCACAAGGAAGCATACTAGGACCGTTACTGTTCTGAATTTATGCAAATGACATGTCGTCAGCTTGTGACTGCAACTTGTTCCTGTTCGTGGACGACTCAGCCCTGCTGGTCTCTGACAAGAACAAGTTACAGGTTGATAAAAAACCTCAGCTCGGAACTCGGCGGAATCTGCACCTGGCTCACTGATAACAAACTATCATTACACCTGGGGAAAACAGAGTCCATTCTCTTCGGTTTAAATAACAAACTCAGCAAGACCGACGGCTTCTCAGTTACAGTGGGTGACAATATTGTCACAAGGAAAGATGAAATTACATACCTGGGTTCCATCTTAGAGGCAAATCTTTCCTGTGACAAAATGGCATCCAATGTAATAAAAAAAGTCACCCAACAAACTAGATTCTTGTACCGGATCTCCTTTCTGGTAAACAAGAATACCCTGAAGACTCTGGCAGGCACTCATTCAAGGGTACTACAACTATGCTTGCACTTCATGGTACCAAAGCACTTCAAAGGCGCTAAAAACTAAATTACAAACATCACAAAACAAACTGGTCAGAATACTGCTTGACCTTACTCCTAGAACCCACCTCACCCCTGCCCACTTTGACAACCTAGGATGGCTTAGAGTAGACGACAGCAACTTGCAATGGGCCTGGTCTACAATATACACTACACCACTCAGGTACCCATGTACATGTCAAAATACTTCCCAAAGGTCAGTGAATACCACGACCACAACACCAGAGGGAGCTCCACAAATCATATCAAACCCAGATTCGGCTCAAACAAGGGACTAAACACGTTTTGCAATTATGCCACATCAATGTGGAAATATATGTTTTGGGACCTCGGAGACCTATATTAACTTGTGGGAAATAAGTATAATACAGCAAGTAACCTTTAATTGGGTTTCATTTCACATAATGAGAAGAAGAAACTCCTGTTCTTATTGGATGCACTTGATGAGGAAACCATTAGGACATGCAGACTCTTCTGTGAAAAAGAAGCCAAGGCAAGTGTGTGTGTGTGTGTGTGTGTGTGTGTGTGTGTGTGTGTGTGTGTGTGTGTGTGTGTGTGCGTGCGTGCGTGCGTGCGTGCGTGCGTGCGTGCGTGCGTGCGTGCGTGCGTGCGTGCGTGCGTGCGTGTGTGTGTGTGTGTGTGTGTGTGTGTGTAGTGGGTTGGAAGAAGCAGTGGCTGACCTGCCAAGGTAAAGCACAAACAGAGCAGAGTAGACCACCAGATCCTGCCAAAACGATTCATGTCCTCACAACATGTTTCAGTATCATAGACATTTTCTATGTTATATTAATGTCTGGATAGAACATCAGAACAACTATTCTTGGCCAGCACCTCAACAACCCAACTGAGGATGGCCTGTGTAGTTGTCTTACTGCAGTGTACATTACGTGACTTCATATCTATATATACAGTATCCATATTTATACAGTAAATATAACCCTCCCACCCCACTTTGTCCCATTTCTGATTTTGTATTAGGTATTTGCATTTTTTTTCTTCTTTTTTTACACGGTTATACCATAGCATTGCCATTAAGACCACTGAGGCACCGGTCCAAGCTCAGATCACATTAATGTACTGTAGCAGCAATCTATCCCGGGGGAGGGGGGGTGCTTATGTGAGCAGATCGTATCATCGATTATATGCGGTCAGAATTAAAGGGTGTACGGAGGGTGACACTCCCAGTTGACAATGAGCTGTTGTGTGCGCCCCGGAGGGCTTGGGGCCGCCAGCACCGCGGGGCAGCTGTGCTGGATGGAGGGGAAGCCGCGACAGATCATATCCTGGGATTAGAGAGTAAAATAAGCAGTCTGTTTTCTCTCCCCCTCTCCTCCCGGAGACCACAAAAAAAAAAGACTGTGTATATTTGATTTGGCCACACTTTATTGAACTGCCATTAAGACGGAAGATTTTAGTTAAAGATTTGTAGCACTTGTGTGGTTTTCAAGGATTAAAGGATTTGCATTAATTTAGTAAGTATTAAGTATGCCACCCAAGAGCAACAACCACACACTAGGTCCACGCTGAAAGGCGCTGTGGCCGAGAGGGAAGAATAGAGAGCTTTGCCCGGAAGTATGTATGTACATTTCTATACATGATATATTTCACTAGAAGCTTGTAAAGACAATCTAAGCCAGTCTAGTACTCATCACACATTGACCAGCTGGGGCTGAGGGTGTGGGGACCAGAGAGTGAGCAAGAAGTCTCCTATTCCATTAATAAAGCCCCACGATAGCACTATAACAGGACAGGGCATTCAAACACTTCATTAAAAAAAAGTGTTAATAGACCCTGTTGGCCATACATATGCATTAAACATTCCGCTACAAGCAACATGACTTGAGATAAAACAGACCCACATGCACAATCAAACAGACACACACACACATATACACACACAAATACACACACATCTTGAGTTCAGAGGTTCAGTGGGCTACCAGTGAACAGTGCTACTTGGCTCTGGCTCATAGCTGCCCAGCCTGTGTTAACACGCAGGATACCAGTGTCTCTCTCGGAGGAAGGCCTGGCTTCTCTTAAGTCTGACCGAAGAGTTAGAGAGCCCTGCTGCCTTTGGCTTCCCAGAAACAAGGTACTGTTACATATCACATATCATATGACAGGTGAGTTTAATAGCAGTTTCTGACTCGTTTTTTTTTTCTTTTTTTTTTTTACTTGTTTAAATACATGAATGAGTCAGATCTGGTTTTCTCTCCTCCCCACTGCTCTCAATTATTCAAAAATAGAAACTGATTTGTCTGAACCACTGATTTCTGTAATTCCGGGCTTTAACTCAAGCTGTTGCTTGGTCACCCTGTTGGCTCACCAAGCTAAGGTACTAAGGTTCGACGACTGTATGTAATCACCACATCCTGGGTTTGAATGTGACTACTGTATGTAATCACCACATGCTGGGTTTTAATGTGACTACTGTATGTATACATGAGCTGTGTCATCCTCTCTCTCTCTCCCTATAAATATCTAAAGAAAATTACTAAAGGTAAATCATGTGCGTCGTTGCAATGTTTCATGCAACTCTTTATCAAGCTCTCTTACCTCGTTGACTTGTTGCTTGTCCAGGTGAAAGATCTGTCCGGAGGAGGTGGCGGCTATCTCCTCATAAGCTCTGTAGCCAGGTTGAGAGCGGTCCCCACAGTCCCCCGTCAGTACAAACACCACCTGGGCAGAGGGCGGGGGGATTACAAATCCTCAGTGCTTGTTGTCCACAGGTTCCCTCTCAGCCGGTTTGAGTATGGGACTAATGCTCATTATCATGCTTATTGTACTACCCAACACTGAGTAGCTCATAAGTAACTTCCCCAGCCATGCCTAACATGGCACTTGGCAACTCAGCGGAATGAAGATCATCTTTCAATTATGAATTAGTTCATCCCTGTATGTAGTAATGTATATGGTTCCTCCTGGTGTTCTGTGCTGTGTCTGCACTATCCTGTTAACTGAATGCCTGAATTAAATATGGAAAGCAAAACATCTACTGGTCAGCCAAAAGGGACCCCTACAACCCCCCACCCAAGGCAGATATGAGTCTTACTAGGCTTCAAGCAGGGCTACTCTGTGCCGTACCTGGGATTGACGGAGCTGCACCAGCTGTAGCACGTCCTTTTTGAGGCGGTAGTCCTTGGCCCTGGCGTCAGTGAAGACATAGATGAAGGAGCCAGGCAGGGAGACCTCCAGGGCCTTCTTTATGGCTCCTACACTCATCTCCGGACAGTCCCCTCCACCCTGGGACAGTTAATGAACATTCAACTGATCAAACAACATTCATGAATGAATTACTCCTTTTTCTTTTTTTCCTCTTCTCCCATCCCCCAATTTAGTAGTTATGCCAATTCCCCCCCTGGTCATTGTACTACACTACTGTCAGTCTGGGGAGGGTACCGTAGACTACCACATGCTTCCTCCGATACATGTGGAGTCGCCAGCTGCTTCTTTTCACCTGACAGCGAGGAGTTTCACTGGGAGAGCGTAACACGTGCGTAGGTTCACCCAGATCCCCTCCTGAACAGTAGAAGTCGCTATTGCAACAACCAGGACTCATACCCCAACGACTTCCCACCCTGCGAACACTACAAATTGTGTTCATGAGGACAAGTGTACCAAGCCGGAGGTACCACTGCCGGGATATGAACCCGGTCTCTGCGGTGGTAGGCAAGTGCTTAGACGTCTACACTACCCAGATAGATGCCTTTCTATCGCACTTTTCTAGTAGAACATAAAATGCTTTACAATGGAATGACTGTATATTGTATACATTTTGCAGCAATGGGTGGCCCTGGTGGAAATCAAAAAGCCCTAATCCTGGCAGTGTTAGTGCCATGCTCAGAGCCCCAAGCACTTTACCTGATGGGCTCCACAGGACATTTATACCCAAATGAATGTACAAAGTAGTCATTCTCAAGAGTTATAAACTACTAACATTTGTGGGGATATGTAGTATATACCACGCAGATTAATCTATATACTACACCGGATATTTTTCACAGTAGGTAAAACAAGGAGAACCGATTCATCCTGGATTGTGGAAACCACCTGGACAAACAGCTCTTGTAGATCCCGCTGGAACTTCTTGGGGTCAGTGGTGATGGACACAGGACCAATGTCTGAGGAGACATCACACAGATGGTTAGCATTTGACGTAATCGAAGAAAAGCTTTAAAAGAAACAGTGATTTAAAGCTGACAATAAAATCAAGCCTGTTTCATAGGAGGACTGGGGGCTGCTTTTGAAATGATTGCGCCAGGGGGGATTTAACTGGACCATGTATTACTTAGTTCTCACTCAACTGAACAAACACTTTGGAACAAGAGGATTTGTTGTTGCCTCTCAGCAGTTTGGTGTCTGTAAACGGAGAAACACAAGTAAAACATTTGAGGAGCTAGAGACACTGCTAAGTATTGGTCTTACTGTATGTCACCTGCACACAGAGTGATGCTCCATAGCTTTTGTGTTAGACATGGATATTAAACAGGCAATCAATAGTAGAGATGTCGGATTCTTGAATTGCCAAAATACAATACTGTTAACCCTTTCACTGCCACACGACAGAAGGTTAGCCCTTTACTATCACACAACCGACGGCCATGCTCCATCATTAGCATCATTAGCTCCGCATTTGGTTGTGTGATAGTAAAGGGCTAACCTTCTGTATCGTCACAGTGAAAGTTAACCGGCTGTCGTGTGGCAGTGAAAGGGTTAAGTATTTGTGTAAAATGTCATTAAGAATTTCCACCATGGCAAAGTTTTTCACAACAACAGAATCTCCATTATCTCCATTTCCTGCTGAAGTCGGCACTCTCGAGCTGCCGTGGACAGACCCCAGCGTGACAAATACAAGCCTGCCAGGAGCTGACACTTATTTCGACTCCTTCGGGGGGGGGGGGCCTGATCGATGGGAGCAGTAAACATTAACCAACTCACAGAGAACACATTGTTTGTGCTATATAGAAACCCCTCTGGACATAAAGACATAAAGTCTTTCATTATAGTCATTACAGACCCCCATACAAGTGGAGTGGAACCATTATGACTTGTGCTTGTGTGTGTGCGTGTGTGTGTGTGTGTGATCCTGTGTCATTGTGATTTTGAGTCTTGAAGAGCATTTTCAAGTCTTACTCAACACACCTCTGTGGAGCTAGTAATAGGACCTGCTGCGTGCTGTGTGGCAGGTTGTTGATGTTTCCTACTATTTCTACATCCATTTCCCAGAAGAACGGACTTTCAATTCCCGTTCTCATGGGAGCCAGTAAACTGCTGACACTGTCACGCCCTTTTGTCAGTCACAGTTTCTTTGCAATTTTGAGAGTTTACAAGGTCCCCAGGGGCAGGGCACCTTAAACACAGACAGAATGTGTGTTAGTGCAGCCCACCATCCCCCCTGGCCGGGTAACTGCATGGGGCTGCTAGGCTTTCCGGAGGCTTGGATGGGGGGGTGATTGGGGTAATTACACGCAGACAGCATATGCTTCTCATCAGTGTTCAAACACCCTCCCCCATTAGAGAACTCTTATTTTCAAGCGCAGGATTTCCCGTATAGCCCTACTGAAGACAGATAGCCTACTGGGGAGAGGGGGGGTCTACCTGTTGTCTCATTCTCCTCAGACTTAATTAAACCTCCCCCTGTTTGAGTAACTTGTAGGCCTACCACTACAATAGAAGAACTGACCAGTATACTTGCTCACTATGACAGGGTCAATCATGGAAATTATTTTGGTATCCTATAACCTGTAACCCAAGCGTTCTGGTCTGTTCTTTACAGGGTTTCAAGCAATCTATAGCTGTTTATAAGAAATTAGATGCCATTTATAGGCTATACTATTTCTTTGTTGGTTTGGTCTGTGATTATGAAGTTGTTTATAAGTGTGATAAATGTTGTTTATAGCCAGGCAGTCAAATCATCTAATGAGCTTTGGTAATGATTTGTTATATGTGAATTCTGCCAAAGATATTCACACAAATGTAATGGTGATCCAAATAATCAAATTAACTGTTTACAAGGTATGTTTTACATGTCACAATAACTTTTATAGCTGTTTTGAATAAAAGCTATACCTGGGTCATGGAATGGAACCAGGACAAAGTTTTTGATGGGTCTGGTCCGCCGGCTCAGGGTCTTCTCTAGGATTCGAGAGGCGCCATCTATCACCTGTTTGAGATCGTCGTACATTGATCCGGTAACATCGAACACAAAGGCCAGGGTCGAGGCGCTGTCACTGGATCCAACATCCTCCTCAACTCGGGGAACTGCCAGAACCCGGTGCGCACTGATACAGAGCGCCAAGGCTAGGCAATATAATACAACATTCTTCATTTTAAATTTACTGCATCTGTGTGCCTGTAGAAACGTATCAAGCGAATCCAAAACAAAATAACAGTAGGCCTATAAGCAAAAACAAAAGTAAAGTCAAATCAAAGTGACTTTTTAAAAGTATGGTTTCACTGAGATTCTAACAAATCTGTAGGTTAATTTACGAAATTGCTTGCACGCAGTCCTCAAGAAGGTATTTGCGCCAACAGTTCGCCTCAATGAAAACTGAGTAGAATCCAATGTGTAATACTTCCAGCGGGATACATCCGTGCGCAAAGGTTTGGAGCGACTGGAGCGTGTGGACTTGCTCTGTGAAGGAGATCCCCTGGAGAACAGGGACGCTGACGATTCGAACGGGGGCGGAGATGGGTATTAAAAGGGTCTGGAGGACCAACCTGCTTTTTTGTGTGTAACTTGACCCCACTCTGACTTCCAGAATGAACCCCATTCAACATGTTTCAGCATATTCGTGTATACAAGACTGTAGCCAATCATATACATGTAAGCGTGGGCAGAAGAGATGCACTTCTGAACAAATAGCCACTTTGCTGATGGAGCCTATTCGTGTTAGGTCATGGGTCCGAGAACATTGTCTCAATAACACCCTCGGTTTTATAAATAGCCATCGTTTATATTCAGCTGGCACACATCTAATTTTATTCATAGCTCACTCTGAGTAATATCTCTGACATGAATGGATGAAAAGCCTCAGCATGCAGAGATGCGATGCCTGTTGTTATTTTTTTTTACATTTTCTTTGTCTAGATGAAGGGAGGTTCAAAATGTTTTATATTTTTATAGCTAGATGCCTATATGCATTTACATGTAAAATGTAAGCCAAATCGGATGTCCTGGAAGATAGTGCTACAGCAGAGGAAGGAAAGGCTGTTCTAGAATGTAAACAATACAGTGACCCTCCAAAGTGTTGGGAGAGGTCAGGGACAGAATACATATTTCAGAAGGCTTAGTTTAATGTATACAGCCTACTGTGTTCATGTATTTGTCACACATTCTTTGGCTGGTTACAGATGTCCTTACATCCTTTTGATTGATTGAACATTTTATTAACAGATTGCAGAATGGGTACAATACAGTACAGCTCAATACACACAATTGTTAAGGGGATGCAGACCAGAGAAAGACTTTCGTCTTGTTTACATCAGGGTCCCCCATTTTCAATTTATCATAACATACATGACATACAATGTCCATTCCCCCTCACAAATCAGTGGAGAATGAAGACATGGTAACGTGTATCCACAGCATTAAAAATAAACTATAATATTACATAAACACTGAAATAAATGTAAAATAAACCTGTGAATGAAAAGTAAGAATTCTCCTGGCCAATTACAGTAATCATTGAAGCCTGGACTGCAGATATCAGGTTTGATTGATTGATTGAATCAATCAGGTCCTCTTGAGACAGCTCGTCTACAGCCCTCCAGCCACACAATAGCTCTAGATATCCCCTGCATGCATCTGTGTTGGATAAGAATGAGTAGTAATGCCGTTCTACACGGCTAATGGCCTTGCTGAACCAATGAGCCACTGAGCCGCAGAAACCATTCTCCCAGAAACATTCAAATCTGCCACAGTTCACATCGTACATGCTTCACACCACGGCATGGACCACATCAGAATTGAAAGAATCTGTATTTCAAAGAGCAAAACACACTCAAGGTTTAACAATGACATTAATTCTAATTGTGCAATATTTTAGTAATAACAACATTGTATTACAATTTTATTACAAAGCAAATGGATTGAAGTGAAAGCTTGGATTATTTAACTTTGATAAGCAACATGGTATATTGTGATTATATACAAATACTGCAATAGTTATCATTACACTTGTGCATTAAACAAAACAGATCTGTAACAACAATCAATACAATTACAATGCAACAAGATAAAATATCCAATGTTTTTCAACCACTTCCAACTCCAAAGTTTAAAAAAAGAAAAGAAAGATTTTATAAATGTCAGCCACTTAAATGCATTTTATTCTCTGCTCTTACATTGTTAATCAACAGGGGAAATTACATGTACCATTTCTATAGGATAATTACCATTTTGCATATGTTAAGGCTAAATCAGCAAAGCTGATAAAACACCTTGACGCTCACTGAGATCATGTGAGATGAGTCAAGAAAACTTGTGTGTGCATCATATAAACACATGGGACAAAACCACACCGCCCGCTCGCACAGAGGGTGGAGTTCGATGGTCTCAAAGGAAATGATGAGCCTCGGTTGAGATATGTTGAAAATTGATTATTTTCTCAGGAAAAAGATAATCTCAAAAGGGAGAGAACATGTTTTTTTCTTAACAATGATGATGAAAAAAGTCAAGGGCGATACCTTTGAACAGTTTTGATAAAAAAGAAAACTTTCAAAAGTGCATTCCATTTTAACAAACAAACTTATAATTGCAGTAAAGCAGGAAATAAAATATTACAATCATATTTACATTATACAGAACAACAGACACTTTACGGATTTCTACAACTTAAGTTAGTCTTCTCACATCCAAGGAAATACTGCCACTTCTCCCGACATGCTCCCTGCATTCTAGTCTTCCATAATGGCGATGAAGCAACGCAGTTCTTCTGATCAGTTCGCATGCATTTCCAGGGGGACGTGAACCAGATATAGAACACCCCTAAAGGTCTGTCCCTCGCCATCGGCCCATGGTGGAACCACACCTTGTCTGCAGAAAATGGTCTTAGCTGAAGTCCACAGGCGTACGCAGTGCCACATAGTTTAAATGCATGAATAAGTAAGGATTTTCTGACATGTTTTTTTAATCCTCCGTAACACCGTAGGATGTAGGTTCGTTCACACGATCCTTGTGGGGCAGTGCAATTAATGACACCAGTGCCATACGAGTGTCCGACTTCACGCCGGTCCATCTCCAGGGTGAGCGGGTTAAGTGGTGAAACCAGGTCGCCTCCTCCCGTTGCAGGTGTGATGGTGCTGGATTGGCATATTACACATGTGAGGACGCTAGGCTGGAGCGATCTGGGGGAAATGATAAGAAGGATCACCGGTGAGTGGAATGTTGCCGGGTTTTGTCACAAAACAATCACTATCACATGCGATCCTATATAAAGGATTTATAGGAGGAGGAGGCTGACTTCATTTGTGTGTCCTGGAGTCATTTACTACAGTGCTACTACCGCATTATAAAAGGACATCCTCCTCACAAGCTTGCTACACAGTCGACCACATGTTGAGCAGGGTGACTGCAACAATTGGCAGTGGGCAGTGAATTAGGTGGAGGGAGGAGAGGGGGTGGGATCCCTCTTCACTGAGAACTGTGAGGCTGCTTGATTGCCAGCAATTGCTGGGGCATCTGAATAATTCATAAGGACAAACTGGGACGCTGACAATGGCTTCCTCAATGTGTTTTCAGCTCACGGTCTGAATTTCCTTCCTTTTAACACTCGTATTAAGTCGAGTCGGTATTTGCTTACAGTGAAAGCCTTGTCTACAATTTAGAAAGCAAAAGCATATATATTAATTGTGTGCATGTCCCTGGATCGTTAATACTCGCCTTTCATTCCTACACGAGTCCATCATAGAGTGACAATGCCTGAACAATAGAAGGATCTGCCTTCGACCCCTCCTGGAACTCCTGCAGAGTCAGCTTGCCATCCGCATTCTGGAATAAAAACACAAGACTCAATGAAACCAAAGCTCTTTTATCTGAATATAATGCTTTTACTCTATACTGCCAGCAGGGGGCAAAAGTTCCTCTCAAGTGAATGATGTGTCAATCTCTCTTCCTCTACACTGTTGGGCCGGTCTAGTTCAGTGCTCTTGGATGGCAACCTCTCTCTCCTCCTCCACCCATACAAATGACTGAGTGCTGCTGTGTTGTACAGCTAAAGTCCAAAGGGCTGATCTTGGCAGTAGTGGGTATGCAGCTGACAAACATGGCCAAGTGGCGCTCCGTCTCGTCTTTCACTAAAGCCGAGGAAGGTTCTGAGCTGAGCGAGTGGGCATTACTGAGTGCTGGTGGTGAGGGGGCTATCTGTGATGTTTATAGACAGCAGGCAGCGTTAGTGACGCTGCGATGGTTACAGCCACAGCTCTAAACTTTATAGTGCCTGAGCCAGCCCCCAGGGGTGGCAATAAAGACACGTTCAGGTCAATGTGATAACTATGCAAGTGTTAGTATTGATAGCATCCCTCAAAGCCATATTTAGTCATTTAGAGTATTCAGAGTGTAGCTTCAAGCAGTTCTACAACAGTAATAATAACACATTATTACATGTTATTATTTTAGATGAGAAACACTCACCCTGTCCATCATGGCAAAGATACGGTCTACTAGTTTCTCGTTACATGTTATTATTCTAGATGAGAAACACTCACCCTGTCCATCATGGCAAAGATACGGTCTACTAGTTTCTCGTTACATGTTATTATTCTAGATGAGAAACACTCACCCTGTCCATCATGGCAAAGATACGGTCTACTCGTTTCTCGGGCGTGTTCTCCTCTTCTGGTAACTCCACAGTGTTCCCCTGAAATGCAAAACCTTTTACACAACACAAGTCTTCCAATCCATGTCCGTCTTCCACGTTTAAATGAAAATATTTTTTTTATCGTTTGGCGCAACTTACCACCATCTGATATATGGCATCTACGATGTTCAACATCTCATCGCGCGTGATGTAGCCGTCGTTATCCAGGTCGTACAATTTAAAAGCCCCTGTAAGGAGGAAACGGTAAATTAAGTTGAATCAGCGTTACTGCAGCTTGTCAGCCAATCTTTTATTTGCTGGTCCCCTCGTGAGCCTCTGCAAGTCCCCTTTGTTATGGCCAACGCATGACAATAAGCCCTCAAGCCTGTCATTAAAAAGTCAAAATACAGCGGGGGGTCAACGGCTGATGGGAGAAACGTCACCTCCTCCTTACATCTAAGCTTCTCGTCCAGGGTCCCGCGAGAGGTGACGGACAGAGCCTGGATGAACTCGGAGAACTCGATGCGTCCGTCCTACAGAGTGGCATGAGAGAGAGGGAAAGAGAGAGAGATAATGTATACACAGGTCACTCACAACATGTTTACAGGAAAGTTTTGGAGTTGTATTTGGAGTGTATTTTGTGACTGTTGGGAGCTAGGCTACACTGGCACACTTACTTCCAGTGAATGACGCTAAGCTAGGCTAACGGGGCGGCTGTTTCCTAAGCCTACTGCATGCACAGAGAAGAAAAGGGTATGTATGCTTGTCTAACTCCAGGGTAGATGGAAAATAAGCAAATTTCCCAAAAAGTTGGCATGTTCCTTTAAGTCTGCTGCTATTTCTGGCCTACAGGAACCTCTCTCCTGAGGCTGAAAAACACGTCACCTCTGGTCATTAGTAAGATAGATGCTGCTGCCTTGTAGTTTGAAAGTTATAGCATACACAGGTATATTAGGGGAACTCTATTTATTATACATCATAAATGCACTTCAGATATGCTTCCCTGTCCTACAAGGAGAAAATAATGATTCAGATTCCTGATGCTTTCGTGTCTTCCGAGCTTTGCTCAAATCCCATGCATATCACCTAACCATGGCAGTTCTGACTTTCCAATTATGTAACCAAAATTGTCTTCTGCAGCGTATCTCTGTTATGCAACTGCAATGTTTCATTCACAGTAAATAGAAATGTCGGCTGATAGCAGGCGCTTACAAAATTAAACAGAGTAACGTTAGCCCTTACAAAGACAGACCAGGTTGTTATGAACTCAAACCTCAAACGGCTGTCATGGACTTGCTCATATCTAACCATCATATTAAAAGAAATGCCATTCATATGCTAAGTGACAATGGCAGCTTCTAGACCACTAACTAACAACACATACACATTGACAGTGGTACCGCAGCCATCATACATTCATCAATTCATACCATACCTGTGCTATATTATAGCCCTAACCTGTATCACAAAGGCTTATATCCGATTCCCTGGATATAACTATCTGAGAAAAACTAGGCCAGAGTCGACCCTTAACTCTGCTCTCTCATTCGAGATCCAAACTGCTCCTAACGGCCTCGCGGCTAGAACAATAAGAAGAGGATGGAGAATCATCATAGACATTTTCAGATTTTTTTTGCCCATTTATCACTGGGAGACAACATACACTGAAAGACCTAATGTCGTCTCCCGGTGCCAAACGACCTCTGTGAGAACAGGGTGACCCAACTCCTTCGCTTAATTCGAGCCTCAGGGCAGCCCTGCTCTATCTGCACCAGACATCTGAGCAAACCAGCCACTGATGAAGAGACAACGAAGCACAGAAAATACCCGGATTCCACGAGTCCGAAAAAAAACAATGTAAGATCAACGAGCTGTCTAACTATAGGGTGCCTAACACTAATGAAGCCCACAGATAGACATCAGGGGGAGGAGTGGTCTGCCAGGCCCTGTTTCTCGTACCTGGTTCAACTAAGTCGATCAAGATGTCATTATCCAGCTTCAGTTAACCCGATGTTCGAAGCCGGGATTTTCCTGTTCCTCGAAGGTGGATTCAGTCTCGTTAACTCGATTCAGACTTGAGACTCAGGCTAAGTGCGCGCGGCCGCTTTAGGTGAAAAGCCAGCACGTATCGATGGCAGAGATCCTGATTCTCTAACGGCATTGATTGATTAATTGATTTAAGACTTTATTGACAGATTGCAATACGGCTCAATCGCCTCGCCGACAAGTTAAATGCGTTATCTATAGGCTAATTCTAAGTCCCTCATTACCTCAATCAATCAGATTATATTTCTTTAAACTTGCCTGCTGGATTGAATAATCAAATGAGATCTTGCTAGCGACAATAATTAGTTAAACTGTTATACAGAATTACGATACGGCTCTCTTACCCATTGATTGATGTATAGTCGATCTTTAACTTATCTCCAATGTGGTCTAACGGGTTGTTCTTTTGACTTTCACGCAGACGACCGGGGTTCGAGACCCTAGTCTTTTCCTTCTTTTTGCAATATAGGAATAATTCAATTTGGTGCACGTTGAGAGCTATATAAAGAATGACATCCTCAATGCATGTAGATTTATAATATTTTAACTTAAAACCAGGCTACTTTGGCGTATAATCATTAATATTATATTAAAAAAAATTATATTGGAAACACGGGGTTTTGAACCCCGGTCGCTGGGTTGGCAGGCTTGAGCACTACCGCTGCGCCACTGGACCAGATGGGATAAATTCATTGTTTATACATTAATGAACGAGAGACCCGTGTTTAGAATATTCTTTATTTTGAATGAAGTTTTCTCTCTTTATCCTCATTCATTAATGTGACGTCAACGGCTCATTCAATTTCTCATATCCGTCAAACAGCGCATCTCATCAGACATCTTAATCCCAGTTACAATTAAAATAACCACGTCATAATGTGTACATCGCACCGAGCGAGCGCCACGGTATATATAACGTGCATTATTTAGGACAAAGTGAATTTAGTATCAGCATTTTGGGTCTATTTTACATTTCAAAAGCCCCCTCTGGAAGAATGGAGCACAAAAACGTAATTCAGAATGGTATAATGCAGATCGTAGACTGTGGGAATAATTTCAGGAAACGGGCTGTCACTTTTTTGCGGGGGCGTGGCGATGGTTCAGGCTAACTTGAACTTAAACTCTGCTTTCGACCAGGCTCAAACTTTTGGATCTGTTGTCATGGTGATTTGGAAAATCCACGTACGGGGAACCGGAAAGTCCGGCTAACTCAGTTATCCAGTTAAAGTTATCCGGCTAACTCAGTTATCCAGGTACGGGGAACGGGGCCAGATCTCCCTGACACAACGCTTTTCTATTAGGCAATCGCCCCCTCTGGGTCGACGGCCTGTCAGTAGCTGTTCGCCTACGGCTCGGCTTTCACACCAAAAGTTAATGTATGATGGGATGTGGTTCTTTCTGGTGAAGTGTTTTATATACGATATCCTCAAATCCTGCTTGGAGGACATGTCCACAACCCACAGGGAAACAAATATTCAGGGAGATATTTTACTGCTCAAAAGTGCAACAGAACCATATTCATCTCAACCTCAGACTTAGAAACCAGCTGGTCAACTGAACAGGCACGATGAGCAAAATAAATATGAGAATATATTTGTACTGTGATGCATTTTCTTGATACTCGCAATTATGTAAAATACAGCATTGAGCATTTCAGATTGTATCAGCGTAGTACCTTTTAATAATTTCAATAAATGGTGGCATTTTCAATACATATCACTGTCCCAAATGCTTCTATACTTTAAGCAAGTGGCTTGTCCTTCCGCGTTCCCGTTTTGCGCTCTGATTGGCCACGCACGTTTCTGGTCATGTGACATGTGCGCCAATCGTGGGACGGCAAGTTTTTGGACGGTTAAGCTTAGGCGCTCTTTCGAAGTTGGTTAAGGTTAGAGTTTGTCTTAGAGCATGGCGATAGAACGCCTGCCCTGATTCCAAACTCTAACCTTAACCAACTGCGAAAGAGTCGCCTAAGCTTAACCAGTGATAAACTAGGCGTTAGGTAGTTTGCAGGCTGTTAGACCCGGAAATAGGCGCAGAACTTGCCGTCCCACGATTGGCGCACATGTCACATGACCAGAAACGTGCGTGGCCAATCAGAGCGCAAAACGGGAACGCGGAAGGACAAGCCACTTGCTTAAAGCATAGACGCGTCCCTAATAGTTCTGTATACAAACCCCAACAGTAAAGGATTTACAAGTGTGCAATGCAGAAAAGTCTAAAGCATCACCAACACTGTAATAAATTACACGCCAGCAAGAACACTGCGATCATCAGCTACTGGACTACTAGAGGCTCCCAGAAACAGTCAAAAGAGGATCGGTAATGCAGCCTTTATCAACTATGCCCCAAAACTGTGGAACAAACTACCCCAAAACATCAGGGAAGCCAACTCGCTAGACATCTTCAAAAGCTCTCTTTGCTCAGGCATTTCAATGTGTCGGTTCTATGCTAATTTTATCTTATTTTATCTATTTTATCACACTTTTTACTTCTTACTGATGCACTGCTCTGTTGTATGTTAAATACCCTGTTGTATGTCCGTTCTATTTTATAATTTTTAGAATCATTATAAACTATTTTTATACTGAATGATTTACCATACCTTGCTACCTGTCTATCTTTTTTATGTTCGCTTATACCTGTATTTTTTACTGTTGTGAAGCACTTTGAACTGCAACCTCTGTATGAAAAGTGCTATACAAATAAAGTTATTATTATTATTATTATTATTATTATTATTATTATTATTATTATTATTATTATTATTATTATTATAAAGCAGCAGAATAATTAAGATGACACAATGAGGATCATTTCCATACTTGGTTGGAGCAACAAAAGCACCCTGAGGAAACTGGCTGACCAGACAATGGGAGCTCTTTTTTCTCATGCACTGACACAACCTCTGATTAAGGCCACACGATCAAGTTTTTTTTTTTACACCAAGGTTTTCAAAAAAATAAACCTCTGTACACACGGGTGGTTTAAAAAAATAACCGCATACTCACGGCAACTGTAAAACTGATGTAAAACTGATGTAATATACATGTAGTACAATGCCAAAGCAATAGGTGGCGATGTAGTTCAAACATGAAGGCCATTTCAACCAATCAGAAGGGTTGAACGTGTCACTACGTTATAACATCCTGTCCACAAAACAGAAACCCGCCATCTTTAAATTGCTCGCTTGAATCTAACATTAGCATTCATTATTTGTTTGCAGCGAGAACAAAGTGCAATAAACAAAATAGGATACATTCACTGTGTTCTGCCTCATTTGTTGATGAAACAAAACCAACATCAACACAATTTACCACCAAGAGCGGAGAGTTTAGTCTCACAAAAAGATTGCAGATTTTGTAGGTAGGTACCTTACGTGCTAATGTGATTGGGATTTGCCATTATAATAGTTAGCATTGCGGCTAGCGTACATTAGTGTAGTAACGTTACACATGGGAGACTATCTTGCTGGACACAAACATTGTTGATATAGCAGTCTGGTTAATGTTGTTATATCGCTCGCTATTGATTGTACTAGTAACGTTAACGCTAGTAGAATGAATGGATGAAAACTTTATTTAACAGATTGCAGAATGGGTACAATACAATAGATACGGCTCAATACAAACAATTGTTAAGGGGATGCAGACCAGAAAAATACTTTTGTCTTGTTTACATCAGGGATCCCCGATATCGTTTGTTACAATCATTTTCATATAATGCTACTTGCGACATCTCTGCCATAAACACTGGAAATAATCTCGGTTACTATGTCCACACGAAACCACTGAAACCGGGATGCGCCAAAAACTTCACCCTGGACTCAAAAAAAAAGAAACGCTGCGTGTGGACGAACAGTGCAACTGCGCACATTAAATCACGGTTACATAAAACCCCGCGTTCGTGTGGACAGAAAAGTCCCATATAGTAGTAGTCCTTTTCAACAAGTTAATATAGGTCTTTGAAGTTTTTAGCTGGAAAGATTATGCATTCAAGCATGCCTCTATACCCGTCTGTTTCAGTCCTGTTCTCAACGGGCTGTTTTTTGTGTCTGTACCTTTAAAAACTAGCTGCTCCTTCTTCCCAATGCTGTCAAACTAGGCATTGCAGATCAAATATGACTCAAGCTATTTCATATACAACGTTCCGCTAAAATGTTGTCAGAAACAAATTTTAGGTTAAACTTTAGGTAGAAAAGAGAACGTTTACGGGTAACAGTAATGTATATTTGAATACCGTTTATGTCACAAATGTATCAGTACTAAATACCTGTATGTCCCTATGCCATAAATGTCATGTATGTTGTGTATGTCATAAATGTCAATATGAATTGAAAATGGGGGACCCTGATGTAAACAAGACAAACGTCTTTCTCTGGTCTGCATCCCCTTAACAATTGTGTGTATTGAGCCGTACTGTATTGTACCCATTCCGCAATCTGTTAAATAAAGTTTTCATTCATTCATTCATTCATACAATCAAGCCAGCATTTTGTGCATGCACACGCAAGTCATGGGCTACGCATTACAATGAGCTTGACATCATAAAGTCGGACATCCAGGTGGCTCGTTCAAAAAATCTGACTGGGTTGTCTTATTTCACAGTTTGAGTGTTAGTAGGCCCATCAGAGACCCAGGTATAAGTGAGTTCTTCACGATATGGGACCTTCAAGGACCAGTAGGCTACATTAACTCCACCCTTAAAGGGGTTACCAGGTATATCACTGTTAACAGTACTCCCTATATATAGCAGCAACCACAGGCAACAGCCCAAAGCCAACACACATAACATAATATATTATCTTGTAAATTGAAAGTAAACTAGTAGAGATGGATTGAAAAACCTTGTTTTCATCGAAGACATTGAAGACAAATGAGGCAAACTTGGTGGGGTCTCCAAAAGGGAAGAACTGTTTATAGATCTTCTGGAAGCCCACAGCATCCAGCTGCCCACTCGGACAGTCCTTGATGAAGCCTTTGTACCTGAGAAGAATGACACAGAAGCCATACCAAATTAATTTAAGATGATATTAATAATGTAAAGAGTGTACAGAACCATAACGAACCTGAACATCAGTTAAATGTTACAGATGTCATGCCAGTTCGCATGTACAGCAAGGCATCACGGGTCCACTTGCTGTACATGCTAGATCAAACGGTACAGCGCAAAACTATTTGTCTCATTAGAAGATAAGATGATTGCCCTAATCCAATAGCAGAGGCCGAGGGTGTTTTAACTGTAATCAAATTACTCTCCAGTCTTCTTTTGATAACATGCATAACTGATAAATCTGCAAGCTTCCTCTATCCCCTGGAGACGATGTATCACATCTGTTAGCCTAAATATAGAAGCGTTTCATAAGCAATTTCAAGCACAGTCACTCAAAGGTATGCTTCCTTTTTACAGCTACATAGCGAAGGACTGCATTAGTCCCAGTAACGAGTCTGTAATGGTTCTCTGTAGACAGGGGGAGCAAGGAAGAGGGAGGACGTCAAAACAAAAAAGTTTAAATAATTTTCTTGGTAGAAACAGCGAATGTGAGGTTGAGTTCACATACTGTAGCTTTTCACTTGTTCGTCTATGATTCACTCAAGACTACTCAAAATGAGGCTAGGCTGTAATTAAGGGCAGGCAGGAAGGCAGGGAGAGAGGGAGAGAGAGAGAGAGAGAGAGGGAGAGAGAGAGAGAGAGAGAGAGAGAGAGAGAGAGAGAGAGAGAGAGAGAGAGAGAGTGAGAGAGAGAGAGAGAGAGTCCAATGGAGAATGAAGCCTCTTAACAAAGGTTATTCTATAACCCTAGTTACATGAGTTTTTGTGAGCATTCTGCTGGGATAATCTCATCGTTACTTATTGTAACACTGAAAGCTTTTGCTACATGCACCTTCATTTGCCCGGTTATGAATATAAGCAAGGGGCGTGACCGTGCTGTTCCTTCCCGAGTCTTGACCTTCATTCCGAAGACAGTCAGGGGTCCTCAGTGAGTGAGAGCAGAACGCTCACAAAAACGTATGTAACTAGGGTTATAGGATAACCTTTGTTACATTTAGTTTTTGCTTACGTTCTGCTCTGCTGGGACACAGGAGCGGAGCAGGACGCGGAGAGCCCGACAAATGTACCTGCTGAGGTCCCCTTAACAACCATCAGAACATTGGGGAGGGTCCGGGCCCCTCCACCCTTCCTAGTGAGGGGTGGGGGGGGGGGGGACAGGACACAGACTATGCGAAAAAAGGTAACAGCACCCAAAAAACGCACAAGGTGAGTAGACTGCGGGAAAAAAGGACCCGCATCTACCCCACAGCGCGTCCCGCTCGCTACAAGGGACGTACGCAAAGCATAAGCTTGTGTTACCACTCCCACACCTCGTGGGGTCGGGGTCGTTAAACCCAGACTCTGCCCGCGAGGTGTCTCGTGGGGTCGGGGTTCCGAACCCTGACTCCGCCAGCAAAGCCTTAGCAGCGGGGCGCAGAGGAGGCCCCAGCCCCATGGACCACTCAAAGGCAGGCCTGCCGCCGAGTCCAGGAGCTAGGACCTGACCAAAGGGACCTGGTGAGGTCAACGAAGCCGTGGCATCGAGACCTCTCCAGGCGTTTACTCGTGACACCACTCTTTACACCGCCAGCGCACGGACAGGACACAACAGGTGAAGGCCCTTCTCCGCCTGGTACGCCGCGAAGACCCTCTGAGGAGGAGGCTCTGAAACTCTCCGAGGAGGCTCTCTCACTGAGGGGGAGGCTCCGAAAAACTCCCTGAGGAGGCTCTGAAACTCCCTGAGGAGGAGGCTCTGAAACTCTCTGAGGAGGCTCTGAAACTCCCTGAGGAGGAGGCTCTGAAACTCTCTGAGGAGGCTCTCCCTCATAATCTCGTGGGGTCAGCTGGCATACCGGGGAATACAACCACTCCAAAAGGTTTAACAATGTTGTACTAATAATCAAGGAAGATGTGGTTTGTAAATGGGTGAATCAAAAGGCAAAGAGAAATTTAGTATAAAAGAAATAGAAATGGTGAAGGATAAGAGAAGAAGGAAATTCAAGGAGGGTCACTGGACCAATACCATACATATTTGCCTTAGTCAGTATCTAATCCTTTTGAGTAGGTATTAAATTTGTCTATACCTGTTCAAGGGCGGTATACAATCAGTCTTTGTATTAAGTGCCTGGAAAAACAACTGTAGTGGAAACATATAACCAACAATGCTATTCATGTAACCATTTATGTTCACTGCATTCTTTCATATTGTGTTATGGGATCCATTTTTGTGTAAGTGTTGTTTGTCTATAAATGTTAATAAAAATGTAAGTTTAAAAAAAAAAAAAAAAAAAGTAATGTTAAGGAAATATATACATTTTGAGATAAATTACGGTCGCCCCAAATTACTTTTTTTAAGGCTATGTCGTATTAATTCAACTTAAAAAATACTAAAATCTCTTAATTAGTATTTTTTTCATAAATGCATGTGTACACTACATTCCAAATGTTTGAACAATGGCCAAATATATCCTTATTTTTTGTATAAAAAAATTGGCCTATTCAAAAGTCTTATCCGTCAATGACCCAACTACACTAGTGGTTGTGCAGGCTGTTGCTCCTGTTTACTTGGCAGGGGAACAACACTGCGCTATTAGGCATTCTATTATTGATTTCAGGTGAGTAGCAAGCATACTAATGAAGTTCCCTCAGTTGAGAATTACTATAGAATAGAGTAGATTGAATGCACAACACAGGCATGCATCTAACCCTGCTAATTCTTCTGTGTTTGCGCCTGTGCTCTGATTACATGCCATCTGCTATTTCCCCTGGTAAGATTCCCTCTCATCCCTTGCACACTTGGCCGTGCTTATTGCTGCTGATCTTCGAGTGAGGAGGAGTCATGCAAACGGTCCTGTGAAAGGATGTACGAGAGAGATGGTGAGAGCTGGCTGCACAGCCCAGGGGGGTTATTCCACCCATGTGCACTGAGGCAGCACCTGAGACGGGCCAGTGCTGTGGCTCTAGACCTGCCCATTACACATTATAATGCTGCTACTGCTGCTATGGGTCAGTGCTGTGGCTCTAGACCTGCCCATTACACATTATAATGCTGCTACTGCTGCCGTGTGGGCCAGTGCTGTGGCTCTAGACCTGCCCATTACACATTATAACGCTGCTACTGCTGCTGTGGGTCAGTGCTGTGGCTCTAGACCTGCCCATTACACATTATAATGCTGCTACTGCTGCTATGGGTCAGTGCTGTGGCTCTAGACCTGCCCATTACACATTATAATGCTGCTACTGCTGCCGTGTGGGCCAGTGCTGTGGCTCTAGACCTGCCCATTACCCATTATAATGCTGCTACTGCTGCCGTGTGGGCCAGTGCTGTGGCTCTAGACCTGCCCATTACCCATTATAATGCTGCTACTGCTGCCGTGTGGGCCAGTGCTGTGGCTCTAGACCTGCCCATTACCCATTATAATGCTGCTACTGCTGCCGTGTGGGCCAGTGCTGTGGCTCTAGACCTGCCCATTACCCATTATAATGCTGCTGTGAATATGCCCTGGCTCCTTCCCTCTGCAGCCCACTGACTCAGGCGGCGTGAGTCAGGGCTCACGATGTGGGAGGCGCCGCTCCTTTCATGCATGAAGAATGCCGTTAAAGGAGTCAAAAGGCTAGGAGTGCTGAAGTGTGTGGACATGGAAGACTGATAGCTTCGTTACTACTGCTCCCTCTTCTCAGGATCACAGGATTCAAATAAATAAATAATTAAGCAATAGCACAACTGAAGCATCCGGTGAATGAATAGTATGAGTGGGCTCGAGCTTAACGCATCATTATGGACGAGAATGTGTTAACCCCTTATCAACCCGTGGACATCTGGCTGAGGCCGAGGTGCACTTGTGCCTACACACTGCATTCACAGCAGGTACCCAGAAATTATACTTAAGTGAAAGTATGGGAACCGTCTCAAAATCGTACTCAAGTAAAAGTCAGAGTATCTGGCTAAAAACACACTTGAGTAGAAGTAAAAAAGTGTCTACTTTTAAATGTATTTAAGTACTAAAAAGTAAAAGTAAAAACTTTTTTTATTCCGGGGCAATGAAATGTTCCGTTTCGTCCTCTTCATCACTCGTACTATCGTTTGTGGCCATCTTCTGTAGCTTGTCACTCTGACTGTCTATTCTTCTGGTAGCAGGTGTTTAATCAAAGATCCCCGCTTTCTAGTCTTGCACAAGGACCAATCAGCATGGGTATGGGCGGGTTCATTTTCCATTGATGGGGATTTGATTGGCTGTTTTTAAATAAAGTGCAGCCGCAGGATTAATAACGTTAGTGTTAGTTCGGCCAGAGAAATAAATATACAAATTAAAATGGTTGGACCTGCGAGATTTGTACTTTGTAGGTATGCATTTTAAATGTAAGGAGTAAAAAGTATGTTTTTTTTTCTTTGAAATGTAATTGAGTAAAAGTACAAGTATAAAAACCTAATAATACGCGAGTAAAGTACAAATCCCCAAAAACAGTACTTAAGTATTGTAACAAAGTACAATTACTCAAGTACTTTACACCCCTGATTGACAGCCACATATACTATCACCAACCTCACCATTAACCCCTGGGTGTCACTGACTTCCCCTGCCAGAGGCCTGATCGTCATATTGAAACATAGAATAATAAGTGTCTCAAAGCAGAGGGGCCGACTTGCAGTATCTGTTTATTAGCGTTGTCACTAAGTATTTCATGGGTAAGATCACTCTAAAACAACCTTATGGATAATCTGACGCTATGTAGTTGTTAAGTGCCTGAAAGAAAAATTGCCTTCTGCCCCCTCCATTCCTCTAGTATCCCTCTTATAAACATGGCAAAGCGCTTGTCATGGAAGTGTTGTATCAGTGTTATCAGGCTCCAAAGTCACGTAGTCTCAGTACCACCAGCTTCCAAAGTCACATAACATTTTTACATTTACATTTAGTAATTTAGCTGATGCTTTTATCCAAAGCAACTTACAGGTTTTGTACAACAGGTCATCAGGAAGGGTACAACTTTGGCAGCTAAGGGTAAGTGATATTTGACAAATAGTGTCAAACTTGTGTGCTACACTCTTAACACATTCCCGCCCGACAACGTATATATCCGTGTTTCGAATCCATGCTTAAAGGACCAACCACGGATATCTCCGTGGCAAGGTTGTTTTGGCTTTTATTCCATTTTAATAACCTATTCAAGGTCTCCGAGCTGCACTGCAGATGTACCCTACTCTTTGAATTCGAAAAAGTGCATTGCCGGCCAGATCCTCTTAGGGGCGCTGTATCGATAATGCAGTGTTCCCTGTGGCAGAAGTTGTCTTTTTTTTCTGGATTTCCAATGTAGTTTTCTACTCACCTGAAGCGATCCCTGTTGCACGGAATACGTTTTGGATTGCGGATTTCACTATGCAGTAAGGTAATATATCATCAGTCAATGGACATATCGATCTACCAGATGGCGATCGATAACTGGGAAATGGTCTGGGGGATCCAACCGGCTCATGGTAAGATCTTTTTCACGTAAATTACATGCTGATCAGGGCTTGTTATGATACTCAACCAGCCGATCAGCGTATGTGGCTACTGAGACGAACACGGTTATTGGTAATCAATAATCAGAAACGACGTCCCCCGCCCCCCCCCCCCCCTTTCATGCATTCATGCTTGAGGATTGTACCGATCATATGCAGTTTGAGTTTTAACTGTAGCTTCTGTATAACCGAAATGCCATTGGATATAACGTTAGTAGATATTAGCCCTTTATCCAGCCTTCCAGGAAATATACTAGACCAAATCCCGTATAACGCTTATATTCAAGACGCTATAAAATAAGAACGTATTGATGAAAAAATTATTTCTTTAAGCCATTTTGAAGGGACGGTTTATGGTCTCAATTGACAATGAGAATGGACAGATAGCAATACTATAAAGTATAGATTTAGCTCTACAAACAGCCCCACGGACTGTGCAAGTCTGTTTACATATGCTGGCCATCTACAGTGATTTTAGACGCATCCAAATGGCCGCCAATGTGTTAAGTGCATTGTAGTAACATTAGCATAGTAGGTAGCAGTATAGGCATAGTAAATAGTAGTATAGACATATTAGCATAGCAGGTAGCAGTATAGGCATTGTAGATAGTAGTATAGACATATTAGCATAGCAGGTAGCAGTATAGGCATAGTAGATAGTAGTATAGAGACATATTAGCATAGCAGGTAGCGCTATAGGCATAGTAGATAGTAGTATAGACATATTAAAGGTCCCATGTTTTGCTATTCCTTTCACTATTTGGGCAATGTTACACAATTCCTGTGAGTTTATGGAACACATCTGTAAGGTTTTTTTTGTCAAAAAAATTAATTGTTTTGTATTTCTAATCAAGTACTCTAAAGCAGCATTTTTCCACTTCAAGATTTCAAGCTGTTTTGGGCTGGGCTCCGCCCATAAGGGCTTTGAGTGACAGTCACCCACACAGCGTGATACATGTGTACGAGAGAGAGCGAGAGAGAGCGAGTGAGAGAGCGAGCGAGAAAGAGAGCGAGCGAGAGAGAGGGAGAGAGAGGATACATCGCTCCGTGCGCGCGTGTGCGAGCGGCTCGACTGCGATTGTGTGTAAAATGCAGGTGGACCGTGGAGAGAGAGAGGGAGAGAGAGGGAGAGTCAGGAACAGGGAGACCGCTTCCGCATTATTCCCACAGCTCCGTTGTTGAGCAAATTGTTGATTCTCTCTGTCGGCACCCGCACACGTCAACCCGTTTGAGGAAGTGTCAGTATTTCCACTCACTCTGTTGTTGAGCGAATTGTTGATTGTGGGCGGTGACTACAACCAGTGCCTTATTCACGTCAGCAAAACAGTCAAATCAGAATGGCTTAGTTCAGTGAGGGAGGATCTCGTGAACTCGAGATTGGACTGATGAGCCAAAATGAGAATTAGAGACACAGACCCCATTTATACAACCCCACATTGCTAGAAAACAATGCTAAACACTGGAAAAGGCTATTTATAAGACATAGGACCTTTAACATAGCAGGTAGCAGTATAGGCATAGTAGATAGATAGTAGTATAGACATAGAACATTTACATTTAGTCATTTAGCTGACACTTTTATCTAAAGCGACTTAGAAGTTCTGTACAAGTCAGCAGAAAGGCTACAAGTCTTTCAGCTGAGTAACAATGTTCATAAAACAGTGTTGAAACTTGGAGCATAGTAGTAGAGACATAGTAGTAGAGACATATTAGTATAGTAGGTAGTAATATAGGCAAGGAAGATTATTTAGTGGAAAAGTGCCAGTTCAGATATTGACGTATACAGATATCACTATTGACGTAGTCTCACTACCACCGGGTTCCAAAGTCACATATAGTCTCAGTACCACCAGGTTCCAAAGTCACATATAGTCTCACTACCACCAGGTTCCAAAGTCACATATAGTCTCACTACCACCAGGTTCCAAAGTCACATATAGTCTCACTACCACCAGGCTCCAAAGTCACATATAGTCTCACTACCACCAGGTTCCAAAGTCACAACCAGGTTCGAAAGGCGTCCTATTTTCAGGACTCATCTGTCTTCAAGGTCTATGTGAGGGAGAAGGCTGGGCTAGAAATACAGCATCAAATACACTTGAAATGCACAAACTAAATCCTGGGCAACAAATGTTAAATGGGTTTTGCAAGTGGGTCACAACATAGGCCCCCGCTACTCATGCATTGTGCCAATGAAGACACATAGCCCAGGGGCAATAGCTAGCCTCACAACAGAGTTTGGGCATGATGGAGGGGAGAAACGATCATAGAAGATGTTACTTACCACTGTTGCACCTCTTTCTCTGTAACTGTAAAAGAAAGCAAGAGTGACATCAGTTTAAAGGAAAACCTTTGAGTGGCCTAGAAAGAAATGTTGCCTGCTATTGTTAGGTGCAGTGATGATGTAGTTAGTCAAGTAGCTGCATCCTTGATCATGGAGGCCTAATCCTTCCTTACATACGCAGCTACACAACAAATGTGAATGCGCATCAATATATGCACACAAGGAAAATGTATCCTTGCATATTTAACATTTTTGAATTAACTCCTTCTGTATTACTTTGAGAGGCTGAATTAATAATGGATCCGACCCCCGCATGGCGGTACTATAGCAGAGTAGCAGAGTGGAAATAAATGAGAAAGAGAGAGAGAGAGAGAGAGAGAGAGAGAGAGAGAGAGAGAGAGAGAGAGAGAGAGAGAGAGAGGGGGGGGGGGGGAAGAAGGAAAGAGAAGCAGGGTGAGGTTATGAAGGTCATCGGCTGATTTAACAAAGAGAACGGTTGTTAAGTGTTATCATGCCCACATAAGCATTATTATCTTCCAGTAACTAATCAACCGCTCCCTTGTGGGTTTCTCTCTCCTCGCTTCATTGTCTCAAGCAACCAAAGCAATTTTTGTCCACTTGGCCCCCTGGGCGTACGGCTTAAATATAAGGGGCTGGAAATCGATAGCATTAGTGAACGTAGGAGAGAGGCTTCTGAAGCGTGTCCTGTTCAGTGTCTGAGGCCTTCCAGTATTACTCATGTTGGTCATAGGAGTCAAAAATATAAGAGGCTTTTGTTGACACACAAATCCTACAGCAAACACCAGGCTTTGGGTTAATCAATCGGTGCCTTTGATAGCCTACAATCCCCTACATGCAGTTTGACTGTGGGATAACCCACAAGCCAGTCATGTTTCACAAGATGTAGGCTGTTATGGTCAATAAGGAAGCCATTATTTGCCTCAAATTCTTTCTTTTAAGACAGTGGGCACTGGGTTAGGGCTGGGAGGTGTACCGAATATGAAGGTATACCGTCATGGATCCAAGCAAAGGTATGCATTTTTACTATACCATCGTCCACAATTAGGGATGTCCGATATTATCGGCCTACCGATATTATCGGCCAATATCGGCATTAAAATGTGATATCGGAAAATATCTGTATCGGTTTTCAAAAAATAAAAAATAAAAAAGTATATTTTTTTATTTTTACATTTCTATAACCTTTATTTACCCAGGCAAGCAAGTAAGAACAAATTCTGATTTTATTTATTGTCAAAAGTATGCATAATGTTGTGTTAATTCCACAACAAGAGATATGTAATGTTAATGTGCTATTCACCACTGCCCGCGATTTAATCAAGATGTATTACATAACTCAGTCAGAAGCAATGGGAAGTAATGCAATCAGCCTATGCGGGAGCGAGCGGGCCTTGGCTAGCTCTCTGACTGTTTGCCCCGTAGGCTCTGCTCCAACACATCCAGCTTGCACTCTGTCACTATCGGCCTCTTCTGTGGATGTGACACAACTAACAAAATCATCATGGTAATACGACGGCCAAGGCCACGCCTACATCCTGCGGTTGGTGTTCTTTCCACATGAATCCAGACCAGTCATTTGGAAAAACTATTTTCTGAGTCGGGCTCACATAGCTTTAAGCCTGGGTAATACAATTCCAAGCGTGTTTTTCAACAAGAACAGGGAAATATTAGGCTAGCCAACATTTTAGTTTAGTCTTTGGCCTGGTGGGGCTATGTTTAAACAAGCTGACAATGATTAACCTATGAAGATGTCTCAGCCTTTTCTGACCTGCCAAAAGTGGCGAGACAGGGAGGAAAAATTATATTGCAGCACTGAGAGAGTAATAAATAAAACTCAAGACATTGGCGAGAGGAATGTCAAGCGAAATTGACCCAAAGTCTAACCTTGTTGACTCTCTGCCGACAGGACATTACTTGTTGGAAAGAAAATGGTAATTTCTTCTCATACAAGAGAGAACACAACAATAACAGGCTGTCATTTACTGAGTCGTCAAACTGTCAATGCCCCCGAAAAAGAGTAGACCAAAATGGCAGATGAAGCTTCTGATGAGAGAGGGAAAGAAAGAGGCAACAGGATGAAGGGAGAAATGACTCTCAGCCAGACGAGAGCAAAGCAAAGGGAGAATGATCATGCGGGAAGAGACGGCTTGGTGCCCCTCGAAGCAATGCTAACCAGATAAGATCCTAATTATACTATTCCATTCCTTGCTCAAGGAGGGTAATTAGGGGATAAAGGGAGAGAGGAGAGGGTGAAATGGTTAAGACAGAGAGAGAGAGAGAGAGAGAGAGAGAGAGAGAGAGAGAGAGAGAGAGAGAGAGAGAGAGAGAGAGATGGTAAAGGACAGCAGCAAACAGCCAATCCCAGCACGAAGCCCAATCTTCCTCCACAGTAATTTCCTGCCACAACAGCCTCCCTTGGTTCTACCATGAAGCGACGAGCCACCATACAAATAACACAGTCATTAAGCAGCCACAGGCTGTCAACTCCCACCCACACCTGCACACTGTATACTGCTAGAAGAATTTGTTGTATTCCTATAGGGATAACAAAGGGATAACCTTGTTGAGACCAGAATCCTTGCTATTTCTTTTGATACATGGTAATGCCCCTACTTTACGTGGGTCTTGACCAAAATAATTCTACTGCAGACAATGTCAAAATTAGCCCATTCATCACGCTGCTAATTTGGGGTGTCCTGGTCTCAGGAGGAACGCGATAATTCATTATACTTGCAACGTCATGGGTTGGAATCCAATTTGTGTCTCATGCTAGGCTATCTCTCTATCCCATCTTTCTTTGTCACTACTCACAAAAAAAAGGTATTTCTTAACTCATTAAACGCTAAAAACGTATACTCATTTTTGGCTCCCATGCGTTCACCGCCAAAAACTTTTTATTATTATTATACTAAACAGTCAGGTGGACCTTGGTGTGTGATCCCTGAAGCTCTGAGGGAATTGGAATTGAAATGCCGATCGAATCCCGATAGGTGGCAGTATCGCCTACCTTTTGAACTGGGCTAGTTTAGTGTGGGGGGAGTTGAGGGCACTCGTGGTAGAGAGGTACCAATGGCGATCGCGAACTTTTGGAGATTATTATGAAGAGGGACCCCCCCCCCCCCCCTTAGTGGCTTTCCGAATAGAAACATTCTATATATGGTCGTGTTTACCTTTGACCTGGAAATAATATAGTTGTCAGGTGAGCAACCCGCACAAAATGAGCATGCTGCGCAACACACATATCTCACGTTCCAGAAAACAACTAAATTATTTTTAAACAGGATGGGTTTTAGCCTGGGATTGCGCAGGAATGAAGGTACAGTATGTAGAAATAAACGTTTTTTCCCCTGTTGGAGTATAAATATTGCCTGTCAAATGAGCCATACTATTGTCTCCATAGCTATAATATAGAATATACGATGGTTCTACAAACATCGTGAAAATTGTCAAAAACGCTGGCACCAGGAAGTAAAGATGGAAAGATGGAATATCCATAAACTGCATATGGAAATGAGTGTAGGTACAAAACCCTATCTGTAATCTCCCTGGCTTGATTGTTGATCCATTACTTCACAATCTCCATATTTATAGACCTCTCCAGTGTGATTTAAAGAGACGCTGATTGGAACTTTTGCCAGACCTGAACTAATCACCATTTGTTACACTCCAGGGAAATATTATTCTAAATCAAACATGTATTCTATCCATCCCCAGCAGACATTTTGTTTATTTTGTTTTGTTCAATGGATAATGAGAAGGCTTGAACTCTCAATACGTGCCAGTAAGGATATGTACTGGACTATATGAAGTGCAATATGCAAAACAAGTCAGTGTGGAAAAATGCAACAACAAAATGTTTTTTGTTTAGTTGTCTAATATAGGGTGGGAAAACTACAGCAAATATGATGACACATATTATTCACATTATAACGAGTTCCCCCTGTGTTCACAATGTTTCCTTGGATCTCAATTGCTATCAATTGATTGTAATTGAAAAAAAAAGTAAGCTATGCATCAGTCCTACCACCTTTGGCCTAGCTAAAAGGAGAACAAGACTAGCAGGTACTCACAATAGGTTTTCCTGGTCAACTCCTCCACCACCTCTGGCTTGAGCTTGCTGTTGGATTTGCCCATGGTCTGCAGCTCTCGTCAGACTGCCTGCGGTGACTCCACGCCTTCAGCTCCACCTTGGCACAGCACCTGTTCCTACCTCCTTGCCAGCCTGCTCCTCTGCCAAACACATACATAAATGTGGGCCAATTTAGCCGCAATAACACTGGTGGAATAAAATAACAGTGACGCCCCTGTTTTGCTTTTAGCAGTAAGAAAATTAAAAAAGCAACTCCGGTCAACCTAAAAAAGGTCTTTAGCTTTCAATGTAGTCCACTCTGGATGTGGTCCTGGTCTTCTCACCAGCCTTCACACAGCCATCAAACCCCTGGGGATTTGTGAAGAGGAGCCAGCAGCTTGTTGGGTCTATATATGAGAGCTGAGAGCCTGTCTTTCTCCGCCTCTCCTTTCTTCACTCCAGTCCGTGGGCGAGAGTGGCGTTGTGGTGCGTTGCTACCTTCGTCCTTGGATACAGGAGTCACTCTCAGTCTCTGGGTTATGCACACGCTCACTCCCTCACACTCATTCTTCTCTCTCTCTCGCTCTCTCTCTCCTAATTTTTCTTCGTCCCCACTGATGTCTGCATGGCTCTGGGTAACTCACTGTAAAGGAGAATCCTCCCTCTTGACAGCCGAGATAAGGAAGTGTGTGTGTGTGTGTGTGTGTGTGTGTGTGTGTGTGTGTGTGTGTGTGTGTGTGTGTGTGTGTGTGTGTGTGTGTTGATTGATTGATTGAACATTTTATTAACAGATTGCAGAATGGGTACAATACATTACAGCTCAATACACACAATTGTTAAGGGGATGCAGACCAGGGCCCTATTCCCCGTACCTGGTTAAACTAAGTCGATCAAAAGTCCCATTATCCAGATTAAATGAACCCGATGTTTGAATTCAGGCTTTCCCTGTTCCTCGAACGCTGATTCAGTCCATACCTGTCAACCCTCCAGTTTTTTTCCGGGATTCTCCCGTATTTCAACCTTCTCTCCCGCCGTCCTCCCGTTTTTATTTATTTATACAAAATGGCTGCAATTCCCCTCTGTGACGACAGGTGGCAGTAGTGTAGATTAGAATGTTAGCACAGGAAGTCAGACGAGAAGACGGTTGCCGACAAACTGTCGGGCAAAGTGGGGTTGTTCCCGGAGCTCACTCTCTGCCGTGGTTTCTCAGTGTATAATGTATGGTGCTCTCCCTCAACATGCGAGTAGGGTGAGACAACACCATTCTTTAGTCCAAATAATACCCTACTTTATACTATATTATTGTCATTCGTTTAATGTAAAGTAGGCCTGCCGCGATAAGCAATAAATCGATTAATTGCCGCGATAATTAAAATTAATGCAATGATTTTGACGGGCGCGATTAATTGCTATTTGCGCGTTTGTTTTAATGAGGCGGAATCAGTGCCCCTTGTCAGTCACTGTCCGTGTGGGGGGCCGCTGGCCTTACTACAGAGCACAGCACGGGAGCTCCGTGGGGCAGTAGCAACGCCACATATAGCTTAACTACATTTCTCAATGGTGTTGCTCCTTTTAACCAAGTAGCGTTATTTATAGTGTAACGTTAGCTATTTTTAGACCCAAGTAGTTACTCGCTACTGCCCGGAGAAACTGGACTGCTAAATAAAGATGGAAGATCGAGTGTTGATTCTCATTCAATGCTAACAACATTAGCTAAATAGCTAACAAACGAAATACAACGTATAGCATAGCTACAACACAGAATAACGTTAATACAATTACATGCATCATTGTTTACAATGAACGGGTGGGGCTAGTCAAAGGACTGGACACGGGGACAAGTTAAACATGAATTCATTTATTATAACGTAGTAGGTAGTTTCGAGTCGTGCTGCAGTGCCTACGCACCACAGCTATTCTATTATATACTGCTTTGACGCTTCCTCCTCATCGTTGATTGCCTGTAGTAGCTGCATCTAACGTTAGTAGCTAACGTTAAAACTAACCTAAAGTTAGTTGTTCACCAACAATCTCAATATTTGTTTTATCATTAGCTCAAAAACACAGAACCGGACGAGAGACAAGTTGGCCGCTCATAGGTGCCGCTAGGATAATAACAACAATACTTCCGGTCCGGTCGGTGGGCTTCAAAATAAAAGTCTAAAACACCGGAAAAGACGGAGCGGTGGGCTTCAAAATAAAAGTTTTGGGAAATAAATTTCTCAAAAAAAAATTCTCTAACCGGTCGCAATAATATCGCTTATCGCGATATTTTCGGGGGCAATTAATCACCCAGCAAAATGTGTTATCGTGGCAGGCCTAATGTAAAGTCAGTCTTACATTGGCACTGCTTTAACGTTGCATTTACCCATAATCCATTGCTGTATTAGACCCATGTGCCAGTATAACTTTTGTAAAGTAATGAAGCGCAAATGTAAAGTTAATCAATACACAATGAATCTTTATCTATATCACATGTCTAAACTACTTTAAAGGAAAACTCCAACATTTTGGGAAATTAGCTTATTTAACATCTTCCCTGGAGTTAGACAAGAAGATACATACCTTTTTTGTCTCTGTGCGTGCATTTAGCTTTGGGAACAGTCGCTCCGTTAGCGTAGCTTAGCTTCATCACTGGAAGTGGGGGGGGGGGGCGGAGCCTGACGTTCCCTACAGGGTCTTACAGTCACCAAATACAACTCCAAAACGTTCCTGTAAACATGTTGTGACCCCACGTGGAGAAATAAAACATAATTGAATTAGACAATTACGTTTTATAAGCAAATATACTCTGAACTATTTTTTGCCTAACCACTCGAGTCTCTGGGCGCAGTCAGTGGTTTCAACGTGAAGCCGTGTTTGTTGATATTCTCATTCCTTCAAAGGATCCGAACCGATTGAAGTTTATGGATACCATGACTTAAAATCCTCTTACCTTGATGATTAAAAGCCTCCCCAATTTAGAAAACAGTAATCCAATGGCTGGTATTGATAATATAATACTAACTACTGCACGCTCGGAGCTAACCGGAGCTAACACAGAACAGGATGGTATAGCAAATATAATGACTTCCTTTCTGGGGTTTTCAAAATAAAAGTGCGACGTTTATAGCAGCGGAAAACGTTTATTTTGTACATTATCTAACGTTAACACGAACCTAAACTAACTTTAGGTTAGTTGTAACGTTAGTTTAGGTTCGTGTTAACGTGCAGGGATGTACACAGCATTTCACTTTCAACCAGGTATCTGATTAATTTAATGTAGCAATTAGTAGTTCACAAACATCCTAACAGAAAATATATACATAAGAGGGGGAGGAGACTACATTGGGAGGGGGCGGGGGAGGGGCGAAATCTCCAGTTTTTTTCAAATCCCAATGTTGACAGCTATGATTCAGTCTCGTTAATTCAAACCAGACTTGATACTCAGGATAATTGCGCGAGGCCGCCTCACCTGAAAAGACAGCAGGTGTCGATCACAGAAATCCTGATTTTCTAACGGCATTGATTGATTGATTGATTTAAAACTTTATTAACAGATTGCAGAATGGGTACAATACAGTATGGCTCAATAGCCTCGCCGACAAGTTAAATGCATATCTATAGGCTAATTTTAAGTCCCTCATTACCCCAATCAATCAGATTCTATTTATTTAAATGTGCCTGCTGGCAGTAGGCTTAATGGTATGAATAATCTAATGAGATCTTGCTAGCGAAAATAATTAGTTCAACTCTTTCAGAATAAGTAGATACAAACAAGCCCAAAGAGTATCTAATTGATACGAAATAATAGATACTTATGAGGATATCTGTACTGTATGCACTCGGCTTAGGTATCATGTACTTTATATATAAATACATGGTTCCCAAAGTGTTCAAGGCGCAACCCCCCGAAATAACGTGTCAGGCTTGGAGGGAGGCTATACAGTTTCCCTATTAATCAGGTTTTATACCAGTGACACCTTGTTCATCATCAGATAACAGTGATTGAACAGATAAATGCATTTTCTCAAATTAATTCATTCAAACGTCAACGGCTCATTCAATTTCTCAAATCCGTCAAACAGCGCATCTCATCAGACATTTTAATCCCAGTTACAATTAGGGATGCACGATAATTATCGGGCCGATATCAGCAATTATGACGTCATCCCGATAAACTCGATAACGTTATTGATAGCTCCGATAACATATAATACATTTTTTGGTTAAAAGAAATCCGGTGTGGGTGGATTTGGATGAAGGGCGCTTGTTTTTATTATAGCCTCCTCCCGTTTTGCCAGTACTGTGGTAAAACTGATAGCGTGTTGTTTAGGAACAGGGAGTTTTTCGCAAATCCAGCGCTCCCTTTCTTGGCTGTGACGTAGTCACGTTACATTCGGAGACAGACAGTCGATCTGCCAATTACGTCCCACGGCTTGCACCCACCTCTTCTTCTTACCACCAATCAGAAGCTCTCGTTCGTTTATTTACCTCCGGATTGTCAGGCATTACTCTACTCGGAGCTAACGTTATCTCCCCGCCAGCCACATTGACAAGTACCAGCGCTTATACATTACTGGCAAATGTCTTGTTGCACTTGTGGCAACGAGCGTTGTCAGCATCGACTTTAGTAAAATAGACCCAGACTTTTGAACATTTCGTTCTGTCCTCCATTATGAGAGCAGAGCTGTCTGTACTCACTCGGCAGCGCAGCACCCGTGTGAGTGAGTGAGTGAGTGTGTGTGTGTGTGTGTGAGTGAGTGAGTGTGTGTGTGTGTGTGTGGGAGGGGAAGAGAGGAGAGAGCAGGCAGCCCGCTCGCGTGTTGCTTTTTAACAGAGACACAGAGGCAGGAGAGATAGACAACGGCCAACAAGATTAGTTTGCGACGTTTAAATTCCTCAAAAAAAAACTCCATAATTTCTCGAGTACCGATAGCAGTACCGATGACGTCGGAGCTTATAAATACTCAAAAAAAAAAAAATATATATATACAGTTAAAAAAAATATTATAATACAATAAATATCGGTTATCGGTATCGGTATCGGCTTGAGGAGCATAAAGTTATCGGTGTCAAAAAATCAATATCGTGCATCCCTAGTTACAATATCACAATAACGTGTGAGTGACAGTGATACAATTCAACAATCCACAGATTCAGATTCCTCGTAATTAATATCCACAGTCCACGCATAAAGACGCTTCAATTTATGCTTGAATGAAACACAATCCGGGCGCTCCGTTAAGCAAATACATCAACAGCGGAGAATATGAAACTAATCAGAGCCAAACGCCCAATAGGTTTCATTCATTAAAAATATCCCTGCGGGATTCACATTTGCAATGCTCCGCATTATTAAAATAACCACAGTGTGTCGCGACGCGCGAGCCCGGTATCCGTATAACTATATGACGTGCATTATTTAGGACAAAGTAAATCTATAGGCTGAATATGATTTATTATCAGCATTTTAGGTATATTATTTTACATTTCAAAAGCCCCCTCTAGAAAAACGAAGCACAAAAACATAATTCAGAATGGTATAATGGGATCTAGACTGTGAGAAATATTTCAGGAAGCGAGCTGCATTTCTTTGCGAGGGTGTGGCCATGCAGGTTATCGAGCTAACTTAACTAAACCCTGCCCTCGACCAGGTTCAAACTTTCTGATATGTTGCCATGGTGATTTAGACAATCCGACGTCGGGGAACGGAAAGGTCTAGTTTAAGTCAAGCTATCCTGAAAATTATCCGGCTAACTCAGTTAGCCAGGTACGAGGAACAGGGCCCAGAGAAAGACTTTCGTCTTGTTTACATGTATGTGTGTGTGTGTGTGTGTGTGTATTCAGTCAACAAAAGACAAGGTTTGAGTGACAAGTTTAAATACCCCCCCCCCCCCCCACCCCATATAGTCTATGACATTGGTGAGTCATATCACAGTCTCTCATTGGTAGGGCCCAGTGCATCATTTTAGTACAGCCAACATCATATTACCATATACAAATGCACCAATACAAATTGCCAAATTGACTGTGTGCTCCAGAATTCATCCCTTAAAGGAAAACTCCAACATTTTGGGAAATTAGCTTATTTGCCATCTACCCTGGAGTTTTTTCTTCTTTGTGCATGCAGTAGGAGTAGGAAGACGCGCACCATTAGCCTAGCTTAGCGTCAGTCACTGGAAGTAGGTTCCTCCATTAGCCTAGTTCCCAACGTCTTCCTACTCCTACTGCATGCACAGAGAAGAAAAAGGTATGCATCTTCTTGTCTAGTTTCAAGTTTCTTTAATAGTTGTCATACAGAAGTACAGAATACTTTTATACAAAATGCTTCTTACTGTTGCGCTCCAGAGACTGTGCAAGACATGATAAGTATGAAATAAAATAACATAGTAAAATTAGAAGTAAAAAAATGAGGTCACAGTGTTCAGTTTAGACATATGTACAATGTTCGATGCAGAATAGACGTAGTTACCATACAATATACAATACTGTGCAGTGTACTAATATACAATACTATATAGTGCAAGGCAGAAATGGGACGAGGTGCAATTTAGGTACAATTCACAGTAGGTGTACGAGTTGTAGTGCAAATCCTTTATCAATAAATATAAAGTGTAAGTGTGTTTGTGTGATCTAAAGTGTGGAGAGTGGGTGCTGCAGTGTGTTGTTTGTTTGAGTGAGTGTGTGCGTGTGGGTGTGTGTGCTGTGTGCATTTGATGGTTGTTGCATAGTGATTATTGTTCGTTTAGCGATTATTGTTCGTTTAGCAGCCTGATGGCCTGGGGATAGAAGCTTCTTCTGAGTCTTTCTGTGCTCGCCTTAAGACTCCGGTATCGCTTGCCTGACCGCAGCAGTTCAAAGAGGCAGTTGTTCGGGTGGCTCGAGTCCTTAATAATTCTCTTAGCCTTCCCCTTGCACCGCTTGTTGTAAATGTTCTGGAGGGTGGGAAGCCCCCCTCCAATTGTGCGTTCGGCTGAACGTGTCACTCTTTGTAGTCTGCTACGGTCTTGTGCAGTGCTATTCCCAAACCAGGAGGTGATGTTGCCGGTCAGGATGCTCTCTATTGTACAACTCCAGGGTTCCCAAAATGTTGGAGTGTTAGATACATACCTTTTTCTTCTCTGTGCATGCAGTAGGAGTAGGAAGACGTGCACCGTTAGCCTAGCTTAGCGTCAGTCACTGGAAGTAGGTTCCTCCATTAGCCTAGTTCCCAACGTCTTCCTACTCCTACTGCATGCACAGAGAAGAAAAAGGTATGCATCTTCTTGTCTAACTCCAGGGTAGACGGCAAATAAGCTAATTTCCCAAAATGTTGGAGTTTTTCTTTAATTCAGATCACTCAGTCCCACATGCGAGAGCAGGCACCCTGGTGGCAAGGTTAGTCAGCTGATGATGAGCAGATATTCCCGCACTCTTTGTGTGTTAGTGTGTGTGTGTGTGACGTGTGTGTGTGTGTGTGTGTGTGTGTGTGTGTGTGTGTGTGTGTGTGTGTGTGTGTGTGTGTGTGTGTGCGTCTGTGTGTGTGTGTGTGTGTGTGTGTGTGTGTGTGTGTGTGTGTGTGTGTGTGTGTGTGTGTGTGTGTGTGTGTGTGTGTGTGTGTGTGTGCGTGTGCGTGTGTGAACAGAGCTTGCCTAGGACACACTTTTCTTCACTTTGCACTCACCCCTGGCTTTAACTCAATTCATAGGGATTCATACAGACACCTAGTTGAAGGGAAAGCTAGTACAGTTCTACCGTTTTAAATGCAAAGTGAACAGCGAAAATCATCATGTGAGCTGTTTGCCCGGTGTACAGGCAGAGGGATTTACAGAGTGACAGAGTTCTCTTTTCTCCTCCATTCTGACTCACGACTCTCTCTCCTTCCTGGCCTCACGGCAGCGCAGTATAACGACTTCCTCTTCTCTGTCACGGCGGACAGGAGATGAAGGATAATGGAATTTCTTGATGTCACACAGCCCTGCCGTCGGCATGCACTGATACCTCACCACGGCAACTACTGCGTGGGCCATGGGGTAACTAGATGGAATAGGTACCTTCACTCCAATCGCCTGGTGTTTCCGTTGCCCATAGCCACGGCTGTCCTTTCCATGCATGTCACTGTGGCCACCAGCGGCATCTTGTGTTTGCTCTGTCCTGTGGTCCTGGTGTAGCCTATCTCAGACAATGACAATACAGTAACAAATAACTGTTATTAAGTGATAGTACCAGGGGGATGGGGTAGTGTTCTGTGAACGAGAGCTTTGCTCTTCACACCTATACAGTAAAGCCACACCAACACATTATGCACACCAAAAAGGACCTTACAAACAAATGAGTGTGTGGCTATTATGTCCAGCTCCTGTAGCCGTGATCATAGAAACTAATGGGGTTGGAATTCTCACAAGTTGATTGGATTCAAATTATTGGGGTCATAGTTTGACTTAAAAGCTATTCTTGGTTTATCACGATTATCTACATAATTTTATTAGAGTCTAGATTGCTATAACCTTCATGTTACAAAGCTTTTATGTGTATTGTGTAAAACTTTCTGCTTGCTAATCTTTGCAATCTGCAGGATGTAGAAAGCAAATTAGTTATTGAGAAGTCATGAGAAGTTTAAAACATATTAGTGGCTCAGGAGGTAAAGCGGCCTTCTGGTAATCGTAAGGTTCCCGGTTTGATTCCATCCTCCTGCCAGCATGTCAAAGTGTCCTTGAGCAAGACACTTAACCCCTAACTGCTCCCAATGAGCAGGTTGGCATCTTGCACGGTTGCCTCCGCCGTTGGTGGAGTGCTTTGTTGTAAAGCGATTTGAATAAAAGCGCTATACAAATGCAGTCCATTTACCATTTTTATATCACAAGAATGAAAACAGAATAAAATTAAATGTATTATTAATCTCAATCATGATCTCGATTTTCTTTTATTTCCCCACCTCTAGAATCTAAAGTAGGTATATCTGGTACTGTGCAATGGCTACTAAGCCAAGTAAATAAGCCTATTAACTGAGACTTTATCAGTGAAACTAAAGACCTCCAAGTCATCACCAAATAGACGCAAGTCATCACCAAATAGACGAGAATAAGATGTTCCTTCCTTTATTAATCCAATGAGGGGTCTTTCACCAATATTTTCCATCTATGCTTCAGTCTATAAAAGTCAGATGAGCAACAGCAACATTGATAATGTACCAAGCATGTAAGGGTCCAAAACTGCATTTTGTACTACATGATCACTTCTAAAACAAAAGCACGACTTATCTACTAGAAGTTTATTATTATTATTATTATTATTATTATTATTATTATTATTATTATTATTATTATTATTATTATTATTATTATTATTATTATTATTATTATTATTATTATTATTATTATTATTATTAGCTCATATGGGCTATGTGCATTTTATTTATATAATTATGATAGTGTGATATTTAGCGAGTGTAATTTAGCCAATAATAGTGTTGTGCCGGTGCAGGGACGTGCACAGGACTTTAGAGGGGCAGGTGCTCAAAGGCTGAAAAGGGCACTGGGCCTGTGCTATTTTTGGGGGCCCTTTTTATGCTTTTGGGTTTTTTTTGGTGATAACATTTTGAATATTGAACTATAATAATCAGTGCAGGAGCTCACTTTTTGCAACAGAATCAACTCAACTTTCAACCGTAATATGGATCTAGTAAGCTGGGCATTTACAGCGATTGATCGCATATTCTCCATGAAGCAGAATACGGAAGATCCGCTCTGCCCACTCGGGAGCTATCAGGCGGGATACACGATCGATACATACGGTAAATGGAATGCGATATGCTTTTTTCCTCTGGAGATAAATTATGTTGAGGACGTATATCTACTAATTGTCATGCTGATCGGATTGGGCGCCGTCAGCAGTTGGATCAGGTACTGCTTTAATCTAAATCGGAGGAAGGTTGATCCTGTGGCTAGGGACATGGCCAGGATGAAAGCCAACCAGGTGGGACTGTACAAAAAGATCGTTGACCATAACACTCTGCGATGTGATGAACAATTGAGCTCTAAGACCATGTTGGAGAGGAGCGAGATCTACCACACTGATGAACAATCGTACCTGAAGACTATTCTTGAGAGACTTGTTGCCAACCATGCAGATGAACAGTCGCGGTCTCAGACCATTCTGGACATCACAAAGGAAATTAGGGACGTGAGAAGATATGATTAATCTAAATTAAACTAAATTTAAGAATCATATTGCAGCAATCTGACTCAGGCTGCAAGTATCATCCCCCCCCCCTATCCCCTTCTGCTGTGAAATCAAGGATGAGGTCAGGACGGGAGTATGGAGTTCAGTGGAGCCGTGCCAGGAACGAGGCACAGCTGTCTGGAGTAGATAAGATGGATGGCAGGCCCCCGCCCACCCCCAATCCCAACCCAAACCCCCCCCCCCCCCTCCAGCGTGTACGCCTGGCGATGTGCGTGAGCTGGAGGGGCGTAACCAAAGGCTGTCTCGTCACCCATCTCCTAAGCCACAATTCTTCCCCTATTGACGGCAACTGTAGTCAAAATAACCCCCCCCACCGGCACTAGCTGACGGCAAATGTAATCAGTCAAAACCGGAATCTCTTACCGTCCTCCCTCCCTCCCCTCAACCCCTCCCCTCGGGGTGCTTCAGAGACTCACAGACTCATGGCTAGAATGAACATGTATCAATAAATGTGCATGTTTGTATTAATTAAGGGTTGTGCCATTATTACTATGCAAATGTAATAATTGTGAATGATTTACTGTAATAATTTGTATGTGTTGTTTTTCAAGCATCCTTGACATCCAAGGACAATGATGTAAATAAGTCATTGCGCCTTTTCGTTCCTATCCTTGACAAAAGCAAATATGTGATGTAATAATCTGTATATATTTTGTTGTCTAAAATAAATACCATACCATACCATACCACGCACTTATCCTTGAAAGACACTTTTATCACTGACTTAAAAGACCCATACATCTCCATAAATGTTCAGGGCGGAGGGAATAAGTGCTTACCCTACAGAGCCCAAGTCTGTTAGGACAGCAGACTCGGTTGGCACTGCTCAAAACTTACCTTTTTAAAATAGCTTTTAAATGAATTATCTTTATTTCATTGTCTTATTTTTCTTTATTTCTAGAAATTTTACTAATGTCAACATATTATTTAAATTATTCAAATGGAACTCAAACATGTTCCATTGTGATGTCACAGTATGATGTCATAATCCCAGTCTAGAACATTTGTGATGTCACCGTATGATGTCATAATCAAACATTCTAGAACATTTGTGATGTCACAGTATGATGTCATAATCAAACATTCTAGAACATTTGTGATGTCACAGTATGATGTCATAATAGACATTCTAGAACATTTGTGATGTTACAGTATGATGTCATCTCAGAAGACAAGTGAAGATATCACTTGTTGTTTCCGGCTACTTGTCTGTAAGCTTGAATATATTCTGTATAGGTATGCACCGAATGGGAAATTTTTAGCCGAAACCGATACCGAAAATAGGAAACAGTTGGCCGAAAACCGAATGTCCAAAGGCCGAAAATGATTAATATAAATATATATATAATGTATTTTATTTGTATTTTTTAGCTACCTGATTATGGCAAAAGACATGATTATGGCAAAACTTAACTTAAATAATATTAATAATCACTATTATGGGCCCATAAAACATTTATTCAGCACTTTTGAATGCATACATTAATTCCAGACTGACTGCTGAAAGATTGTACAATTTAAACATTTTCTCTTTGCATACAACAAAATGTGCATTAAAGTCTCTGTAGGATAACTACAACAAAGTGCATTCAGAACAAAGCCAAGGTGCTTTAAAACTGCATAACGATCTGCATAAAGACACACACACAGGACTGTTGTATTTACTACATCTCCCATGACTCTTAGCGGGGGATGACGTAGCTTACGAGAGACGGGTCAAAGAGGAATGGAAGCATTGTTAGCTAGCTTAACGCTAACGTTAGTTCAAAAGGTTTTAACCGCGACGGGCATATAGTAATGGCGAGGATATAAAGCATGTTAAAGATGCATTTATTGGATGCGACTCAGAGAAACCAGTCTACACTATCCCTGGGGTGTCCCCGGGTATGATGCAGCTCATCATAGAGTACGCCTACACAGGCTTTGTGCCAGTGACAGCAGAGAACGTGGAAGAGCTTCTGGTGGCTGCAGACCAGCTTCTCGTCACTGGCATAGTAGGAGCGTGCTCTGACTTCCTAGAGGGCCAGCTGTCTCTGGAAAACTGTGTCGGCATCTGGAGGTTCGCGGACATCTACTGCTGCCCTGACCTGAGGCGCAAGGCCCATCTCTTCATCGTGTGCCACTTTGAGGAGATGTTGCACATCTCACAGGAGTTTGTGGAGCTGTCCCTGCAGCAACTGGTGGACATCATCGAGAGGGATGATCTGAACGTGAAGAGCGAGGAGACGGTGTTCGAGGCTGTCCTCCGTTGGATCGACCACTCCCGTGAGGAGCGTAAAACACACATCCCTTTGCTGCTGCCCAAGGTAACTAATTGTATTACTGTGCATTACATTAAAACAACACTAGGTTCCCTAGTACAGTGGTTCTCAAACATTTGGGTCCAAACTGTTCCCTAGCAACAAAAACCGTCTACAACCGATGTCTAAGTTGTACCCGCTGTCTGCTTGTCTCTTCCCAGGTTCGCATGGGCTTGATGAGGCCTGACTACTTCAGGAGCAACATCCAGAACAACCCTATGGTGAGGGACAGCCACGACTGCAGGCCCCTCATCCTCAGCGTCCTGAACCCCCCTGGCTCCGACAGGCTCCCAAACCCCCTGACGCGTCCATGCCTGCCCCAGGAGGTCCTATTGGCCATCGGAGGCCGGAGTCGCTTCAGCACAACCAATCACATGGAGGCTTACGATATCCGAGCCGGTGGATGGATGGACGTGAGCGTTGAGGCGGAGAGTCCCCGGGTCTTCCACGGCACTGCTTATCTCCACGGTCTGGTCTACTGCGTTGTCGGCTGGGACGACGTAGAGCATCTCAACAGTGTGTGCAGGTTCAACCCCGTCACTCGCAGCTGGCTGCAGGCAGCTCCCATGCACTCACGCTGCAGCCAGCTCAGCGTGGTTGCGTTGGGCGGCTGTATCTATGCCATGGGAGGGTGGGACGGACATGTGGTACTGAACACCGCAGAGTGCTACGAGCCTGAAACCAACCAGTGGACAGGGATCTCACCCATGCTGGAGCACAGGATCTCCGCCGGGGCAGCAGCCCTCCAGGGCAAGGTGGGTGGAACTGAAGGACATTTTACATTTACATTTAGTCATTTAGCTGACGCTTTTATCCAAAGCGACTTACAAGTTCTGTACGACAAGACAGCAAGAAGGGTACAACTCTATCAGCTGAGTAACAATGTTCATCAAAGTGTTGCGTGTTACAGTGTAGGTTAAGTGCATGACAGTAAGGTTAGTCACGGTTAGATTATTATTATTATTATTTTTTTTTTTATCATTTCAGATAATGGTTGAAGAAGTGAGTCTTTAGTCGACGGCGAAAGATTGGACGGGATTCGGCTGTCCTAACACACACACACAAATCGAAGTAAAAAAATAATAATTAGAAAAAAAAAAAATTGAAAAAAAATATTTGTTATTTATTTTTATTTTTTTACTTCGATTTTTTTTTTAATGTTCGAAGCTTGTGCCATCGAACGAAGCTTCGAAGCTTCGAAGTATTTAAGACAGCCCTACCCCTAGGTACGACCCGCTCCCACAGCGCCCACCAGGGAGTGCCATCCCATTCTTTAAAGATGATTCTAGAAGCCAGTACCATGACATGAGGATGTGTCTGGAGTTCCTCCTGGGCGCCGCCAACCACAGCGAGCAACAGAAGTTCCTCGAGCTGTCTATGCACTGTAGGCTGCCTGCGGCCAAGCTCATATGCACTGCCAACGCATACTCCCTGTGGAATAATATATTGATTCCCCAACTCTCATGTAAAAACACCCCCCTCCCCTCCCCTTTGTCCCCTATCCTGTGTCCCCCCCACCCATTTGACCTATCAAATGGGACCCCCTCCTCCCCCTTTTAACTATATAGGGCTCCTCCCGACAGCATTCTTGGTCTCTACCTGGGTCATTTCAGCTGATCACTTGGGGCGAGAGCCTCAGCCATTCTCTCTCTAAATACTATGTGTATATTTCTATCTGTCTGGTTAATAAACCTTGTTATTAACTGGGCCTCGGTTGACTGAGAACATTCTTCAGGATATCCTGATATCCCACATCCCCCACCCCCTATACTTCGTCTATCCAGGCCCTGGACGAGCGCTGGGGACGCCCGTGGGACCACATATTGGATGAGATCCACGAGCTGGGAGAAATGGCAGACATAAAGGACGACCAGGCCCTGGACGCATACTCCTTGAAGGTACAGCCTGCTGAAGTTTCAAGGAGCCGCCGGCCGCACAGAGCTCTACGCAGGCTCCAACGTAGAACGCTTTGTCAGGAAGCTTTCAAAGGAAAGGGAAGAGCAATTCCGACGGGAACATGAGCATCTCCACCCCAAACAGCCACTGTCTACCCTGATGGCGCTCTCAGAGTTCCTGAAGTCGGAGATGAGGCACATCCGCCTCCCCAAGCGGGAAGAGCCGAGAGGCAGTGGACGCAGTGGACGAGACAAGTCCGACCGAACGGGCGGCCCGTTAGGGTGCTGACAACTGAAAACACATCAAAGGAGCACCAAGGGCCCCCGAAAGGCAAACGAGGCTTCTCCTCCCAGAAGAAAGGAGAGAAGAAAACTCCGCCGCCATGCCAGTGCTGCACCGAGGTCCACTGGCTAGACAACTGTCCCGTGTTCAAGGAGAAGACTACAGAAGAAAAGAAGCAGTGGATAATCGAGAATAAGCGGTGCTGGAAGTGCGCCCGTGAGCACCGAGCAAAGGACTGCACCCTCAAGGGACCCTGCAGACAGAGCGGGTGCGGGAAGATCCACCTCACGGCCCTCCACGACCTCAACAAAAGACAAGGCTAAGCCTGACGTTGCGGAAGCCCGTGATGAGCCCACTAGAGAGATACACAACTACTACGTGGGCCCTGTGAGGGGCAGCACTCCCCGCGTGCTGTTGAAGATTGTGCCGGTGGTCCTGTGGAACCGCGACAAGACTCTGGAGACCTACGCGGTTATTGACGATGGCTCGGAGCGCACGCTGCTGATGCGTGAGGCTGCCATCGCCCTTGTACTCAGGGGCGACGCAGAGGAGCTGGATCTCCTCACCATCCAACCAGGGCGCACCACTATTCGTGGAGAGAGTGTGGCTCTCACCATCACACTGGCCGGACGGCCGAAGGAAGTCTTCAAGGTGAGCCGCGTGTTCATTGCTGTCGGGTTGTGCCTCTCGGCTACCCCATGGAGTCCCTCATGAAGAGGTACCCACATCTCTGTAACCTGGGGATAAACGCTGCAATGGAGGTGAAGCCCACCCTCCTGCTCGGCTCCGATAACGTGCACCTCACTTTACCCAAGCACATCATCCAGGGTCCACCCGGATGTCCCGTCGCCCTGGAGACTCCACTGGGTTGGATCCTGCAGGGCCCCATCAGTCTGAGAAATCTGAACGCCCATCAGACTTACTGCCTCTTCATTGGAGCGGGGCACGAAGACGAGGAGCTGCTGGAGAATGTTCAGAGGTTGTGGCAGCTGGACGTTGCTCCATACAAGAACGAGAAGATACACACTCGCTCCAAGGAAGATAAGGCTGCGATGGATCTTCTCCAAGCCAAGACCAAGCGTGTCTGCGTGCACGGTGTCCTCAGATGCGCCACACCGCTCTTGAGAAGAGAGCCCATGCCGACCTTCAAGGTTCCCCCAGGAGTAGCGAAGCCGTGCCTGCTTAGCACTGAAAGAAGACTCAGCAGAGACCCCGAGACGGCTGCCGCCTACGCCACAGAGATGAACAAGCTCATAGAGTCTGGACTCGTCAGGAGGCTGAAGCCAGAGGAGGCGGAAAGGAGTACCGAGTCATGGTACCTTCCCCACCATAACGTTAAGCACAACGGAAAGAACAGGGTGGTGTTTAATTGCAGCTTTCAAGTGCGCCAGCAGAACCTCAACCGCTATCTCCTGCCCGGTCCGACTCTGACCCCTCCTCTCCTCTGAGTCATGGTGCGCTTCCGACGACAGAAGACATTAAACGCATGTTCGACCAGGTGTGTTTGCTCGACGAAGATAAGCCACTCATGAGGTTCTTGTGGAGAGAAAACCCAGACGACCCGGAACCGTCCATCTATCAGTGGGAGGTGCTGCCCTTCGGGACGACCTGCAGCCCGTGTTGCGCCACCTACGCCCTGCAGCGTCATGTTGACGACGGCGCCGCACCCCCCGGAGTCTCCCATGCTGTCCACCACAGTTTTTATGTGGACAACTGCCTCCACAGCATGGAGACCGCGGAATAGGCCTACAAGCTGGTGCATGATATACGCACCTTCCTGGCCACCGCTGGCTTTGATGGGCGCCAGTGGGCCACCAACGACCCTGAGGTCGTCTGAGACCTCCCAGACAAAGCGAAGGCTGACAGCAGCGAGACCTGGGTCTCCCAGTCAAGTGAGGACTCCCAGGAAATGACTCTGGGTCTCCTCTGGCGCTTTAAGTCTGACACCCTGTGTTACTGGCAAAAGAAGATCGAAACTCGCCATTACGTAACAAGGAGGTCGATCTACAGCAGGGTTCGAAATTAACGGGGGCTTGGGGCATAATGCCCTTGAAAATGGACAAAATGCCCTCGAAAATCAGTTAAGGGGGGCACAAAATGCCCCCGACAGTTTACTAATTATATATATATATATATCTCCGGTAATGGCGCGTCTGTGTATCGTACCGTTCAGATGACGCGCAAATAAAAAAAAATCATTTGGCGGAGGTGAGCACTGGCTGCTGCAGCACTGCAGCTGAGCCAGGTGCTAGTCAGTTTGTGTACAAATGGCAAGCACAATCTAAATCAATCTTCATTATGACTTTAAAAACATAGCCATTAACATTACATAGGCATACACACATCTTGCCATAGCGTTAGCAGTTTGTACAAAACAACGCACGTTTTAACTATAGAATCAGCCCGCGAGGTAATACAGTCAACGAAATGTTACCGTAGCTACTAGCTAGCAGAGAAGGAAATGGGAGTCTGAGAGGCGGGGTGTTTAAAGACAATGATAGGCGTTTATTCAACATCCAAGAAGGCTAACATACAACTGTGTTTTACTAACTCCAACCGGGACTATTGCCGCTTTCCCACTGCATGCCATCACCTCCTAACGTTACCGGAGCTACCGGAGCTGATAATAACATTGCCTGAGCTGAAGGTGCGTGACAATAAAATGTCCGTGGGGACCCGGCGCCAACCCATAGATAGTTCCAACTCACCGAATTACGTAATCCACCACAGTTGCACTCAATATTTAAATAATGTTAGTCTAAATAAATGTAGACAGATACATAATAATTTCAAGCAGAACACGAATCTTTCCATTAAGAACTGACAATCAGGGAATTTAAACATGGTTGACATTGTTTTTTTGTGTTTATATTAAAGAAAGGAAAGTCTAGTGCTGGCTGAGCATATTGTTTGTTTGCACTAAGTTAATACTACAAATGTAGCCTATATTTTTCAGTCAGTTCGGTCTTTGTGTGCCAAACATTATTTAAGGCTGTAAACACTAACACTGTAAACTTTTTTTATTTTTTTTTAATAAATGAGAAGCATGTTTAGATTTGAGTGTTACATTTTTTTTTAATAAAAATTTACGTATATCGAACCGAACTGAAAACCGTGACCCCAAAACCGTGATACGAACCGAACCGTCCATTTTGTGAACCGTCCCACCCCTACCGTTTATCATACAAATTCAGTGCCCCCGAAATACAAAAAAAGCCCCCGAAAATCAATTAAGGGGGGCAAAAAAAGCCCTTGAAAAAAAATGTTAATTTCTAACCCTGATCTACAGTACTCTGGCGAGTCAATATGACCCGTTGGGTTACATTAACCCCTACACGACGCATGCCAAGGCTCTGGTCAGAGAGATGTGGACTGAGGCGAAGGGATGGGATGACCCCCTACCAGAGACACTCGGGCGAAGTGGAAGGAGTGGGAAGAAGAGCTCCCCACCCTCCAACAGATCGAGTTCCCCAGGAGCTACTTTCCCTCGAGCGTCAGTCTGACCGGCAGCCAGCTCTCCCTTCATGTATTCTGTGATGCGTCTGAGAAGGCATATGGTGCAGTAGCGTACTTGCACGCGGTGGAGCCCGACGACACAGTCCACATTTCCTTCATTCTTGCACGCTCAAGAGTTGCACCTAAGAAGCAGCAATCCATTCCCCGGCTGGAGCTCTGCGTGGCTCTAAGTGGAGGCCAGTTGGGAAAGATGCTGAAGGAAGAGCTGCGCCTGCCCCTCTACGCGGTGTCGATGTGGTCCGACTCCACAACAGTCATCCAGTGGATCCAGTCGACTTCGTGCAGATATAAAGTCTTCGTGGGAAAAAGGGTGACAGAGATCTAAGAGCTTGTGGGGACCAGCTGCTGGCGATACGTTTCGACAGATGTCAACCCGGCGGACGTGATCACCAGAGGTGCGTCCCAACCTCTACCACAGAGGACCCGACTACCTACGCAAGCCAGAAGAAGAGTGGCCTTCTCCTCCGAACTTGGAGAATGCAGAGGTGGAGGTGGAACTTAAGAAGTCCGTCTTCTGCGGCCTCAGCGGACTCCAAGACCCTTCAACCACCGACGGTCCCAAGGTTGAGGATTGCCAGACCCTAGAAGAGCTCCAAGTACGTACCTTCCACCACCGGAACCCCGGTCCCGGAGACCCGACCCCCCTCAGCACCAACGACTACGCCGCAGCTGAGATCATGTTGCTGCAGAGGGTGCAGCGGGAGCTCAGGAGAAGGTTCTGGATACTTCGCGGCCGGGAGGCTGTGCGGCGATACCAACGGTCATGCACAGCCTGCCAGAAGCTCAGAGCCCAACCCATCATGCCATGAATGGCTGACCTCCCATCCTGCCGCCTCCGTCTCCAAGAAGCGCCCTTCCACAACACGGGTATGGACTGCTTCGGGCCCTTCACCATCAAGGCAGAGATCGGGAGAGCAACTGCTAAGAGATGGGGAATCATCTTCAAGTGCCTCACCACGAGAGCCGTCCATCTCGAGGTGCTGGCTGAAATGACAACAGACAGCTTCCTCCAGTCATTCCGTCGATTTACTGGAAGGAGAGGGCGACCCCATACCCTCTGGTCTGATCACGGGACGCACTTAGAGGACAGGTTCCCAAGGCAGAGGTCTTCAACACTGTGCTGGTGGAGATTGAAGCCATTCTGAATTCCAAGAGGAAAATGGCATATCACAACTCTACAACAAATTTGTCAATTCACCTCAAAAACGTAAGTATCGTTGTACATGACGGCGACGCCACACAAAACATTAATAAGGCTATGCCTATGCTGCTATGACTAATGTGTTACCAAGTTGGCTAATTTAATTGTAATCATCTGCTTTTGTAGGTGCATTGTCTGATATAATTATAAATTATAAATTATAAATTAAATATAATATAATTGTTTGCTTGATAGACGAAGGTTGCAACATAATTATGTAATGTCATGTTGTTGGCTGTGAGAGCAGCCCCACTGCACCCAGGCAGCGCAGCCGAGTGAAACCTTGTTGGCTGGGTCACAGTCACGAAAGGGGCTACTTAATGAATTAATCCAATCCACTTTATTTATAGAGCACATTTAAAAACAACAAAGTTTACCAAAGTGCTGTACAAGTCCCACAACATAAGATTAAAAAAAATATATATATATATTATAATAAGAAAAAAAATATATATATATATATATATTCTCGAAGCTTCGAATTAAAATCGAAGCTCGGCCCCGAAGCTTCGATTGCCAAAAAAAGCTTCGAAGGTCAGCCCTCTGTATGATGACAATACATTTCAATGTCATCTAATCTAACTGGTACTATGACCTGAATGATGGTCCTAGAGGTCCGTGATTTGATGCTCTTTTGGTGTTTTGGCGATGGTGGCGTAAGAGAGTGCTGTCTAAACGTAAGAGAGTGCCGTCTTAACAGGTCGTGGGAAATCTCCCATATAGGCATTGGATTGGGTGGAGACCTGGCCCTCATTCATCAACGTGGACTTTGACCTTGACCTACTTCCACACGTAAGCACGGAATTTAGAACTAGCGCACGCACAGGGAAGTCGGCATTCATCACACGTGCGTAAGCAGGCTCTACGCACACCTGTCATGATGAATCCCACCTTGGCCCTGCGCCGCAGCTCGTGCACGCTTTCACGTATTTGCATACCAAAACCGCCCCGACCAACCAAATATGGTCAGGCCCTCCCCTTCAAATACCATGAGGGAATCCCTGTGCGTGGAATGTTGGAGGATGGCAAAGCGAACGAAAAAGAGAAACTACACAGACACCGAGGTGGAGGTCCTCGTAACGGAGGTGGATAAATAAAAGGCGGATTTGTAAACGGTGATGTCAGATATCAACGGCTCCCTAAGACCATTGCTGCAATTCTGCCTGGACAGCTCAAAATACTAATAAAGACCGTTCGTTGACCACTGTTTGGCGTTGGTTGTGTTGTGTGTCATTATAACCGTGCTGTACAATATGAATGCCTTTATTAGTTGTGTTCGATTGGCTATATGATTTTTAGAGGCATCTATTTTGTTGTCGGCTAATAAAGACCGCGCTGGAATATGACTGCCTTTTCCCGTGTTGTTTGATTAATACCCACGGATTAAAGTTCTCCTCAATTCTATTCCAAATCGCGATGGATCTCCCGTCAATTTTCTACCTGCTGCATGATTTCTAGAGGCATACTACTACAATCTATTTTGATGTCAGTATTGGGTAGCCTATATAAACAATATAATACGAGAGCATATACAAGAACAATGAATCTCACTGCATGTATGATGTATCCTGCCTTTCAATACATGAACTTGAATTCCATCATATAGTCTGTCCACTATCTGCATGGTGTCATTGCAATGCGTTTTCTATTCTTTCTTGTACAGTAAAAAGGGGGAAGAACACTATATTCATATGACTTATTCTGCTTACAGCTTCGAAATTCCACTTGTTTCGTTTAACGTAAAGCCTTTTAAATATAATCAAAACGTTCCCGTGTTTCGGCGGTCTGTGCGCAAAATAATAACGAGTTGAGCTTTATGATTTATGATGAATTGAAAATGGGGGACCCTGATGTAAACAGGACGAAAGTTGGTCTGCATCCCCAATTAACAATTGTATGTACTGAGCTGTACTGTACTGTACCCATTCTGCAATCTGTTAATAAACTTTTCAATCAATCAATCAATCAAGCTACGCGGAGCGCAGTCAGTCAGTAGCCTACACCCCGTATATTCCGATAACGCTATATAAACCATGAATGAATTAATGAATGAATGAGAACTTTATTAACAGATTGCAGAATGGGTACAGTACAGTACAGCTCAATACATACAATTGTTAAGGGGATGCAGACCAGAGAAAGACTTTCGTCTTGTTTACATCAGGGTCCCCCATTTTCAATTCATCGTAACATATATGACATGCTGCATTCATTCTGAGAGAAAGATCTATTATTCCAAATGCTATTTATAGGGTTTTGACCATAATTACACTACTGTTGCTATTTTACAATGAACTATAATGAACTACGGTTCATAGAACATCCAGTGTTATTATGCACAGAAGCTCATTTCCTTGTTGTAATAATATATTCTACCACTGGGCGCGAGGTACGCCAGGTCCGAAATGTGCGTAGATGTAAGCACGAAGTCAAGTTCAAGTTGAAGTTGATGAATCCCACTCTTTGCTTAGAAATGATCGTACGCACGGGTTACGCACAGATCTGTGCGTAGAACACGTTGATGCATGAGGGCTGGTGACTGTGAATGCCCTCGTATGCCCTGTGTATGGGGACATGTCACCCATATAGAAACACACCTCTTCAATCAATATCTGAAATGCAAATAAATAAATAACCTTCTTAATAAATATAATATTTATATTGTAGTGGGATAGAGACATAATTCCCCATGGTATTGTTTTGATGTGTTGATGGGGCACTGTCACTTTAAGGAGGTTGGTTTTGGGGTTGGGCTGAGAGGAGACGCCCTGTGTGGGGTTTCATTGATAAATGTTTGATTACTACGAGCTGTCAGAAGCTAGCACGGCATAGTTCTGACAGCTGTCACTTGTGCTACTGCGAAATAAATGACACGCGGCTTAGTGTTGTCAACTGATAGAAATTGTGCGTTTCTCTATTCCGACGATTTCTACAATATAATATATATATAAATAACTGTCTTTTACTAGTACCTTACTACTATGTACTATGTTACTATCCGTATACTACTACCTACCATGCTAATATGTCTATTATACTATGCAATCAGGGTGTAACACTCAAGTTCAACACTATTTGACGAACAATGCCACTGACCATAAGCTGCCAGAGATGCACATCTCCTGCTGACCAGAAAAACTCACACTTTTCTGATAGTGGGGTGCCTGGACACTCAATCATTTAAAATGTATATGCGAAAGTTTCGTTTTCACTTTTAATTTGAAGATAAGGATCTATAGAACAATTTTGGCTTGAGTGTCAAGAAACCAGTTGAATTTTATAAAAATTTATCCAAAATGGCCACAATCGAAATCATGAATTCTTTAAAAACGTCTTAATATTCACACAATTGCTGTGTAATATAATTTTGTATTGCTATTTTAAGTTAATACTGTGTGAGGAATCAACTGGAGTTCAAATATTGATGTTTTGAATATTCTGGTATGGCAAAAATCAAAGATGGCTGCAATTTCTGTATTTATTTCGAATTACGCTTCATAACTTTTATTCTATTGAACCTAGAATGGTGATGTTGGTGCCATGAATGAGTAATTGAATAAAAATAAAATAAACACGATTGGAGCATATATGATATTTCACACAAATGAGACAATAAATATGTGGAGAACTAGAGTTAGATATGAGAACTGTAAACAACAGTTGATTGTGAAGAACAAACGATGATTGTGAAGAACGTCCTCATCACAAGAAAGGATCTGCATCTCAGCACCAATGTCAACGCCATGCCAAAGACCTTGATGGAGGTGTTTGTTGCTGAGCAATGGGAATCCCTTTGAGGCAGTAAAGACCTGCTTATACATTAGACAATAAATAAGGTGTGAGTCTGCGGCTGCTGCCGTATCTGTCCATCAACTCGAGTCTACGGGACAAGAGCAGTACAACAATTTCAGGAAGAGTGCTTGAATCAAATGACAGACTTCTAAGTTCTGACAGCACCGATCAAGCGAAATAACTTACTGTTGTTCCATGAGCAGAAAACACAGAAGAAGACAGCAAATAAGATGAGAATGCAGCACTTCAAACATCATGCAGAGCTCTATGGGAAAGCTTTTATTGTGCTAGACAGTACACACGTCAAGTAGAGATATTTCTGTTGACGAGGAGTCAGTTGCGCCAGGTGTAACAAGACATTTTCTCTGTCAAATAAAAATAAGTTGTTAACAGGTGGACAGTTCCCAGGTGACAAGGATGTCTACATCACTGAAGGTGATCAAGTCCACCATGTTGGAAACAGTCCACCAATGGATCAATGCATGCAACCATGAGGAAGCTGACACTCGTGTCCTATAATACATGATCTCCTCCACGCTCTCCAAACATCATCACTTGGGAGGGTTTGATTGATTGATTGAAAACTTTATTAACAGATTGCAGAATGGGTACAATACAGTACAGCTCAATACACACAATTGTTACGGGGATGCAGACCAGAGAAAGACTTTCGTCTTGTTTACATCAGACGAAACGGGTGCATACTGGAGATACAGATGTTTGTCATAATCCTTCTGACTAATTTCCATCACATCAAGCCACTAACAGATACACCCACAGGTGTTCAATGTGCATGCAGCTGCAGCAGTGGGATGTTCACGATGTTGCCTTGCGGCGCCATAGCAACACAGTGTATGGCTACAATACCGTATGGTTGGCAACGTAAATTCCGACAGCAAACAAACAGTTAACGTTAAGACTGTGTGAGGAAATGAATAAAGACACACTGTCGAAAGTAACGTTACCTGTGTTTAAAATATAGAAGGTCACCGACCGTCCCACGCAAGTCCAAACAACGAGTTGTCCAGTGTTGTCGTCTGCGAGGAACACCGCTTTAATGTCCGTCCTGCTCAGTGAACGATTCATTCGCTACTGCGCGTGTACCGCCGCTGCCAGAGGGGCTTCTCGCCGCCGCCCGTCGTGAGTCGTGACGTTATTGGCTTGAACTCAATTCAAAAGAGATGTGACGTCGCATTTCTTCAACCAAAGCTAAATTGTGCTCTTGACTCATAAACGGTCTATTACTCTACAAATCCGACATGTAGGATTAGCAAAAACGCTATTGCAGAGGTGGGACCATTTCATCCCTCAAGTAAAAAATAGAGTCTGTCTAACTCTCAGTCTCAAATCATGATGAAATTCAAGTCCAAGACTCAGGGGACAACCACCAAAGTCAAAAAGTTAAGTGTGGCACGAAAACACACTTGGGAAATGTATGAATTAAGAACGTTGATGAAAAATAATAGGTTAATCTGCGTACTATAAACAGGTAAATAAAATGTTTGTATTTTTCCATGCAATTCCTCTCTCTTCATTCTACACTAGAGATACTCTCTCTCTCTCTCTCTCTCTCTCTCTCTCTCTCTCTCTCTCTCTCTCTCTCTCTATATATATATATATATATATATATATATATATATATATATATATATATATATATATATTCACATCTAGCCTCAATTTGCATTTGTTTTGATAGATTGAATTTATAAAAATTCTGATTCCATCTTCCAGTTGAATGAAGGCCATGCAGGCATTTAATATGCCACTCAAAAACTGCCATATATAGGAGTTCATCTCTCTGTCCATTCAGGAGAGGGACTTCGCCTTCTGATTTGGCCAGCTTTTAGTATCCCCTGCCCTTCCCTGCAGTTCCTATATAACTGCAGCTGCCTATACTATATAGTGAATGAAGCAGAACATGGGGGGGGGGGGTTGTGGGAGTGGGGGTAGGAATTGAAAATACGGTTTATTTCATGTGATATTCATTCACTATAGTTCATTGGCTAGGGACAGGTGAAACTGGAATTGGTTTGTTTCTCTGGTAATTGTCACACAAAAGCCAGTACAAATGTAGCCACAGCTCAATCAATGCTAAGTGGATGAGACGGGCAACCTGTTGAATGAATGAATGAATGAATGAAAAACTTTAACAGATTGCAGAATGGGTACAATACAGTACGGCTCAATACACACAATTGTTAAGGGGATGCAGACCAGAGAAAGACGTTTGTCTTGTTTACATCAGGGTCCCCCATTTTCAATTCATATCGACATTTATGACATACACAACATACATGACATTTATGGCATAGGGACATACAGGTATTTAGTACTGATACATTTGTGACATAAACGGTATTCAAATATACAGTACTGTTACCCATAAATCCTGACAGAATATATACATATGATGGGGAGGGGACTGTACATTTGGAGGGGGTTGGTGGGTGGGAGAGAAATATACATACGGCGGGGAGAGAATATATATATACGGTGGGGAGGAGACAGTACATTAGGAGGGGGTGGGTGGGTGGGAGAGAAAGCCATAGACATTGGTCTCATTTTCCAAGGACTTACGACAAAAAGGGCTTTCTCTTAGGGCCATTTGAGACCTTTTCGGGCCGATTTCGGGATTCACCAACCATCCCAATAAAACATATATAATTAATATTATATTATAATATATTGTCTATATTCATGTCTTGCCCGAAAAGGTCTCAAATGGCCCTAAGAGAAATCCCTTTTTGTTGTAAGTCCTTGGTGAATGAGACCCAATGATCATCCTCACTCAGCACAACAACAACAACAATCCCTCAGTATTAACGGAGGCACTACCACCAGCCTATCTGTTGTCCTTGCATCACTGTGATACGCATGCTATAAACGACTCACCTAAGTATTCAGTACATCAGCGATTGCACACCCGGCGTGTGACTTCACAGCCTGAACAGATGCAGTTTCATGCTTGACATTAAGCCATCAACACTGCATGCATCTGATATCACAGTGAGCATGACATGCTAATACTATGTCCACCAACAGAAGGAAATAGACAGATTCTCTCTACAGCTTTCTTTTAGCTTTTGATTTTTTATTCTTTTTTATAGGGTTGTACTTGAGGAGAGAGTCCCTCGTACAAACAAAGCCCATAACAATTGAAAGAAACATCCACACATAAAAAAATATATAAATAAATAAAAAAATTATTTAATGGTTGGTAATGGTGTTATATGCCATATTGTGCCATTTGTTCTGCATCTGATCAACCATTAGAGCAGGTTCAAAAACAGTCAGCAGCTAATTATTTGTATAATAATGCAACTTTAATGAGATGTCCCAGATTTCAACAATGCTGTGCCCTTTGAACACACTGTTTTGTTTTGTTCAATAGCAAAGTAAAGGATCCTATTGTCATACTGTTTTCTACACATGTTGTCACATTTCCCATTCAAAATTCATTTGTACACAGATAAATTATGTGTCCTGGTATTGATTATGCTTACAATGTGTGTGGCCACATAGATTAGGCAACCGGCAACAGTACAGACAAGTGAAAGGGCATTCAGAGTTTCTGGGAACATGAACTGTAACATCAGTGTGACAGATGCGGAGAGAGCAAAAAAAAAAAGAATAAGCAGCTAATGGATGAGAATCATTTGATGTGCAAGATGAGCCCCTCTTCATACATGTATTTCAAAATGAACAATTCCTACTGGAGAGAACCTGATAGTCTTTTCAACCAAAAGTTTCAGATCATACCAAAACTTCGACTGATTCTGATGTAATGTTACTGAAGAGCTAATACAGATATTGCCCCTTTGAAACGACTTTCATGCTCTTCTAAACACCAATGGACAGAGGAACACCACACAGAATAACATGGTTAACAGAGGAACACCACACAGAATAACATGGTTAACAGAGGAACACCACACAGAATAACATGGTTAACAGAGGAACACCACAGAATAACATGGTTAACAGAGGAACACCACACAGAATAACATGGTTAACAGAGGAACACCACACAGAATAACATGGTTAACAGAGGAACACCACACAGAATAACATGGTTAACAGAGGAACACCACACAGAATAACATGGTTAACAGAGGAACACCACACAGAATAACATGGTTAACAGAGGAACACCACACAGAATAACATGGTTAACAGAGGAACACCACACAGAATAACATGGTTAACAGAGGAACACCACACAGAATAACATGGTTAACAGAGGAACACCACACAGAATAACATGGTTAACAGAGGAACACCACACAGAATAACATGGTTAACAGAGGAACACCACACAGAATAACATGGTTAACAGAGGAACACCACACAGAATAACATGGTTAACAGAGGAACACCACACAGAATAACATGGTTAACAGAGGAACACCACACATAATAACATGGTTAACAGAGGAACACCACACAGAATAACATGGTTAACAGAGGAACACCACACAGAATAACATGGTTAACAGAGGAACACCACACAGAATAACATGGTTAACAGAGGATTCAGAGGAACACCACACAGAATAACGTGGTTAACAGAGGATTCAGAGGAACACCACACAGAATAACATGGTTAACAGAGGAACACCACACAGAATAACATGGTTAACAGAGGAACACCACACAGAATAACATGGTTAACAGAGGAACACCACACAGAATAACATGGTTAACAGAGGAACACCACACAGAATAACATGGTTAACAGTGATCAACTCCAATACCAGGAGAACCTTCACTCTTAGCAGTCACTGACCAAATTCACATGGCGGCCATTTTGCTGGAAAATGGCCAGCATTTTTCTGGCGGCCCATCCCATTTTGCTGGCGGCCACAGGATTCGTTTCCACCCTAAGGAATCCCATCCTGAGCATGACATAAGAGTACAATGGCCGCCGTGTGAATATGGTAAATTATTTCTATGCAACCACATGGTATGGATTGGAAGCATAAAGCAGAAAATGTTAGACCCACTTGAGCATCTCTGTGGATGACACTGGGTATAATTGAGGGCATCATAAAAACAAAATCCCTGATGTTCTCCGCTTAGACAGAGCATGAAGATCCCACACAACACTTATCACAGGCTGTTGTGCTGCTCTGTAATTCCAGCAGGGCATTGGGTTTTAGTGAAATACGGATGCTGGTGTAATGCCTGCAACACCCAGCTGTTAATTCAGACTGACAGAGGCCAGATATCTGGCAGACTAGTGGCAGATGGGGCCTGAATCCCAGCTTTATGGAGATAAACTAAACTCTCTCTCAGGAAGGAGAGGATGGGTGGGGATGGGGGGGTGGGGGTTGGTGGTTGACCGGTTGACCGGTTTTCCCAACACGGTTTTACAACATGTATCATACTTGAGTCAAAGCCTAAAGCAAGAGTGGACAGGGGAACAGGATGAGGATGTTGTTCACTGAAAATATAAAGATTCAGTTAATAATATAGCCTTTTTTCCTGAAAGATCACGTAACATGGGCATTAATAGGCCTATATCTGAAATGATAGATTATCTTTGAAAGGTTGTTTAGTCAATAAGGCTCAAATATATATAAAAAAAAACATTTAATAAAAAGGAGAATAATAAAGCTAAGATGAATAATACGTTTTCCCATTTCTCCTCCGACTTTACAATATAAACAAAAACATACTGTTAGATGAAAGGGAAAAAATACACAATTTAGGTAATATAAGAAACGTATTAATGCCACTCTTAATGCAACGTCAATACAGTATTATACCAAGTTTGAATTATGTATTTTTAGTCCTTGCATTATATTCTACAGTACACCCTGTGCCTATCATAAGGCATCGATCTTACACTGTAGTGTAACTGCTGTGATCGATAAGAGGGATGTCAAGACCCATTCCCTAAGCCACATGCAATTCTGTCATCAAGGACATGGAGGAGAGACACAGTGATATCTGATCTCATCTGCCCTCCAGTGGTTATAGATGGCACTACCACAGATACATAATCATAAGCATGAATCTATTGCTTGTGATTGTGGCAGTAAAATGCTTTAAAGATGGATTGGGTAGCGGCCAGGTAGCGCAGCGGACTAAGCGTCTGTCTACCACCGCAGAGACACTGGTATCGAATCCGGCTGTCAGCGGTCCCTCCGGCTTGGGCGGTCGTCATACTGACACAATTGGCAGTGTCGGCGGGTGGGAAGCTGGTGTGTGGTATTCTGGTCGTTGTAAACAGCGACTCCTACAGGTCGGCCAGGGCACCTGCACAGCGAGGGAAGGAACTGGGTAAGGTAGTGTGATCTCGTGAGAGTCCGCGCTGGCAGGTGAAAAGAGGCTGCTGGCTGTCTCCTATGTATCGGAGGAAGAATCTGATAGACTTCAGGGCTCCCTAGACCGACCAGTGGGGGGCACATGCGCGCAACGATCAGGAAGGGGAGGGGGGAATTGGCATAACGACTAAATTGGGATGGAAGAAAAATACAGAAAAATAGGAGGAGAAAAAGTGGATAAAAAATAGATGGATATGGGTTATAAGATTCAATATTTGGCATCTAAGCACAACACACAATGGAATTATTGATTGTCTCTCAACACAGTGTTCCACATAAAGTACAATCTGTGCTCATTACATGACTGTAATGTCATAGTGCCCTGAATTATTAACTACAAAAAATTATCCAGCAGCTAACATAGGACAGGAATGGGCCACTGAACAATACATATAAGTGACTAAAGAAAGCAGGAAATTAATTAGTCAGAGTACTCAGAAACCAACCAATCAGTTGGCATTGATCGTTTCCACTACTCTGATCGTAGTGTCAGCCAGCGTCAAGCCCCCATTTAAATTCCTTTAGCCCCTCTATATATATATATATATATATATATATATATATATATATATATATATATATATATATATATATATATATATATATATATATATATACAGTACATCCAGTATGTGGATACTATCCACATATATGTGGATATATATATGCAGTAAATATATTATAAATGTATATGTGTGGTATATACAGCACTGTTGTACATGCTATCATACAGAGTATTATGGGTAGACTGGATAGTATGAGGTGGGTAGTTAAGATTATTATGATTACTATGATTACAGTATAGGGCAGTTGTAGACAGTGAAAGCAGTAGGTGTAAGCAATGGAGTTCAGAGTTCATATGGTTCATAGGGGGGGGGGGGGCTGTCAAGATGGCACAGATTTCAGGGAGTTAACAGCTGAGGGAGATACGTAGATATAATGTCACAAGCCTCTATAATGTACACAGAATTTGAATAATGTGAATAGGAAAGATTCTAAACATTTTTTACTGTATAACAATACTAATCAAAAGAATAGCCAAACTAAATTCTCATTGAAAACTTGAAATTCCCCTGTTGAAACGCTTGGGAGATGAGCACTTAGAGGCTGTTTAAAAAAAACAATTCTCCCCTAAAGTTCAAACTCTGGCAACGCCCCTGTCTGACCATGAAGAGAACACACACACACACACACACACACAAATGACGTGTGTCGCCAACGATCAACTTTGTCCCTGCTGTTTTGGTAAATACACTTTTCTGTGTCTCCATTAGCCCGGATCCCATCCAACGGGAACAGAAGGATCGGAGATCTCAGTTGGTTCTGGTATTAATAAAGCAGCCCAGGTTGACCTACTGGGAGAAACAGAAGACATGCCATCCACGATACTGCTCTGCCTGCTGTCACTGCTGCCAGGCGCCTCTGCTCTAACGAGATCTCCATTGGAGGAGGTAGGTGGAGAGAAGCAGGGGGACAGAGGCATGCAAGCTCGTGATTCATCTGCTGGGGCCATCTGCAAAGTACATTGAACTCTTCAACTTGAAACTGTTTATCGTCCTGTTGAAATGTAGACCCACAGAGAGACATACCTGGGACTCAGTGTAATATTAAAAACGTAGAATTAAATTCTACTATCAACTGTTTCGATTTGGAATTTGGGCAACAGGTCTAAAGTTAATTAAACAACTCTAATTATTATTATTCTGTCCCCCTCTCAAGCCTTTTCATCACTCCTTCCATGACGCTACCTCAGGTAGGTAACTGCAACAACTGTGTCACGACTCACAACGTGGGACTGTCCTCTTTATTATTATTATTATTATTATTATTATTATTATTATTATTATTATTATTATTATTATTATTATTATTATTATTATTATTATTATTATTATTATTATTATTATTATTATTATTATTATGTATTGGAGTGAGCGTATTATCAAGTATTGTAGTCACATGGAGATTATGTCCATGATCTCCGTCCTGTGTTTTAATTTAATCCACAGTTAACCGGCGGTTCCGTCGGTCATCTCCAATACCCGACGTCACCCATCTGGAACTGCTTGTGGCGGTAGCGCCTGATGTCCAGCAGTTCCACAAACAGGACACCGAAAGATATATCCTCACCAACCTCAACATAGTGAGTTTGCACAAAGTATAATACAGTAAATGCCTGTTGTGTGACTTTGTGGGTTTCTCTATATGTGACATATATAATTTCCCCCAAAGGCCTCAGAGCTGCTGAGGGACAGGACCCTGGGGGCCAACATGAGAGTGCACCTGGTCAGGATGATCATCATGTCAGAGCCAGAGGTCAGTCGCTACCCTACTCTACTCTACAGTCCTCCATGCAACACTGTTGCTTTTAATTAGCAACTGCCATAGAGAATATATGCACCTGCATTCAACCTAGCTCTTCACATGGAGCGCTATGCAGTCAGCCAAAGGTTAAGCCCCTCAGCCAAGCGACATATTTAGACAGACTTTAGACAGAGCTAATCCACTACAACCATCCGTCTCCTTTGACCTCTCCACACAAAGAAACGTGCCCGGGTCACAGCGCTACTGTAAACAACTGTGACTGACTTTGATTTCTCTTCCAGCCAGAGATCCAAATGTCTTCCAACATAACCTCTTCTCTTAGAAGTGTGTGTGACTGGGGCAGAAGGATCAACCCTTCCAATGATACAGACCCATTGCATGCTGATCTTGTGCTATACATTACAAGGTACAATACCCGGTGTAGTACATTTACATTTACATTTAGTCATTTAGCTGAGGCTTTTATCCAAAGCGACTTACAAGTTCTGTACGACAAGTCATCAGGAAGGGCACAACTCTATCAGCTGAGTAACAATGTTCATCAAAGTGTTAAGTGCTACAGTGTAGGTTAGTTTATTAGGACAAGTGCATGACAGTAAGGTTAGTTAGGGTTAGATATTTTTTGTAATTCTTTAAAAAAAATTCAGATAATGGTTGAAGAAGTGCGTCTTTAGTCGACGGCAAAATATTGGATGGGTTTCGGCTGTCCTAACTGGGGTGGGTAGTTCATTCCACCATTGTGGGGCAAGGACTGAGAATAGGCGACTTCTCTTTGATGACCCTCCCGGAGCTTGGATAGGAGTAGGTCTGAGGCAGCCAGAAGATGCAGAGCGTAGGGGTCTTGAGAGTGTGTAGTTATAGACCATTGACCGGAGGTAGGCGGGATCGGTTCCCTTTGCCGCACGGTATGCTAGGTCGAGGGCCTTGAAGCGGATTCGTGCAGCAATGGGGAGCCAGTGCAGGTCCCTAAGAAGTGGGGTGAGATGGGCCGACTTCGGTAGGTTTGAGATCAGGCGGGCCGCTGCGTTCTGAATGAGCTGAAGAGGCTTGGTGGCAGTGGCCGGGAGGCCAGCGAGCAGTGCGTTACAGTAGTCGAGGCGGGAGATGACTGTTGATTGGACGAGGAGTTGGGTGGCTTCTTTTGTCAGGAAGGGGCGGATCCTTCTGACGTTGCTCAGGAGGAATCTGCAGGTTCTGGTTGTCACTGCGATGTGAGCAGAGAAGTTCAACTGGTCGTCGAGGACAACACCAAGGTTCTTGGTGGTCGGGGACGCGGTCACAGCTGCATTCTCGACTGTGATGGAAAGGTCGGTCAGGGGGGAGGATTTGACCGGCAGGTGGAGCAATTCTGTTTTGCTTAGGTTCAGTTTGAGGTGGTTGGTCGTCATCCAGGCGGAGATGTCGGACAGACAGGCCGAGATCCGCTCAGAGACGTGGATATCTGAGGGAGGGAAGGAGAGGAAGAGTTGAGTATCATCGGCATAACAATGATAGGAGAAGCCATGAGACGTGATAATGTTACCCAGTGATTTAGTGTAGAGGGAGAAGAGAAGGGGTCCTAGAACTGAGCCCTGGGGGACACCCGTCCGCAGGGGGCGGGTGGCCAACAGGGTCCCTCTCCATGACACTTGGTAGGAGCGGTCATTGAGGTATGATGTCAGCCATGTCAGCGCAGAGCCAGCCACTCCCATTCCTGTGAGGGCCGCGAGGAGGATCTGATGGTTGACTGTGTCGTAGGCTGCAGATAGATCTAGGAGAATCAGGACAGAGGAGAGGCCTTTCGCTTTTGCTAAGTGAAGTGCCTCTGTGACCGCAATGAGGGACGTTTCTGTGGAGTGGCCAGTCCGGAAGCCAAACTGATTAAGGTCTAGGAGGTCGTTCTGTAAGAGATAAGCAGTAAGTTGGTTGGATACAGCACGTTCAAGTGTTTTAGAAAGGAAGGAGAGAAGAGAGACAGGACGATAGTTGCCTATGACGGTGGGGTTCAGGGTTGGTTTTTTTATGAGCGACGTGACTCTGGCTTGTTTTAGGGAGGTGGGGACCACCCCCGAGTTGAGTGAGGAGTTGATGGTTGCAGTTAGGAATTGGAGGATGTCCGGTGCTATGGTCTGGAGGAGTGGGGAGGGTAGCTGGTCCAGCTGGCATGTAGTCGGACGGTTCGACGTTACCAGTGTCAGGGTCTCGGCTTCTGTAATGGGAGAGAAAGATGACAGAGTGAAGGATGAGGTTCTCGATTCAGCATTTGGAATGGGTGGGGGTTGGGAGAAGGAGCTGCGGATGTTCTCCACTTTTTCCTCAAAGAAGATCACGAAGTCTTCGGCAGAGAAAGATGATGGAGGAGGGGGTGGGGGTGGGGGGTGAGGAGGGAGGACATGGTAGCATGCAGTTTGCGAAGATTCTTGGCAGAGGCCTCGATCCTATGGTGAAAGAAAGAAGCTTTGGCATTAGTAATGGTTTTGGAGAATGTTAACAAGAGGTTGTGATATGTGTCGATGTCAGCAGTGAGGCGTGACTTTCTATACTTCCTCTCAGCCGCTCTCAGGACCTGTCTTTGTTCTCTCACTGGATCTGTCAGCCATAGACTGGGTGGGGAACGGCGGGCAGGTTTATCAACGAGGGGACAGAGCTTGTCGAAGGAGGTTGAGAGGGCTGAGATGAGGGTGGATGTTGCCATCTCTGTGGAGAGAGCAGAGAAGGTGTCACTCAAAGGTAGAGCCGATAGTATGTCAGAGGAGAGGGTGGAGGGGGATAGGGAGGGCAGGTTGCGTCTGAGTGAGACGGTTTGAGTTGGGGTGAAGACCTTTCGGTTAAGCACAGGCCCTTGCAGGAATGGGAGTGGCTGGCTCTGCGCTGACAGGGGGACCCTGATGGAAACAAGACAAACGTCTTTCTCAGGTCTGCATCCCCTTAACAATTGTATGTATTGAGCCGTACTGTATTGTACCCATTCTGCAATCTGTTAAATAAAGTTTTCATTCATTCATTCATTCAAGCATGATAGTTAGTGAGAAGGATATGAAAGAATGGTCAGATACGTGTAGGGGAGTTACCGTGGTGTTAATGATGCTGGAGTTAGTTTTAAGATTTCACTAATAAACTTAAAATGGCTTACCCTAGGTTTCAGTATAAAGCAATGTTTCTCAGTGAGTGTGTCCTGTCCTTCCTTAACAGATCTCAGTACAGAGATCTGTAGTAGCCTATAATAATGTACCAGATGTTTTCAATGAAAATCATACCATAATGTCTTTGTTTATAAACAGGTATGATCTGGTGTTGCCCAATGGGAATAACCTGGTCAGGGGCGTGGCCCAGCTGGGTGGAGCTTGTTCTAGTGGGTGGAGTTGTGTGATCACAGAAGACACAGGCTTTGATCTGGGCATCACTATTGCCCATGAGATTGGCCACAGGTAGACCCCTGCCAAATATTAAGAAGTGTATTATCAATATACAGTAGGTAGTGCAATGCCAGAAAATATCTGCGCCAACAAAGATATACAACTAAACAAGACCACTTTGTGTCTAATTGATTAAAGCCTCTTTCACCAGCTTTGGAATAAACCACGATGGAGTAGGAAACGCCTGCAGCCGAAGTGGTTTCATGATGGCCTCCAATGGGGGCTACAACAGCGTGGATCTGGCCTGGTCTCAGTGTAGTAGACAGCAGCTGCACACATTCTTCAGGTGGGCTCACCTGTTTTGTTATAGATGTTTGGATGGGGAAGTCTGCCATTCATCATACATACAGTGCAAGCTCTGTTCTGTTGAAGGGAAACTTCATCCATAATTACTTCTGAAGTTTTGGGCTATGCTATTAATTTAGCATCTATGATTTAATTTAGCTGTTTATCCATTTCCCATGGATAACATCACACAAATTCAGCCATTCTCAAACTCAATAAACTCCAAGCAACAATGTCTTAAGTTTTGGGACCCATGGAAGACAATGTACAAAATACTGTTATATAGTGTCTGATTTATTTTATTGGTGAAATGCTACTCTAATGATTGTGTCTATCATTTGATTACCCTGATGTGATCTGCACAGGTGCGAGGTATGTACATCTGTTGTGGTTTGGGGGAATACATGTTATGGTATGTAATCTTCTTGCCAGTGGAGGAAAGGCTGACTGTGTAAAAGACCTGCCACCTCTTGGAGGCTCCCTACAAGACTGGAAGCCGGGCCTTTACTACGGAGTGGACGACCAGTGTCGGATAGCTTTTGGTAGCACCGCCAGAGCCTGCTCCTTCACTAACCCTGACCTGGTGAGAGTCATTATGTTACAGCAGCACCATGCTACGCGGTGGCATTTAGATTAAATTTGTACCTCTTAACACGCAACGGCCCGTATACGGGCCCTCTTGAGGAAAATGTTTGCCCGTTGGTGACCTCTAGCGGCTCGGTGTGCATATTTTCTAATACAATATATTAGGTCTGTCAGTTTATCGCGTTAATTAGATTAATTAATTACACAGCAAATGATGGCGTTATGAAAATTAACTCAAAATGTATTACAATTTTTTATTTATTTTTTATAATATTATTTTTGTATCTCCTTCATTCCATAAGAATGTAGAATACACATTTACAGACTTTTTTTTAATATGGTCCATTTGCATGTTCTTGGTATCTGATTCTAGGGACATCTATGAATCTCAGGGAATGTATTCCCAGTGTCAGAAATACTGTGGGCTAGATCCACAAAGAATGGATTGCACGGTGCAAGTTGCACCCTTACTTACAATTCATTATGAATTGAAAATGGGGGACCCTGATGTAAACAAGACGAAAGTCTTTCTCTGGTCTGCATCCCCTTAACAATTGTGTGTATTGATCCATACTGTATTGTACCCATTCTGCAATCTGTTAATAACATTTTCATTCAATCAATCAATCTGCGCGGTGATTGATTGAATGAAACTTTTATTTTGAGTAAATTGTAATGAACCAAATGAGAATATCAATATTTATTTTTTTATCTTTGACTGTGAATAACACCATGCTCAAATTGACCAGACCTGAAAAATCTAAGCAAATTAATAGATGGAAGATGATTAAACAGAAGGTTTTGTAGATACAGTACTGAATTCTGCCATCCGGACACATGCAATTTGAAATATGATTATAGAATATAGAATATCAGGCATAAAATGGTTATGCGATTAAAATGCGATTAATTAGATTAATTAATTACAAATCCTGTAATTAATTCGATAAATTTGTTTAATCGCCTGACAGCACTACAATATAAATCGACAGGCAACAAATAGGGCTTGTTGCCTGTCGATTTCCGTTTCAGGCGACAAAATCCGTTCAGCGGTTCTCGAGTTAATGTTATTTTTTTAATATCCCGAAACTAGTTGTGTTCATAATATAGGGTTGATATGTTTGCTGTCTCAGCCGGCGTGTCGTGTTCTGTCCTGCCACGTTCACCCCGGCGACGACAGCTCCTGTAAACGTCTCCTGGTTCCACTGCTGGACGGGACAGAGTGTGCACCCCATCAGGTACTGACTACAATGAGAGAGACTATATCTACTCTTATAGTTTTGACCCATTACTCCCTATAACTCACCCAATGTTTAACCCTTTCAGGTGTTTTTGGGATGTTTTCTCAAAAGTTCTATTTTTGTAATTCCCTGACATTGTTCATCTGAAAGGGTTAATATTGGTGAACTCCTCCCCTCATAGTGGTGTCTGAAGGGCCGCTGTGTGGCCCCGGACCAGCTGAGCTCCTCTATGGTGGTGCACGGCTCCTGGTCGAGCTGGGCTGGGTTCTCCTCCTGTTCGCGGACATGTGGTGGGGGGGTCAGTTACAGTACACGAGAGTGCAACAACCCAAGGTAATTTTTTTTAATAAAACATGACCTCACCACAACATTACCAAAGTTGAGTGGCGACTGGGTGGCGTAGCGGAGATTGCGCTCGTCACCAATGCAAGAGGCTGCGGTCTCGACTCCCGGAGTCAGCATTGCCTGCGGCTTGGGCCAGTCGCCATACTATCTCAATTGGCAGAGGTAGCGGGTGGAAAGTCGACGTTGTGGACAGCGACTCCTACAGGTCGGTTGGGTGACGCCTGTACAGCAGAGTCAGGAAGTATCGGGGGCAGCGTGAGCCTCCCACGCGTTACTCCTCGCCACTGAGAGACCGCGCTGTCTGGTGAAAAGATGCGACAGGCTGCCTCCTCGTGTACCGGAGGGGACACGTGATGCAAGGCTTCTATCCTCACTACGAGTGACCAGTGGGAGGCATAGTCTAGCAACGTTCAAGACAGGGGAGGGGGAATTGAAGGGGAGAATTGGCGACACAAAATTGGGATGGGAGAAAAATAGAAAAATAAGGAGAAAAAGTGCATCAAAAAACAAAACAAAAAACACATATATCATGCCTCTACTTCCAGACCTGCTTTCGGAGGGAATGATTGTGAGGGCAAGGATACTGAAGCTGAACTTTGTCACCAGCAGGTAACTTCCTCGCTGGTTATGTTTACAATGGGCCTCCATACAGTAGATCAATACTGTTTACTCGCTGGACCATTGTACCACCCTCAGTTCTCACTCTCTGAGTTTCAGTGTTCTGCTACTATATATAGGCACTGTATGAGCATGCTGTACTAATAGGCCCATAACAGTTGGTTAAATGTGCCAAATGTGTCTGAGTAGGCGTGTGAGAACACTCAGCTGGACTTCATGGCACAGCAGTGTTCCCAGACAGACCACCAGCCCCTCTACCTGTCTCCAAACATCGCCACCTTCTATACCTGGATCCCTGCACTAGGCTTTGTCACAGGTGGGCCTATAGAGAGTCACACATACTGTAAATCCATCTATTTCTGTGTATGGGACGACCTCCTCAGTTTATTGGTGTGAAATTGGATTAAAGTCTTGCACTCTTTTGCCTCCGCTACTGTCTCCGTCTTAACCAGGGGACGAGCAGTGCAGATATATGTGCCAGTCAGAGGGAGAAAACTTCATCGTGAGCCGCGGGTCCCAGTTTGTGGACGGGACGCGTTGCAACTTGGACGGTCCAGCTCCCCTCGGCTCTGTGGCTGCTTGTCTGAGAGGCAAATGTGAGGTAAAGATTTGCATCGGATTTGATTTTCAACCACCGGGAGAATCGGATGCAAATGTCAATGTTTGGGGCTACATTTCCTTTTATTTTCTTCTGCTCCTATGTATCCCACCAGCTGTTTGGCTGTGATAGAGCGCTGCACTCTGGGAAGGTGGAGGACGTGTGTGGAATGTGTGGGGGAGACGGCTCATCATGCAGCCTCACCTCCAACTCATACAACGGTGGACAGGCCAGAGGTAGCAGAGGAACAATGAGTCTCCATTGATGTTAAAAAAAGACACACATAACCTTTTTCACGGAGCACCTGTATCCTGGTCCTTATCGCCATGCTTTCTGTCTCTTTAAGAGTACTCCACCTTCCTGTCCCTGCCAGCGAATGCCACACAGGTGCACGTCGTCAACAGGGCGCCTGTCTTCACTCACATGGGTAAGAGCAGGGGGGTCTTGTGACGGCTTTAAGATTATATCATGGGATTAACAGGGAGGACAATAAGCGCTGTGTGCACTGTTCTCCTTCATAGCTGTGCTGCTCGGGGATCAGTATGTCGTGGCAGGGGCGGGAAACATCGCCTTGAACCTGACCTACCCCTCGCCTCTGGATAACGGCCACCTGGTCTACCGCTTGTACCTGACCCCTGACCTCCTGCCACTCAGGGAGGAGCTGCTGATGCCCGGGCCACTGCAGCAGCAGACACACATACAGGTTTAGTAGAGACGAATAGTCACAGTAATAGTTACATCAAAGAAAACAGCTTGTGACAAGAGGAACGGTGCAAGCCCACATATTCCCAGTGCGCAAAATGAACGTGAAAAACAGTGGAAAACCTCTGACGTGCATGAGTGTTTTTGTTTGTTTGTTTCTCTTTGTAGGTCTATCGCAAATATGGAAAAGAATATGGAGAGAAAACGAGCCCAAACATCACCTACCAGTTTTATGTACCCACCACTAATAATGGGTTGACAGAGATCAAACCCAAGGGCAAGTGGGCGGTGTTCCCAACAGCCTGCTCTGTCACTTGTGGCTCAGGTAAGAAACTGTCAATCACCTGGACATGGCTGACTGACATCTGTGTGAGTTCAAAAACATAATCCATCAATGAGAACGTAATGGTGTTTATTGTTTACATTTAAATAGCTTCCTTTTTGTATGTTGGCATCAACTTTAAAAACTAAAGCTAAAGTACCTAAAAGCGAGTACCTGAACCTGAACAAGCAATAAAACCAAAGAAAACAGCAGGCACAATACAGTATACGGGCAGGAACAAATCTCTAAACATCTAAACTGACTGATTAACAACAATAAATAATAAAAACAACAACATATGCAGTAATGCTAAAATATATTCAATTAGTTGTGCACAATTGTTGGATAAAAGCCTTTTAACTGAAAATGAGACCATGAAGGTCATTTAAAAATATCAGTGAATTGTCATGGTATTTCATTATAATCCAGCCTTCCAAACATTTCACTGGCTGAACTGGGTCAGCAACCGCTAGCTACCTGAGGGGCTTGGCTGAGTGAAGCTCTCCTATAAACAGCCCCAAATAACAGCCAAGCCATACAATGGGAAGTAATGCGAAAGTAAAGGTACGCGAAAGGAGATTACTTAAAAAGTGAAAGTAAAAGGTTTTTTTCAACTGATATTTATTGTTCTTGCAGGCATACAGAAGCAGTTGTATATATGTGTAGATGGGGATACCAGTGACCATTTGGAGGAAATGTATTGTGAAGCACCTCCTCCATCCCTACCATCACAGACAACCTGTCAGCTCCCGCCCTGCCCCCCAAGGTTCAGTTCAAAGTCATTGTATCACTAAAATTAAACACAAAGGCTACGTACATCTCATTAGACATGTACCATGCTCATGTATTCCTGCGTTTAACAGGTGGGAGACAGGGGCATTTGGTCCTTGCAGTGCCTCATGTGGTGGAGGAGAGAGGGTGCGACCTGTGAGGTGTGTTCAGAGGCAAGGAGCTGACCTAGTGAAGGTCCCCGTTTCTGAATGTACACCTGATTCGGCCCCAAATGCCGTTGACAAATGTAACCTTCTGCATTGCCCTGCTAGGTAAGCTTGTACAGTCTCCAACATGCAGCGGTTAAATTCTCACTCTGTATTAACTGTATGATCTGTTTGAAACAAATGTGCACGTGTCATGCAATTGCAAATATATCAGACTATTTTTTGCGCTTGAAAAGCTATTTGTTTATATTTGACAGATGGCACGTGTCAGAACCAGGGGAGTGTTCAGCTGTATGCGGACCGGGAGAAGCCGAGCGCATGGTATCATGTGTACGGTCCGAAAGTGGTCAGGAGGTGGAAGTGGACCACAGCTTCTGCTCGGACCAGATCAGACCCTCTGACTTGGTGGCCTGTGTGGTAGACGTGTGTCCTATTGGTTGGGAGGCCAAGGCACAGGTACCATGGAAATGTATCATACATCACGTTGGTCTCTATCAGATCCTGAAACGTGTCACTGCAATTGTCATGTCTTCACCAGGATCAGCCCATCCTAAAGAAATCATCCGATTTGATGCCACGCTCCAAACAACCTACCGTGTATGTTTGGAGTCCCGTCATTAGCCAGTGTTCTAAAACGTGTGGCAATGGTGAGTGAGGGCCATAGACTCACCTTCATTAAGATTCAACACATGTCTGTATCACAAAAGGTCAACCACAGCCGCATGCTTTTTTCAGGAACCCTGCAGGTGTGGTTCTCCTGCGTGGACCACCAGACCAGGCTGGGGGTGCCTGAGTTCCACTGCGATGGCTCCAGCAAACCACAACCTTATTCTGAGACCTGCAACCCATCCCGCTGCCCTCCCACGTGAGCCGTGTCATATTAGAAATACAACTTATTAATAAAGAAAATAAAGAATGATCAACAAAATAATACATATATCTTTCATTTTTTTTGCCAAGCAGGTGGCACTTCAAGCAAGGTGTCTGCAGTGTGACGTGTGGTGGAGGGGTGGCCAACAGGGTGTTGTACTGTTCTCGAGAGGCACAGGAGAGGGAGGAGGTTGTAGAAGATACAGAGTGCAGTGCCTTTCCCAAACCCACAGCAGTGGTCACATGCAACACCAATAGCTGTCCAGCACGGTAAAACACACACAAACACACAAACACATAGCATCTATGGGGCACCGGTCGAGAGAGAGTCCACATATCCGAGGACTTGACATGGACCACACACATAGACAGTGTAGTGAAGAAGGCACGGCAGCGCCTCTACTTCCTTCTTAGGCCTAAGGACATTCAAAGTGAGTCAGAAGATCTTACAGAACTTCTGCTCGTGCACAATAGAGAGCATCCTGACTGCTAACATCACCTCCTGGTTTGGGAATAGGATTGCACACGACTGCAGCAGACTGCAGAGAGTGGCTCGATCAGCCGAACACACAATTTTTAGACACTTTAAACACGTTTTAACACTAAACCATATTCCTATCTATTTATTACTAAAATATTTGCACTACATCCCTACCGCATTTTTGCATTTTAAAAAGTTAGCATTTTGTACTTCAGGTTGTACTTTAGTTTGTACAGTATATTGTATATTTTGTATAGTGTTTGGCCTTTATTCTTTTTACTTTTTTACTGTATGTATCTCAGGGGGCTCATACAGAACCAAGCATTTCACTGTAATGTACATGTACCTTATATGTGACAAATAAAACAAAACTTGAACTTGAACACACACACACACACACACACACACACACACACACACACACACACACACACACACACACACACACACACAGGCTTGACCTCTGACAAGAGAATCAGTCCGTGACCAGAACATCTCCCTGACTTTGCAAACCCATCCAGGTGGAAAGTTGTGAGAACAGCACCCTGTTCATTGTCCTGTAACCTTGGCATAGCACTGAGGACAGTGTCCTGTGTCCAATTCATCCATGGCAAGGAGAGCGTGGTGCCTGAGGACACCTGTCATGCGGCTGTGAAGCCGGCCACCACGGTACCCTGCCTGGTGCAGGTCTGCACCTTTAGATGGGAGGTGAAGGAATGGAGCCAGGTACTGTATGGTTGACAAAATACAGCATGATGGAATGATATGTGACATATTCAGATGATGCTTTGTCTGCATGCTTTATTGTTTGGTATTGAGTCAAGCAATACTGCTAGGCTATTAGTCAGAATGTGTTGTAAATGTAACGTTAATGATGTAGTGATGCATAGCTACCAATACTGATACAGTAGTGGATATCAGGCCAACACATGGATAAAACAGAAATCAGAGAAATAATCAAATCTGGTTTAACATGGTTGAAATGAAATCAAAACAACTTGATTTTCTGCATTTCTGGCACGTACAGATGAAGCATGTTAGATTTCACTAATAGAGAAAATGATATCTCAACCTTTTTAGTCCAGGGACAGTCACCAACAGTCTACGTCTGTTCAGTAACAGCAGCGTGGGATCGGTACTGTGTTAACCTATACTTAAAGGTCGAATCTGTAATGTCATCAAACAGCGATCTCTAGGTAAAATGCGACAACACTGTACTGCGCTTTGTTTCGTTTTTGTTTTGGTCTGATGTTTAGGTTGGAGTTGAGTGGGGATATGAGAGGGGTTGCCACTGCTGGTCACACCTCAGGCTCTACTAAGAGAGGTCAGGAGAAATTCACAGAGTAAAGTTATTAAACTCCAATCCACGCGTCAGACCAAAACAAAAAAGTAAACAAAGCTCAAAAGCTCCACAAAGGCTCTTCTGCCTAGAGGTTGCTGATTGACGGCATTATAGATTATACCTTTAAAGTTTAGGACTCACAATCATGATCAGCAGGAAATAAGTAATATTGGTGCATCTCTATATATAACTATAAACAGAACATGACTTGTGTGAGGAATGCTCTGCTAAAGATAACCACTCTTCCCAGTGTTCAGTGGCCTATGGGTATGGAATCCAGTCCAGAGCAGTGTCCTGCATGGGGCCGTCTCACCCAGAGCCGCTCAGCCCTCTGTTCTGTATGCACATGCCCAAGCCCATCACTATCCAGGGCTGCTACGTTAGCTCTGGAGACCCAGAGACTACCACAGCCTTCAGCCCGACCACCGACAGCCCTGCTCTGCACCCCGGGGTAGAGGAGGAACTTCCCCCGTTGCCAACAGAGTTGACCGCCACCCCGCAGACCACCACGGCTGAGCCCATCCCAACACCTAAAACCAGTTAGGTGGCAGAAACACTCTCACTCTGTACTTTTAACCAGCATCAGTCGGTCACAGTGTGTGTGTGTCCGTGCACATTAATATGAGTCTTCATCATCCCAATGATCATCAATATCTCTGTATATTATCCAAGCCGTTATAAACAGGATGAGGCATTGTGCATGAGCCAACTCAAAGATGGAATACTCCGAAGTATCCACAATAATGTCATATCAATGTGCATGAAAACACCCTCAGTGTGTGTGTGTGAGCCCTTCCTGCAGGTTTAAATCATACCACAGTATATGCTCTTTTACTCACAGGTGTATGTGGTCAGCTACTCCTGGAAGAGTCGGGCACAGTGGACTTAAGAAACATGACTGGCCGCTGCACCCTGTCCATAGGTCAACCCCTAGATAAGGTCATTCATGTCAAGGTGGAATCCAGCGCTCTGAGCTGCAGGAAAAGTGAGTATGATGTACAGTAGCATCCCTTTACAGTATACATCTCAGGAATCAATCATTCCAGGTCTGAATGGACTCTTCCTCTTTCTCCCTCTTGCGTTGCCTTCCTAAGCTGCTTTTAACATGTGTTTTATATTATGTAATGTTCCGTCCTGTGAGTACGATTTTTTTAAGTATCCAGACGACCAATTGAGTTTCCCCTCTTTGAGCAATAGTAAGATTTTCTGAATCCAAATCCATATTTTATTATTGCGCATTTATGACTAACTCAATATGCTTTTTACAAATATAGAGGAGTATGTGGCCTTCTACGACCGCCTGGTGTTTGTGAGGAAGTGTGAGCAGGTGGAAGGCACAGAGCTCACGGCCAGAACAAACGTCCTGCTGGTCCGTCAGAACCTCCTCACCCCGGGTCACGGGGTCCTGCTCACGTACAACACCGAGACGAACCCCAAGAAGAGCCATCGGGGTAGGAGACGGATCAGAACACAGCATGTCGCACCTTATGTGAATACTGTATACTTCATCAGATCATAATATTTTGCATTTATAGATTATATATTAGATTAGATTTAGATTATTGGATTATTAGATTATATATTGCATTTAGCATTTAGTTTTTTCAGACTATATGTAACGGATGGTATCGTGAAGCGCAGTCACAAAGGGCTGGGGTGAGTAGCGGTGCTATGGGTTAAACTCACTCTCAAAAGACACATAGACAATCTCTTCGTACATGGCATCAGAGAAAATAATGTTCAATCTTAAGAAAAAACCACATCTCTTTGATAAATGCTGGGCTGGGTTTAGGCAATACTTAGAACAGATTACATAGTAGGTTGACGATGTAGGCTATTATTGAAGCTCCCTTTTGTCTTTCTGATGGGTATATATTGCAATGAATGATACTGTAAATGTTATTAGTTGCTCTTTGAAGAGAAAATATGTAACGTTAGATATTTATTTGTTTGGTGTAGAAGTATGGGCACCTGTTAGACGGGTGTAACTGGGTTTACAAAATTCTCAAAATGTGTAAAAAAGAAAAAACTGAATTTGTTGAGGTCCTAGTCTGGGGGAGGGGAGGGGGGGTCTGGCCTAGAGGATTTTTTTGTTTTTGTTTATATTGATTTTTTATTTTTATTTCAGGGGGGGGGGGGGGGGGTATTCTGTATCTATTTTTCTGTAACTCGGGGAGGGGGGGCAGTTGGCAGCATTTCCTTTTGTATGGTTGTTGAACTGTTGAACTGATGCTGTAAAACTGAAAAAAAAAAAAAAATACCAATAAACATATTGCTTAAAAAAAAGACACGTTACAAAGCAGTGAGTTCACTTCTTGGTCTAGAGGTCTGAGCTGTTGCACGCGGCGTGGGAGACCCGTGTTCGAAACTCCCTCGGGGTATCGAAGTTTGAGGTGACGTTGTCAAAACCGATTTAGATTATTGGATTCGATTATATATTGTAACTATTATTGTAGGGCAAATATAACTGAGAGGGCATACATACCCTCATCTCGCACCTTGTTGACCATTATTATGTTATGTTAAGCATATCGATTTGTTATATTGTTTACACTGCTTTTTACTACCTGTACCTCCCCTCCCCCCTGCTGCTATGATGCCTGAATTTCCCCAAGGGGATCAATAAAGGAATATCTTATGTCACAACTCACAAGGGATCTTAATGATTGATTTTTGCCTCTCATCTGTCTTTCGTCTATTTCCTCATAGACTGCGACATCCAGCTGTTTGCCCCTAATGGATTCTTGGAGAATCCAACAACATCCAACACAAGTCACACCTGTCGAATCCTCATCAACGCGCCGCCCTCAGTGAAGATCAGAATCCAGGCACTGGACATAGGACTAATGTTCAACAGCACCAACGCCCAGTCAACCTACATCATGGTAGGGGAAAGGCTCTTTCACACAAGCCATTTATCCCATAGAAAAAAATATATTTTGTAAGAAATAGTGATTGTCGTTTGAACTATGTGGTCTGATGTTTCATGTTCATTCCCATTTGGTAGATCCGGGACGTGGATGTCTTAAAGACTACCGTGTTTAAAGGCCAGCAGCTTTTTCTCTGGCAATCATCCGGAAACATGGCAGAGATAGAGTTCCATGGAGACTACCTGCATTCCAGAGGGAGCTTCAGAGCTGAATATTCCTTTGTGCGGCATTGATATAGGAATATAATGCATCTAAAAGAAAGCATTTTGTACAGTACAGTATATGTTTAGGTTTCTCCAGTTTAAATATAGTTGAGATCTTTTCATGTCAAACAACCGATTGTCACTGCAGCCTTTGCATTCTTTTCATAGTAGAAATATATTTTATTTGAGTACTACAGTACGTTTTTCACTTATAAATTTGTAATAATTACTTTTGACTTGAAATAACACATATTGTAGCAAACATTAAACAAACAAAAAAGTCTTGGGAGAAAATGCATCACACACAATTATTGTGGAAATTGACTTAATAAATATGAAACAGCACAAAAAGAAAATATATAATATTTCTGTCAATGTTTTAAGCTAATCTATATTGATGCAAATTTTCTTTTATGTAAAGACATTTCAACAACAAGTAAAAAGTATAATTTCCATCATCAGGATTTGCCCTTTCATGAAAGCAGTGCTATAATGGCCATGTACTATACTTCTCAGGAAGCCTTGCTGTGGCCTTTTCCGTACAGTAGGTCCGACGTGATCAGTGCAATCCGCTTCTCCGTTCTTCTGGTTAAAACTTGACACCAATGCGGCTTTCTTCTGCCACCTCGGCACAGGTTCAGTTCCGATAGTGTTTGTGTGCACGTGTGCGTGTGCGTGTGTGATCACTGCTTGTCCTTGTCTGCCTCCTCCAGAAGAGCCCTCATATCCAGCAGAGCGTCCTCCACAGCCCGGGCAAACTTGGCAGCATGGGTCTCCTCACAGCTGTTGAAGGCTGTGATGGCGATGTTCATGTGCTCCTCCATAGGGTTGTAACAAACACCATAGCCGTCTGGCACCATCGGACCGAAGCACATGGCGCAGTCAGTCCTGGAGCCAACCTGGTAGCAGAGACACAGATTCAATTTCTAGTCCTTCTAGTTATAATGCACTATTGCATTTTGGCCACCTGATTTAAAAAAAAATTATGTATAAAATCTACCTGACTGGTGGAGAGGTTAAAATGCCCTGCCACAGCGAAGGAGGTATCCATGAATATCTTAGGCATGGAGGTCAGGTCTTCAATACCCTGCATCTTAAGCCCAAGGAGGTGTCTGTCTATGGCCTGGCCGTAAATTGCCTGATCGGAAACATTAAGACACACAAGCAATAACTATAACCATGACAAAAATAAACAACTCAAGACCAGTGTACCGTATAGGTCACGGGTAGGGGTGGAAATATGAATCTGTGAATCGTGAGGATATTGCATTATTATGAATGTGGAAATGTAATCGCTAGCTTAGCACAAATGAATGGAAGCGAATACAGACCAGCTAGCCTAGCTGTTGGCAAATAATATCTCTCCTGGAGTTTTAAGCTAGGCTAGTGGTCCGTATCCAGTTCCATTCATTTGTGGTAAGCTAGGCTAGCTTGCAGCCGGATAGCTTTCTACTGAACAAAGAATAGGTGTCCATCTTCTTGTCTTACTCTGGAGAAGACGGCAAGCACATTTCCCATAATTTTGGCATGTTCCTTTAAAAACATAATGCTATGAATGAATAACTTTTTTCTAAGATTTTGATTGCATACATTAAATTCAGTAGCTTTTGATTGCATACATTAAATTCAGTAGCCGATTCCACAACCTCAATTTCTTTTCCCGAAATCAATCAAAATCTAATCAAACTGAACAAAAAATTTACAATTTCATGATGCATCAAATCATTGCGGTGAGAATCTAATTGAAACCGCTGTTAGATTGAATAGTTACATCGCAGGCTCCTATCCTTACATTGTGCGTGGTCTCCCTGTGTGTCTGAGCAGCCTTTTGCAGCAGTGCCACTTTCTCCGTTTTCTGTTGGCATATGGGAAAAACACAATAATCACTGAAGTTGTACTGCTTACAACATGTACATTTACTGTAAACACAAGAGGCTCTTAAGAGTGATTTTACCGGTTTGTCTGGGTCCACCATGGCCAGGACGAATTTTAAGGAGTCAGCAGAAGTTGCGCGAATAGCGTCTGTTCGGCCATATTTGAACATTCGCACGGATGCACTCTCATATGTGGAACAGCAAACCTGATACATCCTGGAATTCAAAAAGGGTGCACTCAATATGCGATTGCAATACACTCACTGAACAGCTGTCATATTCAAACTGGATTTTGTTATGAGAAGGGTTTCTAAAATTACCTGAAGTATGCAAGTTGAAGAGCCATTTGCACAAAGGCATCAGGACTCAACTTGTGTTGCTTTGGTACATTCTTACCGTAATGAGAAAACATGAGCACTTTGACGTCCAAATCATGTACCATCCTAATAAATAAAATAAAACAGAACGTGTTATACATGCATGGTTCACTAGGGTTAGCAAAAATGGCATTAACATCACCTAGTGTATTACACCTACATGTTCATGTTTTGTTTGGCATTTTCAATGTCCCTCTTCACCTCGGGTGTGATGTTGAAACGCAGTTTCTGAGGCATCGAGAGGGGAATCATGGGAGAACGTATCGCTTCCATCCTCTGCCTGTACGAGACGTGAAACAATACAAGCAACGGATCAGGTTCACCAGTGCTGGAGTAAAATGCTATTCCAGAATATGTTACATCAAGCAATGCGTGTGCCTCACATACATGTATTCAACTACATAGTCGATGAGAAACACAATGGGCGGGCCTTCAGCAGGGGAGTGCTCATACACCAGTCCACATGTCCCGTCTTCACCGATGATGAACTGAGGATGATTCACAAAGAGTATTTACAATTTAGGGCGCTTTCACATATAGTTTTGGCGGACTCGGTGCGATTCGGGGGGTGAAGTTGCAACATTGTTGCATTCTTCATTTGGTTCGGTCTGCATTCACATTGCAATTTGTCAAGTGCACCAAACTTTCTGAACAATGTCACGCGGTCGAAAAGGGCGCTCGTCTATTGGACACAATAGAGAGTGGAAATGTGTGTGCGCACTAGAGGAGTAGAGGATGACATCTTTTCGGGATTGGATGGGAGTCAATTTTACTTTGAATCCCGTGATTGGGCAGGACCGGGAGTAAAAGTCAACGGGAGCAGAAGGGAGTGGGAACTATGACAACAAAATCAACAGGATTTGGACGGGAGTGATACGGTGCATCACTAATGTAAATGTTTGGTGGTTTTATATTTAACTAAGGCAGACATCAGGGCTGTACAGCGTGCTATGAAGAAATCGGTCTGTGCGATGAATGAATTTACTGCACTAGCACCCGTGCGATAGGCATTCGGTTCATATCGATACTCTTATTTTGAAAGTCCTGTGGCAAGTCTCATTTCCGCCCAAGCGCAGCTCCAGCCATAATATCTATGGCTCCGGCAGCTAGCAACGTTCGGTTAATATCGATACTCTTATTTTGAAAACCCTGTGGCATTTCCTCCCAAGCGCAGCTCCGGCAGCCCAACAACAACAGCGTGCTATGTTATGTTAGAGTGCGCATTTTGCGACCAGGAAATAAGTCCCTGCCTGTTTTTCCATGCACCGCTTCCAATGCATCTTACATGCTTTGCATCCTCACCAAAACTAACTAGTTAGCTGCTACCGGTAACTAAACTAAGCTAACCTGGGTCAGAGGCAGAGAAAACAGTGAGGAAAGGGAGGGGGCGGCGGAGTCTCAGCCTCTCTCTGTCCCTCTCTCTACGTCAATAATTTTAAGTAGGTGAGGTCAAAGGAGTTTGATAGTATTTACTGAGGATGGCCAGATAATGTTGATATTTAAATATAACAAATATAATACATAATAAATGTATACATGATCATGCAACATAAAAAAATATTAGGAACTGTTTGGGAGAGGGAGGTAGGGAGGGGTTTTAGGTTGTGTGTTCCAAGAAGTTATTTCAAGTTTCAATATATCAAAACGTGGCACTTTACAGTGAACAGGAGGTCTATTTGTATTAAAACAATATATTGTTTTTCATTTAAATGTCTGGAAGAGCTAAATTTCTTTCTTTCAAATTATATTTTCATTACCTTTTTTGAGTTGATCTAAATGTTACTGATTGTGTTGAATGGGCTTATGATATCGTCTCATATCGATTGCAGGCACATGCATCGTATCGTATCGTGGCAGACTTTGTGATATTGGCAAATATCATATCGTTGTCCAAAGAATCGATATCATATCGTATCATGATGAAACTGGTGATTCCCACCCCTAGTAGAGTCCATACATCCAACACCAAATCCCATAATTCCTTACACATAACGTGTCTGGCTGTGTGACGTCAACTTGTCAGCATGAAAATGACAGCCAAACATGGCACTGCAACTAAATAACAAAAAACAATAGGCACATTTGTGACTGTTACAAATATAACACGTTTTATACTTGTGCTACAAGATTTTGGCCTGTGCTACAAAACTATCAACCTCTGTAGCACCAGTGCTATGTGCAAAAAAAGTTAGCGTACAGCCCTACAGACATGATGTGACCCATGTACTGCATATTTTATACTGAGGAAGAACAACGGAGCAGGATTGGTAAACGGGAGTGGGATGGGAGTGGGATTCTATAAAAGTTTGGCTCGGAATTGGGACAGGATTGGGATCAGTCCTCTGTGGGAGTGGGATTTTTTCGAAACTATCATTTGGGATTGGGATGGGATTATTTCTGTGGGAGTGGGAAGGAGCGGGAGTCAAAATCCACTCACATGTCAGCCTCACTGCGCACGTGCGTGTGTGTGTGTGTATGACTGCGAGCCGGAGGCGGTGCTGGTGATGCCTTCTGATGGGTCTCATCTTCGAAAGACTCAACGATATGTTTCGGGCTGGATGTGGGTCTTGTGCCAAGTATAACGTCCAGCCAGGTCATCATACCAAGGAAACTTGTCTTTCTCGTCCCCCGTACTCGAAAAGTCACAGACTTTTTAAATAGGCTAATTGTTTTTTCAGCCTGTTATTCGTTTTAACTTCTTTAATTCACATTTCTTTAGTTTGCAATAATGCAACTGCAAGCCAATGTTCCGAGACATATTTATATATTTGTAATTGTTAGGCTATTTGAATCCACCATTTAGGGATAACGTAACGTTGTATTCAAATAGCCTAACAAATTAAATGTAATATGTCTCGGAACATTGGCTTGCAGTTGCATTATTGCAAACTAAAGAAATGTGAATTCAAGAAGTTAAAACGAAGTTTAGCCTATTCAATAGTTTTAGAAGGCTATAGCCAAAGTTGCCTTTTACGCACTGCTTAGCCTATATTTTACGCACTGTGTTTAGCCTATATTAAATAGTCTAATTGTTTTTTCAGCCTGTTATTCGTTTTAACTTTCAGCCTGTTAATAAATATGTGTCGTTAATTCAGTATTTAACTTCTTGAATTCATATTTATGCTAATTAAAAACACAAATGTTATGGACATCTAATTTAATTCTGCTTATTTATTAATATATTGCTGATGCAGTTTTTTTTATTTTGACGTGGCATTGATCCATTGTTCTATTGAAGCCCATTACCACCATCCTCTCGCTAAACAACTAGTACACTGCATTGTTTTTATGAGTGCCCACAAGTAGCTGTTTAATTTGGTCTTCTGCCCATATTTCTATCAGGGCTTTCACCTCGTCATTCGCCCACGTCTGTCCACGAGACATGTTTACCACAGTGTTTGTTTTGTTTCCTTCTACCCAAGATGCACAGTTTATCAGGTCACTTCCTATATTTGGTCTTGCGTTTGGTCCGATGAAGCGAACCGAGACCTACGTTTTCAGGCGGATCAGAGTTTGCGTGTTTGGTCCACACCAGAGTTCGACTGAGCATTCACACCACCCCAAAAAACCGGACCAAACAGCTCTGGTGTGAAAGCACCCTTAACACTTTGAGTGCCAGGGACACGTTTTGTCGTTAGTTCATGCCGCCAGTTGAGTGGCGGCAACGCTATATAGCGTTTGTTTGTCGTATATATTATTTTAGCGATTTGAATTCATATTTCATCAATCGAGCCTCACGCTAGTGTTGCAGACTCTCTCTGAGCTCAATTAGGTCGTCTCTCCCTGTGTAACTGCACCCCATTGGTTTAGACTGATGGGGGGGGGGGGGGGGTCCAGCCTCCTCATGTTATTCTCCGGCGAGGCATCTGAAGGGATCCAAGTCTTCGCCGACCCTCAGAACAGCGTGGATTATGTATTTCCAGCACCCAACGCTGAATCAATAAACGCGATCGATATTTGGAATGGCGATCAGGAATTGGAATAATCTTTTTGGATAACATCTGATCTCAGGTAAGGAATCTATTTTACCAGTTTTAGGGTAATCAGAGCTTTTTTCACAGATATATCAACGTGTGCCCTATGTGTGTGTGTGTGTGTCTGCTCGCTGATATATTTCTCAGATCGCTTCTATAGCGTGCATAAGTACACATATACTATCGATAATCTAGCGTTTATTTGAAAACTATTCATAAATAGGCCGAAAAATTACAACGTTTTTGTGTATGCCAGAATATTCCAGTAAAGGGCGATTATCACGGAATCTATATATTTTCCTGAAAAACGAGGGCTTTTCAAAATGCTATAAAACGGAAATGAACCGATTAAAAAACAATCCGTCTCGACAATGTTGACTGCAAACAAGTCATTGATAAACGACGGGCAGATTAGACACATAGCCATAATTTAAGACAGAGATTATGCGTTCACAACGCTATCATTGAAGTGGGTGGCGGCATTCAACGGGGTTTTACCACGTTAAGCTCCGGCATTGAAAGTGTTAATGAAGACGGATTTCAGTCCAGCTGCTTACTTTGAAACATTTAAATCTGCAAAAGTTCTACGTTCAAATCACAGTCTGTGTTTAACACATTATACGTGTACAATGGCAGTGAAATGCTTCCCCTGCGAGCCCCCCCACCCCAGACTCTGCTTTCATCAAAATAATAATAAACTAAATAAACAATAATAAAAAAAAAACTCAATAATACTCATAATTAACTCAGTAAAAGAAATGGAAAGTGGAGATCCCTAGTACACAGTTAAAGTAATCCGATATTAATGAGTGTCTGGTGGTCATATGCATTGACCGCCAGAGCGTTGGGTGTGGCACAGTCTAGCAGGAGCGAGCAGGATGGCGTCTGAACTTGGCCACACCAGAGCTCACCTGCAATGTCTTATCAAACCAGCGATTGCCACTGTTCCAACGAGTGCCCCCTCCGTGCAGCATCTGAGCGGCCACGCGGCTGGGGTACAGACTGTCCGACACCTGCGGCATGGGGGCGTCCAGACACACGGTGAAGATGCTCTTCTGGATGGCGCGGACCGACTCCTTGTTTGTCTTATCTGAGGAAGAAAGCCTATGAAAATAAGCAACCTATGCCTTTGTTACCATTTTAAATCGCCAATATATGAAGCACTCTTGTTGGCCCAGTGACTAGATGTAGTTTGCTTAGACAGGACATGCCCCCCCAGGCCCCTCCTCCTCTCCAGCCTCACCCTTGATGAGGTTGCTATAAGCCTTGCCCCAAGTGTTACGGTGCTGGGATGTCAGGATGCCAATAGGCTCCTTGTTGGTCTGTAGGGAGGAGTTCCAGATCTTCTCCAGCTGCATGTGGATCTGGTCTACCGTCAACGGGGAGCCATCGCTGTTGTACACATCTAGGACAAAGAACTGGGGGAAGAGGGGGAAGAACATACGGTAACAACCCATCCAAAATAGCAGAGATAATAATGTAATACAGTTTTTCTCAGTCGCTTTGGTGCATTTCTCACGTCACTATTTATAGTTGCACAACAGTTAGTGCATTTCTCAAAACAATTAGTACAAACTGCAAAACCTAGTTGATAACCTGCAAAAGCGTGTCACTTGCTCAAAATGGATAGTTCCTTCCTCAAAAGCAAGTATTCATGTCAATGAAAGTGTCAGTGTCATCAAAATGAAAAGTCCTGACACCATTGTTTATGAATAAGATAGTCAAATGGCTTTGTCATGTTTCCATTATGACAGATCACTCTGTAAGTGTTTTCCAATGCAAAAAAGTCAGATCTTGGTGACACTACCTGAAAATGCTCAAGACAGCACTATACACTATTTGCACAGCCATTTGAAATCTACAGTTACACATTACTGTACACACTGTACACATTGTAATATTCCCTCCTTGTTTGTCTGGGACATCAATGGTTGCTCTCTGCCTAATGTGATTTCTTCCACGCCTTCTACCTTTTGCCAGATTGAAATCCGCCTCATCAACGTATATGAATGTGTGCAGCGGTTCCCTGGTACACGCTTTATCCCAGAAGAGAGAGAGAGAGAAAAACTATAAACTTTTCCTGTGTAACATAATGCATTTTGGACAACAGTATGAACTGGCATGTAAGTGTACTGCATGGCACTACACAAAGTAACCAGTTTACAGCACTGAACATTAGAGTATGCATAGAACACATAAATGTTTTACCTGTACATACTGGTGACGGGTCTCCTTCACTCTGTCGCTGTTCCGGTCAAATGGCACATTGTACAATTGTTTCATGCGCATTTAATTTCCCCTGAGCACTCTGTCAATTGTAGCGATTGAAACGGATTCAATATTCCCAAAGATATTGTCATCCTCTATAACAGCGCTTTGTATTGCTCTCTCAACCTTATGGCATTGTTTGCAATCAACATTGCACAAATGGCTTCCTATTGTTGCGGAGTAAAAAGGGGCCCTCTTCCACCTCTGCGAGGTTGTCTTGCAATCCTATGTGGCGCAAAGTAAAATTACAGTAATGTACAGCAAACATGAGATATACTGCTTTACAGTAACCCATATTACTGTAGTGTACAATAACAGTGCTTCCCACTTGTAAAATGCTGCAGTACAGTACCATACTGTAAATATGGCAAATCTTTTGGTAAACCAGAGAGGAGCAACAGCGCCATCTAGTGTACCTGGAAGTTGTGGACCACTGTGACATGAGTGGGAGATGTTTTTCCGATGCCATGGTTCACTATGGTGTCTCTCTTTGACCCGGGGACACGGCAGGAGGACAGGATCTGGTTGTACTGGTCCATGCACAGAGGCTTGCCACCCAGGTATTCAACAGGCAAGGTCCCACTGAAACACACCACTATTCAATAGGTTTTCCATTACAACAGCACAATCAAATTTGTGTGACGCATTTAAAATATATATACATTTTTTTCCAAACTCACCTGTCAACCATTCCTTTGAAGTCCAAAACACCTGCAATCATCCTAGCAGCAAACCTATGGTGGAAGCATTGTTAAACTATGATGGATACAAAATGGACCACATTCATAACATGTATTATGTATAGATATACAACAAATAAATGAACCAATATTTACTGAAAAGTGGCCAGTTGTTTAGACCTCTATATTTAACAAGGGATTTTGCTGGAGTATTTTTGTATGGTACTGGCCACAATGTTCTCTGCATATCCCACGGGTCACAGTAGTCAAAGAAAGCTGAGCAATGCTCTGAGCAGCCACAGTGCTTAAAATAGCCAGCATGAGAGGGGAAGTCTGTGTAAAGGTCGACCCTGAAACTCGAGCTAATACCCATTTGAGCTTTGGCATACTACAACACCAAGTAAATCACTGTTTCATCAGAGTCTTCTTTTACTTAATAATGCCAGTCTTTCAATTAGTCTACCAGCGGGCAGTGCATAGACAACCCTAGTGATCATTAGCATTAAATGTATGAAACACTCATTTTGTAACTCTGGACGTTTATCGAATAGCATAAACAACCCAGTAACTATTTTAGGTTTATATCTGTGGAGTGGGGCAGGCTGCGCTGGTATGTGCTTTCTGGTTTCTCACCTCATCTGGCCTTGACGGTCCTGGAAGTGCATGCGGGGCAGGACGACCCCAGGGCTCGTATAGACCGCCACGGGCATACGGCAGTCCAGATAAGTCGACTGCATCCACCACTCTGACAACTATTTTAAACAGGACAACAGTCAGACTATGATACAGCAGAGGTCATTATTATATTCATATTTAGCTCAGGTACAGTATTTGGGTGAATATACAGCACATTGTCCAGGCAGACTCTACATGGCTAACTTGTATCACATTGCCTCCTGCAGATAAATAAATCTTACTGTAAGGATGTCCATAATATTCAACGCCTGTCCAAGAACATACCATTACAAGAACCAATGGAGTTGGCCATTAAGTGTCTTCGAATGGAATCGCCACTTTATTCAGAAGTGGCCACTTTTCGGATGTGGTCACTCAAGTCGTACATGTATGGATGTAACCGCCATTATATTATACAAGCTCAGGGGGTTTACATCTCTATGGAAATTGTGCCCGACGTCTTAAGTGTTACTTGTTGTTTTGTCATGAGCACACAGAGACAAAATCCTAATCAATGGACAGAGGCTCACTATAATGTGTCCCCTCTGTTCTATTTGCCAAACCAAGCCCATTATCTATACCCAGTTCTCGGTTTTGCGTGCCCGTCGCTCCAGGCCTTTCTGTAGCCGTTCACCAACGCCACCCTGGAGGAACTCCTTCACCAGCGCCCGGGTGTGTTCCAGCTCTTCCTCGCTGACGATGGGCTCCAGCATGGCCAGGTACCGCTCACATGTCTGCTTCAGGGGTGGTACAGGCAGCTTGGGTAAACCCTCTTGGTGTACCAGCGACCTTTCTGGGATCTGTGTTACTGTCTTGACCAGGCGAGAAGGCTTGACCCTGCCTGACCGCAGCTGGAAAACATGTTAATCACATTACAAGCAGTTCACCTCTTTTAACATTATTGTATTTACAATATACACATCAAATAGACTACTAGCACTTTACTCAAATAAATGTACAATTCCTTAAATTACTTTGAATATTAGAATCCCACTGGTTCCCAATCCCAAGATAATAATAATAATTCATTTTATTTATATATCGCTTTTCAAGAACCCAAAGACGCTGGAAGATGTTGGATTGCTACCATAGCGGAATGATGGGCAACATGTCCAAGTGCAACTGTCAACACCTCATGACAGTAATATTTGCAACAGAAACATCCCATATTAAAATACACATTAAATACTTGTCTGTGCACAACAATATTATGGTCTATTTCGCAAACAGCTTCTCACAATACGTGATAAAAGAATAGAACACGGTACAATTTGAAGTTCATGCCAATGCAATGTGATACCACAACAACTGAGGGAAGTTACACTATTTGTTTAGACTACTGCGATGACCTCAACTCTGTCCGCTTAAAAATAGAAAAGTTGACACTTTATGAATTTTGAATTGAGAGCTCAAATAAACAGACAAGTTAGCAGGAAACCAATATTTGTTTTCATGTGGGTCTGTGCAATGGATACAAATCACAGGTGGTTATATAGAGTTGACAAATGTTGATTTGATAAAGATGTCACCCTTGATGACATCAGAGACACCCCACACACACACTTGCCGTGTTCAAGCAATTTACTGCCACAGATCAATGACGCGACATAAGGACAGAATAAGTGTTATCAATAGAAGTAATTCACTCTGTGTATATATTTAAATTGTTACAGAGCAGCCATAATATTACATGTTGTCCTGCTAGCTAAATCAACGCCCCACCCCCTTCGCATCTGCAGCAGTAGCCTACAGCTGCTCCTAGTTATAGCGCACAAAAACATACAGGCGCTAGAAACAATTATGAAACGAAACATGGACTCACCACATCTCTCACAATTAGACCCAACATAATGCCAAATTATTGCACTTGTGCCTTTCCTTGTCCTGAGGTGTTGGAGCCGGAACCCCTCGAGCTGTCATGTCTCAAGGACAAGTTCAACTAGAGCCTGCCTTGAACACGCGGAGATATTGGTCTCCGCCCCCCTCCAGACTTGGTGAGACAAATAAATAAAACTTTTCACGGGAATTTTTTTCTCAGTAATCCTGCACACAACACACAAGTACACATGTCATGTCATTTCAGATCATATCTAAAACGTTAAATATTATTTGGATTATTGATTAAAAGACGGCCCTGCTATAACTCATTAATGCACTGTTAGGAGGATACTGTAGCTGTGCAATTCCAGCTCTAGCCACACGGTGGAGCTAGTCCAACATCTTTGCAACAACTACAAGCCTAATTTAGTATAGCCTGAATGGCTGTGTAATGTAAGCTCATCATACAAACAGGATTTGAGTTAGAGGTATTGTTTATTTTCCTGATAAGAATGGTGTGTGAATTTAATATGCAGATACTAATCCCAAATGGACATGATCAATATAATTGTTAGTCCTATAAATTACATTTGATCAACGTTTTTCAATTGAAGAGCGGAGAGCAGGTTACTGTTGTGTAATGTTTTATTTGAATGAGTAAAAAAAAAAAACGAAATACTGTAATAGACTCACAAAAAGCCAACAAATCAAAAGGCTTCAATTGCTCTCGTCCAGGCGCTGCCTGTCAACAATGTATGTTTCAAACAAATTGATTGAGCAATGAATATTTGCTCGAGGTCCATTTGTTGCCAACTCATGAACTCAGTTAGTCCTCCTGAGCCTAACACTGAGATGAGGTTAGATATGTTTGTTGTGTCCACCTGTTCAGAATCTAAATATGATTCACCATCGATCTTCATCCTCTTGGATGGCATGGGACCAGAGTCTGACAAATCATCAACATGATAACTTGAGTCAATCTTTCGCTTGTTGCTGTTACGCGGCGCGCCATGCGGGTGTTTCGGTGGCGCGCAACAGTCTGAGTGGAGGTATCCACTTGTGACAGTCGTCACCACATGCGTATCCAAGTCCAAAACGGTCTTTTGGTTGGATTGTGTGTTATTCATTGTGGCAGCCAAGTCCCAAGAAGGCTTCTCTCCACAACTCCAGGCGTCCGAAAGCATCAGGTTAGAGTCATGTAATGAAACCATTGCGCAGGCAGATGCATCTTCGTGCGCCACCTCTGCAGAGCGCTCATTAGGCAGGTGCGCTCCGCAGTGCCAACTGTCTGATTCGGCTCCACTGAAGTTGTGGTAAAAGTCATCGGCCAACTCCGTAAAGCTCCCCGTCAATTCAATGTAATCTTGCTTTTCGCACACAGTAGTCGCATCCCCGTAGTCATGTGTCCAGTGTGTTTGCGTAAAGTCCTTGCTCTTGTAAAACTGCCTTGCGTTTCTAAGTACATACGTTACCAGTAAGTTCTTGTGGAGCTTGATGCCCCCTCTTTGCGCCCGAGAGCTTTGGATTTTTCTCAAAGAAATAGAGATCAGATTCTGTGCCTCAAATGCACACTCCATCACCGGACGGACTTCCTTCCCTTTGATTGTTTGACAAATACTTGTTTTCTAGTTGGAAAAAAATGCCGGGGTGTTCACTTGAGATTTCTACTTCATTCGCGTTGAGCCCGTGCGCGCACACAGTGCTCCATCTCTGTCCAGTCCAGTTGGGCATGGATTTGCAACGCTCATTTCTCCTTGCCAGTGCCACGCCCTCAAGAATATATCGTCCAATGAGAACAATGTTGGTCCTGTGTTCTATGCTAAATATCACTGCTAGCCTCATTTAAGATTTATCTAGTTGTGGACACGCTGCATTTCTCGAGACGTGTTCTACGGTGGGTTTTTAATATGTTTTACATTTTTAGAAAATGTACTGCTTGCATTGCACATTATATATATTGTGCGGGAGCTTAGAGGACTATATAATTGTCACCTTAGGGGTTGTGGTAGGATGCCTTAACTCTTAAACTAATTGTACCAAATACACAACTGAGTGAATAACTTAAAATGGAGTCACCTAAACTAGAAAGAGCGAGGAAACTGTTTGAATCATAATGCCATTTATATAAGCAAAAAAGGGGAAAAAAGATACATACAAATATTGTTATCACGTTACACAATGCCTAATTAAATACTATCACTAAATTTAGATGGGCGCCCAAATAGTTCTATTAAAGTGTTCTGGCCAAACGTTGCCGTGGTTACCACTGTGTCAGAGGAACAATTCCCTCTGCAGTATGAGAGAGGTGGAGAGAGTTAGGAATCCTGGTGGTGAAAAGGAACCCGGATGGGTTCTGTAACGAGGAGTAGTAGACCGCTGCGTGGTGATGAGGGCGGGAAGACGCTGCCCGGTCCGATAGGCGCCACCAGTCTGCTCCTGCAGACCAGATGCTCCGCTGTGGTGGATCCGAGTGTCTCGCTCCGCTCCGTGGTGCTGCACGGCACACGCTGGTCCCCTCTGTACCACAGGCTACTGCTAGTGGCTAGTTGTGTCCTTTTACAGCGTCCCTTCGACACAGACCCTATCTAAATGTCCTCTGGTCTGTGCTATATATCGACTGATATGTCCAGTATAGAGCAGCTATCAAAACATGAGCTGAAGCTACTTTAGGTATTAGCACCGAGCTAGCTAGCTTCGGCTAACTGTTAACGATAAATGGGGAATACTATAGTCCGCTGTAATGTGCTAATCCCAGACGTTTACTAAACATCGAATTAGCTGGTTACTAAAAACTCACTCTCTCTTGGTGGTATAATGTCCGCTTGGTAAGCAACTTTACATACTTGGTCACCGTCAAAACTATAACGTTACGAGAGCAACGCTGGAGGCACGTCTGTTCTCCAACATGTCCGGGCAAGTTCTACGTCAACAACACGTATCCTAGAGGAAGTGACGCACTTACGAGGGAACACTACCACCTCTGGCCCACTAGATGGCAGCACCGTCATATAACCTGAGATGCCATCAGTAGGCAGACAGTGTAAACATTATGTGGAACTTAACTCCCACATATTAAACAGGTGGTGAACTTAAAGGGGGATAATCTTAGGTCTAATTTTACCTAATTGCAGACCCTTCAGCACAGCCGCCCCCTGATTTGCGGCGCTAATCAGTACTGAGGTCTGCTGAATGTCTAGTAGTCACTCAGGCTTGTCAGAGTCAGAGTACGGGAGTACGGGGGTAGTCGGATCAGTCGAGCCACTGGTCTGTGGTATGTTCTTCCTCCGACATCCACGATAGCCGAGCGGACTCTTCCGTCTTGCCCTTTTACCACACTCTTCACCCCTCCGGTGAGCCAGCGGGCTCGGGGGAGCGCCTGATCCACGATCATGACTGGGGTTCCTGGTTCTAGGTTGCCTCTTTCAGTGATCCACTTGCGGCGGCCTTGCAGCGATGGGAGATATTCGGTGGTGAACCTCTTCCAGAATTGGTCGGCTAAAGCCTGACTATACCTCCATTGTCTTCTGCCGATGATCTCGGTGGAGGCGTAGACCGCAAAGGGAAGGGCCGTGTCTCGCCGCCCCATCAAAAGGCTGTTGGGTGTTATGGGGTCGAGATCGGCCGCGTCGCTACTGACGTACCCCAGTGGCTTGGAATTCAGAATGGCTTCAATCTCCACCAGCACGGTGTTGAAGACCTCTGCCTTGGGAACCTGTCCTCTAAGTGCGGCGCCGAGAGCAGCCTTTACCGACTTGACCTCTCTCTCCCACGTTCCACCGAAGTGGGGTGCATTTGGAGGGTTGTAGGAGAAGGTGACCTGTTGGGAGGCCAGCTCGTCCCTCAACTCCTCACTCATCTGGTGGTAACTCTTGATGAGTTCAGCTTCTCCTCCCTTGAAGTTCGTCCCGTGATCAGACCATAAGGTATGGGGTCACCCTCTCCTTCCAGTAAATCGATGGAATGACTGGAGGAAGCTGTCTGTTGTCATTTCAGCCAGCACCTCGAGATGGACGGCTCTCGTGGTGAGGCACTTGAAGATGATTCCCCATCTCTTAGCAGTTGCTCTCCCGATCTCCGCCTTGATGGTGAAGGGCCCGAAGCAGTCCATGCCCGTGTTGTGGAAGGGCGCTTCTTGGAGACGGAGGCGGCAGGATGGGAGGTCAGCCATTCGTGGCATGATGGGTTGGGCTCTGAGCTTCTGGCAGTCTGTGCATGACCGTTGGTAACGCCGCACAGCCTCCCGGCCGCGAAGTATCCAGAACCTTCTCCTGAGCTCCGCGAAGAGCCGCTCCGCTCCAGGGTGATACAATTTGGTGTCATAGTGACGAATCACCAAGTTAGTCACCGGATGCTTCGAGGGGAGTAGGATGGGGTGTTTGCTGTCCTCGGTGAGGCCCTGAGCCCGTCATGGGCGGCCTCCGACACGTATGAGGTCTTTCTCGTCCAGTTCGGGGGTCAGTAGCCTCAGCTTGCTGTCTCTTGGTAGCTCCATCTTCCGTCCCAAGCACGCCATCTCGATCTGGAAGACCTCCCGCTGCACCCTCTGCAGCAACATGATCTCAGCTGCGGCGTAGTCGTCGGCGCTGAGGGGGGTCGGGTCTCCGGGACCGGGGTTCCGGTGGTGGAAGGTACGTACTTGGAGCTCTTCTAGGGTCTGGCAATCCTCAACCTTGGGACCGTCGGTGTTTGAAGGGTCTTGGAGTCCGGTGAGGCCGCAGAAGATGGACTTCTTAAGTTCCACCTCCACCTCTGCGTTCTCCAAGTTCGGAGGAGAAGGCCACTCTTCTTCTGGCTTGCGTAGGTAGTCGGGTCCACGGTGGTAGAGGTTGGGACGTGCCAATTCCTCAAGGGTCGCACCTCTGGTGATCACGTCCGCCGGGTTGACATCTGTCGAAACGTATCGCCAGCAGCTGATCCCCACAAGCTCTTGGATCTCTGTCACCCTTGTTCCCACGAATACTTTATATCTGCACGAAGTCGACTGGATCCACTGGATGACTGTTGTGGAGTCAAACCACATCGACACCGCGTGAAGGGGGAGGTGCAGCTCTTCCTTCAGCATCTTTCCCAACTGGGCTCCACTTAGAGCTGCGCAGAGCTCCAGCCGGGGAATGGATTGCCGCTTCTTGGGTGCAACTCTTGAGCGTGCAAGAATGAAGGAGACGTGGACTGTGTCGTCAGGCTCCACCGCGCGCAGGTACGCTACTGCACCATATGCCTTCTCAGACGCGTCACAGAATACATGAAGGGAGAGCTGGCTGCCTGTCAGACTGACGCTCGAGGGAAAGTAGCTCCTGGGAAACTCGATCTGTTGGAGGGTGGGGAGCTCTTCTTCCCACTTCTTCCACTTCGCCCCGAGTGTCTCTGGTAGGGGGTCATCCCATCCCTTCGCCTCAGTCCACAGCTCGCTGACCAGAGCCTTGGCACGAGTCGTGTACGGGTTGATGTAACCCAACGGGTCATATTGACTCGCCAGAGTACTGTAGATCGACCTCCTGGTTACGTAATGGCGAGTTTCGATTTTCTTTTGCCGGTAACACAGGGTGTCAGACTTGAAACGCCAGAGGAGACCCAGAGTCATTTCCTGGGCGTCCTCACTTGACTGGGAGAGCCAGGTCTCGCTGCTGTCAGCCTTCGCTTCGTCTGGGAGGTCTCGGACGACCTCAGGGTCGTTGGTGGCCCACTGGCGGACCTCAAAGCCAGCGGTGGCCAGGAAGGTGCGTATGTCATGCACCAGCTTGTAGGCCTCTTCCGCGGTCTCCACGCTGTGGAGGCAGTTGTCCACATAGAAACTGTGGTGGACAGCATCGGAGACTCCGGGGGGTGCGTCGACGTCGTCGACATGAAGCTGCAGGGCGTAGGTGGCGCAACACAGGCTGCAGGTCGTCCCGAAGGGCAGCACCTCCCACTGATAGATGGACGGTTCCGGGTCGTCTGGGTTTTCTCTCCACAAGAACCTCATGAGTGGCTTATCTTCGTCGAGCAAACACACCTGATGGAACATGCGTTTGATGTCGCCACTGATGGCGGTCTTCTGTCGTCGGAAGCGCACCATGACTCCGAGGAGAGGAGGGGTCAGAGTTGGACCGGGCAGGAGATAGCGGTTGAGGTTCTGCTGGCACACTTGAAAGCTGCAATTAAAGACCACTCTGTTCTTTCCGTTGTGCTTAACGTTATGGTGTGGAAGGTACCATGACTCGGTACTCCTTTCCGCCTCCTCAGGCTCCAGCCTCCTGACGAGTCCAGACTCTATGAGCTTGCTCATTTCTGTGGCGTAGGCGGCAGCCGTCTCGGGGTCTCTGCTGAGTCTTCTTTCAGTGCTAAGCAGACACGGCTTCGCTACTCCTGGGCGAACCTTGAAGGTCGGCATGGGCTCTCTTCTCAAGAGCGGTGTGGCGTATCTGAGGACACCACGCATGCAGACACGCTTGGTCTTGGCTTGGAGAAGATCCATCGCCGCCTTATCTTCTTTGGAGCGAGTGTGTATCTTCTCGTTTTTGTATGGAGCAATGTCCAGCTGCCATAACCTCTGAACATTCTCCAGCAGTGCCTCGTCTTCGTGCCCCGCTCCAATGAAGAGGCAGTGGGTCTGACGGGCGTTCAGATTTCTTAGACTGATGGGGCCCTGCAGGGTCCAGCCTAGCGGAGTCTCCAGGGCGACGGGACATCCGGGTGGACCCGGGATGATGTGCCTGGGTAAAGTGAGGTTCACATTATCGGAGCCGAGCAGGAGGGTGGGCTTCACCTCCATTGCAGCGTTGATCCCCAGATTACGGAGATGTGGGTACCTCTTCATGAGGGACTCCATCGGGTAGCCGTAACTGGAGAGGCACAACCCGGCAGCTGTGAATACGCGGCTCACCTTGAAGACTTCCTTCGGCCGGCCGGCCGGTGTGAGGGTGAGGGCCACACTTTCTCCTTGAATAGTGGTGCGCCCTGGTTGGATGGTGAGGAGATCCAGCTCCTCTGCGTCGCCCAGGAGTCCAAGGGCGATGGCAGCCTCACGCATCAGCAGCGTGCGCTCCGAGCCATCGTCAATAACCGCGTAGGTCTCCAGAGTCTTGTCGCGGTTCCGCAGGACCACCGGCACAATCTTCAACAGCACGCGGGGAGTGCTGCCCCTCACGGGGCCCACGTAGTAGTTGCGTAGCTCTCTAGAGGGCTCATCACGGACTTCCGCCACATAAGGCTTAGCCTTGTCGTCTCTATTGTTGAGGTCGTGGAGGGCCGTGAGGTGGATCTTCCCGCACCCGCTCTGTCTGCAGGGTCCCTTGAGGGTGCAGTCCTTTGCTCTGTGCTCACGGGCGCACTTCCAGCACCGCTTATTCTCTATTATCCACTGTTTCTTTTCCTCTGTAGTCTTCTCTTTGAACACAGGACAGTTGTCTAGCCAGTGGACCTCTGTGCAGCACTGGCATGGCGGCGGAGTCTTCTTCTCTCCTTTCTTCTGGGAGGAGAAGCCTCGTTGGCCTTTCGGGGGCCCTTGGTGCTCCTTTGATGTGGTTTCATGTACGGTGGTCAGCACCCTAACGGGCCGCCCCGTTCGGTCGAACTTGTCTCGTCCACTGCGTCCATTGCCTCTCGGCTCTTCCCGCTTGGGGAGGCGGATGTGCCTCATCTCCGACTTCAGGAACTCTGAGAGATCCATCAGGGTAGACAGTGGCTGTTGGGGGTGGAGACGCTCGTGTTCCCGTCGGAACCTCTCTTCCCTTTCCTTTGGAAGCTTCCTGACGAAGCGTTCTACGTTGGAGCCTGCATAGAGCTCAGTGCGGCCGGCGGCTCCTTGAAACGTCAGGAGGCTCACCAGTAGGGATGGGTATCGTTAGGATTTTATCGATACTACTACTCTTATCGATACTGCTTAACGGTTCGGTACTTTATCGATACTCTTATCGGTTCTTTTTGGTTCTTTTTTTGCAAGAAAAAAAGACAATTAATTAAGAACAGAATCAACATTGCTTTATTATTTATAAATACAACTTTATAAATAAGTATTATAAATAAATATAATTTCTTCAGCAACAGCAGCAGCAATGTTCTTTTATATAACTTTATAAATAAATATAATAAATGAATATAATTTCTTCAGCAACAGCAGCAACAATGTTTTAAATGTGTCTGACTCTGAATTATAGACTTTTTATAATAAACAACAAATGCAGAACTGTGACACTCGTTCACCCTATCCTCTGTCATCCTTCCTCTAGCTGCTAGGGTGAAAGGACTTTGGGTGGTGGAGGGAGGTAGAGGGAAGGATGTGTGGTGGCCCTGGGCTCACTGGCCTGGGACACATTGGTGGCTGACGCCTCAGCTTGACGATCTATAAAAAGTTTAGATTGTAGTATTTGTAGCTAAACAATTATTTTGTTTATTAGCCTATTTGTAATAATTCGTTATTAGCCTAGGAAACTCCGTATCTTGGCTTACCGGCGGCAGTGGACGTGGATGCAGATGGAACACTGCGCGCAAGGCAGTCGAATACGCGCATTTCTGCACACTAATATCATGTTTTGCCAACAGATGTTTTGATAAATTGCTCGTATTGCCACCCTTACTGGCAAATGTTTTGTTGCACTTGTGGCAACGTGCGTTGTATATCCATACTTTCTTTAGAACGCTTCGCTCTATCCGCCATCACGAGTCACGGTGCATGCAGACTCAGAGCTTTTGAACTTGTGGTAGGCCTAGACATTTTCAATTCATCGTCTTGTTTACATCAGGGTCCCCCATGTTCAATTCATGATAACATATATGACATATATGTATGGGCCACTCTCCAGGTGACCTGCATCGACCTTGCCCACACCAGGATCTCCTCCTCAGACTGGTGAGTCATTCGCACAGTGGCCTCAAAAGAGGTATGGTCAACGCAGGTCGCAGGATGGGTTCACCGCACGTCTGTACGTGCAGACATGATATGTGTAACCCTTCGGTAAAAGTCCTTCAACACACAAGCAACAAGATGTTATTTTTTTGAAAGCCAGTAAATACTGACAAAAAAAAGCATAGACACTTAGAAGAAGCAATGTACAGTCCCCCCCACCCACCCAACCTCCTCCAATGTACAGTTTCTACGTCAAATGTATAGCCTTTCTTTTCTGGACTCTTTTTGTATCACAAACAGTACTGTATTTGTAAATCTGGTATGTCATAAATGTCTAGATGTAGCAGTACTGTCTATCTGTCTACCTGTATGTCATATATGTTATCATGAATTGAACATGGGGGACCCTGATGTAAACAAGACGATGAATTGAAAATGTCTAGGCCTACCACAAGTTCAAAATCTGGTATGTCATAAATGTCTAGATGTAGCAGTACTGTCCATCTGTCTACCTGTATGTCATATATGTTATCATGAATTGAACATGGGGGACCCTGATGTAAACAAGACGATGAATTGAAAATGTCTAGGCCTACCACAAGTTCAAAATCTGGTATGTCATAAATGTCTAAATGTAGCAGTACTGTCCATCTGTCTACCTGTATGTCATATATGTTATCATGAATTGAACATGGGGGACCCTGATGTAAACAAGATGATGAATTGAAAATGTCTAGGCTAATAAACAACTTGTGACAAATAACTCTTGACTTGACTTGACCACCAGCCTCTCTCTCTTAAGGCATTAACTGGGTTAATTAATCTAAATGTTATATTGTAACTGTCTAGTTATTGATTGATTGAATTGATTGAAAACTTTATTAACAGATTGCAGAATGGGTACAGTACACAGTACAGCTCAATACATACAATTGTTAAGGGAATGCAGACCCCAGAGAAAGACTTTCGTCTTGTTTACATCAGGGTCCCCCATTTTCAATTCATCGTAACATATGACATACAGATAGACAACTGGGTTAATCTAAATGTTACATTGTACAGTAAGTGGGGAGTGTAAACAAGTTGAACGCTGGCTATGTTGTGAAATGTGAATAAACCGTGAAGTCACGCGAAATAACGTTATACGCGACGCTATACAAACCAATTACATAATCCTATCCAACATGTGTAAAGGCACACACAACATATTCCAGTTAACGGTATATTTTTTTAATGATTCGTTATGGCGTAATCAATACTTCCATGCGTATAAATTGCGTTCAGCCTCTCTCTCTGGAGTTAACGGAGTTTCGACTCCTGGCTAGAGGAGCTTGTCTCGGCTCATGCGGGGGGCCAATCAGAGAGGGGCTTTGCTCAACCAATCAGAGAGGGGTCTGCAGAAATGGGAGGGGTCTGCAAAAATGGAGTTCAACCAATCAGAGAGGGGTCTGCAGAAATGCGGCTACGAATTGTAGAGACGCGTCTGTGTGCAGCGCGCTTCAGCACGGAGAACTTTCATTAAGGAGTACCCGTATGTAGCACTACTAGCGAGCGACTCGCGAGGAGTGTGTGTAATAATGACTCGCTGTGGCTCGCTTCTCGTGCAGAGACAGAGAGAGGATAGATCGTTTGCAACTTTTAAATAATAATAATAATAATAATTTCTCTAGAGTATCGATAGCAGTACCGAGGACGTCGGAGCTTATAAATACTCCGGTATTTTCTAATATAGTACCGGTTCCCGTTTAAAACCGGGGTCCGGGGGGCATCCCTACTCACCAGAGCCTGTACCTTCAAGGAGTATGCGTCCAGGGCGTGGTCGTCCTTTATGTCTGCCATTTCTCCCAGCTCGTGGATCTCATCCAATATGTGGTCCCACGGAGGTCCCCAGCGCTCGTCCAGGGCCTGGATAGACGAAGTATAGGAGGTGGGGGAGTATGTGTTGGCAGTGCATATGAGCTTGGCCGCAGGCAGCCTACACTGCATAGACAGCTCGATGAACTTCTGTTGCTCGCTGTGGTTGGCGGCGCCCAGGAGGAACTCCAGACACATCCTCATGTCATGGTACTGGCTTCTAGAATTGTCTTTGAAGAATGGGATGGCGCTCCCTGGTGGGCGCTGTGGGAGCGGGTCGTACCTAGGGGCCGGTGTAGTTGCGGGCCAATGTTGATGGGATCTGGAGGTTGCTCTGTGTGTGGCGGGTAGCCGCTCACATTGAGAGGGGGGTGGCACCTCTCCTGGTGCCGTATATTCCTCCTGCAGACGAGCCAGTCGCCTTTCCAGGTCTTCGGAGTCGGCCTTGTCCCCTCTTCGGGGTCGGGGATACGTAGCCGGGTGCTCCTCCCTTTCAGGCTGGCGGCGCTGGGGTGAGTTATTCCTAGTGGATGCTCTTGATGATTGCCTGGAGGCAGAGGCCGATTGTAGTTGGGCGGTAGCGAGCCGGGCGTACTCCAAGGCCTGGGCTGCCGCTCTATCGCGCTCCCTCTCCAGTGCTTCCGCGGCTCTTCTCTCTCTGTCGAGCGCATCTTGCCGTCGTTGAGCCTCTCTTGCGAGCGCATCTTCGCGTTGTTGTTGCATGCATTGGAACATGAATTCTGTTTGGCTTGTAACGCTCCCTCTGCTTTGTGCTCTGCTGGGGGGCCTACCAGTTCTGCGAGTGTCTAGGAAGAACTCTCCCAGTTGGAAGTGATTGAAGTCCTGCCTGCCGCGTGGCTCGACTCTGTCTGGGGGATTGATATCCTCTCCAGGTTGCAAGTCGTTTTCAGCGGAGTCACACTCCTCTTCTTCTTCAGGCTCATCTTGCTCATACTCATCTTGGTTGGCGGTATTCAGTGGCGAGAAGGTAGTTATGTCTTTACTACACGGGACTGCCACCTGGTGTCTCTTCTTCTCTTCAGGCCGCTGGGGGGTGTCAGTCGGGTCTGACTCTGTTCTCAGAGTCTGATCTAACTGCGGTGTGGCAGCAGCACCCTCTACTAGCTGGGGTGTGCCTGCCGTCTGATCTAACTACGGTGTGGCAGCAGCACCCTCTACTAGCTGGGATGTGCCTGCCGTCTGGGTTGTAAAGTCCCCTACTGTCCGGTCAGCTGATGTGTTTAGCACATGCTGATTGCTCTCCGAACTAGGGCTACTGGGTGTACCCAGGACACAGTCATCTAGTCGGGAGGGTAATCTACGCTCCCTAGGAGCACGTGTCTTCCCTTCAGGAAAGGGGGGGGGGGGGAGGAACCCTTTGAACCTACCTCGCTCTTTCGTGACATCCTATCTGGTTTAACTCCGGCTCGAAGTGACCAAATTGTGCGGGAGCTTAGAGGACTGTATATAATTGTCACCTTAGGGGTTGTGGTAGGATGCCTTAACTCTTAAACTAATTGTACCAAATACACAACTGAGTGAATAACTTAAAATGGAGTCACCTAAACTAGAAAGAGCGAGGAAACTGTTTGAATCATAATGCCATTTATATAAGCAAAAAAGGGGAAAAAAGATACATACAAATATTGTTATCACGTTACACAATGCCTAATTAAATACTATCACTAAATTTAGATGGGCGCCCAAATAGTTCTATTAAAGTGTTCTGGCCAAACGTTGCCGCGGTTACCACTGTGTCAGAGGAACAATTCCCTCTGCAGTATGAGAGAGGTGGAGAGAGTTAGGAATCCTGGTGGTGAAAAGGATCCCGGATGGGTTCTGTAACGAGGAGTAGTAGACCGCTGCGTGGTGATGAGGGCGGGAAGACACTGCCCGGTCCGATAGGCGCCACCAGTCTGCTCCTGCAGACCAGATGCTCCGCTGTGGTGGATCCGAGTGTCTCGCTCCGCTCCGTGGTGCTGCACGGCACACGCTGGTCCCCTCTGTACCACAGGCTACTGCTAGTGGCTAGTTGTGTCCTTTTACAGCATCCCTTCGACACAGACCCTATCTAAATGTCCTCTGGTCTGTGCTATATATCGACTGATATGTCCAGTATAGAGCAGCTATCAAAACATGAGCTGAAGCTACTTTAGGTATTAGCACCGAGCTAGCTAGCTTCGGCTAACTGTTAACGATAAATGGGGAATACTATAGTCCGCTGTAATGTGCTAATCCCAGACGTTTACTAAACATCGAATTAGCTGGTTACTAAAAACTCGCTCTCTCTTGGTGGTATAATGTCCGCTTGGTAAGCAACTTTACATACTTGGTCACCGTCAAAACTATAACGTTACGAGAGCAACGCTGGAGGCACGTCTGTTCTCCAACATGTCCGGGCAAGTTCTACGTCAACAACACGTATCCTAGAGGAAGTGACGCACTTACGAGGGAACACTACCACCTCTGGCCCACTAGATGGCAGCACCGTCATATAACCTGAGATGCCATCAGTAGGCAGACAGTGTAAACATTATGTGGAACTTAACTCCCACATATTAAACAGGTTGGTGAACTTAAAGGGGGATAATCTTAGGTCTAATTTTACCTAATTGCAGACCCTTCAGCACATATATATTAGAATATAACTTTCCCAATAGGGCAAGTGTCACGTCTATACACACACTACACACACACACACTACACACACACACACACACACACACACATTGTAGATACTAAACATCACACGTATTAAAGGGGTAAGGGTAACACCCAAGTTAAGAATTCCAATGTTATACTGTTAACCCATTCTCTGCCACCACTTTGATCATCCTAAACCATCCTCTGCCAGCGCTATTTGTCTATGGAGATGTTCACCTTCATGTTCATGCCAAGGCTGACGCTTTCAAATTACATATCGACGACTTCAAATTACACATTGATGCTAAATTCGAAGAGGTTAAAATAGCGGCCGCAAATCAAACCGAGCGTATTACTGCAGTGGAAAACACTGTGCTCGAAATCACATTGAAAGTCGAGGAGAACAAGAAGACTGTTCACGATGGATTCATGGAGCTAGCGGCGGAGATACAACAGGTGGACAAAGCGCTTTGGAAGAAAATACAAGACATCGAAGAGGAAGCAATGGAGAGGCGGCTCGAGACCGAACGTCACTACCGTAGATATAATGTCCGTATTGTGGGATTGGATGAATCAGTCAATTGCACAGACGACACATTTCCAACAGTGTTTGCTGGAATTCTAGGTAAACAGATCCTCCCCACAGTGCCGTTAGAATTGTTTGATTGTTTGTTAGATTGTTATAGAATCGGTACACGGGACCCCAAAGGCAACAAGATGAGGGTTATCATTGCTACTCTGCGCAAAACAGAAATAAGAGACGCGATCATCAGAGAGGCACGCAATCAATGGGGGAGACTGAAATATAATGACAAACCAGTGTCTTTCTACGAGGATTTATGCAGGGAGGCCATTTCCCGACGTGCCCCTTACAAAGAGGTGCTGCAGAAACTCTACAGGAGAAAACTCAAACCCAGCCTTTGCTACCCAGCGTCTCTCTCCATCTTGGGGGAAGATGGTAAAAGATTCGGGTTACGCTCGCCTAAAGACGCCGAAGAATACATGAAGCAACATGATATCGGCCCCTTGGGGCCAGACGCACCATAGGCCCGTCTCAGAAGACAAGCCTATTCATCTCTCTTTTTATTACTTTTTATTATTTTTATTAGAATGACTTTGCCACGGCTCAACTACAAAAGCGACAGCAGATATGCCTGTAGGCAACACTGAGGTACAAAGTGTTTAATACGAATCGATAGGCACTATATTTATAGATTTCTGGTTTTTGGGCAGGCAATAATCCAACATTGACATTAGGAACACTCTGGAATATTCTGGATTCTTCTTTCGACCGTTCAGGGACACACTGGAATATACTGGAAAACACTAGAAGGACATAACTCTTGGACAGGAAGAATATTCTGGAACATAACATCAGTGTTTACAAATTTACAAGGGTATTCTACAACTTTCTAGAATACACTGTACTCCTACAATGAAGGCCTGTAACAATAACATCCGGTATGTATGCATATGAACCAGATATGGAAGTTCAATAAGGTTTTAAAAACATCATCCTCATCTAAAGGTATAAGCATGACAAGGTTATTTTAATATTTTAAGCAATTGCTCCACTGCTTTAGGGATTTGCATAATTTTGTTCTAAATATTCTTTTTCTTTTTTTGAGTTTTACTTTTTTTTTTTTTTTTTTTTTTTTTTTTGAAGATTCCAACATATACAAGTTAGTAGAAGGTTCAAATAAATATACCAATGGAGGTATATTTTTCATTTTTCACACTATTTTTATTACATTAATGGGAAGGCGCTAGACCAAGAGTGACATTCTATTAAATTAGAATGAAAGTTTTAGATCCTATGGCAATTAGCATAGGAAGGTTAGGGTTAGAAGGCTCATTTTGGGCAACCCGGTGGTTTAAGGGAGGGAGTCATACGCGTAGGGTGTGTCTATGGAACACAGCCCTGTACGACTCTCTGAGGGAGGGGGACTTAGGGGATTATTATTTGTATATATGTATGTTTTTAAGCTCGGCTCTCAACGGGACCTCAATAGTTGGATGTATATCCATTGTAGATTCGCAATCCAGAAGCATTACAGCATTACAACTACACAACAACATGTATAGATTATGGCTAGTTTGAATATAATGATCTGGAATACTGGGGGAATAAATAATCAACACAAACGCAAAAGCGTGCTCACACTGATGAAAAACAAACAGGTTGACGTGGCTCTGCTAAGCAAAACGCACATTTTAGTGGAAGACAAAGCTACGGTAGCGGACAACATATACCATAACATTAGTCACTCTTCCTTTGGAATGAGAACCTGTGGAGTTGCCATAGTCGTAAAACGGAAGTTGAATATTGAATTGAAGGGAGTATGGTCTGATGCAGATGGTCGGATAACTATAGCTAAGATTGTACACAAGAACAGGAAAATAGCGTTGGTAGCGGTATACGCCCCAAATTTGTACGAAGCTAATTTCTTCACTACACTTACCAGAACAATGTTAGACCTTCCTGAATACTCATTTATAATTGGTGCAGATTTTAATGCCATTTGGGATCCAGGGATGGATAAATCTTATCCCTCCTTTTCCAACGAACAGAAAAATTCATCTAATGCGTTAAAGGATTGGTCGAACAACACAGGTGTAAATGATCTATGGCGATCACTCAACCCCACGACCCGGAAGTACTCTTGTCGATCTGCAAGACATAACACACTTTCCAGAATAGATTATGTTTTTGCATCCCCGAGACTATTTGATAACTATGATGTGGAAATGGTACCCAATGCATTATCAGATCACTGTTATTTACTCCTAAAAGGATCATTTGGTATACTGTCATCCCGAGCCCCAAGATGGCGATTTAACTCGATTTAACTGCTTAATAATAAGGAATGACAGGAATGACAAGGAATTAATTTCACAACTCAAAGAAGCTCTCTCTGTATTCCTACTGGAGAATGCGAATTCGGTGCAGGACCCCAGAATGTTATGGATGTCGGTAAAGGGATTGATCAAGGATTTTACCGGGTGCTTTTCCTCCAAAATACACAAGAATCGTTGCTCAAAACTGGCGGAACTGGAAACGCTTTACTCTACGTTATTTACTTCTTTACAATACAACGACTCGGTTCGACTGGAAACTCAAATTAATGTGCTAAAAAAAGAGATTAACGCCATTTATAAACAACAATCTGAAGTACAAATACGTAGCACAAGACAACAGCATTACTCTCAAGGTTCTAAACCAAGTCACCTACTAGCTATGCGATTAAGAGTCAACGCAAAATTTGCAGATATAACTACCATTAAAGCACAAGGACTTGTTACAGACCCTAAAAAAATAAACGCGACATTCAAAGAGTTCTACTCCAACTTGTATAAATCAGAAACGACCTTCGATCAAAACAAAATGGACACATATCTTAATCAAATTAACCTCCCCAAACTATCAGAAGATGACGCTAAACAGTTAGAAACACCCATCACACTAGATGAACTCAGGAAGGCCATATCCGAAATGCAAAGGGGTAGGGCTCCAGGAAGAGACGGTATCCGACCAGAAATGTACCTCTCATGTTGGGACATAATTGGACCCCTATTACTTAATATGATTTTATACTCAGTCAAGGAGGGGAACTTCCATAAGAACGACAATATTGCACTCATAACAGTCCTCCTTAAAAAAGACAAAGACCCCACCGAGTGCGGTAGTTATAGACCCTTAAGCCTCCTCGGAACCGATATCAAACTGTACTCTAAGGTATTAGCCATCAGACTTCAAAAGCATATGACGTCTTTAGTTCATCCGGATCAGACTGGCTTCATAAGAGGCCACTTGATCACGGATAACATAAGACGATTACTACACGTACTAGATGACAGCAAGGACGACACCACACCTAAGGCGATGCTGTCCCTGGATGCGATGAAAGCATATGATAGGTTGGAATGGTCGTATCTATGGGCAGTATTAGAAAGGATAGGCTTAGGAAAAGGATTCATTGATATGATTAAAGTATTATACAAAGACCCATCGGCCATGATTACAACAGGTATAATCACCTCCGAAATCTTTCCGTTATCACGCTCTTCTAGACAGGGTTGCCCTCTTAGTCCCGGACTATTCGATTTATCATTAGAGCCTTTAGCACAATATATAAGATAATCCCAATCCATAGAACCAATCGTAATCAAGGGCACACAACATAACATTTGTTTATATGCGGACAACGTAATACTGTTCATGCAAAACCCTAACACCGCAATGCCTCATCTTCTCAAGTTGATTGATGACTTTGGCGATCTATCGGGATTTAAGATAAATTGGCCAAAGTCGGCTTTTCTTCCACTTAACGCCCCTGCAAAAAAAATATACTCCTTCCAGAAGAAATACCAATGGTTAAACACTTTAGATGTTTGGGAGTTGAAGTATTCCCTACCATAAGCCAAACGGTGAAGCACAATTACATAAAAATCCAAAATAAAATAAAATACGACTTTGACAGGTGGTCAAAACTTAAAAACTCAGTACAGGCACGGGTATCAATAGTTAAGATGGATGTCCTACCTAGAATCAACTTCATCAGCTCAATGCTACCATTATCCCCTCCAGATGGTTACTGGAAAAAATTACACTCTTCCGCATACGGAGGTGAGCGGTCGCAAATTCCTGAGCTCCCGGAGCCCTCGTCAATACAGCAAGCAAAAGAGATTTTGCGCACATTTTCTCCTCGTTATGTTTTGGATAACGGATTCGTACCTATACTCAACGATGAAGCACAACCAGACAGAAGAGGAGAGAAGAGCAAAAATAGAAAAGGAGGTACACAGCGACTTTTATTTCCAAAACGGCACGGAGCATAAGCACCTGGCCGTGGGGACAGCGACCGTTCACGCAACATTAACGGCCAATCCTGAAAGAAAGAACAGACCCCCGAATGGCAGAATGGACCGAAAGACCTTTTTGTCCCTTATCCTGCTACTCTCGGGAGACATTCATTTAAACCCAGGCCCGGTTTTGACCAGAACTCAGGCTAGAAGACTTGGTCTGGCAACGCAAGAAGCGACCAACAACAACATCAACAACTCGACCCGTGGCTACATCCACAGCGCGGACGGCGACTCTCCCCCAATGACGCCGCAGCAGACGAGCACACGTGAGGCAGAGACGAGAGGAGGTGAACCGAGGGTCGAAACCATGACGACCAACTCGACGCAGGATTTAAACATCTCAACGCCCGATAGCCGGCTAGCCAGCAGAGCTAACAGGGAAATCATCCAGGAACAAAGGACTCTGGAACGAGTCCTTTGTTCTACCAGCACGGCACGTGACCCGACCCCCCCCTCCCCCCTTCCCACCCACGACAACAAAGCCCCCCCGCCCCACTCAGAGGAACAGATCACAAATGAACAATACTTCGAACCTGCCAACATCAATGAAATAACCAACACCAATGGACTGAACATTTTCCACATTAACATTAACAGCTTAAAAAACAAATTGGATGAAATCAAACAATTATTCATAAATGGTAAGGCAAACATACTGTGCTTCTCAGAAACTAAGCTTGACGATTCTGTAAAAGATCCAGAGATAGAGATTGAGAACTACTCAATAATTAGGAATGATAGGAACAAACATGGAGGTGGCGTCTGTATGTACATACACAAAGACACCAAATTCATCAACAGAAATGACCTGAATCATAAATCAATTGAAACTGTATGGGTGGAAATCCTATTCGAAAGGGCGAAATCCCTACTGGTTGGCGCAATCTACAGGCCGCCAGATCATAGTGGCTTTTATGATACACTTGACGGGTGCTTAGCTGGAGTTGAGGATGTAGACAAAATTCTTATTGGAGACTGGAACACGGATATGCAACGAAAAGATGCACCCGTCTTCAAGTCATTCAGTAGGCTTTGTGATCTGCACGGCCTCAGCCAGCTAATCACCCAACCCACACGTGTATGTGAATCAACTCAGACTACCATTGACCTCATTCTGACCTCCGACAAGTCCAAGATCTCCAATAAAGGGGTTATAGCATGCGGGTTAAGTGATCATTATATGATATTCTGTACTCGCAAAAAGCTAAAACAAAAGGCAGGCTGCCACAAAACAGTCACATCTAGAGACCTCAAAACCTACTCTAGCGAGGCCTTTAACCTTGAACTGGAGAGTCTGGACTGGTCAGATGAACTCAATGGTACACTGGTTGAAGAAACATGGCTTGGTTTCAAAACCAAATTTTCAACAATACTAAACGACATGGCCCCCCTAAGAACCACCAGGGTAAAAAATCGCGCTGAGCCGTGGATGCACTCCGAAATACTGGCCGCTATGAAAACCAGAGACAAAAAATGCTCTGAGTTTCGAAAAAGTCAGTCAAAGCTTACCAAAAGCACGAGCAGTGAACTCCAAGCCCACGTGACTGAACTCAAACTAGAAAGAAACAAACTAAGAAACAACGTAAACTCCATGATCAAAACTGCAAAAAAGAATTTCATCAATGACAAAACTGAGGAAAACAAAAACAAACCATGTGAGAGAAAATGGTGGTTTTTCAATGTATGTGATGTATAGATTGGGGGGAGTGACCACAGCTAAAACGGTGCCGGGTCAGAGAGGTCGAAGTGCATGCGGACGGTGGAAGCAGGAGACGGTGGTTCAGTAGCAGGGTGATTGTTGTGAGCCACACTGCCAGCGAGAGAATGTTTGTTGACATTCCTCATTAGAACATCTGAGATTAGAGTGTACTGTCTCCCAAAGCAGGAGGGAGAGAGGTTCATCTTAATGCAACAGTGAATGAAACTGCATTTTAATGTGTGAAAGGTTAGCAGTTGTCATGACAACACATCGCATGACAACCAGAAGGCGGGGCCGTCGTTGCGACGACGAACATCTATAAGTCGAACAGTGTTTCCGGGTGTTGAGCAGACTAGAATCTGACTGAGACTGGGAGGGAAGGAACCAGGAGAGACTCTTCCTCCTCCACCATCTAGGGGGGGGGGAAGGGAGAATGCCACATCATCATTACAGTAGCTTCGGCTAACACGAGGAGGGTTTCAGGCTAACGACCAGGCCTGACCACTATTGGACTGAATAACAAAAGGACGATAGATGAACACACCGAAAGATCATTAGAAATAGACTCTTCAAGGACAATACAATCTGTTAACATCTGAGCTGAGGTTTCTGTTTAGAGGAATAAAACCACGCTTTTCCTTGTAAGGTATTTCACGGTGTCGGAGTGTCGAATTATTATGGTTTATGGATTGCACGAACGGGGGAGATAAGGATCTTATCTACCAGTATCGGAGACGTCAGGACCATTAAAAGTACACAACGCAGAGGAATTGGATGGAGGGCCAAACAGACGAAGACGTGATACTGGCCAGTTTGATCAGAATCTTACACATGTGAACTTTGGAAATTACTCAATAATCAACTAGGATGCAGTAAAAAACTTAAAACCAGATTCTCAAACATAAACATAAAAACGGACAACACGCTCATCACAGACAAGCTGGATGTAGCCAATTACTTAAACATTTTCTTCACAAACATAGCCACAACACTGGTAAACAAACTACCCTCCCACTCAGGGCTTTATGGGGTAGAACACATAGTAGCTTACTACAAAAACCTAGGGGTCCGCAAGGACGACTTCAAGCTGGAAATGGTAACAACAGATGAGGTACTCAATAAACTGAGCGCCCTCCAACCTAACAAGGCCACTGGCCATGACAACATCCCCTCCAAATTCCTCAGAGACTCAGCAGCCGCCATCACCCCAGTCATCACACACATAATAAACCTCTCCATAAAACAGGGACACGTCCCCAAGGACTTCAAAATTGCGAGGGTGACCCCTCTGCACAAAAAGGGCAGCAAATTAGACCCAGGCAACTACCGCCCTGTTTCTATTCTCACCTCCATCTCGAAAGTCATGGAAAAAATAGTCTACGAACAGGTTGAAAAGTACCTAGCGGAAAAAAATCTAATCTACGAATTCCAATCTGGCTTCAGAACATCCCACTCCACTGACACATGCCTTCTCTATTTGAATGACCACATCAAACAAGAGGTGGACGCAGGCAAATACTGCGGCATGGTCATGCTGGACCTACAAAAGGCCTTCGACACTGTCAATCACTCCATTCTGATTGACAAGCTAAAAGCAATTGGTTTTGATAGTCTATCAGTGAGCTGGATGCAATCCTACCTTGAGGGGAGGGAACAGATGGTGGAGGTAAACGGTACCCTATCCCCCCCCTCACAGTGAGCTGTGGTGTTCCACAAGGAAGCATACTAGGACCGCTACTGTTCCTAATTTATGCAAATGACATGTCGTCAGCTTGTGACTGCAACTTGTTCCTGTTTGCGGACGACTCAGCCCTGCTGGTCTCTGACAAGAACAAGTTACAGGTTGAAAAAACCCTCAGCTCGGAACTAGGCAAAATCTGCATATGGCTCGCGGATAACAAACTATCATTACACATGGGCAAAACAGAGTCCATTCTCTTCGGTTCAAATAACAAACTCAGCAAGACCGACGACTTCTCAGTTACAGTGGGTGACAATATTGTCACAAGGAAAGATGAAATTACCTACCTGGGTTCCATCCTAGAGGCTAATCTCTCCTGTGACAAAATGGCATCCAGTGTAATAAAAAAAGTCAACCAACGAACTCGATTCTTGTACCGGATCTCCTCTCTGGTAAACAAGAATACCCTGAAGACTCTGGCAGGAGCACTCATTCAAGGGTACTACGACTATGCTTGCACCTCATGGTACCAAAGCACCTCAAAGGCGCTAAAAACAAAATTACAAACATCTCAAAACAAACTGGTCAGACTACTGCTTGACCTTACTCCTAGAACCCACCTCACCCCTGCCCACTTTGACAACCTAGGATGGCTTAGAGTAGACGACAGAGTACAGCAACTTGCAATGGGCCTGGTCTACAAGATACACTACACGACCAAGGTACCCATGTACATGTCAAAATACTTCCCAAAGGTCAGTGAATACCACGATCACAACACCAGAGGGAGCGCCACAAATCATGTTAAACCCAGATTCGGCTCAAATAAGGGACTAAACATGTTTCGCAATTATGCCACATCAATGTGGAACGCCCTACCCAAAGCTGTAAAGGAATGTGGATCACTACCCACTTTCAAAACCACTCTCAAGGGACACCTACGGGAGACTGCAATTAAAAACTGGCCCCTGTAAATGTCCTAACCCAACCCCCTCCAATGTACAGTAATTTACCTAGTATGGTTTTGTCAATAGTCCAATGTACAATTTTGCTTGTTTGTACAGTGTCTCCCCCCCCCCTCAATGTACAGTTTTGCTTGTTTATACAGTGTTTCCCCCCCCCCCCCAACCACCTCCAATGTAAATTACTCAGTATGGTTGACAATATTCCAATGTACCCAACCCCCCCCCCACACAACCCCACCCAACCTCCTCCAATGTACAGTTTCTACATCAAATGTATATACTCCCTTTTCTTGACTCCTTCTGTATCACAAACAGTACTGTATTTGCAAATCTGGTATGTCATAAATGTATAGATGTAGCAGTACTGAATATCTGTATGTCATGTATGTCATATATGTCCTGATGAATTGAAAATGGGGGACCCTGATGTAAACAAGACGAAAGTCTTTCTCTGGTCTGCATCCCCTTAACAATTGTGTGTATTGAGCTGTACTGTATTGTACCCATTCTGCAATCTGTTAATAAAGTTTTCAATCAATCAATCAATCAATCAAACAGATTGATTTATTTGGAATAACAAACCACCACGTATAAAAAGATCCACCGCACAGAGAAACAAAGCCGACGGAGGTATAGCATTTCCAGATTTTTTCCACTATTTTAAGGCGTACACTTTAAGACCACTGACAACCTGGTTTGATCCCCAAGCATCAGTATCCTGGAGAAATTTAGAAGTAAATATAGTAGCACCACATAGACTGCAGGACATAGTATACACCAAATTATCAATTAAGCAATGCAAACTGAAATTTGGCCCCATTATTACTCATGCGATCCGGATATGGCGTGAAACACAAAAAATATTCTAACCCACATAAATGGCATAATCATACTCCCTTATTCAATAACAATGCACTCCTGATTGGAAAACGACCTATAAGATTCCCTAGATGGGAAAGCAGGGCATACACACATTAGGAGATGTTTTCAACAAACAGGGTTTTTGTAGTTATGAGGAAATACCCCAAAAATTTAATCTCACCAGTTCCACATATTATTTTTACGCACAGTTATTGTTATGTTTGAAGGCTCATGGTGTCCCATTAAGGATACCAATTGTACACCACAGATACCACAAATTCTTCTATGAAAGAGAGACATCGAGAGGTTTTGTATCAGAGTTTTATCATCAATTACTAACGTCCTCGTATGAAATCCTCCACCTAGACTCAGTCTGGAGGAGGGATATACCAGACCTGGAAATAAATTTTGATTGGCAAGAAGCCTGGGCAAATGTTCGACTTGCGTCACGTAACCCGGACCATCAACAAATCAATCTTAACTATATTCATAGGACATACCTGACTCCTATAAGACTGAACAGAATGGGTCTTAAACAAGACTCCAGATGCACCTTATGTACAAATGGGGATGAGGGTACATTTATGCACATGTATTGGGACTGCCCACCAGTTAAGATATTCTGGAAAGAAGTGACCCAGCAATTATCAAATCTCTTAACTCTGAATATACCTGTACACCCCTCTGTATTACTGTTTAATGATGTTTTTGAGTTTGCAGTCCCTATACAGCTAAAGAGATTGGTTTTATCTGGTATCACAGCGGCTAAAAAGCTGATAGCATCACGATGGTTTCAACCGGAAAAAAAGTGCCGGAAGGTCTGGATTCTTACATATCTCGATGTGATTTATCTAGAAATATCTACAGCAAGAATTTTGGGTCTCAGTGAATCCAAAATTACAATGTGGCTAGAAGTGTTTTCAAGTTTCTTTAATAGTTGTCATACAGAAGTACAGAATACTTTCATACAAAATGCTTCTTACTGTTACGCTCCAGAGACTGTGCTAGACAAGATAGTATCAAATAACATAGTATAGCATGTAATTTAGAAGAAGAAAATGAGGTCACAGTGTTCGGTATAGACATATGTACAATGTTCTGAGTTACCATATAATATACAATACTATTCAGTGTACTAATGTACAGTACTATATAGTGCAAAGCAGAAATGGGATGAGGTACAATTTAGGTACAATTTACAATAAGGTGTACGAGTTGTAGTGCAATCCTTCATCAATAAATATAAAGTGTGGGGAGTGGGTGCTACAGTGTGTTTGTTTAAAGTGGGTGTGTGCTATAAAGTGTGTGGAGTGGGTGCTACAGTGTGTCTGTTTAAAGTGAGTGTGGATGTGTGTGCTATGTGCGTTTGGTGGTTGTTGTTGTGTAGTGTTCATTGTTCGTTTAGCAGTCTGATGGCCTGGGGATAGAAGCTTCTTCTGAGTCTTTCTGTGCTCGCCTTGAGACTCCGGTATCGCTTGCCTGACCGCAGCAGTTCAAAGAGGCAGTTGTTCGGGTGACTGGAGTCTTTAATGATTCTCTTAGCCTTGCCCTTGCAACGCTTGTTGTAAATGTTCTGGAGGGTGGGGAGCCCCCCTCCAATTGTGCGTTCGGCTGAACGTGTCACTCTTTGTAGTCTGCTTCGGTCTTGTGCAGTGCTATTCCCAAACCAGGAGGTGATGTTGCCAGTCAAGTGGTGGAGAGAATAAAAGAGAATAAAAGCTAGCATATGAATTGTAGTGCCTGGTTAGGAGCGAATGATAATGGATGGATTATCCAAGGGGGGGCCCGGGGGGGGGGGGGGGGGGGAGCGACCGAGAGCATATGTGTGTAGGGTATTAGATAGCAAGTATTAGGTGTATATCTTGTATAATACATTTATTTAAATGGTGATTTCATTGGATGTGCACTGTTAATTAATGCTTGTATATCTAATGTTATGTTGTTATGTTTATGTTTATGTGTTTGTTTAAAAAATAACAAAAAAATAAAATATAAAAAAAAAAAGTCTATGGATATGACAAAGGCTGCTATACGTATCATGATCATCAGCCTAGAGCCATATCCAAGGCATCTGACGTGTGGCCAAGGGCTTTTCCACTACACTTTTTCCAAGAAGGCGTGTTGTCCGTACGGACAACCATAGGCACTTCTGTTCTCTTTGTAGAAACAGTCACTTGCCAGGGCTTGTTTAAATGCCACGTGTGACATACTGTAGTAACCAGGCACATGTGCACCAGAAGTGTCCAAAACACACACACAAACACACACAGAGTAGATTTCCTGCACCTAGTATGATATCATGAAGTCATGAAGACAACAAATAATAGTGGAAATGTTGTCACTGCACTGGCTGAGTGAGGTAAGAGCTCTTTGTTGAGATTGTCATCCACCACACATCTATGTGACTGTGTACACAAAGATTTGACAGCATGCTGTACACATCTGCATTTGTCTTTGATTCCCTGCCAAATAGGTGATGCAGAGGACAAAAGTACTTCTTCTATTCTATTCTATTCTATTCTATTCTATTCTATTCTATTCTATTCTATTCTATTCAACGAATATGGTTATCATCATGCCCCGGTTATACTGAACATGGGAGTCTAGCAAGGCTGCTTGTGTGAAACCAGGTCATCAGGTAGAGCTGCCCCCTCATCGGTTAGTTGATCAATTGGTCAGTTTGGTCTTAGTTGACCAAGACCTTGTTAGTCGATCAGTTGGTTTTTATGTGGTTTTCTTTCATGCTGAATGACTTATTTCCTCAAAAATGATCTCTGGTAAGTACAAGTAAGTACAAGTCAGTTTAGTTTAATTTATTTCTCAGACGGTGGTTACAAGTTTTAATTTAGTTTCTTATTTTTGGGGGTTTCAGTTTTAAGCTTTAGTATTTTGAGAATCCCCAACAGAATGTCCTACTTAACTATTCTGTGTACAATTGACCATATTCACACAATGATCATATTTTTCTCCTATGTCATATTCAGGTTTGGATTCCGTCCCACCCTGTTCCCACAAAATGGCTGTTGTGTGGACATGGTCAATATTTAGAAAATAGTACAAATTGTTTTATTAAGAATGACCTTATGTCATTAATATATTTTAATATATTGATATATTGCATGGTCTCCATTACATTATATTCCACTCTCATTATGACTTATACAACAAACATAAAAAGTTTATAGTTTTCATGCTTAACGGTGCAATATGTAGTTTTGTGAGAGTCAGAGAAGTGAATAATTTCTATGGTATATTTTCATAACTGAATAAACAAAATGTCCCCAGAGGAAAATTGGATCCCTGGGACACTATTTGAAGCTAGAAAGCTACCTGAAAACGTACTGTTTCATTGCTGTCGTTTACAAAGGCAGGGCCTGCAATTTAGCAATTTTGAACATATTCTAAGCTTACATTTGGTTCACAGTGCCTAAAAATGATTTTGTTTTCATTTATGATAATATAAGATAGAATAATTCTAAGAATTAGAGTAAATGTCTTTTGCAGGCTTTGCAAACAAATCCCCCTCCTCTGAAACTGCATAGTGCACCTTTAAACTTAGTTTATGTTAACTTGGATGGTAGAATGTTAATGCCCTCATAAATACTTCATACAAGGCACTGACCCCAATTGTAACTGCCCCCCCCCCCCCCCCCATCAACCAATAGAATAACAAGACATATTGTACCTACGCCTACGGTACTTTGATTAACACTGACTCTGTTTCTTGAGTTTAGGAACATAATAACGAAAATAAAGAACACAGTAGATTTTCTGTCTTTCCATGGTGTATTATCATCACAAAGCTCAGAGATACGATACAGAAAAAAGACAGTGGGTCTGTGCGGATGATGCATACAATTACTGCAGAGCTGGGCTAGGTTATTTACATATGCAATATGCATAAGCAAGGTTACAGAGAGGGTGAAATGACCAGGAGATGGATGGAGAGAGGAGGAGATTGGGGTGGTGGTGGTGGTGGGGAACGAGGGAGAGATGGATGCAGAAAATTGACGTTATTAATATTTAACCAAGCCTTCTGGCATATTTATGACAGCAGGAGAGACATGCAACTGTCTTGTGTCAGTGGAAGTGTATTCATTACAGGTTGAAGCTGTGAATAAAATGTTCATTGATACTATACACATCCTTTCGCCGCATTGAAATGAAATCAGTGAAAGACTACTCTACCACTATACTAGGACTCACGCTGCCACTTCCTGCAAAAATGAACTATTTCCATAAGTGCTCATTGATGCACATTACAACCACCCTGGATAATTCAGAAATATTTATTGGGGGAGATGCTTGACATATGGCAAACAGATGAATGTAATTCAATCTGTTCAGAACTAAAACATGCCAAAAAAGGAACAGAAATAAGACGTCTGGAGCCCTTTTTTCTTCTTCTTCTTTTCTTCTTTCTTTCTTTCCTTCCACAGACCCATGGCCTCACAGAAAATGTTTCCATGTGTTGTGTCTGAGCGTACGAGGGAAAACACGCTCTCTTCCAAACCACATGCAACAGATTCTTTCTGAAGCCAAATAAATCAACCTTGTGTTTTAGATCAGATTACACTTTTTGTGCTTTATGTTATTCTCAAGATATCCTGTTTCTAACCCCCCCCCCCCCCCCCCCCCCCACCACCCTCCCACTACTACTACCACCACAAAACACACACATGTGCATACACACATACTGTACACACACAACTACCCGAACACAGATGCACGAACAGCCGCACACATACACCCACCCACACACACACACACACACACACACACACACACACACACACACACACACACACACACACACACACAATTTCCATTTCCTGTGCATAAGATCACCTGTACAGACAGAATGTCCCGGTTCAATGTGACATGCTCAGGCAGGAAAACAGGAAAGAGAGTTCAAGGGTGTCCAACGTGTACGACTCAGAATAAGGGGAAACCCAGAGCTTATGTTATGGCAGCACTCCAAATTCACAAGACTGAACGTTTAATTTGCAATCCCTTGTTTTAGTACAAGTGAAGTCCACTACAACACATTATTTCAATGTGAACATTCCATTCTGCTAGACGTGCTTGGTATACTGTCACCATATAATAGTGGAATCTATTCCATAGGTTTTTCTTAGCAATCGTAATTGTTACCTTATAGTGATTGGTACATTTTGACATGCCAAACTGATCAATAGGCCAGTTCTCTGTACAGTAGGGTAAACCAGTGTTCCCCTGTGCCTTTGATAGCCAAACCCAGTCCATTTACTGTCAAATTGGCTTTGCTCCCTTTGCCTGAGCAAGGATGCAGATTTATGCCAGAGCAATGCCGGCTCTTGCATATTAGATGAAAGCCTTGTTTGCATACCCCCCCCCCCCCCACCCTTCTCTCTCCCTTTTTTCTGAGGCATTACTTTAATATGTATGCAAATAGGGTAGGCTCCATGGGTAGATATCTGTGGCGTCCTGTCCTGCAGTCAGGAGGTGTATAGGATAGATTGTGTTTGTATTTATGAGGCATGGGCCCTGCCAGTCCTGTGAGGAGATGCTCTAACTGGTAAAGGCATGCAGTCATGCCAATTACCAGAAGTCAATTATAAGAGGAGACATTTTCCTATGTGTTCTCCTAACGTACTTGTTCACAAACTTTCTTTTCCTACTCTAAGATTCCTATTCTCAAAGGAAATTGAGCCCTTACATAAAAGCCATGTGAATTTCACATGTGAAAAGGTCACTGGTTTGAGGTTTGAACACTCTCAAGCACTGGAATACACAAACCTCATGTAAAACGCATATTTGTACTTTTGACACTTGTACTATACAATTCAATAGCAAATACTTTTTTACTTTAACTTAAGGACTGTTACTTTTACCAGACTACTATTTCATCTTAGTATTTCTACTTGTACTTAAGTAAAGGAACAGTGTACTTCTGTTCCTGCAAAGCTTCACATGTGAAATCATGTAAATACACATATAATCATGTAAACCAAACGTGAAAGTATTTAGAAATTTGTATTTAATAAATTAAAAAACACTTTGGAAAAGCATGAAATAAGCATGTGATTTCTCCCCATGTGAGATGCATGTGACTCTTCTGTAAGGGCAGAGGAGATGCTTCCTTCAGCACATTGTTATCACCGTGGCCTCTTCTCCCCCAGCTTCCTCAGCTCTTGACCCAGCCGGGGAATCCTTGGTGATTGGTGCGTGTAAAAAGCCCAGCCTATTGATCCCAAGGAGCCCTCCAGGGATTGGGGATCACTGTCAGGACCTAGAGCGGAGGAGACAAGGTCAGGTCACCCGGCAGAGAGGACCACCCTTAACCCATTTCATCATTCTGCCGCTGCTCAGACGGACCTCCGAAGCCACGTCGATCGATAACATCTCGGTAAGATCAGATATGGAGAGAAATGAACAACATGCGAGAGCTATAAGGCACGGAGATGTCCACTTCCAGTCTAGTTGGAGATTTTTAAGATCCACTTTATGTTAGATGGAAGTACTGTAAAATTGTAGAAAATATCTATATGAAAATGATAAGATAGTCCTAGTGGGATGGTGCCAAATCAATGATCTACCAAGGCAACACACACACACACACACACACACACACACACACACACACACACACACACACACACACACACACACACACACACACACACACACACACACACACACACACACACACACACTCCCTCATGAATAAACCATACAGAGTCTATGAGTCATACAGTACCACCCCCACATGCCTCAAACCCACTATCCTGTTTGCCAGTGGTATAGTGAAGGCGCTAATTAACGTGATGGTTACTGTAGCTCCAGCTCTTGTCAGAAGAGCTTGTTGGGACCTCTCTCTGCCAGGCAGGCTCTGGTGGTGTCTCTCTCTCCCCACTGCCACCTCTGGAGAACGGGGGGCCCCTCATTCATATTCAACCCCGGTCACAAGCACCTGTAAGCAACCACCACCACCTCATCACACAACCCCCATGGTGTCTATCACCAACCCCCAGTCAAGACCACCTCTGTCACTGCTAGATCCCCCACTGCTTGTAAAAAATAAAAATAAAATACTATATATATATATATATATATATATAGGGCACCAATCACACACACACACACACACACACACACACACACACACACACCACACACACACACCACACACACACACACACACACACACACACACACACACACACACCACACACACACACACCACACACACACACACAATTATTCCATTCCTTTAAATGGGAATCCAATTGGAACCCAGTCCCTAGAATACACGAGAAACTCCAACGAGGAGGTGTAGGAGAAGCTCAGATGAGAGAGATAGACAAGACAGAACCCAACTGATGGGTTGAATCACCCAACAGCAGAGAGAGAGAGAGAGAGAGAGAGAGAGAGAGAGAGAGAGAGAGAGAGAGAGAGAGAGAGAGAGAGAGGAGCCGCATCGCATGCCTTGGTGCAACTAGCTCGGTAACCATGACAACGTGGTCAGGAGAGCACGAAACGGGAGAATACAGAATCCGTTTCTGCTGAGACCTGCACATGTGGCGCGGCAGTAGCCTACAGCCCTTCCTTGCAGAGGACTGAGGGAGCGGTTCAGACAGGCCCTTATGAAACATACATGCCCCACTGTCTCTATCCCACTTCCACTATTGGCCACTGAAGCAGAAAACCAAAGGCACCGGTGATGCTTGTAACCCAACTGGTCAGTGGAGGATTTGCTGCAGCCAGATTGGCCTCATTTCCAGTTCTTACAGTCTTCACCGATGAGACTGCGTGGTAGACGCTGACACAGGCCTACGCGCAGCATGTAGAAGAACCCTCAAAAATGGTAATGTTGGCCCTGTCTCTACCTCCTTCTCCTTCCACACCACTCTCCTTCTCTTTGCCTTTCTCTTCTCTCCTGCTCTTTTCTCCAGGCTCAGTCTAACATCCCCCTCCCTCCCCTCTCCTCAAGGGAATAAAGGTCGTAACGCAAATGATTACTCAAACCCCAGTTGCCATAGAAACGCAGTCATGTGACTAGAGCAGGCATGCATAGACCACAACAAAGAGGGGGGATCAGGAACCAGCGCTGGAGAGAAGTGCTGTAGCCCGCCGTGCTGGTGGTGCCTCAGTGTATTCTGTCATTTTCACGTTTTAAAAACAGGAGAGCACAATGAAACGCAGGGAGGGGAAAGTAGACTAAGTACAAGAAGACTTATAAAGAAGTAGATAACCATAGACTATGAGGAGGATGATTGCCATGAATTTTAGGCTGTAATAGGCTAAAGTCATATTGAAGGGTACCACACTATTCTAGCTTTCATTACCAACCAGACCCTGTTGTGGGTGTGTACTATTCATCTTCTATTATGGGTGTGTCCTAATAATAATAATAATAATAATAATAATAATAATAATAATAATAATAATAATAATAATAATAATAATAATAATAATAATAATAACTTTATTTGTATAGCACTTTTCATACAGAAGTTGCAGTTCAAAGTGCTTCACAACAGTGAAAAATACAGGCATAAGCGAGCATAAAAAAGATAAAGAAAGATAGAGAGGTAGCAAGGTAAGGTAAATCACAGTGTTTCACATTAGGATCTAGCATCCCAATAGGCTCTCTGTTTACAGTTTCATTCAGTAATACAAATAATACAAATAGAATAGACTAAATCACAGTGTTTCACATTAGGATCTAATGTGTATCGGAGGGGACACGTGATGCAAGGCTTCTATCCTCCCTACAACCGGTCAGTGGGGGGCATATGCAAGCAACGTTCAAGACAGGGGAGGGGAGAATTGGCACAGTGGCATTGGGATGGGAGAAAAATAGAAAAAGAGGAGAAAAAGTGAATAAAAAAAAATAATAATTACAACAGAGCAGCGCTCTTAAATTAGCATAGAACCGACACATGAATTTGATAGGAAGTGTATACAAGTAGGCAGGGTAAGACAAGTGCAGGTAAAGTACAATTTGTGTCAGGATGTCCCTGATGTTTCATTTAAATGCCTGAGCAAAGAAATAGGTTTTAAGCTGTCTTTTGAAGATGTCTAGCGAGTTGGCTTCCCTGATGTTTTTGGGCAGTTTGTTCCATAGTTTTGGGGCGTAGTTGATAAAGTGCAAGTCCTATTCATCTTCTGTTCGTAGGTAAAGCCTATAGGTGCCATTTGTCTGGAAATTGTGTGAAATGGCTTCCAGAGAGAGGGTTGCTATACGGTACTGTGTGCAGTATGTGCTTTAAAAATAGGAGTTTCATTGCAGTCCTCCAACTTTCAGGTCTGTACTGGTAGGCCTACAGTACCATAATGTCTATATTTCAGGTGTGTACTGGTAGGCCTACCATCATGTCTATCTCTCAGGTGTGTACTGGTAGACCTACCGTCATGTCTATCTCTCAGGTGTGTACTGGTAGACCTACCGTCATGTCTATCTCTCGGGTGTGTACTGGTAGACCTACCGTCCTGTCTATCTCTTGGGTGTGTACTGGTAGACCTACCGTCCTGTCTATCTCTTGGGTGTGTACTGGTAGTCCTACCATCATATCTATCTCTCGGGTTTGTACTGCTGGCCTACTGCCATATATCTCTCTCAGGTGTGTACTTGTAGGCCTACCGTCATGTCTATCTCTATCTGGTCACTGGTCACTTTCAAAACTAGCTAACCCTTTTCTATTATTAAAAGTAGAATCTGTAATGCCGTCAAACTGTTCTGGAGAAATTCACATTAAAGTTATTTATTTATTTTATGTAGCTATTAGTGTAGTTATTTATTTATTTTATTTGACCAGGAAGTCCCATTGAGATTCTAAATCTCTTTTCCAAGGGAGACCTGGCCAAACATGGCATATACAGTACAGTAGCTATCATATATAATGTAATATATAGCTATATTAACTTATACTGTGAATTTCTCCAGACCTCTATTAGCGGAGCCTGAGGTGTGGCCAGCAGTAGCAAACCCTCTTCTATCCCCAACTCCAACCCACACGTCAGACCAAAGCGATGAATGTAAACAAAATGCAGGATCAAAGCGGGGCTCTTCTGCCTTGAGGTTGTGGTTTGACAACATTACATATTCTACCTTTAAGCAATATATAAGTCATATACTCCAATAAATCTCATGGAGCTGAAGCAAAATAGCATTGTAGCCTACTGGAGAGAGAGTACACAAGAAGCCATAATCATAATGAAGGACATTGGGTCTCATTCTCGAACGAAGTTACGACAAAATATTTCGTCTTAGCCAGATTTCGGCCTATTTAAGACATATTAGGGCTGGGAGTGGGAGTCCTCAAATTTTCCTGAGATCTTATTTGAGAGCAGATCTAAGAGTGCTGAGGAGCACACTTAAATATGCTCTCAGCCCACGATCAAATCTCATGATTGATTGACTAATTAAAATTTTTATTATAACTTGACAGACTGTGTTCTCATAGTGATTCCTTCATGTTCTGTTTCATTAGGGGATCCGCTCGGCATCACTCATGCACTCCCTCGCGTACGTGCACGCGCATTGAATAAATTCCACAAATGTACCTTTAATACCAGTATTAGTCTGACCACACCCCTCATTAGCTTACCTTCATAAGCAGGTGTGTGGTCACCTGCTCTCCTCCTTCTCGCTTTCACCACAAGGAAGTGCCTCGGTAGTACCCCACTTGACGTGTTGTTAGTTAAAAAGAGTTGTGACGAGTCTACATTGTGCTTAATTTTTTCTTCTCTCATATCTGTTGTAAAGAAAAAGTTGGGTCATAATGTATTCTTCGGAGAGTAGACCCGCTAGACCTACTCTTCACCAGCGGTTCTCCATTCCCGCCTCCGTCGTGCGTTTTGGTGCTGGGCTGCTGCCACTTTCGTGGTTGCCGACCCAGCCCAGGAGGCAGCCGATGGATAGTTTGCCTCTCCGAAGAGCCGAGGAGTCGGTGCCGTCGCTCCGGCGATGGCCTGATCTCGACTCTGGTTCCTCTGGTTCCAGGGAATTGTCCGTTGGTGAACGGGGGGTTGTCTTGGAGCCGGAGGATTTGCGACGCAAACTTTTCGCGTCTGCCCGTTCACGTCGCAAGATGGTGGCATGCAGGCGCGAACGGCCTGGGTTTGGGGAACTGCTGGAGACCAGCGAGGATGCGTCCGGCTCTGGATTTCCGATGGAAACTGAGGACTTCATGGAAGAGTCGGACGGATTCTTGTTTGATGGCCCGTGGAGGAGAGTATCCCTCCTATCCAGGAAACACCGGAGGGGGGAGAAATGGCTCCGTGGGACGCCTTGTTCGAAGATGTCGAGGAACCACCTTGGCCTCATCAGCAGGATGCCCTACTATCGGCCACATCAGACTGTGGCTCCTTGACCAGTTGCAGCCTGCTGCATGTGAGGGATGCGGGTTCGGTGGAGGAAGGTCTGCAGGGTGAACTGCGGGCTTTGTTTCCCGAGCTCATGGCGGTAGCCGCCGCCGCAAACGGCGTGCCGCTGCCATTGCCTGCTCCTGTCCCTGATGATCTCATAGGTCATCTCTGGCAGCGTCGCCCGGTGAGAGGGGTGGACGTTGTCTACCCATTTTTCCCCTCAATGGGGGCCTATGTTCGTCAGGGTCAGGCGGTGTCTCACATCATGGGACTTACCCCCACCTACGTACCAGTTACGCGGGTGTCAGGGTTAGTCAAAGGTATGAGGGAGGGCGTGCCTCGGCTTGATAGTCCGATGGCCGCTCTCCTCTGTCCGGATGTGGTGTGGGAACCCTTATGCAAGCCGGTCCTCCATGGAAGATCGGCTAGGCGATTGGCATATTGGGGTGACCAGTCATTCATCGCTGGTACACAATCGCTGGCTGCGGCGTCTAACATCGCCCACCTAGCTAGATTTGTATCGGGGATTATGACGGGCGGCACGGATCTGACCGAGGTAAAATGCGATCAGATCACCCAGGCGTCAGGAGCTGTCCTGCACCTTACCCAGGTGCTGGCCATAGCCATGGGGAAAGTGCGCGCCCTGGCCACCCTGAGCCAGCGCCATCTTTGGCTGGAGCAGGCCCGTGTGCCGGAACGGAAGAGAGCCCCTCTTCTGACGGCCGCCCTCTCCGATGCTGGTCTGTTCGGGAAGGCCCTGCGGTTGATGACCTCAACATGCAGAGAGATGTCAGAGGAGAGATCCATCCTTCAACCCCATTTTCCGCCTCCCGTCCTTGCCGGTGGAGTCAGAAGGCTTCCACGACGTCGAGCTGTCTCCGTCGTCCCTACCACTGCCTCTACCGCCGCTGCTGGCCCCTCCAAGAAGGCCAGGAGAAGAGACGGCGTTTCTGCTACCGCCGGCCCATCCACGACCGGAGGAGACGTTAGGGAACGTCGAGACCAGCAGACAGTTACCTACCGTCCCTCCGGGGCTCCTCGGGGTGGCAAGACTCGAGCGGCGCGAGGTGGCAGACGCCGTTGAGAGTGACTTTTCCCCTCTGTGTCCCATCTCCTTTACACCCTCCCCGGCCCCTTTATGATTGTGTTTTTGTGCCAATTTATGTTATAAAAAGTTCCCAGACATAAGGGGGACTATGTTTTTTGGCCAAACAAACTGTGTGTTTCTTCAACAAATCATATGGTGGGGTTGCGTAAATATGAATCTGCACTTTTACGTTGTGAGATGAGTCGTGTTGTGTTACGAGATTAAGCAAGGTCTGCAACATACACTCAGTCATAGGGGGTTCTATTAGCCTGACGCTCCACATGCAGGTAGAAACTGGTGTTATTCCGTTGCTTAAACTAAGTATATGTGTCTCACAATGCTGTTGTGTTAGTTGCAGTAATACTCGTACACACACGTTCCACGGCCTAGCCGTTACTCTCGGTCAGCGTTTTTGCTATGTACGACATAGTCAACGGGTGTAGGATTCACATACATACGACTTGTTTTGTTGTAAATCCTGTTCACATTTTGTGGGTAGCGGGCATTGTATTAGCTTACGCTATACATTAGCATTTCTACCGGAGGTTTTCAAAATGGCTACAGTTGTTTTTGTGTGTAGGGAAAGAAGGGTTTTTTGTGAGGGGGTGTCGAATAAACCCCTCCTTCCCACTTGATTGGTTTAGGAGATTTTATCTCTTCTGCTGAGCCAGTCAGGGCCGAGCCGTTAGGACGTCTTGGCAGGGGGGGGGCGGGGGGGGGAGGGTTATCCTGCCGACTCCTATTACAAACAGGAGCCGTGTGCAGGGTTTCCCCCCGTCGTAGCGGTGTTGCTATGGCGACGCCTTCCATGAATTACAGAGTGTTAAGGTGTCGAGTTAGAGCGTAGGGCTCACGGGTCTGCTACGCTCGATTTATGTGTAACTTGAGTCAGTTGGTCACGTGACTCACAGTTGGCATGTCTTTCTCATGACTACAACTCGTGTGGGAAGGTTTTCTGGGAGGGTCTAGTCTTTACTCTCTGATTAAAAAGAGTGACTGGATGTAAAATCATGTGAAAACGTGTTTTTACTCCCAGCTGTGCAGTTGGGTTCATACGGGTGATGCTTCTTCTTTATTAGTATAAAGAGTTGGATGTGTCTATATGAATTGGAAATGGGGGTCCCTGATGGAAACAAGACTAACGTCTTTCTCAGGTCTGCCTCCCCTTACCGATTGTGTGTATTGAGCCGTACTGTGTTGTACCCTTTCTGCAATCTGTTGGTTAAAGTTTTCATTCATTCATTCATTCATAGAGTTGGTTGCATCCCGCCCCTCTTGTCGTTCCCCTGGGCGTCTTGGGGATTCAATAAGATGGTCTAAATAGCCTATTATTGATGTGGATATGCCCAACGCACACATAGTGCTAGCTCAGGATGTTCTGTTGGACATTAGGTAACTGACTGGCGCGCCTTGGTTGCTTGGGGTTAAAACAGCGTTTTTATAAAGCAATTGGGATGGGGGTTTTCCTCTTCCGACGACCTGTGTGGTTGTCGACGGGTTCTCGTTCATATCAGGGGATGATAACGGAATGGATCTGAAAATGTGTGGAAGGGTCTCACGCCCTGGGGGTGGGCCGCCGGGCGCGGTTCGCACCGAAACGTCTGAGTGGCGCCTTCTTTTTATGTTTAAGATCAACACGCATATCTGCCCCTTCTCCTGGAGTTGGCATGTCGGCGTGGTTAGGGCACGGGACTGGTTCTGGTCGCGCTGGTCCGGATCAGTTAAACCCGTTGTCCGCCGGGGATGCAGATCTGCTGTTCTGGTACCCTGAGGGACTTGGGCTTTTTTCAGGGGGAAAAATGCTAGGTCGGTCCGGGTGTCACAGGGTTAAGCGCTATGGAACCCTTGTTGGGTACATTGTATTCTACACTGTCGTAATGGCTTACGGCCGTGTCAACCTGTACGCGCCCGATCTCGTCGGATCTCGGCCGCCACGCAGGTTGGTCTTGGTTAGTACTTGGTTGGGTGACCTCCTGGGAATACCAGGTACGGGGTGCTGGGGCTGGTTTTCCATTCTTACGCTCTTCTCTTACGCATGGCGAAGAGGGGCCTGTTGGGGTGGTCTTGACCTGCTCGGGGGACCCTGTGCTCCCCGTATCACCGGGCCCGGTCCGAAGTAATGTTTTCGTTGACCCGTAGGCCCGGGATAACCCTGTTGGAAACTGGAACACGGGCTGCGGCAGTGCCGCAGGTGTGTTTTGGAGTTTTTTCCTGAGGGGTTATGGGACCAACCACCGCATAAGGTAACACCTGGGTGGTTGGTTCTCTGGTGTGTTGCTGCAGTGTCAACTCCCGGGTTAACCGGTTGAGGGTGCCCCTGCACGTTCATGACGTCTGCCAATCGTGTCAGCCTTCTCTGCCTCGACCCCTCTGGGTGGGGGTTTTTAAATGGAGGCTTGGTCATGCAACAACGCCAGCATACGCCCCTTCCGCCGGGGCGGCTGTGTTCAGCTGTCCCTTCTGGCGCCTGTCTCGTCCGCAGTCTCCAGGCTAGGGTTAACAGCCTGTTGCCTGGTTTTCCCCGGTGCGCTGCCTGCTTCCGTTGGTTAACCTTTTTTGTGTGCTTACGGCCATGCTGACTGCCTGTTCTGCAGGGTCAGTGTGCCAGGCGGTGTACTGTTGGGGAGGACAGGGCCCGCTCGGCTGAGGGGCCTTTGTCCGAATACGCTGGCGATGTGGGGGGCGGGGTCACTAAGTGCCCACCTGGTGGGGTCTTGATGCTGGCATCATGGACTTCTCCGGGCCCCCGTTCCAGGGGGTCCAGTCCCTTTGGTGGGTCTGGGTCTTCCTTCTCGCTCCGCTGCTACGGCCTTGCCACAGGGTTAGGTTTGCCCTTGACCCCGTGATTCTGGGGGCAGTAACGAGGTTGTTCCCTCCGTTCGTTCCCGGGTGGCATGCGGGTTGTGCGTGTGTGTAGTCGTGGGGTCAAGCCACGGTCTGCTCACCCTGTGCGTTGAGTTGCTTGAGTGCCTCTTCGCACGGTCGGGTCCGTCGCCCTCCCGGGAAACCTCTAATAGGGGGGGTGCCCTCCATTAGGGGGGGTCGGGGGGGCTCGGCCCTCCCTGTTCTGTTGGTTGTGGGGGGCCTTCAGCGGGGTGTATTTGTCGGCCGGTGGCTCCGCTCGGCCTCCCTATGTGCATGAGTGATGCCGAGCGGATCCCCTAATGAAACAGAACGAATGCGTAATTTCTTATCGTACAAATATTGTCATATTTATTTTAATTATGATCAAGTAATTAATTCCAAGGAGGCCTGTAGCATTAACGATAGGTTATGACTATAACCAAGTTCTGTTAATTAGGGGTGACGCTCGGCATCCGACGCCGCTGCAGCCCTTGACCTCACCTTGTGGTGAATGCTTGGGAAGGAGGAGAGCAGGTGACCACACACCTGCTTATGAAGGTAAGCTAATGAGGGGTGTGGTCAGACTAATACTGGTATTAAAGGTACATTTGTGGAATTTATTCAGTGCGCGTGCACGTACGCGAGGGAGTGCATGAGTGATGCCGAGCGTCACCCCTAATTAACAGAACTTGGTTATAGTCATAACCTATCGTTAACGCTACAGGCCTCCTTGGAATTAATTACTTGATCATAATTAAAATAAATATGACAATATTTGTACGATAAGAAATTACGCATTTGATGTCAGAAAAATAAATAATATGGATTCATCTGATCACAGGGCAGCTGGATTAACCATATCTGAACCAGCTATTTTGGACAAATGTATAATTACTTTAATTACTCAGATATTCAAACACAATTATGCAATTATTGTGAAATGATTGAAAATAATTATAATTTAATGCCTTCTGTGGAATTTGCATTTCTTATTTGTTACACATCTGTTTTAATGATTAATTATATACATTTGAAAGAATGCAGGTCAACATGCAATGTATCCCATTGATTGGTATACAATGGGACAGACCTTTGTTTGATTGATTGATTGATTGATTGATTGAAAACTTTATTAACAGATTGCAGAATGGGTACAGTACAGTACAGCTCAATTACATAAGGGGATGCAGACCAGAGAAAGAATTTCGTCTTGTTTACATCAGGGTCCCCCATTTTCAATTCATCATAACATATATGACACACACGACACAGGTAGACAGTACTGCTACATCTATACATTTATGACATACCAGATTTGCAAATACAGTACTGTTTGTGATACAAAAAGAGTCCAGAAAAGAGAGTACATTTGACGTAGAAACTGTTGGAGGAGGTTGGGTAGGAGGGGTGGTAGACTTACACTGTACAAGCAAAACTGTACATTGGAATATTGACAAAACCATACTTGGTCATTTACTGTACATTGGAGGGGGTTGATATAGCTATACACCTGCATTCCTTCGAATATATCATTAATCAATTAAACTTATATTGAAATACACTATATAGCCTATACACCAACACTGAAATGACAGTGGATAAATAAATAAGAACTAAAGCTAATCGGTGGAAATAGACTGCATTAATATTCCATAACAAGTCTTGTGTGCGCCTACGAATGAACAGTAGCCTATAGGCTTAATTATGGAATAATAAGCCATACTGCGTTCATTCATTACGCCCGCCGGCCCGTAGGCTATATATATTATATGTCATTCATTCATTCATATACAGTACTGCGCGCGCGTGTGTGTGCGCGCGCGCTGCGGCAGGTGTGTACCGTGAGCTGTATATGATGCCAATACATTAATCTAATCTAGTTTTGATGGGCGCAAGCGTGATTATGAAACCTAGCCGCATTTCTTGGAGACGCTCTCTGATTGGCACTGACTGACGCTATAGGTTTCGTAATCACGCGGCTCTCAAAGCACTTCCGCCATTCCATTTCACACAGCTGCGTCACCAGTTGCTTTATAAGGACTGTCGGGGGCGTGGTTTGTATGCAAATGACCTGAACGGGAACGCGCTTTGGAGTTTACGACAGAATGCCATTCTCCAAGCAGATATCAGATCATATAATTTCTGCGACCGTTTCAGCCACTTAAGACATATCTCCAGCACGTTCAGGACTCAGAGTGTACTTGTCATAGATTATGTCTCAGTGGTTCCAAGATAAGTCTTCCAGAATAAATTATATCTTTGAAAAATCTTCGGGAATGAGACCCATTGACCATATTCACATGGTGGCCATTTTGCTCTTATGTCCTTATGTCCTGGTTGGGTTCCTTTCCAAGGTGGGGACAGGGTGGAAAGGAACCCAACCTGAGCTTGACATACTGTAAGAGCAAAATGGCCGCTGTGTGAATATGGTAAATGACACACTTTATGGAAGATACAGAATCTTGTATAGAAGACATTGTTGCTGGCCAGGCAGGATTCAGCTTCCCCTGGGTGACCTGAGACCATCTCTTACAGGACATAAACCAGCCAACCACCAGCTCCAGTCCAAATTAAATCAATGTAATCCAGTATAACTGTCTGTAAGCCAATACTTCAGCTAGTACAGTATCGGTTGGTCTTTGGTGAGAATATTTTATTTTCCTCATCATTAGTTTCATCTTAATCTTGGGTTTGATCCGACTCTAGTGGAGCAACAGAAAATGACTGCATACTTTTCTGATGAAGTCACCACATCTGCAGTCATGGAGACATGGAGATTACTGTCTGCCTTCAAATCTCTCTCTCTCTCTCTCTCTCTCTCTCTCTCTCTCTCTCTCTCTCTCTCTCACACATAAGCATGCAAACACTCACACAATGCAGTGTACGGGGTGGAGTGATGGTTCTCTGTCAGGTCTGCCTCCACTCCCTCGTGGCCTCTGAGCAGCAGCTGAGCATCCAGTCATGTCTGCAATTATCTTGTGTCTAGACATTGTGTAGTGAAAGCCAAGGAGATGCAGGTTTGGGGCATCTGCACCTTGTGTAAAAGTGCAAGATTGGAATCAGTCTAAGATGTGTTTTTGTGTCAATTATTCCACCTGATACATTTTGACGCCCTTTAGTCTACACAGTTTTTTATTATTATTATTATTATTATTATTATTATTATTATTATTATTATTATTATTATTATTATTATTATTATTATTATTATTATTATTATTATTATTATTATTATTATTATTATTATTATTATTATTATTGTTATTATTATTATTATTATTATTATTATTATTATTATTATTATTATTATTATTATTATTATTATTATTATTATTATTATTATTATTATTATTATTATTATTATTATTATTATTATTATTAAATAATAATAATAATAATAATAATAATAATAATAATAATAATAATAATAATAATAATAATAATAATAATAATAATAATAATAATAATAATAATAATAATAATAATAATAATAATAATAATAATAATGTAATTATCACACAGATTGAGATCCCAACTACTCTGTGCCGTGGTGGAAGATGTACCTAAATTCTTTAATTAAAGCCCCAATCCCTGATTTCTGATGTAATTGTGGGGTCTATTAAAATATTCTTGAAGAGGTTGATCTATGGTAAATATATGACTTGGTACTTTCTTAACCCATTGTAAATTATAATATAGATCTGTTTTACTCCAGTGTGTGCAAACATTACCAATGTAAAAAACAATTAATAAAATAAAATACAGCACACATAATTAAAAAACTATAGTGCTAGTCCTTGTATCAAGAGCTCAATCAATCAACTAGAGAATGAAAACATGTCTCCATCCATTCTTTATTTAGTGGTGGGGCAATCCATTTGTTTACATTTGGATCACAGATTTGGCCTTTAAATTAAAGTTAAAGCACTGATAGAATAGTGCTCTGGTTCCTCTCTTTAGATCAGGTGGACTGCACAACCGTATAATAACTTATAAATTATTCAATGCCTAAGTAATACTAGAGAGTGCTATGAGGTATTGTGTGTTAAGGAGGTGCGAAGTATGGGGTCTGCTCAGGGCTTGCATTCCTCGGAATGATTTTGTTCAGTTTTTTTGACTGATTGTAGGGTGATCGTGGGTAAACACTCTGGATTGAAAGGTACCTTTGTGGTAAATACCATGTGGACTGATATTTTCTGCTGTTTATGAATAAGTAAGTAAGTAAGTAAGTAAGTAAGTAAGTAAGTAAGTAAGTAAGTAAGTAAGTAAGTAAGTAAGTAAGTAAGTAAGTAAGTAAGTAAGTAAGTAAGTAAGTAAGTAAGTAAGTAAGTAAGTAAGTAAGTAAGAGTAAGTAAGTAAGTAAGTAAGTAAGTAAGTAAGTAAGTAAGTAAGTAAGTAAGTAAAGTGTATTTATATAGCACCTTTGCATTGTTGATTTTGTCTATTAAAAAATAATGAATATAGTACTTGATGTTAAAGTATCAAAAGTAAAAGTCAACACCAGGTCCTCATACTTCAGTAGGAAAAAGCTTTACATTATTTGGTCCAGTAACTTTCATAGGTAAAGCTAAATGGTTGGTTGTCAAGTTATTGTTGCCCAGAGGTCTTCCTCTTTAACCCTTGTATTACATTGACCCAGGACATCATTGGGCCTTAAGCAATTATTATAGTCAAGTTAGACCGCGCTCACAACATAAACCTGACAAAGTATCTTTTGTGTCTACTTACAGCCCTATTACGAGAGACACGCGGACTATTGTCAATAAACATTGGCATATTCTGCAGTCCGACCCTCTCATAGGGACAGCGTTTCAGCATTCGCCTAACTATTTTTACAAGAGACAAGCGAATTTATCTAATCTCCTAGTCAAAACTGATTTGCCCTTAAAGAAACCTTCTCATTTTATGTCCAACATCCCAGGCGGAAATTTTCCCTGCCAATCCCGTGTTCAGTGCCAGGGTATGATTAAAGATAAATTTTTCGCACATCCAAAAACGGGGAAAAATATCCGAGTCAAAGGACGGATTACGTGTAATTCGTCCAATCTGGTGTATTTGCTAAAATGTCCTTGTAATTTTTCCTATGTGGGCAAAACAACGAGAGCCTTTAAATCAAGAATAAGTGAACACAAATGTGCTGTGAGGAATTTAGATGTCAAGTCATCTGTAGCTCGACATTTCTCTAAGTGTAAGCATACCGTCAACAACCTCAAATATATGGGACTAGAGTTAGTACTCAGGCCAGCGCGAGGTGGAGACAGACACAAGCTGCTGCTGCAACGTGAATGTTATTATATCCACCTGTTTAATTGTATCGAACCTAAAGGTATGAATGAAGAAAATGTCTTAACCTGTTTCCTTTAACCTCCTTACTCCCACATTGTTATTTCTGGTCTGACTAAAGATGTTGTTTGTTGCCAAACTAGAGGCATGATTCACAAAGATGCCCTATGGATCATTTGAAATTAATTAATTCAATTAAGTAAAGTGGCTCAATTAGCCCTATAAATTAAATGACATGCTATATGTTATCAAGTTTCTGGTAATTTTGTTTTGTTTCGTTTTGTATTGTATTGTTTATAAATATTTATTGATGATAGATATAGATATATCTATACATATGTATAAATTATGATTGGACTCTATTTGATAGGTCATTCATTTAGTCATATTGCATAGGCACACCTGCGTTGTGATGTAATTTCCTGCCGTGTCATTTACCTGCCAGGTGTATTTAACCATCACCTTGAATGCATTTCCAGTGCTAGCCATACCACTGATGAAGGACATTGTCCGAAACATGTCTGCTTTGATTCAGGCTGCCAATAAAAAAACATTGAACCTGTGAGTGCTGGTCCGGCTACCCTGCTTTGATAGCCTTAAGCAATTCTGAAATAACAATTTACATTATTAAAAAAATATATATATTTATCCTTTATTTAACCAGGTCAGTCCCATTGAGACACAATGATCTCTTTTCCAAGGGAAGCCTGGCCAAGACAGTTAAAACAGACCATGCAAAATTACACAATAAAACAATACCAAATCAACAACAGATAGACAAGATACAATGTGGTCAGAGCAATAGAGTTAAATAATGAGCCTTTCATATAAAACAGGAGCAAGAACGATATGAGGCTGATTCCAAGTTACTCACAAGGTTTTTAAATGTTCTAAGAGAAATTCAAATGAGCTCCTTCAGGTCCAGAATTCCAGGCAGCGGGTGCAAAGTGCATGAAGGAGTGCTTGCGGAATTCAGTGCGAACTTTGGGGATATGTAGCACATAACATATAATATATATAATATAATATAACCACATAAATATTGGACAAGTATGCCTAAATGGCTTTATAAAGGTGTGCCAGTGTGAGAGATGACGTGCAGCCAATGAGGGCCACTCAACTCTGCCATAAGGTACAGTGGTGAGTGAGGGTTTTGCAACATGTGACGAACCTCAGGGCACTGTGATACAGAGTCCAGAGATTGCAAATATTTTGCAGGGACGTGCATATAAAGAAGGTCGCCATAATCCAATACAGGAAGAAAGGTGGCTGCAACTAACTTCTTCCTGGCAGCAAATGTAAAGCATGTCCTGTGGCGATAAAATAAACCCAATTTCAGTTTTAACTGTTTGATCAGGTTATGAGGTCTACAAGAAAGCCGGTCATCGATCAAAACACCCAGGTACTTATAACAAGGCACTAAATCGATCATTAAAACAAAACCTTAACATAATATTGTCTCCACCTCAATTCTAAGCAATATAGATAACAAATATGATACATTTTTGCAATTAAACTCCATTTAACAATGGAAGTGTCATTTGTTTTTCGTGATACAAACACACTGTTTTTGTCACTGTTGATGAAATATAGCACATGTCTGAAAATACATCTCAATCCTGAAATAACATTGGATTAAATTGTGTGTGCATGGGCATGCCTGTCTACACAACACATGATGCACAGAATCTGAGAGTACGTGTACTTATTAAAGTTCTTCTTTGGCAGCTGTAGCAGGACAGCAGCTTGTCCAGGATGTTTACCCCTCCTTTGGTGGCGTTATAATCAAGTATGACCTAGTCCCGGCCACTGACCCTTCCATCCCCATGTAGAGCTCATGAGCATCACAACTCTCTTTTTGGGTATGTATAGGATACCAGGGCAGTGTTGGCCATAAACACAAAGCTGAGCTCTGTCTTGTTTCTTTGGATTGTTCCAACCATTGTCAGCTTTCTGTTGAAAAGATCCTGTCCCAGGCTGTACGACGTGAAGAGATCCTGTTCCAGGCTGTACGACATGAAGAGATCCTGTCCCAGGCTGTACGACGTGAAGAGATCCTGACGTGAAGAGATCCTGTTCCAGGCTGTACGACATGAAGAGATCCTGTCCCAGGCTGTACGAGGTGAGGTTGTGGCCACTAAGGCCCTGCGACATTAGGACCAGTGGCGGCTCGTGAATTCTTCACGGGGGGGGGGGGGGGGCGGAATTAATTAGTATCCCCCACTATCTCTCCTTCTCTCTCTTTCTCTCTCTCACACACAGCGCGACGTGGAATCGATTCGTTACACAATCAGACCTAGTATGTGTAGTAGTATATATGTAAACAAGACAAACGTCTTTCTCTGGTCTGCATCCCCTTAACAATTGTGTGTATTGAGCCGTACTGTATTGTACCCATTCTGCAATCTGTTAAATAAAGTTTTCATTCAGAGAGAGAGAGAGAGAGAGAGAGAGAGAGAGAGAGAGAGAGAGAGAGAGAGAGAGAGAGAGAGAGAATCACGGAATCACGTTAGTTAGTTAGAGAGAGAGAGAGAGAGAGAGAGAGAGAGAGAGAGAGAGAGAGAGAGAGAGAGAGAGAGAGAGAGAATCACGGAATCACGTTAATTAGTTTAGCATTAGCTGAGTGGCTAACAGCGGCTAACGTTAGCTGAGTGGCTAAGAGAGAGAGAGAGAGAGAGAATTAACTCACTTTGTTTAATTGAAACGTGGTCCAGCCGGAGGGCTTGATAAAGTGTATGTCCACTGACTGTCCCCCAGACTGTTGTCGATGTATATCCACTGCCCACTGTCCAGACTCGAGACTGCATCACAACACATGAACACACAGCATCGAACATCCTGCAAA